>NW_024045090.1:0-600000 GCF_015852505.1 Tachyglossus aculeatus
ACCCACGCGCGATTAACGTATGATTGTGTTCCTCCCGTGTAGGGAAGCTCTAATATTGCTAGTTGATTATATTCCTCCCGAAAGGGAAGTTCAATCCATTGCGCCTAAACAAATACATAAATTCAATTCGCCTCGCGGAATAAATATTATATAAAACTCAGGCTTTCCGTCCCCGGCCTCTCTCTCTCTCTCTCTCTCTCTCTCTCTCTCTCTCTCTCTCTCTCTCTCTCTCTCTCTCGCCGATCGAACCCGTCCCCGGACGACGGGTGATGGAGCCCCATTTGGGACAACCTGATCACCTTGTGTCCTCCCCAGCACTTAGAACAGTGTTTTGCACATAGTAAGTGCTTAACAAATGCCATCATTATTATTATCATTGAGTGCTTACTGTGTGCAGAGCACTATACGAAGCACTTGGGAATGTCCGTTACAAGAGAGTTTCTCAACGAAACCAGTTGGAGAAGAGAAGACCATTTGATGAAAAGCTCGTCCACCGCCCCACTCCCCGTTCAAAGCTTTGATCATTTATCCCCTTTCCCGCGATACCCCTACCAAGCAGTGTGGCCTAGTGGAAAGAGCCCGGGCCTGGGAGTCAGAGAACCTAGGTTCGAATCCCAGCTCAACCACGTGCCTACTGTGCAATCTTGGACAAATCACTTAACTTCTCTGGGCCTCAGCTCCCTCATCTGCAAAATGGGTATTCAATGCGTGTTAGACCTCCAGTCCCCTGTGGGACCTGATGATCTTATGGCTACTCCGGTGCTTAGTACAGTACTTGGCATATAGAAAGCGCTTAGCACGGGTTTAGGAGTCAGAGGTCGTGGGTTCTAATGCCGACTCCGCCACTTGTCAGCTGTGTGAATTTGGGACATTCACTTTGCATCTCTGTGCCTCTGTTATCTCATCTGGAAAATGGGGATGAAGACTGTGAGCACCACGTGGGACAACCTGATCACCTTGTATCTACCCCAGCACTTAGACAGTGCTTGGCACATAGTAAATGCTTAACAAATGCCATTATTGTTATGATTATTATTGTTAACAAAACTACAATCATTATTATCATCTACCCCAGTGCTTAGTACAGTACTGGGCACAACGTCAGGGCTTTTATGGAATTTGTTAAGCACTTTCTGCGTGCCAGGCACCTTTCTAAGCACTGGGATAGAGACAAAGCAATCGGATTGGACGCAGCCCCTGTCCCGCATGGGGCTCACAGTCTTAATCCCCATTTCACAGGCGAGGTAACTCAGGCTCAGTGAAGTGAAGTGACTTGCCCAAGATAACGCGATCTTCTTCATTCCTTTTTCCACCACCCCGTTCTTGGGTTCCCCAAAGCTGCGGAACTATAAGGGCTTAGGAAAGGTGAAGCAAAGGGCGAGGCATCTGCTCTTTCTTCAGGGAGTTTATATTCCACGCTCTTGTTCTTCCTCCTGTTGTGGATATTGGCCTGTAATTTTGGACTGCTTCATCCATTACATTTTAAGGTTCTAGAGGGGGTAGTTCATGTAGTTCAAGCTCTCATCCTAACCCGTCTGAACTACTGCATCAGCCTCCTTTCTGATCTCCCAACCTCGTGTCTCTCCCCACTTCAATCCGTACTTCATGCCGCTGCCCGGATTGCCTTTGTCCAGAAATGCTCTGGGCATGTTACTCTCCTCCTCAAAAATCTCCAGTGGCTACCAATCAATCTGTGCATCAGGCAGAAACTCCTCACCCACGGCTTCAGGGCTCTCCATCACCTCGCCCCCTCCTACCTCACCTCCCTTCTCTCATTCTACAGCCCAGCCCGCACCCTCCGCTCCTCTGCCGCTAATCTCCTCACCATGCCTAGTTCTTGCCTGTCCCGCCGTCGACCCCCGGCCCACGTCATCCCCCTGGCCTGGAATGCCTTCCCTCTGCCCATCCGCCAAGCTAGCTCTCTTTCTCCCTTCAAGGCCCTACTGAGAGCTCACCTCCTCCAGGAGGCCTTCCCAAACTGAGCCCCCTCCTTCCTCTCCCCTTCGTCCCCCTCTCCATCCCCACCGTTTTACCTCCTTCTCTTCCCCACAGCACCTGTATATACGTATATATGTACATATTTATTACTCTATTTATTTTACTTGTACATATCTATTCTATTTATTTTATTTTGTTAATATGTTTGGTTTTGTTCTCTGTCTCCCCCTTCTAGACTGTGAGCCCACTGTTGGGTAGGAACTGTCTCTATATGTTGCCAACTTGCACTTCCCAAGCGCTTAGTAGAGTGCTCTGCACACAGTAAACGCTCAATAAATACGATTGATTGATTGATTGATTGATTTTTACTGGCCAAAGGTTAGAATATTGATCCGTTGGGCCATTTCCCACTGAGAGCAGAGACTTCTGGACCGGAAATCGGCCTCTAAGTCGTGTCCAATTTGGAGCAGCTAATGTTCTGGGAAAGATAAAGAAAAATTAACCACGAAGGGACTCGAACCCTCAGTCTTCTGATGCGAAGTCAGAAGCCTTATCCTTGGGGCCACGTGGGCGTTCTGGTAGGCCTTGTGTTTGAAGCAGCGGAAGACGAGACAAAGAACGAGGAGAGATGGACTATAGTACATTTCATATAACAATAAAAATTATCATGCTATTTGTTAAAGGCTTACTACGCGACAGGCACTATACTAAGCGCTGGGTTGATAGGAGGGAATCGGGTTGGACGCAGTCCCAGTCCCACGTAGGACTCACAATCTTAATCTCCATTTCAGAGATGAACTAACGTAGTCACTTGCCTAAGATCATATAGCAGACAAGTGGCAGAGTTAGGGTTAGAACCCAGGTTTTCTGACTCCCAAACCTGTGCTCTTTCCACAGGGCCACTTTACTTCGACAGCGCTAGAAACGGAGAGACAGAAGGACATAGACATTATCTTCTGACTCCCAGTCCCGTGCTCTACCTACTGCACCATGCGGCTTCTCTCAATCATATATTCATTCAATCGTATTTATTGAGCACTTACTGTGTACAAAGCACTGTACTTAAGCGCTTGGAAAGTACAATTCGGCAACAGATAGAGACAATCCCTCACCAACAACGGGCTCACAGTATAGAAGGGGGAGACGGACAACAAAACAAAACAAGTAGACAGGCCTCAATAGCATCAAATTAGATCAATACAATTATAGATATATACAATAGAATTGTATAGATATATACAATAGAATTATAGCTATATACCAATCATTAATAAAATAAGCAGAATAATGAATATGTATGAGTATACACAAGTGCTGTGGGACAGGGAAGGGGGTAGAACACAGGGAGGGAGTAGGGGCAATGGGGAGGAGAGGAAGAGCCGAGGAAAAGGGGACTCAGTCTGGGAAGGCCTCCTAGAGGAGGTGAGCTCTCAGCAGGGCCTTTAAGGGGCTAAGTGAACTAGTTTGGCGGATATGAGGAGGGAGGGCAATCCAGTCCAGAGGAAGGACGTTGTCCGGGGTCAATGGCGGGACAGGGGAGATTGAGGCACAGTGAGGTTGTTAGGGGCAGAGGAGCGGAGTGTGCTGGCTATGCTGTAGAAGGCGAGAAGGGAGGTGAGGTAGGAGGGGGCGAGGTGATGGAGACCTCAGAAGTCAATAGTGAGGAGTTCGTTTTTGCTTCGTGCGAAGGTTGATAGGCAACCACTGGAGATTTTTGAGAAGGGGGGTGACATGCCCAGAGTGTATCTGTAGAAAGATTATCCGGGCAGCAGAGTGAAGCATAGACTGAAGTGGGCAGAGACAGGAGCATGGGAGATGAGAAAGGAAGAGTTGTAGTGTGTTGCTCCTTCTAGACAGCGTTCCCCTCCGCCTAACGAACTGCCATCCCCGTCTTGCCCCGCGTGGGAGCCTTGGCCATTTTGCCGAGGGCGGAAGGTACGGGGAGTACATGTTCAGGGCGTTTTCGCTTTTCTATTGATCGTAATTATGGTATTTGTTAAGTACCTGTTACCACTCCCCATGAGGTGTCGCACAAATAGCACAGGGACCCCAACCTCATTCAGAACCAGGCTCCTTCAGTCCCATTCATTTCTGGGAGAGTTTACCACAGCAACAAGTGTAAAGGTACTGAGCGGTTCCACTTATTATGTTCGGGCATGTTGTCGGAGCTGTTTTATTACACATACGTGCATTTGGATGAGCCCACTCCAACCTGTCAAATACAGACTGCCTTGTCCCTCCGGAAGGTGCTCCCCCAGGAGCGAACTCATTAGTCTCCGCCCTATCAGTAGGGTTCCTATTTAGGTAAGCCCAGTCACCGACTCAAGCCAATCAGGCCTTGTCATGAGGTAAGGAAGACTGGTTTGGCGGCTGATGGGACAAAGAATTCTGGGAGTTGGAGCGTGATGTTCTTTCTAGACAGCATTTACGATCGCCCACCAAACTACAACTTTCGTCATGCCCCGCAGGGGACCCGTGGCCATTTTGCAATTTGTGGAAAGCAAAGGAAGCAGTTGTCCAGGGTGTATTCCCATTTATATTGGTAGTAATTGTGGTATTTGTTAACTACCTGTTACCAGTCCCCATGAAGTGTCACATAGAGAGCAAGGGGACCCTAACCTCGCTCAGAATCAGACTTCTTTAATCCCATTCCCTTCCGGGAAACTCTACCACACAACCAAGGCTCAAGGCACAGAGCGGTTCCACATACAGTGTTCGGGCATCGTACACAAGGTGAGTTATAACACATCATTGCATTTGATTGAGCGCCCTCTGAGCTGTCAAATGCAGAGGACTTTGTCTCTCACAAAGGCGCTTCTGCAAGAGCGAACCCTCATTAGTCCCCGTACTAACCATAGGGTTCCATGTTGTCGAACCAAGTCACTAATACAGGTCAATCGGGCCTTTTCGTGAGGTGAGGATGAGTGTCTTGGCGATTGATGGGACTAGGAATTCTGGGAGTTGTAGTGTGATGGTCGTTCTAGACTGCGTTCACCCTCGCCTACCAAATAAGCACTCCCGTCATGCCCCTCGGCGGAGCTCGCCGCCATGTCTGGCATGGTTGCTTGAGGCACAAATACTTCTGGGAGTTGTCGTGTAATGCTCATTCTAGACAGCGTTTATGCCCTCCTAGCAAACTACCACTCCCGTCATGTCCCTAGGCGGGGCACTCCGCCATGTGTGGCCCTGTTGCGAGGAGAAGGAGAGTGGTATGGTGGCTCAGGATACAAGTATTTCTGGGACATGTAGTGTGATATTCGTTCTAGAAAGCGCTCACCATCGTCTACTAAACTGCTACTCCCACCCCTCCTATGGCAGGTCCTTTTGGGAGGAGAGGGACTGTGTTATGGCGGCTTGGGGCACAAAGACCTCTGGGATTTATAGTGTAATACTGGTTCTAGACAGGTTTCCCCTCCGCCTACCGAACTACAATTTCCATAACGCCCCTCGGCCGGTCCCGCCGCCATTTCTGTCCCGGTCGTGAGGACAGTGAGAGTTTCAAGGCGGCTCAGGGAACAAAGACTTCTGGGAGTTGTAGTGTGATGTTCAGTGTAGATAGCCTTCATCTCTGCCTAAAGGAACTACCATTCCCGTCTTGCCCCGCGGGGGAGCCGGGGAAATTTTGCGGAGCGCAGAAGGTGCGGGAAGTAGACATTCAGGTCGTTTTCGCTTTTATATTGATAGTAATAATAATAATAATAATAATAATAATAATAATAATAATGACATTTATTAAGCGCTCGCTATGTACAAAGCACTGTTCTAAGCACTGGGTAGGTTACAAAGTGATCAGGTTGTCCCACAGGGGGCTCACAGTCTTAATCCTTATTTTAGAGTTGCAGTAACTGAGGCACAGAGACGTTAAGTGACTTGGCCAAAGTCACGCAGCTGAAAATTGGCAGACCCGGGATTTGAACCTATGACCTCTGATTCCAAAGCCCGGGCTCTTTCCACTGAGCCACGTTCCATTATAAATATGGTAGTTGTTAAGTACCTTTCATTCATTCATTCAATCGTATTTATTGAGCGCTTACTCTGTGCAGAGTACTGTACTAAGCGCTTGGGAAGCAAAAGTTGGCAACATATATAGACGGTCCCTACCCAACGGCGGGCTCACAGTCTAGAAGGGGGATACAGAGAACAAAACAAAACATACTAACAAAATAAAATAAATAGAATAGTAAATATGTACAAGTAAAATAAATAGATAGAGTAATAAATATGTACAAACATATTATGTATAATATGTATATATTATACATATTATGTATAATATATATATAATGCACATATATGTATATATATATGTATATATATGTATATATATATATATATACATGCACATAGGTTCTATGGGGAGGGGACGAAGGTAAGGTTGGGGGAGGGGGAAGAGGGGGAGAGGAAGGAGGGGGTTCAGTCTGGGAAGGTCTCCTGGAGGAGGTGAGCTCTCAGTAGGGCTTTGAAAGGAGGAAGACTGCTAGCTTGGCGGATGTGCGGAGGGAGGACATTCCAGGCCAGGGGGAGGACGTGGGCTGGGGGTCGAAGGCGGGACAGGAGAGAACGAGGCAAAGTGAGGCGTTTAGCGGCAGACGAGCGGAGGGTGCGGGCTGGGCTGTAGAAGGAGAGGAGGGAGGTGAGGTAGGAGGGGGCGAGGTGATGGAGAGCCTTGAAACCTAGAGTGAGGATATTTTGCCTGATGCATAGGTTTATTGGTAGCCACTGGAGCTTTCTGAGGAGGGGAGTAACATGCCCAGAACGTTTCTGCACAAAGACGATCCGGGCAGCAGCGTGAAGTATAGATTGAAGTGGGGAGAGACAGGAGGATCGGAGAACAGAGAGGATGCTGATGCAGTAATCCAGTCGGGATAGGATGAGAGATTGAACGAGCAGGGTAGCGGTTTGGATGGAGAGGAAAGAATGGATATTGGCGATGTTGAGGAGGTGAGACCGGCCGGTTTTTGTGCTGGATTGGATATGAGGGGTGAACGAGAGAGCGGAGTCGAGGATTACACCAAGGTTGCAGGCTTGTGGGGCGGGAAGGATGGTAGTGCCGTCAACAGTGATGGGAAAGTCAGGGAGAGGGCACGCTTGGGAGGGTAGATAAGGAGCTCAGTCTTGGACATGTTGAGTGTTAGATGGCGGGCAGACGTCCAGATGGAGACGTCCTGAAGGCAGGAGGAGATACGAGCCTGGAGGGAGAGAGAGAGAGTACTTTTACTACTGTTACAACTCCCCGTGAGGTGTCGCAAAGAAAGCACGGAGACCCCAACGTCGCTCAGAGTCAAGATCCTTTACTTCCATTCCCTACTGGAAGTGTTTGCCACACCAGTAAATCTAAGGACACAGGGCGGCTCCACATACTCATCATCATCATCATCAGTCGTATTTATTGAGCGCTTACTATGTGCAGAGCACTGTACTAAGCGCTTGGGAAGGACAAATTGGCAACATATAGAGACAGTCCCTACACAACAGTGGGCTCACAGTCTAAAAGGGGGAGACAGAGAACAAAACCAAACTTACTAACAAAATAAAATAAATAGAATAGGTATGTACAAGTAAAATACATAAATAAATAAATAAATAGAGTAATATGTACAAACGTATATACATATATACAGGTGCTGTGGGGAAGGGAAGGAGGTAAGATGGGGGGATGGAGAGGGGGACGAGGGGGAGAGGAAGGAAGAGGCTCAGTCTGGGAAGACCTCCTGGAGGAGGTGAGCTCTCAGCAGGGCTTTGAAGGGAGGAAGAGAGCTAGCTTGGCGGATGGGCAGAGGGAGGGCATTCCAGGCCCGGGGGATGGCGTGGGCTGGGGGTCGATGGCGGGACAGGCGAGAACGAGGTACGGTGAGGAGATTAGCGGTGGAGGAGCGGAGGGTGCGGGCTGGGCTGTAGAAGGAGAGAAGGGAGGTGAGGTAGGAGGGGGCGAGGTGATGGAGAACCTTGAAGCCCAGGGTGAGGAGTTTCTGCCTGATGAGCAGATTGATTGGTAGCCACTGGAGATTTTTGAGGAGGGGAGTAATATGACCAGAGCGTTTCTGGACAAAGATAATCCGGGCAGCAGCATGAAGTATGGATTGAAGTGGAGAGAGACACGAGGATGGGAGATCAGGGAGAAGGCTGATGCAGTAGTCCAGACGAGATAGGATGAGAGCTTGAATGAGCAGGGTAGCGGTATGGATGGAGAGGAAAGGGCGGATCTTGGCAATGTCCTGGAGCTTAGACCGGCAGGTTCTGGTGACGGCTTGGATGTGAGGGGTGAATGAGAGAGCGGAGTCGAGGATGACACCAAGGTTGCGGGCTTGTGAGACGGGAAGGATGGTAGTGCCGTCAACAGAGATGGGAAAGTCAGGGAGAGGGCAGGGTTTGGGAGGGAAGACAAGGAGTTCAGTCTTGGACATGTTGAGCTTTAGATGGCGGGCAGACATCCAGATGGAGATGTCCTGAAGACAGGAGGAGATGCGAGCCTGGAGAGAGGGGGAGAGAGCAGGGGCAGAGATGTAGATCTGGGTGGCATCAGCGTAGAGATGATAGTTGAAGCCGTGGGAGCGAATGAGGTCACCAGGGGAGTGCGTGTAGATTGAGAACAGAAGGGGACCAAGCACTGAACCTTGGGGAACCCCAACAGTAAGGATGGGAGGGGGAGGAGGAGCCTGCAAAAGAGACTGAGAAAGAACGACCGGAGAGATAAGAGGAGAACCAGGAGAGGACGGAGTCTGTGAAGCCAAGGTCAGATAGCGTGTTGAGGAGAAGGGGGTGGTCCACAGTGTCGAAGGCAGCTGAGAGGTTGAGGAGGATTAGGACAGAGTATGAGCCGTTGGATTTGGCAAGCAGGAGGTCATTGGTGACCTTTGAGAGGGCAGTTTCCGTGGAATGTAGGGGAAGGAAGCCAGACTGGAGGGGGTCGAGGAGACAGTTGTTGTTGAGGAATTCTAGGCAGTGCGTGTAGACAACTCGTTCAAGGAGTTTGGAAAGGAATGGTAGGAGGGATATGGGGCGATAACTAGAAGGTGAGGTGGGGTCAAGAGAGGGTTCTTTTAGGATGGGAGAAGCATGGACATGTTTGAAGGCAGAGGGGAAGGAACCAGTGGAGAGTGAGCGGTTGAAGATGGAAGTTAAGGAGGGGAGAAGGGATGGAGCGAGAGATTTCATGAGATGAGAGGGAATGGGGTCAGAAGCACAGGTGGCCGGAGTAGCACTTGAGAGGAGGGAGGAGAGCTCCTCTGAGGATACTGATGGGAAGGATGAGAGAGTATCAGAGAGTGTTGAGAGCCGGGGGGTTGGAGAAAGGGTGGAGAAGACTTTGGGGAAGTCGGACCTGATGGATTTAATTTTGTTAATGAAGTAGGAGGCCAGATCGTTGGGGGTGAGGGAAGGAGGAGGGGGAGGAACCGGGGGCCTGAGAAGGGAGTTGAATGTACGGAGGAGCTGGCGGGGGTGATGGGTATGGGTGTCAATAAGGGAGGAGAAATAGTTTTGTCTGGCAGAAGAGAGGGCTGGGTTAAAGCAGGAAAGGATAAACTTGAAGTGAACGAGGTTGGCATGGTGTTTAGACTTTCGCCAGCAGCGTTCGGCAGCTCGAGCATAAGAGCGAAGGAGGCGGACAGTGGCAGTGATCCAGGGTTGTGGGTTAGTGGTACGAGAGCGGCGAAGGGAAAGGAGAGCGAGTGAGTCTAGCTGAGTAGAAAGGGTAGAGTTGAGAGCAGTAATCTGATCATCAAGACTGGGTAGAGAGGAGAGGGCGGCGAGGTGGGGTGTGAGGCGCTCCGAACGATGGGTGGGGTCCAGAGAGCGGAGATCTCTGTGAGGGAGTAATACGGATTTACAGGGGAAAGGAGTGTGAGTGAGGAGGCAGGTGAGAAGATTATGATCAGAGAGCGGGATTTCAGAGTTCGTGAGGGTGGACACAGTGCAGCGATAGGAGATGATGAGGTCGAGGGTATGACCAAGTTGGTGAGTGGGTGAGGTGGGGTGGAGGAAGAGGTTGGCAGCGTCAAGGAGAGATAGAAGGCGGGCGGCAGAGGAGTCGTTAGGGATATCCATGTGGATATTGAAGTCTCCGAGGATCAGAGTGGGCATGGAGAAGGAGAGAAGGAAGGTGAGGAAGGGGTCAAAGTCGTTAAAGAAGTTGGAAGTGGGGCCGGGAGGGCGGTAGATGACGGCTACAAGAATCCTGGAGGGGGTGGTAGAGGCGAATAATGTGGACTTCAAAGAAAGGGAAGGAAAGGGAAGGGGGAGGAGGGATAGTGCGAAAGCGACATTGTGGGGCGAGAAGGAAACCGACACCTCCTCCTTTTCCGGTGAGTCTGGGGGAGTGGGAGAAGAAGAGGCCTGCACTGCAGAGAGCAGCAGAAGAGACCGTGTCGTCTGGAGACAGCCATGTTTCAGTTAGGGCGAGGATGAGTAGAGAGCTGGAAAGGAATAGGTCCAGGATGAAAGGGATTTTACTTAAAACGGAGTGGGGGTTCCAGAGGCCACACTTGGTAGCAGCTGTCGAGGGAGGGGAGGGAGGGGGAAGGGTGCGAGGGGTGGGGACGGTGGGGAGGGCATCTTACTCGGTTTGGGCCTCTTACCAGAGCTGTTTTATTACACATACTTGCATTTGAATGAGCCCGCTCCAACCTGTCAATTGCAGACTGCCTTGCCCATCCCCAAGGTGCTCCCCTAAGAGTGAATTCATTAGTCACTGCCCTATCGGTAGGGTTCTTATGTAGTTGAGCCCAGTCACCGATCCAAACGTATGAGGCCTTGTAGCGAGGTGAGGAAGAGTGGCTTGGCGTCTGATGGGACGAGGAATTCTGGCAGTAGGAGTATGATGCTCGTTTTAGACAGCGCTCTCCACCACCTGCCTAACTACAACTCCCCTGAGACTGTGCAGGGGGTCGCGCCGTTTTTCAGAGAGCCAAAAGTAAATGAAGCAGATGTTCAGGGCGTATTCCCATTCATATTGATAGTAATTATGGTATCTGTTAAGTACCTGTTACCACTCCCTGGGAGATGGTACATAAAAAACCCAAGGAAACCCAATCTCGCTCAGAATCAGGCTTCTTTAATCCCATTCCCTCCCGGGAGAGTTTACCACACAGCCAAGAGTCAAGGTACCGAGCGGCTCCACATACGTTCTCGGGCATCATAATCGAGGTTGTTTAAAACAAATCATTGCATTTGAATGAGCCCACTCCAAGCTGTCAAATGCAGATGACCTAGTCTTTAACGAAGGTGCTCCCACAAGAGTAAACCCTCATTAATTCCTGCGCTATCCTGAGGGTTACTATGTAGTCTAGCCCAGTCACCGCTCCATGAAAATCTAGCCCTTTCGTGAATTGAGGATGAGTGGCTTGGCGGCTGATAGGACAAAAACTTGTGGGAGTTGTAGTGGGATGCTGATTCTAGACAGGGTTCACCTTCGCCTAGCGAACTACCACTCAGGTCATGACACTCGGCGTGGCCCTCTGCCATGTCTGGACTTGTTGCGAAGTGAGGGTGAGTGGAATTGCGGCTTGGGACACAGGGATTTCTGGGAAATGTAGTGTGACATTCGTTCTAGACAGCGTTCACCTCCGATAACTGAACTAGCACTCCCATCATGCTCCTCGGGGGAGCCTCTGCCATGTCAGACCCCTTCGGGAGGCGAGGGAGTGTGTTATGGCTGCTCGGGTCACAAAGTATTCTGCGAATTCTAGTGAGATGCTGGTTCTAGACAGCATTCACCTCCCCCTATTGGAGTACAACTTCTGTCATGCCCCCTGGCAGGGCTTGCCGCCATTTCGGGCCCTATCGTGAGGACAGGGAGAGTATCAAGGTGGCTCGGGGAACAAACACTTCTTGGAGCTGTAGTGTGATCATCGTTCTAGACATCGTTCACCTTCGCCTAATGAACTACGATCCTCGTCTCGCCTTGCGGAGGAACCGTGGCCATTTTGCGGAGTGCAGAAGATGCGGGAAGCAGATGTTCAGGTTGTTTTCATTTTCTCTTGATAGTAATTAAGGTCTTTGTGAAGTACCTGTTCCACTCCCCGTGAGGTTTTGAACAGAGAGCATTGAGACACCAAGCTAGCTCAGAATCAGGCTCCTTTACTCCCATTCCCCCCTGGGAGACTTTACCACACTAACAAGCATGACGGTACTGATAGGCTCCACAGAGTGAGTTCGGGCATCTACCCCGAGCTGTTTTATTACACATAATTGCATTTGAATGTGCTCGTTCCAACCTGTCAAATGCAGACTGCCTTGTTCCTCCAGAAGGAACTCCCCCATGAGAGGACTCATTACTCCCCTCCCTATTGGTAGGGTTCCTATGACGTCGAGTCCAGTCACCGACCCAAGCCAATCAGGTCTTGTCGCCGGGTGAGGAAGAGTGGCTTGGCAGTTGGTGGGATAAAGAATTCTGGGAGTTGGAGTATGATGCTCGTTCTAGACAGCGTTTACCTCCACCTACTGAACTACAACTATCATCATGCCCCGTGGGGTGACCGCGGCCATTTTTCAGAGAGCAGAAAGCACAGGAAGTAGATGTTCAGGGCGTATTCCCATTTATATTGTTAGTAATTATGGTATTAATTACGTACCTGTTACCATTTCCTGTGAGGTGTCACATAGAGAACAAGGAGACCACAACCTCGCTTTGAATCAGGCTTCTTTAATCCAATTCCCACCTGGGAAAGTTTACAACATTAATTAATAAATTCAATAAGTGTTAAGTGTTAAGGCACTGAGCAGATCTACATGCAGTGTTCAGAAATCTTAAAAGAGTTTGGTTATAAAACATCAGAGCATTTGAATGACCCCTCTCCGAGCTTTCAAATGCAGATAACCTTGTCTCACAGAGGTGCTCCCATAAGAGAGAATCCTCACTGGTCCCCGCCCTAACTGTAAGGTTCCCATGTAGTCTAGCCCATTCACCGATACAAGCCAATCAGGCCTAGTCGCGAGGTGAGGATGAGTGACTTGGCGGTTGATGGGACTAAGAATTCTGGGAATTGTAGTGTGATGGTCGTTCTAGACTGCGTTCAACCCCCCTACCGAACTAACACTCATGTCATGCCTCTCGGCGGGGCTCGCCGTCATGTCTGGCCCTGTTCTGAGGAGAATGGAGGTGGCATGGTGGCTAGGGGCACAAGGACGTCTGCGATTTGTAGTGTGAGACTCGTTCTAGACAGCGTTAATCTCCGAATACCGAACTACCACCAACTTCATGCCCCTTGGAGGGGCCCGCAGACATGTCAGGCCCAGTCGAGAAGAGTGAGAGAGTGCGTGGCAGCTTGAGGCACAAAGATATCTGGGAGGTGTGCTGTGATGCTAGCTCTAGAAAGCGTTCACAACGGCCTACCGAACTATAACCATTGTCACGCCCCGCGGGGGGGAAACGACCATTTTGTGGCGTGTGGAAAGCTCAGGAAGCAGATGTTCAGGGCGCAGTTCCATTCATATTGATAATAATTATGGTATTTGTTTGGTACCTGTTACCACTTCCCGTGAGATGTCACAATAAGAACAAGGAGACCCCAACCTCGCTCAGAATCAGACTTCTTTAATCCCATTCCCTCCAAGGAGAGTATATCACACAAACAAGCGTCAAGAAATTTGAGCGGCTCCACATACTCTGTTCGGGCATCTTACTCGAGATTGGTTATAACACATCGCTACATTTGAATGAGCCAACTCCGAGTTGTCAAATGCAGATGACGTTGTCTCTCTCAAAGGTGCTCCCACAAGAGCGAACCCTCATCGGTCCCCACCCTATTCGTAGTGTTCCTATGAAGTCTAGCCAAGTCACCGACCCAACACAATCTGGCCCTGTCGTGAAGTGAGGATGGGTGGCTTGGTGGCTGATGGGACAAAGACTTCTGGGAGTTGTTGTATGATGCTCATTCTAAATCTTCGCCTAGCGAACTACCACTCCAGTCATGCCCCTCGGAGGGGCCCTCCGCCATGTCAGGCCTTTTCGGGAGGAGAGGGAGTGTGTCAAGGCGGTTCAGGGCAAGAAGACTTCTGGAATTTGTAATGTGATGCTAGGACTACATAGCATGCACCTCTGCCTAAAGAACAATGCAGATGGCCTTGTCTATCCCAAATATGCTCCTACAAGAGCGAAACTTCATTATTTCCTGCCCCATCTGTGGGGTTTGTACACAGTCGAGACCAGTCACCGACACATGCCAATCAGGCCCTTTCGCGAGGTGACGTTGAGTAGCTTAGCGACTGATGGGACAAAGACTTCTAAGAGTTGTCGTGTGAGGCTTATTCTAGACAGCGTTCACCTCCGCTTACCGAACTACCACTTCCATTACGTCCCGCGGAGGAGAACGAGGACATGTCATCCCCAGTCGCAAGGAGAGGGATAGGGCATGGCAGCTCTGGGCACAGAGACCTCTGGGATTTGTAGGGTGTTGCTTGTTCTATACAGAGTTCAAATCCGCCTGCATAAGTACAAATTCCGCCATGCCCCGCTGTGGGGCCCGCCGCTATATCTCACCCTATTGCGAAGGTAAGGAGAATGGTCTGGCCGCTCGGGGCACAAAGACTTCTGGGATTTGTAGTGTGATGCTGGTTCTCGACGGCGCCATGCCCCTCGGCCAAGGTCATTTTGCAGAGCGCGGAAACAACAGGAAACAGATGTTTAGGTTGTACTCGCATTCATATTGATAGTAATTATGGCATTTGTTAAGTACCTGTTACCAGTCCCCGTGAGGTGTCACATAGAGAACAAGGAGTCTCACTCTCGCTCAGAATCAGACTTTTTAAATCCCATTCCCTCCCGGGAGAGTATACCACACAAACAAGCATCAAGGCACTGAGCGGCTCTACATATTGTGTTCGGGAATTTTACCCAATCTGTCTGGCGGCTGTGAGGAGGGAAGGCATTCCAGGCCAGAGGAAGGGCGAGGGCTAGGGATCGACTGCGGGACAGGCGAGAATGAGACACAGTGAGGAGGTTAGCGGCAGAGGAGCAGGATGTGTGGGCTGGGCCGTTGCGGCTAAGAGCACAAAGACTTCTGGGAGCTGTAGTCTGACAGTCGCTCTGGATAGCGGTCGTCTCGGCCAACTGAACTACCTCTCCCGTCATGCCTCGCGGGTGGTTGGCGGCCGTGGAGAGGAGCAAAGAAAGCGTTTTTTCAGGCCGTTTCCCATTCCTAATTCTAGTGTTCATGGCGTTTGTTACATCCTCGCCACCACTACTGGTGAGGTATTGTGTAAGGAACAAACAGCCCCTCTTCTCGCCCCCAACTCGCTCGCAGTGCGGCACTTTTAATCCTACTCCCTCTCGCCGTGGGTTTAGATCATATCTACGCTATCGGTCCACGCACCGAGCGCGTCCGGATCCATGGACTGAGTGCGAGTGGCTTCCACAGGCAGGGTTTTCACACATCCCTTCCTTTTCCTAAACCCGCTCCGAGATGACCCAGGCAGCTCCCTTGGCCCTCCCGAAGATTATTATTATCATTATTATTATTATTATTATTATTAATGATAATAGTATTTCTTAAGCGCTTAATGTGTGCCAAGCATTGTTCTAAGCGCTGGGGTAGAGGCAATGTAATGGGGTTGTCCCACGTGGGGCTCACCGTCTTAATCCCCCTTTTGACAGATGAGGTAACTGAGGCGCAGAGAAGTGAAGTAACTTGCCCAAATGGCGGAGCTGGGATTAGAACCCACTACCTGTGACTCCCAAGCCCTTGCTCTGCCCACTAAGCTTTGCTGCTCCCACAGCAGTGAACCCTCATTAGTCGTCGCGCTGTGCATCGGGTTCTGTGTTTTCTCCTTGCTGGTGGAGCATGAAGGTGGCATCCCTATTTATTCAATGGTCCCCGTTCATCACTCTTGTTCCCTCCTCCAACGGTCCGTTGGTCTCCACCTCGTGCCTCTACCCGCCCTCTTAGAGCCATGTGCCCTGACGGGGAGCGGAGAATAGGCACCAGCAAAATACCAAGGAGCTGGGGAAATACGGGGCACTATAGCCCATCCTTAGCTGAGGTAGGGTGGATGTTGGAGGTGTCCTGCAGCGGCAGTGGATTCAGGAACCGCTGCGGGCTGAGGTCTGGAGTTGGTGCTTGGCCTGGGGTCGCTCTGTGATGCCCTTGGTTTTGGCCTGTGTGTGTGTGTGTGTGTGTGTGTGTGTGTGTGTGTGTGTGTGTGTGTGTGAGAGAGAGAGAGAGAGAGAGACAGAGAGAGAGACAGAGAGAGAGACAGAGAGACAGAGACAGACAGACAAAGACAGAGACAGAGACAGACAGAGAGAAGGGGGCTCCGGTTCTGGGGTACAGACAAGGTAGTCACTTTGGATATATTTCCTGTCCCACCTGGGGCTCATAGTCTGAAGACACTGGATTGTGAGGCAGGGGGAGAATTCCAACGATGTTGTGAGGGTAGAACCGACAGGAATAGGCAAGAGACTGGCTACGTGGGTTGAATGTGCAAGACGGGTGGAGGATAGTGGCAAGATTCCAGGCATATGACACAGGGAGAGGATGGCGGGATTACTGACAGTGCCACAGTCGAGGGAAAGAGAGGGTTTGGGTGGGTTGTCAAAATGTTGAATTTGAATTTAGGAGGGACAGGTGAGTGGAGATGAACTGAAGGCAGGAGGGAATGTGAGTCTGGGGATATGGTCAATGGGGGAAGCATCCACGCAGAGTTGGGTGTTGAGATGGTAGCAACTCATTGTAGATAATCTTATCCTCCCCTCCAATGTTACATGTGGCTGAAGGGTGTGGGAAGAGTGCCCTATCTGTGAATTCACCCCCTCCCTCCCCCTGAGCAACCCACGGCAAGACCACGGAACTGCTACACTGTAAGGTTGTGGAACAGGAACTGTCCCAATCAGATAGTCATCCTGGGAGGATGAGGGCTAACGGGTATGAGGGGGCTTTGCACACAAAAACATGATAAGTAGGGTAAATAAGAGGCATTGCTGCAATCATTAGCTGTAGGCGTTTAGACCGAGCCCTGCAGAGCCTGCTCTGCTGATTAGGACTGGGACCCCCTCCTTTGCTTGCTTGCTGCGCTACAGCTATGTGAGTACACTTAATAAAGAGGCAGAACTGATCACTCAGGCTCGATGTCTGGTCTTTGGCTCGTCATCGCCCAATCTAAAGAACCTGAAGCCGCCCTCTGATTGGTGAACCCACCTGACTTGGGAGCATCCTCCCACCATTGGCGTAATAATAATAATGACGATGGCATCTATTAAGTGCTTACTATGTGCAAAGCACTATTCTAAGCGCTAGGGAGGTTACAAAGTGATCGGGTTGTCCCACTGGGGGCTCACAGGCTTCATACACATTTTACAGATGAGGGAACCGAGGCACAGAGAAGTTAAGTGACTTGCGCGAAGTCACACAGATGACAATTGGCGGAGCTGGGATTTGAACCCAATACCTCAGACTCAAAAGCCGTGCTCTTTCCACCGAGCCACGCTGATTCTTAGGTGGCGACGCCCCAAAACCCAGACCTTGGTAAAAAGGATGCAGGATGCCCGGGATCTTAGATCCCGGGATGTAACTCGGGTATGTGGTCGGGTGGAGCTGAAGTGCTTGATATGGTTGCCCCACAACCCCCACTCCCCGGGAATGGGGTGCTGTAATGGAGACCCCGAAGGGCATAGAGGACGCACTACGAGCCCTGGACATTCATAAGGTGTCTAAACCAGAGAGGAGAGCCGTAGCGAACGAAGGGGGGCAGGTTCCGGAGGCATGCCGACACGTGCTGAATATGCAGTTGGAAAGTGAAAGTAAGGCCAGCGAAGCCGAAAAAGAGGTTGGCGAGAACAAGGAGTCGAAAGAGCTTTATGCGGGGCTCCTAAAACGGCATGTAAGACCGCCGAAGAAGCAGTCAAGAAGGGGGTCGCCTTGGAGGGGGTGATTGCAAAGCCTAGCAGGATTAGAGAGGTGGCCCCAACAAAACCATCGCTCCTGAAGGAGCAATACAGAAGGTATCCCGATCCCAAATGTGATAGATTTAATAGCGTCCGGGACCAAACGAGAAGAGATAGACAAGCAACCAAGCACCGTGCTGTTCGTCCTGTGGAAAGAAATTACCCAAAGATCGAAGGTACACCACAGGGGAAGGACGACACACAACTAAAGCGCTCAAAGACGTCAGCGGGTGCAAAAAAGAGGGCCCGTTCACTCAGCCCCGGATGGTGCCTTCTGCACCGCTGTTCCCGCACCTGAGGGAATGGAGAGATCAGCCGTAGGGAAGTGTCCAAGGCCCCTCCCTTAAGATCAGGTCAATAGGAGGGGATCAGAGGCCATGCGTTACCCTGACCATTTACTGGGGTCGCTGGAATATTCAGTCCACCCTCGTCCTGGTAGACACCGGTGCAGACGTCACCCCTGTACACGGGAACCCCAGCAAATTCATGGGACCCCGTATGTGCATAGAACGGTTTGGGGTCTCATGTTTTACTGTGCAGCACTTCCGCAATGTGAACCACCCTCCGATTGGGTGTGGGCCAGGTGGCTCCCGCTACCTATCAGGTACTCATCACGGAGGTACCCAAGCGTATATTGGGAGTGGCGACATTTGAGGACCCGGGACCCCCTCCCTCGATCCCCTCGGTACCACACCCTCCGATTGGGTGTGGGCCAGGTGGCTCCCGCTACCTATCAGGTACTCATCACGGCGGTACCTAAGCGTATATTGGGAGTGGCGACATTTGAGGACCCGGGACCCCCTCCCTCGATCTCCTTGGTACCAGGTTACAAGAACTGGCCTGTGGAGAAGGGGGAGGGGGCGCCACCAACTGGCACATGGTAACTGATGGGTCAGCCAAAGGGAACCCGGGTACGTAGGCTGCGGTTGCAGTCCACCCCCAACGGATACCATCCTCTGGGAAGAAGGGGTGCGTCAGTCCAGCCAGTGAGCTGAACTCAGGGCGGTAGGGATGCTCCTATCCACGTAACTGATGTGGACGCCTTGGCAACCCACTCGTGAGCAGTATACAGCAGCCTAAACACATGGTTTGGGGTGTAGGAAACCAAGGAATGGGTGGTAGCTCGGGGTGAGGTATGGGGAAAAGAGATATAACATGACATCACCTGAATATTAAGAGCCCGAGGGCCCCCCCCCACCTTGTACCATATGCCAGCTCACCAGGAGACCCCCGGGAACAAGGACGCAGACGCGCTCACACAAGTGCGGGAGGCACGGCCCACCAAAGCCATCCAGGGAGAGCATGAGGAACTAGCTCATAGCGAAGTGGATGTCACGTATCAAACTCTACGGGGACCCGGGGTGGGGGGGGGGGCGGGGGAAGGAACCCTCAGGGAGGTACACAAATTCTTGCAAGATTGTAAACATTGTACACAAAAGAATTAGCGGCCCAATGGCCACCAAGGCTCCATCCCCCGAGGGATTCAACCGGGGGAGAGATAGCAGATTAACTACATAGGGCCCCTGCCCCTAAGCCAGGGAAAGAGATAATAGCAATAATAATAATAATAATATTGGTATTTGTTAAGTGCTTACTATGTGCCAAGGACTGTTCCAAGCGCTGGGATAGTTACAAGGTTATTTGGTTGCCCCGCTTGGGGCTCATAGTCTTCATCCTCATTTTATAGATGAGAAAACTGAGGCACAGAGAAGTGAAGTGACTTGCCCAAAGTCACACAGATGACAAATGTTGGAGCTGGGATTAGAACCCATGATGTCTGACTCCCAAACCCGAGCTCTTTCCACTGAGCCACGCTGTTTCTCCATAAAATGTCAACCAATCAGTTATATTAACTAAGTGTTTACTATGTGCAGAGCACTGTACTTCTGCTCATGGGAACGGACATTATAACATAATTGGTAGACCCGTTCCCTGCTCACAGAGGACTTACAGGCTAGAGGGGAAGGTAGATATTAATATATATTATTAATATATAGATATTAAAAGAAATTACAGCTGGATATCGATATGTGCTTTGGGGTGAGGGAAGCTTGATTGGTAACTCCTTGTGGGCAGAGATCGTGTGCTAAAAAAATCATGGCATCTGCTAAGCGCTTACTATGTGCCAAGCACTGTACTAAGCACAGAGGTGGACCCAGGCAAATTGGGATTAGACATAGTCCCAGTCCCATATGGGGTTCAGTCTCAATCCCTATTTTACAGATGAGGGAACTGAGACCCAGAAAATAATAATAATAATATTGATGGTATTTGTTATGTTGCAAGCACTGTTCTAAGCACTCACCGCAGTGTAAACTAGTACGGGAATGGCACTCACCTACCCGGTGGCAGCAGCCTCGCACGTTTCTAATATACAAGGACTTCAGGTGGTGGGGGGTGGAAACGGCTTGCCGGCCTACATAGATTCGGATCAGGGGACCCACTTAACGGGGCGCTAGGTCAAGGAGTGGGCCGCGCAACAGAACATTCAGTGGATGTACCAGCAGGCATACAACCCCCGCGGAACGGGAATCATAGAGCGAATGAATATGTAGCTCAAGACAAGGCTTAGGACTCCCACAGGAAGTATGAACATGTGGACCACCCGGCTGTACCCTGTAATTATGGCCATCAACGAGGACCCCCGAAAAAGCGGACTCAGTTGCCTGCAACGCCTCTATGGGATGGACATTAACAATCCCATAGAGGTGACAGGCATCAGCGACAAGGTCTCTTTAGAGCTGTTTTGTTTTGTTGTCTGTCTCCCCCTTCTAGACTGTGAGCCAGTTGTTGGGTTGGGATCGTCTGCATATGTTGCCGACTTGTGCTGCCCAAGGGCTTAGTACAGTGCTCTGCACACAGTAAGCGCTCAATAAATACGATTGAATGATTGAATGAATGAGTGAAGAATGAATGAATGAATGAATGAATGGGGCAGCACACGGTGTGGGGCAACATGCAAGGCTTTAGTGTGAGAGAGGAAGATGTGTTTTGGACCTTCGGGATCGGCCTGCGAATACCAGCAGGAATAGTGCCGGCGACGAAAGTCATCATCATCATCAATCGTATTTATTGAGCGCTTACTATGTGCAGAGCACTGTACTAAGCGCTTGGGAAGTACAAATTGGTAACATATAGAGACAGTCCCTACCCAACAGTCGTACATCCTCAGCTACATAACGAGGTGCGACTGGAATTCCTAGGTGAATGCCAGGACTGGACTCTGGCTCTCACCGCCCCAGGCCCTGTTTGTATCCACGCAGGGTCGCCAATACTGACGAGTTGCCCCCTTCGGACCACCCTTACCCGGCTAGAAGGTGACACCACCACCCCAGCGCCATTGATCGGTGGGACAAACGTGTGGCGGGACTGCACCTAAAGGACTATGGTTGCCTGCTACTATAATGGAAGCCGGAGAATGCACCTTCTCCGTTGTGGCAGACGGAGAAGAGGAGACCGGACTGGTGCCCAACCGCACCCTCGCCTATGGATAAGGACTGAAACATGGCACACGCACCCCCGCGACAATGTCTAGGTTGCGCCATTGTAATCTGGCCCCTCCTGCCCCCAACCTGGTCCATTGAAATCACCTGGACATGGCTGCACGACAATGGGATATGGAAGACTGTGACGGTATTATCTCCACTGTGCAGGTGCCCTGTCACATGCTGGGTACCTCTCATGACTGGAGTGTGAACGTCATGATGTCAAAGACAAGTGTCACCAATGTCACCGCGGTGGGCACCACACTGTGGCAAGTCACCAATGACACGGGTAAGAAAACGGCCTGGCTGTGACACAACCCGATAACCGAGAAACCACCAGGATCTGAGGATGAGGGAGCATTAGAAGCACCCATTACGCTGCGTGGGAGATGCTCCTCCCGGATCACCCCTCCATGGTCCAAGTATGGTTATTGGCTGAACGCCCCTGCCCCGGGCTGGGAAAACGCGATAGATTGTTCCTGGAACTCGGGCATGCCCCTGCTGGTTGTCGAAGCAATACCAGAAAATATGGACAATAGATACCCAGGGACCAGGGCCGCATACCTATTGGAAGTCACCCTGGGAGGGGCTCGTCTGTTCACCCACACTCGATGGACTACTGAGGCAATCTCCTGGTCGTTGGAACCGTGGTGGATAGATACCCATGACCCCAGCTGCTCCACTGCCCTGGCCCAGCTCCGGCCACAATAGGATCTGGTGGTTAGGGAAACGGACGCTGGCAAGGGTCCCCAGACGACAGAAGAGCGACATCACTGGATGGGTCGGCCGTTCACTGGGGGTATGGAACCAAGTGGACATCTAAGACCTATGGGATGCCCGAGACTGAGACCTCCAATACAAAAGCCAGATCCAGCAGCTAATTAGCACTGGAATGCTGCAGGACGCTGGAGGGTGGCAAAGAATGGTACTGTCAGCTGAAGTTCTGAAAACGTGGGTGGCTATCATCACAGGGGAGCTGGCTTGGGCCTGAAACGTTACCTGGTCGGATGCCTGCATCCAGACTCAGGACTGCTACCATATCTCACTACCCTAACGGAAGAAGTAAGCCGAGCACAGTGCCCCCCCCCCCCCACCACCCAGCCTGACTCGCTTGTATCCAGAGTCTGTTGTATGGCCGGCCATTCAGGTACTATATGTCGCGTGTACCATCCATTACTGTAAACTGAGGGTATGTCACCCTGTGGGCAACCCGCCCCTGCAAGCCACACCCTTAGTAAGATAAGGGATAGTGCAGCATGACAAGCGGGTGGTCCCTCTGGGAGAGAGGTGGGGATGGTGGAATGGGTCCCGGAATCAATGGGAGCCCTTCTCCCCTTCTGGATGTACCCAACTAAAGAGGAATTAGTTCTGCTCACATGACCCCAGGGTGCGTGATAGCATACAGGACAATTGGCCGATTTCCATCTCCAGGGTGGAAGAGGGAGACTACTGGTATTTAGGTAATGCGAAATTCTGTTGGGCATGCGAACAGATAAACATTAAGATGTTCACCTTTAATTATAATGTTAGTGCTTCCTGTGCTAATTTAATGCTTGTTTGTAGTAATATGTCTTTAGTAGGGTTACGCATTGGTAATCTCACCGACCTCTCTGGGTGGGAGCGGCATGAACACCACACTATCCTCTGGGACGTTCCAACGGATCTAGTGGACTCAGTAGCTTGACCGGAGCAGGTGGAGGAGGCCACGGAAGTGATACAACAAGCCCTGGCAGACTCACAGCAAGATTGGAAATGCACCGCACTCCACCTAACCAAAGCCAGACTGTAGATATGGACACTGAAACAAAAGATGGTGACAGACTGCCGGTGGTTCTCATGGCATTCGGGGTGCGGAAGTGTAGGAATGGGACATTAGTCCCAGTAGATCGTGCTAGAGTGCATCGTGCTCTGTGCAGCTTTGGTGCTAGGATACTGATACTTGTGCAAGCCCTCCATCAAGACTATTGTGGTCCCCAGCTCCAGGCTGCTCTAGGTGTATGTATGGGACGAAGGGGTGGAGCGGCCCTCCTCCCTCCTATTACCTTCCTCCCTTCCCATCCCCACAGCACTTGTGTATATTTATTACTCTATTTTATTGATGTTTACATAGCTATAATTCTATTCACTCTGATGCTATTGACACCTTACTACTTGAGTGTTTTGTTGTCTGTCTCCCCCTTTTGGACTGTGAGCTCGTTGTTGGGTAGGGACCGTCTCTATATGTTGCCGATTTGTACTTCCCAAGCGCTTAGTACAGTGTTCTGCACAGAGTAAGCGCTCAATAAATATGAATGAATGAATGGGAAGCGTGCCCTACCTGTGAATCCACCCCCGCCCTCCGCCTGAGCAACCCATAGCAAGGACACGGTTGCAGAACAGGAGCTGTCCCAGTCAGATAGACATCCTGGTAACACGTGGGGCGGGGGTGTATGAGGCTAACGGGTATGAGGGGGCTTCGCACACAAACGCTTGATAAGTAGGATATGTAAGAGGCATTGCTGCAATCATCAGTTGTAGTAGTTTAGACCAAGCCCTGCATAGCCTGCCCTGCTGATAGGGACTGGGACCCTCTCCTTCGGTTGCTTATTGCTACAGTTATGTGAGTGCACCCAATAAAGAGGCAGAACTTAACTCTGGTTCTGTGTCTGGCCTTCGGCTCATCATCGCCCAATCTAAAAAAAGCTGAAGCAGCCTTCTGTTTGGCAACCCCAGCTAATTGGGGGGCTTGTCCCCTCAGGGGGTGTCCCAAGGTGACCCGGGAGTACCTGCCATCTCAAGGTCAAATGCTATCCCATCACCACCTGAGCCAGCAGGCGGACCTCGGAAGTGAGGGTGGGATACCGCCCCAACAACCAGATATACTAGATTGACAGCCCAGACCGGGAATACAGAAGGTGTCCCCCGCCCCTGTACCAATCAAAGTAGGTATGGAGGAGGGGGGAGGGCAGAAATTGGATTAACTGAGGCCGGAAGCTGGAATGGCTTAGGGGCACAGGTGACAAATACCTCTTGCCTCTGACCTTCTGGGGCAGAACACCGAGACACGCAGCAGCAAGAGGAGAGGCCGCTGCAGTAGCAGCAGTAGCGGCGGCCCACCTGTATTTCTCTGCCCAGAAGCCCAGATGCACGCTCTGCAACCAGAACCAACACATTGAAGCAAGGGCCGCGGGACGGGTGAGTGTCTCGTGGGTGGGACCCAGGTTCCCCGTTACTGATGGGGATCATAATACCTCCCATGTAGGGAGAGCACGTGGTGAGAGCTAGCCTCCCACCACGTGCGCGTGTAAAGTAATGAATTCCTCCCATGTGGGAAAGTAACTGGATTCTTCCCGAGTAGGAAGTGCACATGGGTGAGAGTTAGCCACCTCACCCACGCGCGATGAACGTATGGTTGTGTTCCTCGAGTTTGGTAAGCTCGAATATTGCTGACTGATTGCACTCCTCCCGAAACGGAAACTTCAATCCGTTGCGCCTGAACAACTAAATAATTCAATTTGCCTCGCGGAATAAATTTTATATAAAACTCATGCTTTCTGTCCCCGGCCTATCTCTCGCCTTGCCGATTACTGAATGAACCCGTCCCCGGACGACAGGTGACAGGGGGCTATTGAGAAAACTGTTCAAATTGCCTATAAATCAGGGTTAGGTTTAGCCTTATGGTTAGGGTCAGAGTTAGGTTTACTGCTAGAAATGAGTTAGGTTTATGGATAGGGTTGGGCATAGGGTTGCAGCCAGGACTAGGCCTAGGGGTAGGTTTAGGGTAAAATCGAGGGTTTGGGTTAGGATTAGGTTTGTGATTAGCGTTACGTTTGGGAACGAGGGGCAGGCCTAGGGACTGGGATATTGTTAGGATTAGCTTTAGGGTTAGGGTGAGCTCTCCGGCTAGGATGAAGGTTAGGGTAACGGTAAGGGCTAGGGTCAGGGTCAGGATTCGAGTTGGGATTAGGTTTGGGTTTAGGGTTAGGCTTCATGATTTGTTTAAGGCTAGGCCTGGGGCGACGGTTAGAGTTAGGCCTAAGACTAGGTGAGCATTAGGGTTAGAGATGGGGTTAGGGTGGTGTTTAAGGATAGAGTTAAGTTTAAGGAAAGAGTTGCGTTGGAGCCAGCTGGAAGCGCCTGGGTGGGGTCTTTTTAGGGGGCAGTACACTTAGGTCTTGAGGGACCTATTTCTGTTTGTTCTGACGACTTTGACACCTGTCTCCATGTTTTGTTTTGTTCTCTGTCTCTCCCTTCTAGACTGTGAACCCTTTGATGGGTAGAGACCGTCTCTATCTGTTGCAGACTTGTACTTCCCAAGGGCTTAGTACAGTGCTCTGCACACAGTAAGCGCTCAATAAATACGATTGAATGAATGAAAGGACTAGATCTTGGTTTAGGCGTAGGGTAGTGTTAGAGCTTGGGCTTCGCTAAGGGTTACGATGAGGGTGAAAGTTTAATAGAGTGTTAGGATTGGGGCTAGGGTTAGCATTAAAGTCAGAGCTAGGATTTGGGTTGGGGTTAGGGCTAGGCATAGTGGATAGAGCACAAGCCTGGGAGTCAGAAGGTCCTGGGTTCTGATTCTGGCTCTGCCACATATCTGCTGTGTGATCTAGGGCAAGTCACTACACTTCTCTGGTCCTCAATTACCTCATCTTTAAAGTGGGCAGTGAGTCTGTGAGCCCCACTTGGAATAGGGACTGTGTCCAACCCGATTGGCTTGTATCCATCCCAGCGCTTAGTACAATGCCTTTACGCATAGCCAAGCGCTCAACAAATACTAGAATTCTAATGATCAGGGCTAGGCCTAGGGTTCTGCCAGGGCTAAGGTTAAGCTTCGGGTTCAGGTCTGGGTCCGGCTTTGGATTTGAGTCATGCTTAGGCCTAGGGCTACATTTAGGTTCAGATTGGTTTTCGAATTACGATTGGGGTTAGGATTACGGTTATGGTTAGGGTGAGGGCTAGGGTTAGAGTTTCTTTGAAACTTAACATTAGGTTGAGGGTTATGGCTAGGTTTAGGATTAGCACAATTTGTTGCCCTGGGAGAGTTTAAGGGTGAATGTCATTTTCAGAGTTGTAAGGGTCCAGCCACAAGGGTTGCCCCGGACACGCGTCCCCTATCCCAGGGATTTAAGATATGGGTGAGGGTTCGAGTGAGACTGGGTTAGATTTAGGATTTGAGGTAGAGTTAGGGTTATTGTGAATTGGAGGGTTTGGGTTTGGTTTAAGGCCCGAAAATAGGGTCACGTTCAGGATTAGGGTTCTAGTTAAGGTTAGTGTCAGGGTCAAGATTAGACATAGGGTGAGGGCTAGGCCAAGGGTTAAGGTTAAGGTTATCTGAAGCATATGTTTAGTGTTAATTTGAGCATTGGAGATAAGGCTAGACCTAGGGTAAGGATGAAGTGGGCTAGGGTTGGGTGGAGGGTTAGGGTTAGCGTTAGGGTTAGGGCTAAGAATGGCGCTAGAGATAGGGTCAGGCTTCAGGCTCAGCTAGGGATAGGGTTACTGTTAGGGTTTAGTGTTAGGGTTAGGGTAGGGTTAGGTAGGGTTTGGGGTTAGGTTTAGGCTTAGGTTTAGGTTCAATGTAGGTCTAGGGTTAGGGTTACATGTTGGATTAAGTTTATAGTTTATGATTAGGGCTCAGTCAAGTCCTAGGGCAAGGGTTAGGAAGGGTGGTAGGGCTAGGGCTCGGGTTCAGGTTAGGTTTAGAGTTTGGGTTTGGGTTTGGGTCAGGATTAGCATGGGGGTTAGTTTTAGCGATAGGATTATGTTGGGGTTAGGGTTAAATTTAAGGTTAAAATTAGGTTTAGGGCTAGTGTTCGGGCAAGGCTTAGGGTCAGAGGTAGGGCTAGGACTGGAGAAGATTTAGGAAATGGCAGATGGCTAGTGCTAGGGGTAGGGTTATGCTTAGGTTTAGAGTTAGGGTTACGATTATGGTAAGGGTTAGGGTCAGGGTAGGCTTTGGTAAAAGTTTAGCACAAGGGCTAGGGCTAGGGCGAGATTTAGGATTAGGGTTATGGTGAGAGACAGAGCGAGGTCTATGTGTAGGGTTCCAGATAGCATCGGGGCTAGGCCTACGCCTAGTACTAGGGTTAGGCTAAAGATTAGGGGTAAGGGCTAGGGTTAGGTTTAGGGCTAGTGTAAGGCCTAGGGCTATTGTTAGGGTTAAGGATAGGGCTAATGCTAGACGTAGGGCTAGTGTTAGGGTTATGTTGGTCACTAGGGTTAGGGTTAGGTTGGGCGTAGGGTTAGGGTTAGGATTTGATTTACGGTTAGAATTAGCTTTAGGGTTAGTACTGGGTTAGGTTCAGGGTACGGGTTAGGGCTAGGACTAGCGATGCACCTAGGGTTAGGGTAAGAGTTGATGCCAGAGTTAGGATTTGACCTAGAGTTATCGTTAGATCTACTGCTAGGCCTGGGGCTAGTGTTAGTGTTTGTGTGAGGGCTAGGCCAAAGTAAAGGTTTAACGTTAGGGTTAGGGATAATGTTAGAGTAAGGCCTTGTTTAAGTTTGGGTTGGGGCTAGCTTTAGAGCTAAGGCTATAGGTAGGGTGAGGGTAGGGTGAGGGATGGGGGTCCGGTCATGGTTAGGACTAGGGTCAGGGTCAGGGTTAGGGTTAGGATTATGGTCTAGGTTGGGTTTAGGTTTACATTTAGGTTTAGTGTCAGAGTTAAGGTTAGGATTATGGTCTCGGTTGGGGTTAAATTTAGGTATACATTTGTGGTTCAAGTTAGGATTAGGGCTAAATTTAGGTTCAGGGCCAGGGCTAGGGCTACAGCTAGAATCAGGCCTAGGGTGAGGGTTAGGTTTAAGGGTAGGGTTAGTGCAAGGGCTAGATTTAGCGTTTTGGATAGTATTAGGGTTAAGGTGCCGGTTCCTATTCTGGTTATGGTCGGTCCGAGGCCTGGGTTAGAGTTAAGCCTAGGGTTAGGGTTAGGGTTAGCGATAGGGCTAAGGCTAGGCCAAGGGTTGGGAAGAAGCATGCTGCTTAGTGGCAAGAGAACGGGCAAGGGAGACACCAGTTTAGGGGTCTAATCCCAGCTCCACCTCTTAGCAGCTGTGTGACCTTGGGTATGTAACAACTAATCTGCGCCTCATTCACCTCATCTGTGTGATCCCCACTTGGGACAACTCCATTATCTTGTATCTACCCCAGGGTTTGGGACACTCCCTTCTCTCCTTCTACAGCCCAGCCCGCACCCTCCACTCTTCTGCCGCTAATCTCCTCACCGTGCCTCGTTCTCGCCTGTCCCGCCGTCGACCCCCAGCCCACGTCATCCCCCGGGCCTGGAATTCCCTCCCTCTGCCCATCCACCAAGCTAGCTCTTTTCCTCCCTTCAAGGCCCTACTGAGAGCTCACCTCCTCCAGGAGGCCTTCCCAGACTGAGCCCCCTCCTTCTTTTCCCACTCGTCCCCCCTCCACCCCCCCGTCGTACCTCCTTCCCTTCCCCACAGCACCTGCATATGTTTATATGTTTGTACATATTTATTACTCTATTTATTCATTTTACTTGTACATATCTATTCTATTTATTTTATTTTGTTAATATGCTTGGTTTTGTTCTCTGTCTCCCCCTTCTAGACTGTGAGCCCACTGTTGGGTAGGGACTGTCTCTATCTGTTGCCAGCTTGTACTTCCCAAGCGCTTAGTAGAGGGCTCTGCACACAATAAGTGCTCAATAAATACGATTGATTGATATGGTAATAGTAATAATAATAATAATAATAATAACAATAATAATGGCATTTGTTACACACTTACTATGTGCAAGCACTGTTCTGCGCGCTGGGGGGGATACAAGGTGATCAGGTTGTCCCACATGAGGCTCACAGTCTTAATCCCCATTTTACAGATGAGGTAACCGAGGCTTAGAGAAGTTAAGTGACTTGCATAACGTCACACGGCAGACATGTGGCAGAAGCGGGATTAGAACCCATGAGTAGTAGATGTGTCTTAACTTCTCATTTTGAAAACTGGGTGTGTTGTTGCCCTGGGAATTATTGGGGAAAAGAAAAGAAAAATGAACCAGTGGGAAAGGATGACAGAGGAGGATAGAAGCCAAAGGGAGATTACCATTAAGGGGTAGAAAGAACCATAGGAGGGGTGGGGATGTTTTAGGAAATAGGGAATGGGGAGAAGAGACTTTTCCTTCACAAATCTAGAAGACCTGAAACACAGTCAGTTGCACAGTAAGTCAGAAGCAGCCTCTGACTCAATCAATAGCATTGGTTTAGGGTTTACTATGTGTAGGTCACTGTAGTAAGTACATGGGAAAGCACAATACTATAATTATCAGACCCATTCCCTACCCACAACTATATTACAGTCTAGAGGAGAAGAAAGACATTAATATAAATAAATAAACTACAGGTAAGAACATACGTTCTGTGGGACTGAAGGAGAAGTGAATAAAGGAAACAAATCCAAGAGCAAGGGCGAGGCGGAAGCAACTGAAAGAAGAGGAAATGAGGGGTTAGTCACGGAATGCTTCTTGGAGGAGATGAGGTTTTAATAAGTCTCTGAAGGCGGAGATAGGTAGTCTGTCAGATATGAAAGGGAAGGGAGTTCCAGTCCAGACTCAAGGTCTCCAGGCACATAAGAGGAAAAAGAAACAAACCACATCTTGCAGATTTTTGCAGACCTCTACCTCCTGCGGTTCATCCATCACCCTAATTTTGCCACAACGTCCTTACTTCAAACTTAGAATAAAATGGTTTTAAGGTACTCAATCATCTTATTAATAATGGAATTGTTAAGTCCTTACTATGTGCCAAGCAGTGTTCTAAACGCTGGGATAGATACAAGTCAATCATGTTTGACACATTACCTGTCCAAAACATGTGTCTCACATGGGGTTCACACTCTTAATCCCCATTTTAAATATGAGTAAACTGAAGCCTAGAGAAGTTGAGTGACCTGCCCAAGGTCATGCAGTAGACATTCATTCATTCAGTAGTATTTACTGAGCGCTTACTGTGTGCCAAGCATTGTACTAAGCACTTGGGAGAGTACAATATAAGAACAAACAGACACATTCCTGTCTACAATGAGCTCACTGTCTAGAGGGGGATATAGACATTAATATAAATAAATGCATAGATAAATATAGAAATAAATGCATTATATATATAATTCATTTATATATTCATTTATATTTTTTTATTTATATATGTATTTATATATATATACTGTGGGGATGGGTGAGAGGGTGAATAAAGAAGAGCGGCACAGACTGGAGTGGGAGAAGAGGGGAGGCGGGCTTAGGGAAGGCCTTTTGTAGGATATGTGTCTTCAATAAGGTTTTGAAGTGGGGGGAGAGCAATTATCTGTCTGATATGAGGAGGGAGGGCATTCCAGGCCAGACGTAGGTTGAGGGGGAGAGGTCGGTGGCGAGAAAGATGAGATTGAGGTACAGTGAGAAGGTTAGCACTAGAGGAACAAAGTATGTGGGCTGGGTTGTAGTAGGAGAATAGCGAGGTGAGGTAGGAGGGGGCAAGGTGATTGAGTGCTTTAAAGCGAATAGTGAGGAGTCATATGGCGGAGCTGGGATTAGAATCTAGGTCCTTCCGACTCCCAGGTCTGTGCTCTATACAGTATGTCCTCTCCTACCTCACCTCGCTTCTCTCCTATTGCAACCCAGCCCACACACTTCGCTCCTCTAATGCCCCGCACACCCTCCAAACTGTCTAAACTGTCAGCTCATTGAGGGCACGGAATGTGTCTGCTACATTGTTCTATTGTACACTCCCGAACGCCTAGTACAGTGCTCTGCACACAGTAGGCACTCAGTTACTGTGATTGACTGATTGTCTCCCGCACATCCCCCGCCGATAGTGGCGACTCCCATCTCGGGCCACAAGACCCGTCATTCATTCATTCATTAGTATTTATTGAGTACTTACTGTGCATAGAGCACTGTAGTAAGCACTTGGGAGCATAAAGTATAATAAACAGACACATTCCCTGCCCACAACAAGCTTACCGTCTACAGGGGGAGACAGACACTATTAAATCAATACATGATACATAAGGACATAAGTGCTGTGTGACAGGGAGGGAGGGGGGTGGGATGCCGGACTGGAAGGGTCACAGATCTGGGGTTCCCCAGCTCCGCGGCCCACAGCTGCACAGAGCCCCTTCATTGGCCCTTTTTCAACCAGTCAATTACTCACTCAATCAATCAGTCAGTCAATCTTATTTATTGAGCTCTTTCCATGTGCAGAACACTGTACTAAGCGCTTGGCAGAGTACAATACAGTAGAATTAGCAGACACGTTCCCTACCCTTGATGAGGTAAGTGCTTACTAGGTGTCAGGCACCGTACTAAACGCTGGGGTAGATACAAGCTAATCAGGTTGGACACAGTCGCTCTCCCACATGGGGCTCATAGCCTTAATCCCCATTTTACAGATTAAGGAACCGAGGCTCAGAGAAGTGAAGTGACTTGCCCAAGGTCACACAGCAGAGAAATGACAGAGCCAGATTTAGAAACCAGATCTTCTGACACAGTCTCTTGTGGGCAGGAAATGTGTCTACCAACTGTGTTGTATTGTATTCTCCCCAGCATTTACTACAGTGCTCCGAATAAAAGCAGGGATTAATAAATGCAATTGATTGATTGATTGATTCACCTATCTTACCTTGCCTACATACTTTCTCTGGCTCGGAACTTCTTCCTCCTTCATATTCGACAAAACACCACCCTCCTCATTTTCAAAGCCTTATTAAAATCACATCATTTTAATGAAACCCTCATTTCCCCTACACACCATCCCCCTGGTATCACCTATGCATTTTGATCTGTACCCACTAAGCACTTGATGTTCACCCCACAGCAATTTTATACATACCTTCACACTCCATAATTTACTTTAATGTCTGTCTCCCCCTGTAGACTGTAAGCTCTTTGTCGCAGGCATCGTATAAAAATGATGGTATTTGCTAAGCACTTACTATGTTCAAAGCACTGTTCTAAGCGCTGGGAATGTTTATCGTTCATCGTTTATCGTACAATGTTTATCGTTCAGTACTTTCCCAAGTGCTCAAAGGAATGCAGCATGGGCCTAAGAGTCAGATGACCTGGGTTCAAATCCCAGTTTTCTGTTATATGACCTTGATTTGTTTGTTTTATGGTATTTGCTAAGCGCTTACTATGTGGCAGGCACTGTACTAAGCACCAAGGAAATCAGATCAGACACAGTCCATGTCCCACATGGGGCTCACGATTTTAATCACTATTTTACAGATGAGGAAACAGAGGCACAGAGAAGTGAAGTTTCTTGCCCAAGGTCACACGGCAGACAGGTGACAGGGCTGGGATTAAAACTCAGGTCCTTCTGACTCCCAGGCCTCGACTCTATCCACTAAGCAACGTCGCTTCATGCTTGCTGCTTGGTAAAGACACTTCTCCGTTCTTCAGTTACCTCATCTACCTAATGGGGATGCAATACCTGTTCTCTCTACTACTTAGAATGAGAACTCCATCTGGGATCTGATCATGCTATATATTATTATTATTGTTATAACACTCAGAACCAAGACCACTGCTCTAACCCCATCTCTAGTGTGAACAAAAGTCCATCTAATTATCTTGAAGGACTTCTCCATTTCGACTTTCCCTCTAGACTATAAGTTTATTGTGGGCTGGGAACATGTCTACCAACACTGTTTAACTGTACTCTCTCAAGTGCTTATTACAGCCTTCTGCACACGGTAAGAACTCAAAAAATAGAAACAGCATGGCCTAGTGGAAAGAGCCTGGGCATGAGAGTCTGAGGATCTGGGTTCTAATACCACCTCTGGCAATTGCTTGCTGTGTGACTGTGAGCAAGTCATTTAACTTCCCTGTGCCTTACGTATCTCATCTGAAAAATAGGGATTAAATGATCCTTCCCTCCTATGTACTCTGTGAGTCCCATATAAGACAGGGACTGTGTCCAACCTGATAAACTTCTTTCTATCTCAGCGCTTAGAACAGTGCCTGACATATAGTAAGTGCTTAACAAATGCCACACAAAAACCTCATTCATTGATTGATTTTGGATTTGGATTTGAATCCTTTATTTACCCTCCTTTGGCCCTCCAGAGCTTAATATACTTATCTGTAATTTATTTACTTCTATTATTGTCTATCTCCCCTTCTAGACTGTTAGCTTGTTGTGGGTAGGGAATATGTCTACCAATTCTGTTGTATTGTATTGTACTCTCCTAAATGCTTATTACAGTGCTCTGCACCCTGGAAATTCTCAACAAATACCAGTGTGTGATCGATGACAGAAAATCTGCGTTTCTGGCTGGAGAGTAATTGACATCAGGAGAGAATTTCCTCATTCTTCCCGATGGTCCATACCTAATCAATCAATCGTATTTATTGAGCGCTTACTGTAAGCAGAGCACTGTACTAAGTGCTCGACAGCGTACAATACAACATTGTAACAGACACTTTTCCTGTCTAGAGTGGCTACACATTAATTAAAATAAATAAATTATGGATATGGACATTAGTGCAGTGGGGCTGGGCTGGGGGTGGGGTCAGATAAAGGAAACAAATCAGGGCGATGCAAAAGGGAGTGGGAGAAGAGGAAACGAGGAATTAGGGAAGATCTCTTAGAGGAGTTGTGCCTTCAATAAGGCTTTGAAGTTGGGAAGAGCAATCGTCTGTCAGATAAGGAGAGAGAGGGCATTCCAGGCAAGAGGCAAGACGTGGGTGAGAGGTCCGAGGCTAGATAGATGGGATCGAGGTACAGTGAAGAGGCTGACATAGAGGTGCAAAGGGTGTGGGCTGAGTTATGACAGAGCATGACTATCTCTCACTCCATCTCTCTCTCTCTCTCTCCCCGTCCCTCCCTCCTTCTCTATTCCCAACACTATCCCTTGTGAAAAGAATTTGGAGAGGGTACCTCACAGAATTGCTTGGAACTGACATAGCCATAACAATAAGTAAATAGATGATAATTACCAGGCACATACTCTGTACAGATTACTATCCTAAGTGCTGGTGACCGTACAATAGGATTAGGAGAAATTAATCCCTTCCTTCAAGGAGCTTACAATCTAGCGTGGGAGATAGACATTAAAATAATTAAAACTAAGAGGAAGCCATAGAGGACAAAGATGTGTCCAAAAGTGCAATGTGGTGTGTAAGAGAAACCGTGGTCATTGGGGAGGAAATGCGGTGGGGAGATGAAAGAATAATCTGGGAAGATCTCTTGATGGAGACGCTATTCTAGAAAGATCTTGATGTGGAGAGTAGTGGTCTGCCGGATGTGAAGGTGGACACATCCAGGGAGGGGGAAAGCAAGAGATTGATGGCAGAGTGGCATGAGAGGAATGAAGTGTGTGTGTGCTGGGGTATTGTGGGAGAAGAGAGAGCTTAAAACGAGAGGAAAGAGCTAATTGAGTGTCTTAAAGCCAGTAGTCAGGAGTTTCTGCTTGATTATTACTGCTTGCACTCATGCAGTCAATCAGTAGAACGATCAATCTCCAATTTAGATTGGAAGTCCCATGTAGGACAGGGACGGTGCCCAACCTGATAAAACCCCAGTGCTTCGAACAGTGCTGTGCACGTTGTAAGCACTGAATAAATGCCAATGATTGGATGAGAGTTGAGTACCTCCGCCAAGCGAACCCGCCGCAACTCCTCCAGCCCTTATGCTGCTTCTCCCTCCCCAACCACACACCTGTTCCCAAATGAACACCACAGACTCTCAGACCCCTTCATCGCCCCTCTCTTCACCTCCGTTTCTCCGCTTATAAAATGGGGGCAGGGAGGGACCCACGGAGGTACACTCAGTTTGATTATGCTGTGGAGACCATGATGGGCAGATCACCGTCCTGCTCAATCCCTAGGAGAAAGTGAAATATCCGAGACCCCGAATTCCGACTTGCTAGCTCTTCAAGGGTGTAAAGGACTCAAAACTGAAAGGGTGAATCATTATGTCTTATTACCAACATGTCTTTAGAGATAGTCTGAGAATCCCAAAGAACATAAAATAGACACCCGATTAGTCCCAGTGGGCTCTGCAGTGGCAATACAGAAACTTTCTCTCTCCCCTTCCTCTTCCTGTCCTACTCACCTCTCTCCTGACTCCTCTCACTCTGTTTGTCTCTGCATTGCTCTCTCTCACTTTCTCAATTCTCCTTTTCCTTTTCATCCTCTTCCTCTGTTCATTTCTCTCTTTCTGCCTTTCAGAACAAGATAGTTATTATTATCATGATTGTGGTATTTATTAAGCACTTACGATGATAGTCATAGTAATCCATCAATGATATTCATTGAGCACTTACTATGTGCAGAGCACCGTATTAGGTTTTTGGGAAAGCACAATTTAACAGAGTTGATAGGCTTGATTCCTCCCCTCAAGGAATTTACAGCTAGGAGGTCGAAGTGAGGTGGAGGCTGGGAGACTAAGGAGAGGGATGAAGCATCAGGAAGCAGTGTGGTCCTGTGGAAAGAGCACTGGCCTACGAATCAGTGGATCTTCACTCTAATCCCTGCTCTGCCACTTCCCTGCTGTGTGATTTAGGCAAGTCACTTCACTTTTCTTTGCCTCAGTTACTTCATCTGCCAAATGGGGATTCAGTACCTGTTTTCCTTCCTACTTAGACTGTGAGCCCCATGTGGAAACTGATCACCTTGTATTTTAGTACAGTTTTTGGCACATAGTAAGGTCTTAACAAATACCACAATTATTATTATCACCATTAGTACTACCATTACTACTACTGCTACTACTTCTATCACCAACATTACTACTACTACTATTACATTGTCCTTTTCCAAGCACTTAGTACAGTGGGTTATGCAGAAGCGCTCAATTAATACCATTGATTGATTACTATGACTACCATGACTACTGCTATTACTATTGCTGCTGCTATTACTACTATTGTTACTATTATTATAACTACTATTGCTATTTCTACTGCTGCTATCATGGCTACTACTATTACTACTGCTATTATTACTAATATCACTCCTACTATTACTACTATTACGATTACTAGTAGGAGTAGTAGAGAAGCAGCATGGCTTAGTGGAAACACACTAAGGAGGAGCCCATGAAGGAGACTGAGAATGAATGGCCAGAGAGATGAGGAGAACCAGGAGAGGACAGAATCGGTGAAGGCATGGTTGGATAACGTTTCCAGGAGAAGGGGGTAGTCCACTCTGTTGAAAACGTATGAGAGGTCTAGGGGGATTAGAATGGAGTAGAGTCCGTTGGATGTAGCAAGAAGGAGGTCACTGATAACCTTTGAGATGGCGATTTCTGTGTAGTGAGGGGATATAAGATAGACTGGAGAGGATCAAGGAGACAACTGGAGGAGAGGAATTTAAGACAGAGGGTGTAGATAACTCACTCAAGAAGTTTAGAGAGAAATGGTGTGAGGGAGATAGGAAAAAAACTGGAGGGAGCCGTGGGGCCAAGGGAGGGTTTGTTAGGGTTGGGGAAACATGGGCATGTTTGAAAGCAGTGGGGAAGAAGCCAATGGAGAGCAAACCGTTGAAGATGGCTGTTAAGGAAGAAGGGAGGGGCAAAATGTTTGATAAGGTATGAAGGAATGTGGTTGGATGCACATGTGGAGGAGGTGGCTTTTGAGAGGAGGAAGAAGATCTCTTCTAGAGATACTGCTGGGAAGGATGGGAAAGTTGAAGAGGGGGCCGGAAGAGGGAGGGACTGAAGAGGGGCAGGGGAGATTTTAGGAAGCTCACGTCTGACGGTGTCAATTGTTTAAATAAAGTAGGTGGCCAGGCCATTAGGGGAAAGGGATGGGTGAGGCAGAGGGATAGGGGGCTTGAGAAGAGTGTTAAATGTCTGGAACTGGCGAGGATGATGAGCAAGAGTGCCAATGAGGGTAGAGAAATAATTCTGCTGGGCAGAGAAGAGAGCAGACTTAAAGCATGCAAGGATAAACTTGAAATGGACGAAGTCAACCTGATATTTAGATTTCCACCAGCAGCGGCTTGAACACAAGAGTGAATCAGGCAGATTGTGCAGGTGATCCAGGGCTATGGGTTAGAACAAAAAAGGGATAGGGGAGCAGGTGAACTGAGTTCCACAGAGAGGATCGTGTTGAGAGCGTCTATTTCGTCATCAAGGGAGGGTAGTTGCGGTATGAAGGCTAAGTGGGGCATGATGAGTTTAGGAAATTGGATGGGGTCAAAATATCGGAGGTCTCTGTGAAGGAATAAAACAGATTTATGAGGGGGAGGAGTGTAGCCCACTGTTGGGTAGGGAAAGTCTCTATATGTTGCCAACTTGTACTTCCCAAGCGCTTAGTACAGTGCTCTTCACACAGTAAGCGCTCAATAAATACGATTGAATGAATGAATGAATGTGGGAGAGGAGGCAAGTGAAGAGGTTGTGGTCACATAGAGGGATTTAGGAGGTGGTGAGATTTTACAGTGCTTAGCGATGATGAGATCGAATGTGTGTCCATGTTGGTGAGGGAGGGAGGTGGGGTGAAGCAAGAGGTCAGCGGAGTTGAGGATCAATAGAAGGTGGTCAGCAGAAGGGCCATCAGGAACATCAGTTTCATATGATATTATACTCATCTCCTAATAGTAATAAATAATAATTGGGGTATTTGTTAAGGACTATATTAAGCCTTGGGATAAATACAAGATAATTAGTTCAGACATAGTCTCCATTCCACATGGGGTTCACAGCCTAAAGGCGAGGGAGAAGAACTATCAGAGCCCCATTTTAAAAATGACGAAAATGGGGTCCAGTTTCCTCCGACTCCCATGTCTGTGCTCTTTCCTACTGAGGTTTGATTCTCCTCCCTTCTCCAGGAAAACACAGCATCACCTTAAAAGCATGGGCAATGGCATGGCAGTGATAGACTTCCTCCTCCTGGGGTTCTCAGAGGATCGGAAGGTGCAGCTGCTCCACGCCGCTCTGTTCCTCCTGCTCTATCTGGCGGCTCTGATGGCGAATCTCCTCATTGTCGCTCTCACCATCCTTGACAGCTCCTCCACACCCCCATATTCTTCTTCCTAAGGAACTTGTCCATCTCGACCTCTGCCTCATCTCCACCATTGTCCCCAAGTCCATCCTCAACTCCCTGACCAACAACAGATCCATCTCTTTCCCTGGCTGTGTCCTCCAGGAGTTTTTCTTCGGATCTGCTGCCAATTATGAAATGGCCTGGCTCACGGCAATGTCCCAGCACCGCTACGTGGACATTTGCACCCTTTGAGCTATGACATTATCATAAATCCAAGGGCTTGTGGGAAGATGGTGGCTGCCTCCTGGCTCAACGGTGTTCTAGATGGACTCCCGAACAAGGCTGTGTCCTTCTCCACACCCTTCTGTTGGCCCGAAGTGATTAATCAATTATTCTGTGACATCCTTCCGCTCCTGACACTCTTCTGCTCCGGGCGTTTCCACAGTGAGCTGGGAGTCATTGCTTTCAGCATGCCTATAGGGTCGGGCTGCTTTGCCTCCATAACTCTTTCTAACATACGCATCTTCTCGGCTGTGTTGAGGATGCAGTCCACAGCAGGCAAGGCTAAAGCCTTCTCCACCTGCCTGTGCCACCTCTCCATCGTGACTTTATTCGTCTCCCCAGCCCTGTTAGAATATTCCACCTCCATCGCCAAGCCCCCATCCACTCTTGACCAGGTAGGGACCCTCTTCTACACCGTGGTGCCTCCCACTCTGAACCCCCTCATCTACAGCCTGAGGAACAAGGACGTGAAGGCAGCAGTGAGAAAACCTTCCTGCAGATCAAAACCCATCTAAGACAGTCCTCTCCTCAGCTTTGCCATACCACGTCCCCCTTTTTCAAAGCCCTTGTGGGTGGTCTCCAACGGAGTTGGCCGTTTGAATGACTGTGTCAATGTGGATTATACTTGGTCAGTCCTTGTGCTTATGCTTATGCATGATAAGATAGATTGTGGTAATTCCTTGAAGACCTCAAAATTGGACAGGAATAAATAGAAAAGTCCCTCTTGCCTGTAAGATTCTTGAGGCTAGGGATTGTGTCTACCAACTCTGTTGTATTTTCCCAAATGCTTAGTACAGTGCTCTGTACACAATAAACAATCAATAAATATCATTGAATGATTGACGGACTGAAAATGTTTGAGGAGGATTGTCGCCTAATGGAAAGAGCATGGACCTGGGACTCAGAAGATCTGGGTTCTAATATTGGCTCTGCCACTTGACTGCTGCTTGTGACCTTGTGCAATTCACTTAACTTCTCTTTGCCTCAGCTGTCTCATCTGTAAGATGGGGATTAAGACTGAGATCCACATGGGAAAGGGACTGTGCCCTATCCAATTAGTTTGCATTTACCCCAGCGCTTAGTACAGGGCCTGGCAAGGAGTAAATGCTTAACAGTAACCATAATCATCATTATTTTTTGTAGTAGTCATAGTTAACAAATACCATTAAAAAGCGTTGATCGAAAATGCTTATTTATACTATCAATCATGTTTATTGAGTGCTTACTGTGTGCAGAACACTGTACTAAGTTCACTGTGGGCAGGGAATATGTCTGCCTTTTGTTATAGTATAATGATGACGATGATGGTATTTGTTAAGTGCTTACTATGTGCCAGGCAGTGCTTTAAGTGGTAGACTGTACTTAGTACTTGGCAGAGGACAATATAGAGTTAGCAGGCATATTCCCTACTCAGAGTGAGCTTATAGTTTGGAGGGGGAGACAGAGACAGACATTAATATCAATAAATAAATAATTTAAATAATATAAGACATGAAATACATAATTTATAGATAACATATATAATTATTGACCAGAGAAAGAGAATAAGGAGGCACGATGGTACAGTACAATACAGGGCAAATCATGGACATATTTGTAGGTACTCAGTCCACTCTCTCCCATTACCTATGTTCACTCCTCTCCCACTACAACCTGAACGCACCACTCCTCCAACACCCACCTATGTACTGTGCCTGGATCTCATTTTTCATGCAGTTGACCCCCTTGCTCCCTCCCTCCCCATTGCCTGAAAGTAACTCCTCCTTCATATCAATCAATCAATCAATCAATCGATGGTATTAATTGAGCACTTTGTGCAGAGTTGGGAAACATGTTCCCTGCTCACAACAAGCTTAGAAGGGAAAGTCTAACAATCCGTTTATCTCCACTTCCCCCGAAAACCCACTAAGATTGCATTTCTTCCAAGAAGCCTTCCCTGATGAATCTCTCATCTCCCCAGCCTATTTTCCCTCCTTTCTGCGTCACCTCTACCCTCTAAGAACTCAGATATTTACCATCCACCCCCACAGCATTTATGCAAATATCCTTATAGTTAGCTGATTCCATGACCTGCAATTTATTTTCCTGTCTGTCCCTGCCCTGCAGATTGTAAACTCCTTGAGGACAGGTATTTTATCTACTTACTTTCGGGTACTCCTCCTAGGCTGTCATTACTATGCTCTGATTCAATCAATCAATCGATCAATGGTATTTATTGAGTGCTTATTTTTTACTAAATGCTGAACCTAGCAGACCCCCCTACAAATTACCAGTGACTTTTGAGGGGCCTTTCCCAAATAAGCCCTCACTTCCTCTTCTCCCACCCCCTTGGCCTGGGATTTGCATACTCTATTCACCCCTCCCTCAGTCCCACAGCTCTTATGGACACATCCATAATGCATTTATTCATATCACACTCTGTCTCCTCCTTTTAGACTGTAACCTCATTGTGAGCAGGGAACGTATCTACCAACTTTGTTGTATGTACTCTCCGAAGCACTTAATACAGTGCTCTGCACCCAGGAAGTGCTCAATAAGTACCGCCGATTCGTTGATCGGTGGATCGATACGTTCATTGGGTTTATCCATTAGCGGTTCACTTGAGGATCAATGAGACCTTTCATTTCTGGGATTAAAAGACTTTTCAGGCCATGTTTGTGAATGCTTCCTTTACCTGTGTGTTCCTCAGTGTGTAAATAAAGGAATTGAGAATGGGGGCCACAAACGTATTGAGAACGGCCACCGTCTGGGTTGTTGTCATCTCCCTGTTAGAATGATTGCTGTAAATGAAGATACAACTGCAATAGGAAAGGGAGACAACCACCATGTGGGAAGAACAGGTGAAAAAGGACTTTTTCTTCTGCTGGGTGGAGGGAATTGTCAAAATGGTCTTAATGATGTATACATAGGACAGGATAACTAATGATAGAGTGATAGCAGCCTGACCATGGCAGAATAAAATGTCAGCACCTCCAGAGATAGTGTGTCCAAGAAAGAGATCTGCAGCAAGGAGACAGTGTCACGCCTGAAAGGATTTATGTTATTGGTGGTACAAAAATCCAGCTGCAGGACAAAGGGAGAGTCAGAAAGCCTTCCAGGTAGCAGCAGAGGATGAGCAGTGTACTGACCCTGGGGGTCATGATGGTTGTGTAGTGTAAAGGTCTTCAGATGACCACATAACGGTCATAGGACATGCAAGTCCGAACTATGACACCCGCAGTGGGATGTAGAAGAATATTTGGGTTGTACAACAATTATAGGAGATGATTTTGATCCCTGTCAAAATGCCCACAAACGAGTTGGGAATGAAGACAGAAATTTCTGAATTCAGACAATGCAGACAGAAATGCAGACAAAGATTACCAGGAGGAATGAATTACACAATGAGAAATGCATAGGCATGTGAAGCTGAAGGACCAGGAGGGTGAGGGTGATGATGGTCAGATTGCCAGTGATGCTCAGCAGGTAGGCAGGGAGAAAAAAGGAGAAAAGGCAAAATTACCAGGAGGGATCATTTGTCAGGCGGAGGAGGATGAATTTCGTCACAGAGGTTCAATTTCTCAGTGCCGACTTGATTCAGTCTTATACTGCAAGGGACGATCATGCGGGAACCACATGTGAGGAAAAAGTAGATATGGTAGATGGAATCATAATGCTCAGACAGGTGGGCATCAGTGCTCCCAAACCTGAGTCAGATAGTCAGTTAGTCAATTGTATTCATTTAGTGCTTACTGCATGCAATGCACTGTACTCAATGCTTGGGAGAGGATGAGATAACAATATAAAAGACATGTTCCTTGCCCTCAACGAGCTTACAGTCTAGAGCGGGAGACAGAGCAGACATTAAAATGAATAAATACATAAATTCCAGATATGTACATAAATGTTGTGGGGCAGGAAGGTGGATGAATGAAGGGAGCAAATCAGGATGATGCAGAAGGGAGTGGGAAAAGAGGAAAGGAGGGCTTATTCAAGGAAGGCCTCTTGGAGGAGATGTGCCTTCAGTAAGGTTTTGTAAGGGGGGAGTGTCATTGTCTGTCGGATATGAGGAGGGAGGGAGTTCCAGGCCAGAGGCGGGATGTGGACGAGAGGTGGGCAGGGAGACAGACGAGATCGAAGTACAATCAGAGAGTTAGCATTAGAGAAAAGTAGTGTGCATGCTGGGTTGTAGTAGGAGATTACTGAGGGGACTTGGAGACCACGCCAAAGGGATGGATTTTCCACCCAAATGTGGAATGGCCCCGGACCTGGGAGTCAGGGAACCTGAGTTCTAATCCAGGCTTCACCCTTGTTTGCTGTATGACTTTGGGCAAGTCACTTAATATGACGGTGCCTCGGTTGTCTCATCTGTAAAATGGGGTTTCAATAATTGTTCTCCATCCTATGTAGAGTGGGAGCCCCGTGTGGGATGGGGCTGTGTTCCACCTGATTAATTTGTATCTACCCAAGAGCTTAGAACAGTGTTTGACACATTGTAAGTGACTTAACAAATACCCTAATTAAAACAACCCCTGTCTTCTGAGTTCCAGGTCTATGCTCTGTCCAGTAGAGTACACTCCTTCCCCTTGCTAGTAATACTGCTACTAGAGTGTATTAAGCACTTTCTGCGTGCCAAGAACAGTGCTAAGATCTGGGGTAGATTGTCTTGTTTTATACTGTCGAGTCATCCTCAACCCATAGCAACGCCATGGACACATCTCTCAAAAAATGACCCACCGCCACCTGCAATTATTCTGGTAGTGTAGCCATAGAGTTTTCTTGGTAACAATACAGAAGTAGTTTACCATTGCCTCCTTCCATACGGTAAACTTGAGATTTCGCCCTTGATTCTCTGTGATTCATTCAATCGTATTTATTGAGCACTTACTGTTTGCAGAGCACTGTACTAAGCGCTTGAGAAGTACAAGTTGGCAACATATAGAAATGATCCCTACCCAACAACGGGATCACAGTCTAGAAGGGGGAGACAGACAACAAAACAAAACATATGATCAGGTGTCAAGTCATCAGAATAAATAGAAGTAAATCTAGATGCACATCATTGACAAAATAAATAGAATAATAAATATATACAAGTAAAATAAATAGAGTAATAAATCTGTGCAAACATATATACACGTGCTGTGTGGAGGGGAAGGAGGTAGGGCGGGGGGAATGTGCAGGGGGAGAGGAAAAAGGGGGCTCAGTCTGGGAAGGCCTCCTGGAGGAGGTGAACTCTCCGTAGGGCTTTGAAGGGAGGAAGAGAGCTAGCTTGGCGGATGTGCGGAGGGAGGGCATTCCAGGCCAGGGGGAGGACGTGAGCTGGAGGTCGACGGCGGGACAGGCGAGAATGAGGCACAGTGAGGGGATTAGCGGTAGAGGAGTGGAGGGTGCGGGCTGGGATGTAGAAGGAGAGAAAGGAGGTGAGGTAGGAGGGGGCGAGGTGATGGAGAGCCTTGAAGCCGAGAGTGGGAAGTTTTTGCTGGATGCATAGGTTGACTGGTAGCCACTGGAGATTTTTGAGGAGGGGAGTACCATACCCAGAGCGTTTCTGCACAGAGATGATCCGTGCAGTGGCGTGAAATATAGACTGAAGTGGGGAGAGACAGGAGGATTGTAGATCAGAGAGGATGCTGATGCAGTAATCCACTAGGGATAGGATGAGAGATTGAACCAGCAGGGTAGCGGTTTGGATGGAGAGGAAAGGGTGGATCTTGGCGATGTTGCGGAGGTGTGACCGGCAAGTTTTGGTGACGGATTGGATGTGAGGGGTGAACGAGAGGGCAGAGTCAAGGATGACACCCAGGTTACGGGCTTGTGAGATGGGAAGGATAGTAGTGCCATCTACAGTGACAGAGAAGTCGGGGAGAGAGCAGGATTTGGGAGGGAAGATAAGGAGTTCAGTCTTGGACATATTGAGTTTTAGATGGCGGGCAGATATCGAGATGGAGATGTCCTGAAGGCAGGAGGAGACCCGAGCCTGAAAGGAGGGAGAGAGAGCAGGGGCAGAGATGTATATTTGGGTGTCATCAGCGTAGAGATGATAGTTGAAGCCGTGGGAGCGAATACGTTCACCAGGGGAGTGGGTGTAGATAGAGAATAGAAGGGGATCTGCTGCTGCCCAGCAAAGGTGAGTTTTGACTTAGAGCAGATTGACTTCCATTCGCTAGCCACTGGTCAATCTAGGAATGTAATTGATATGCCTCTGCCTGACTTTCCCTCCTGCAGTTGAGCCCGGTAGAGTATTGGGAAATCTCCAGGCGTTACTCTGAGAGTGGATTGGGTTAGATATGAGAGAATAAATGAGGCTCATTTCCTGGCCCAGCCAGGGTTCACAGTCTAAAGGACAGGAGGTACAAATTCCTCTGTCTTTTACCAATACATTCAAGGATCACAATGAAGTTATGGTCTCCCTATTATGGGCCTGCCTCAGGCCAAGCCGAGGAGACCCCTCTCAATCACCAGAAGCAGTGTGGTCTAGTGGATACAGCCTGGACCTGGTAGTCAGAAGGACCTGGGTTCTAATCCCAGATCTGCCGCTTGTCTGCTGTGTGAACGTGGGCAAATCACTTCACTTCTCTGGGTCTCAGTTCCCTCATCAGTAAAATAAGGATTAAGAATGTAAGCCCCATATGGGACAGAGACTGTGTCCAACCTTGTATCGACCCAGCTCTTAGTACAGGGAAAGGGTGACGTAGAAGGGTTTGGGAGAAGAGGAAATGCGGGCTTAGACAGGGAAGGCCTCTTGGAGGAGATGTGTCGCCAATGATGTTTTGAAAGTGTCAGGATGGTGATTGTCAGATATGACGAGGGAGGGCATTCCAGTCCAGGCGACAGGTTGGCGGTGAAACAGATGAGATAATAATAATAACAATAATAATAATAATAATAATAATAATAACATTTATTAAGCATTTACTATGTGCAGAGCACTGTTCTAAGCGCTGGAGAGGTTACAAGGTGATTACGGTGTCCCACGGGGGGTTTACAGTCTTAATCCCCATTTTACACATAAGGTAACTGAGGCACAGAGACGTTAAGTGATTTGCCCAAGGTCACACAGCTGACAATTGGTGGAGCTGGGATTTGAACCCATGACCTCTGATTCCAAAGCTCATGCTCTTTCCACTGAGCCACGCTGTTTCCCTGAGATCGAGGTACAGCAAGCAGTTTCGCATAAGAGGAAAGTAAATCTCCAGTTGTGGCCTCAGTTACCTCATCTGCAAAATGAGCATTAAGACTGTGAGTCCCATGTGAGACAGGGACTGTGTCCAAACTGATTTACTTGTATGCACCTCAGTGCTTAGAATACTGCTTGGAACAGAGTAAGCACTTAATAAATACCGCAGTTATTATCATTATTATCTCCCCCTCTAGACTGTAAGCTCGTTGTGAACAGCACTGTGTCTACCAATTCTGTGGCACTGTGGTCTCCCAAGCGCTTAGTACAGTCATCTAGACCGTGAGCTCATTATGGACAGGGAGCATGTCTGCTAATTCTGTTGCATTGTACTCTCCCAAGTGCTTACTACATTCGTTTATTCATTCATTCAATCGTATTTATTGAGCGTTTACTGTGTGCAGAGCACTGTACTAAGCGCTTGGGAAGTACAGGTTGGCAACATATAGAGACGGTCCCTACTCAACAGCGGGCTCACAGTCTAGAAGGGGGAGACAGACAGCAAAACAAAACATATTAACAAAATAAAATGAATAGTATAAATATGTACAAATAAAATAAATAAATAGAGTAATAAATACGTACAAACATATATACATAGATACAGGTGCTGTGGGGAGGGGAAGGAGGTAAGGCTGGGGGAAGGGAGAGGAGGGAGAGAGGAAAGAGGGAGCTCAGTCTAGGAAGGCCTCCTGGAGGAGGTGAGCTCTCAGCAGGGCTTTGAATGGATATGTCTATCTGTTCATTGATAACGGATCATCATCATCATCAATCGCATTTATTGAGCGCTTACTATGTGCAGTGCACTGTATTAAGCGCTTGGGAAGTACAAATTGGCAACATATAGAGACAGTCCCTACTCAACAGTGGGCTCACAGTCTAAAAGGGGGGGACAGAGAACAAAACCAAACATACTAACAAAATAAAATGAATAGAATAGATATGTACAAGTAAAATAAATAAATAAATAAATGGAGTAATAAATATGTACAAGCATATATACATATATGCAGGTGCTGTGGGGAAGGGAAGGAGGTAAGAAGGGGGGGATGGAGAGGGGGACGAGGGGGAGAGCTCTCAATAGGGCCTTGAAGGGAGGAAGAGAGCTAGCTTGGTGGATGGGCAGAGGGAGGGCATTACAGGCCCGGGGGAAGACGTGGGCCAGGGTTCGATGGCGGGACAGGTGAGAATGAGGTACGGCGAGGAGATTAGCGGCGGAGGAGCAGAGGGTGCGGGGTGGGCTGTAGAAGGAGAGAAGGGAGGTGAGGTAGGAGGGGGCGAGGTGATGGAGAGCCTTGAAGCCCAGGGTGAGGAGTTTCTGCCTGATGCGCAGTTTGATTGGTAGCCACTGGAGCTTTTTGAGGAGGGGAGTAATATGACCAGAGCGTTTCTGGACAAACATAACACGGGCAGCACCATGAAGTATGGATTGAAGTGGAGAGAGACACGAGGATGGGAGATCAGAGAGAAGGCTGATGCAGTAGTCCAGACGAGATAGGATGAGAGCTTGAATGAGCAGGGTAGCGGTTTGGATGGAGAGGAAAGGGGGGATCTTGGCAATGTTGCGGAGCTGAGAACGGCAGGTTTTGGTGACGGCTTGGATGTGAGGGGTGAATGAGAGAGCAGAGTCGAGGATGACACCAAGGTTGCGGGCTTGTGAGACGGGAAGGATGGTAGTGCCGTCAACAGAGATGGGAAAGCCAGGGAGAGGGCAAGGTTTGGGAGGGAAGACAAGGAGTTCAGTCTTGGACATGTTGAGCTTTAGGTGGCGGGCAGACATCCAGATGGAGATGTCCTGAAGACAGGAGGAGATGCGAGCCTGGAGAGAGGGGGAGAGAGCAGGGGCAGAGATGTAGATCTGGGTGGCATCAGCGTAGAGATGATAGTTGAAGACGTGGGAGCGAATGAGGTCACCAGGGGAGTGCGTGTAGATCGAGAACAGAAGGGGACCAAGCACTGAACCTTGGGGAACCCCCACAGTAAGAGGATGGGAGGGGGAGGAGGAGCCTGCAAAAGAGACTGAGAATGAACGACCGGAGAGACAAGAGGAGAACCGGGAGAGGACGGAGTCTGTGAAGCCAAGGTCAGATAGCGTGTTGAGGAGAAGGGGGTGGTCCACAGTGTCGAAGGCAGCTGAGAGGTAGAGGTGGATTAGGACAGAGTAGGAGCCGTTGGATTTGGCAAGCAGGAGGTCATTGGTGACCTTTGAGAGGGCAGTTTCCGTGGAATGTAGGGGAAGGAAGCCAGACTGGAGGGGGTCGAGGAGACAGTTGTTGTTGAGGAATTCTAGGCAGTGCGTGTAGACAACTCGTTCAAGGAGTTTGGAAAGGAATGGTAGGAGGGATATGGGGCGATAACTAGAAGGTGAGGTGGGGTCAAGAGAGGGTTCTTTTAGGATGGGAGAAGCATGGACATGTTTGAAGGCAGAGGGGAAGGAACCAGTGGAGAGTGAGCGGTTGAAGATGGAAGTTAAGGAGGGGAGAAGGGATGGAGCGAGAGATTTCATGAGATGAGAGGGAATGGGGTCAGAAGCACAGGTGGCCGGAGTAGCACTTGAGAGGAGGGAGGAGAGCTCCTCTGAGGATACTGATGGGAAGGATGAGAGAGTATCAGAGAGTGTTGAGAGCCGGGGGGTTGGAGAAAGGGTGGAGAAGACTTTGGGGAAGTCGGACCTGATGGATTTAATTTTGTTAATGAAGTAGGAGGCCAGATTGTTGGGGGTGAGGGAAGGAGGAGGGGGAGGAACCGGGGTTCTGAGAAGGGAGTTGAATGTACGGAAGAGCTGGCGGGGGCGATGGGCTCTGGTGTCAATAAGGGAGGAGAAACAGTTTTGTCTGGCAGAAGAGAGGGCTGAGTTAAGGCAGGAAAGGATAAACTTGAAGTGAACGAGGTTGGCATGGTGTTTAGACTTTCGCCAGCAGCGTTCGGCAGCTCGAGAATAAGAGCGAAGGAGGCGGACAGTGGCAGTGATCCAGGGCTGTGGGTTAGTGGTGCGAGAGCGGCGAAGGGAAAGGGGAGCGAGTGACTCTAGCTGAGTAGAAAGGGTAGAGTTGAGAACAGTAATCTGATCATCAAGATTGGGTAGAGAGGAGAGGGCGGCGAGGTGGGGTGTGAGGTGTGAGGTGGGGGGATGGGTGGGGTCCAGAGAGTGGAGTTCTCTGTGAGGGAGTAATACGGATTTACAGGGGGAAGGAGTGTGAGTGAGGAGGCAGGTGAGAAGATTATGATCAGAGAGAGGGATTTCAGAGTTGGTGAGGGTGGACACAGTGCAGCGGTAGGAGATGTTGAGGTCGAGGGTATGACCAAGTTGGTGAGTGGGTGAGGTGGGGTGGAGGAAGAGGTTGGCAGCGTCAAGGAGAGATAGAAGGCGGGCGGCAGAGGAGTCGTTAGGGATATCCATGTGGATATCGAAGTCTCCGAGGATCAGAGTGGGCATGGAGAAGGAGAGAAGGAAGGTGAGGAAGGGGTCAAATTCGTTAAAGAAGTTGGAAGGGGGGTCGAGAGGGCGGTAGATGACGGCTACAAGAATCTGGAGGGGGTGGTAGAGGCGAATAATGTGGGCTTCAAAGGAAGGGAAGGAAAGGGAAGGGGGAGGAGGGATAGTGCGAAAGCGACATTGTGGGGCGAGAAGGAAACCGACACCTCCTCCTTTTCCGGTGAGTCTGGGGGAGTGGGAGAAGAAGAGGCCTGCACTGCATAGAGCAGTGAGTAACGGATGTGGGGGGGAACTTCCCTTTCACATGTTTCCCTAGAGATCTGCCTTCTATACTTCTTCCCCAGTCAAGCTTTTTCCCAAAAGAAGAAACTGAAGCATCAGGTGACTTTCCTGAGTGTCCAGAGCAGAGCTAGGATCTGGTCTATGACCGGCTGAGTTTCCAGTCATCCTGCCACTGGGTCACCCCCATTCCACCAATATCAGCACCCGTGCCGTGGTAAAGCTTCTCTCAGATTGCATGAGGTGGGGAGAGGTTCTTTTTGTGGCATTTGGTAAGTGCATACTTACTAAGTCTTCAAACACTGTTCTACGTTCTGGAGTAGATACACGTTTATCATTTTGGACACTGTCCCTGTCCGACGTGGGGCTCAGAGTGTATATGGGAGGGAGAACAGGTATTGAATCCTCATTTCATAGATGAGAAAACTGAGGTCCAGAGAAGTGAAGAGACTTGCTCAAAGTCACATGGCAAGTAAATGGCCGACTTGGGAATAGAATCCAAGTTCTCCGACTTTCCAGTAGGCCATGCTGCATCTTTGGAGGAGAAATCTTTCTGACCAATCATATCTAGCCAAATCTCTCAGAGGAGGTGAATTGAGATTGTACTGAGCTTCTGAAGGCATTTGCGAGGCTGAGAGCCTATGTTCTGAATTGATTTTTGTGCCCTCTTGTGAATAATAATAATTCTGGTATTTATTAAGCATTTACTAGGTACCAAGCACTATGGTAAGCACTTGAGTAGATACATGATTATTGAGTTAGATATGGTCCCTGTCCCATATGGGGTTCACAGGCAGTCAAGTCAGGCACTCGTTTCTTTTGCTGCTGCTGCTTCTCCAGTTCCTTTTTTCTTTCAGTTTAGCACTACTTAAGCAATCAATCAAAGGTGTTTATTGAGAATTTACTGTGTGCAGAACAATGAACTAAGCACTTGGGAGAGTAAAACAGAGTTGGTCGACTGATTCATTTATTCATTCATTCAATCATATTTCTTAAGTGCTAATTTTGTGTAGAGCACTGTACTAAGCACTTGGGGAAGAATAATGCTACAATAAACAGTGACAACCACTGTCCACAATGAGCGCACAGTCTGGAGGCGGGAAGATAGACATCAATACAAAGAAACGAAAGTATAGATATATACATAAGTGTTGTGGGGATGGGAGAAGGGAGGATGAGCACAGAAAACAAGTTATGATGATTCAAAAGGGAGTGGGAGATAAGGAAAAACAGGGCTCAGCCTGGGAAGTCCTCTTGGAATAGACGTGCTTTCAATAAGGTCTTGAAGGGTGGGAGAGTAATTGTCTGTCAGATTAGAGGAGGAAGGGCATTCCAGGACAGAGACAGGACATGGGCCAGGGGTTTGCAGTGAGACAAGTGAGATCAAGGCACAATGAGAAGGTTAGCACCGAGGAGCGAAGTGTGTGGGCTGGATTGTAGGAGAGAAGTGAGATAAAATAGGAGGGAATGAGATGGTGGAGTGCTTTAAAGCAAATCGTGAGGATTTTTTTTTCTTTGAAACAGAGGTGGATATAAAACCACTGGAGATTTTTGAGGAGGGGGGTGAGATGTCCTGAGCGTTTCTGTAGAAAGATAATTCGGGGAGTGGTATGAGGTATGGACCAGAGTGGTGAGAGACAGGTTGAGAGCAAGGAGGTTGATGCCGTAATCTAGGCAGGATAGGCTGAGTGATTGCATTAACGTGGTACATATTTATTATTCTATTTATTTTCTTAATGATGCGCATCTAGCTTTATTTTTATTTATTCTGATGACTTGACACCTGTTCAAATGTTTTTTCTTATTGTCTGTCTCCCCCTCCTGACTGTGAGCCAATTGTTAGGTAGGGACCATCTGTATATGTTGCCAGCTTGCACTTCCCAAGCGCTTAGTACAGTGCTCTGCACACAGTAAGTGCTCAATAAATACGATTGAATGAATGAACGTGGTAGCATTTTGGATGGAAAAGAAAGGGCAGATTTTAATGATATTGTGAAGGTGGGACCAACGGGATTTTTTGACGGCTCGAATATGTGGGTTGAATGAGAGAGCGGAGTCAAGGATAATGCCAACGTTATGGGGTTGTGAAACGGGAAGGACGGTGGTGCCATCTACAGTGATGGAAAAGTCAGGGAGAGGACAGGGTTCAGGTGGGAAAAGAGCTCTGTGTTGGACATGTTACGTTTGAGGTGACGGGAGGACATCCAAGTAGAGAAGTGTCGAAGGCAGGGGGAGATGTGAGCCTGGAGAGAGGTAGAGAGATCATGGGAGGAGATGTAGTTTTGGATATCAGGTTCAAAGGTCACAGATCCGAGTGCATAGATGATGCAGAAGGGAGAGAGATCCGGGGAAAAGAGGACTCAATCAGGGAAGACGCCTTGGGGAAGATGAAGCTTTGAAGGTGGGGATAGTGGTGGGCCAGTGTATTTGTAAGGGGAAGGAGTTCCAGGCCAGAGGGAGGATGTGGAAAAGGGGCCGGTGGTGAGATAGACGATATCTAGGTAGAGTGAGTAGGTTGGTGTTAGAGAAGTGTATGGGCTAGGATGAAATGGGAAGCAGCATGGAGACAGAGCACTGGCCTGGGAGTCAGAAGGTCATCATTTCTAATCCTGGCTCTGCCACTTGTTTGCTGTGTGACCTTGGATAAGTCACTTAACTTCTCCATGCCTCAGTTACCTCATCTGTAAAATGTGGATTGAGACTGTGAACCCCAACTGGCATAGGGACTGTGTCTAACCCAATTTGCTTGTATCCACCCCAGTGCTTAGTACAATACCTGGAACACAGTAAGTGCTTAACAAATACCGTAATTAATTATCATTATTATGGGAGAGCAGCGAGGTAAGGTAGGAAGAGAAAAGGGGATATAGTGCTTTAAAGCCAGTGATAAGGAGTTTCTTTTGATGGGGAGGAAGATGGGCAACCACTGGAGGTCCTTGAGAAGTGGATAAGCTTGAACTGAATAGTTTTGTAGAAAAGTTATCTGGGCAGCGGAGCGAAGTTTGGACTAAAATAGTGAGAGACAGAGAGTAACAGCACCAACATCTCAGTATTTTCATATTCATTATCTTTCACCTCCAGAGAGGACATGTCAAACTGCACCACGGTGATGGAATTCTTCCTGCTGGGGTTCTCGGCGGTCCAGAAGCTGCAGCTGGTCCATGCAACGCTGTTTCCCCTGCTCTACCTAGCGGCCCTGATGAGGAATCTCCTCCTCGATGCCATCACCACCCTAGATCGGTACTTCCACACTCCCATGTACTTCTTCCTCAGGAACCTGTCCATCCTCGATCTCTGCCTCATCTTCGTCACCATCCCCAACACAATCCACAACTCCCTGAGCTACCGTAGATCCGTATCTTTCCTGGGCTGTGTCCTTCAGGTGTTTTTCTTTATCTCATTTGCATCGTCAGAGAGCACCCTCCTTACGGCGTTGTCACATGACCACTATGTGGCCATCTGCTGCCCCCTGCACTACGAGGTCATCAGGAACCCAAGGGCTTGTTGGAAGATAGCCGCCACCTCCTGGCTCAGCGGAGGCCTCTCTGGCATCATGCACTCGGCCACAATCTCCTTTCTACCTTTCTGGGGAAGTATTGTCGTCCGCCAGTTCTTCTATGAAATTCCCCAGCACATGAGACTCTCTGGCTCTGAGGACATGCTGCAGGAAGTGGGGGTCTGCACATTCCTTACCCTGTTGTCTTTAATCTGCTTTACGTTCATTGGCATCTCTTACGTTCATCCTTTCTGGGCCGTGCTGAATATGCTATCAGTCGAGGGCCGGGTCAAAGCCTTCTCCACCTGCCTGCCTCACCTTGTCGTCGTCATCATATTTCTCTCCATGAGCAGCTTTGAGTATCTGAAGCCTCCTTCAAATTTTCCCTCGACGCTGGACCTGCTGGTGTCCGTGTTTTACGTCGTGGTGCCCCCTGCCCTGAACCCCCTCATCTACAACCTGAAGAACAGGGACATGAAGGCCGCTTTGGGGAGCATGGCCTGGGAAAGCTGAGAAGTAGCGTGGCCTAATTGGTAGAGCCTGGGGCTTAGATTAGAAGGACCGGTGGTCTATTCCTTGGCAACATCACATGACTGATATGTGACCTGGGGCAAGTCACTTCACATCTCTGTGCCTCAGGTTACTCAGGTTACTGGGGATGAAGAACGAGAGCCCCATGTGGGACATGGGCTGTGTCCAAACTGATTGGCTTGTATCTACCCCAGGGCTTAGCACAGTGCCTGGCATGTAGAAAGTGCTTAACAAATACCACAGAAAAAAAATACTCACCTAGGATAAAGTGTCCTCTTTCACTCTGAAAATTCTAGTCTTTCAAAAAATGATCAGAAAATAATGTTTCATATTTGTTCAGACCTCCTTTAGGTTGAAAAGTGTGATATGTGACTCCTGAGGCTGACTGGCAACAGGTACTGATTTCATTGAAGGAAAGGATTTTCTCCAATTTACTCTGCTGTACTCTGCCTCTTCCCCTTTTCCTTCCCCCCCCCAGCTACCACCTCCTCCTCCAACTCCAAGATTCCTCCTGCAACCCTCAGCTACCTTCTCCAACCTCCAGCTTCCTCGTCCAACCTCCAGCTCCCGCCTCCAACCCCCAACTTCCTCCTCCATCACCTAGTTTCTTCTTCTAATCCCCAGCCTTCTCCACTAACCTTTAGCTTCCTCTTCCAACCCCCAGTTTCCTTCTCCATGCCATTTCTTCCACTAACCCCCATCTTCCTCTTCTTCCTCTCCCCAAGTTTCTCCTCTAAATCGTCTCCTCCCCGTCCCCCCAACCTATTCCTCTTTCTCCCAGCTGCTTCTTCCATTGGCCTGGGAGTCAAAAGGATCCGGATTCTAATCCTTCCTCTGCCTTTGTCTGCTGTTTGGCCTTTGACAAGTTACTTCAAATCCCTGTGACTCAGTTGCCTCAACTGTAAAATGGAGAGTAAGACTGTGAGCCTCTCATGGGGAATGGACTGTGTCCAAACTGTCCAAACAGATTGTATCTACACCAGCATTTAATAGAGAACCTGGAGCCTAGTAAACACTTAATTAATACCATCAAAAAGTAGTCTCGCAGACTGCTCTTCCTGAATCACCTAGAACTCCTGAGATTTAGGTGTCTCCCACCAACCCGAAATTAGGAATCCGGAACCAGTAAGCTTCCGCGGGGCCCGCGAGGGATGCGGGTGCAGGATGAAGGCCTCGGGCACCGAAAGTGGGCCGGCCGGCCGCTCGGTCGGGGGTCGGAGCGGTTTTGGGGGCGCCCCCTCACCCCCAGTCGGGGGGCTCCTCCTTGGTCCTCCTCCTGCCTCCCCATTGGGGGCCCGGGTCCCTCCTTCGGGGGTCTAGGGCCCGAGCCCGAGCTGGAGGAGACGCCAACATGGCGGCGGGGACCTCGTGGGCGCCAGTCCTGCCAACCTTCATTTATTCACTCATTCATTCAATCGTATTTATTGAGTGCTTACTGTGTGCAGAGCACTGGACTGTTTGGGAAGTACAAGTTGGCAACATATAGAGACGATCCCTACCCAACAGCGGGCTCACAGTCTAGATGAATGAATGAAGCCATTCATTCATGAGCGCTTAGCACACGGCTCTGTTTTCATTCATTCAATCGTATTTATTAATAATAATAATAATAATAATGTTGGCATTTGTTAAACAATTACTATGTGCAAAGCACTGTTCTAAGCGCTGGGGGGATGCAAGGTGATCAGGTTGTTCCAGGGGGGCACCGTCTTAATCCCCATTTTCCAGATAAGGGTACTGAGACTCAGATAAATTAAGTTACTTGCCCAAGGTCACACAGCAGACATGTGGTGGAGCCGGGATTCGAACCCATGACCTCCGACTCCAAAGCCCGGGCTCTTTCCACTGAGCCACGCTGCTTCTCTAGCCACACTGGAGCGCTTACTCTGTGCAGAGCACTGTACTAAGCGCTTGGGAAGTACAAGGTGGCACATAGTAATAATAATTATTCTTATTATTCAAAGCCCTACTGAGAACTCACCTCCTCCAGGAGGCCTTCCCAGACTGAGCCCCCTCCTTCCTCTCCCCCTCCTCATCCCCTCCGCCTTACCTCCTTCCCCTCCCCACAGCACCTGTATATATGTTTGTACGAATTTTTTACTTTATTTATTTATTTTACTTGTACATGTTTATCCTATTTATTTTATTTTGTTAATGTGCTCTATTATGTTGTCTGTCTCCCCCTTCTAGACTGTGAGCCCACTGTTGGGTAGGGACCGTCTCTATATGTTGCCAACTTGTACTTCCCAAGCACTTAGTACAGTGCTCTGCACACTGTAAGTGCTCAATAAATACGATTGAATGAGTGAATGAATGAGCCCCCCTCCTTCGTCTCTCCCTCCTCCCCATCCCCCCTGCCTTACCTCCTTCCCCTCCCCACAGCACCTGTATATATGTATATATGTTTGTACGTATTTATTGCTCTATTTATTTATTTTACTTGCACATATTTATTCTATTTATTTTATTTTGTCAATATGTTTTGTTTTGTTGTCTGTCTCCCCCTTCTAGACTGTGAGCCCGCTGCTGGGTAGGGACCGTCTCTCTATGTTGCCAACTTGTACTTCCCAAGCGCTTAGTTCAGTGCTCTGCCCATAGTAAGCGCTCAATAAATACGATTGAATGAATGAATGAATGAATGAATGAATGAATGAATGAAATGTTGAACTATCTCATTATTGACCCCTCACCTAAATCTTGCCTCTGGCCTGGAGCTTCCTTCCCCTTTATAACTGACAATTGATAACTCTCTCTGCCTTCAAAGCCACTCTCAAATCACATCTCCTCTAAAAGGCCTTCCCTGCCCAAACTCTCATTTCCCCTACTCCTTTTCTGTTCTCTGCCACCCTTGCACTTGGATATGTACCCTTTATTCACCCCTGCCTTCAGCACTTATGCCTATAGCTGTAATTTATTTTAATGTTTGTCTCCCGCTCTAGACTATAAGCACCCTGTGGGCAGGGAACGTGTCTAGGAGCTCTGTTGTACTGCATTCTCCCCAGTGCTTAGTACAGTGCTCTGTGCACAGTAAGTGCTCAATAATTGCCACTTATTGGTGCCCACTCCTCCCTCAGCACTTATGTGCACATTCTTATAACCTGCCATTTCCTCATCTGTAATTTATTTCAATGTCAGTCTCCCCCTCTAGACTGTAAGCTTATTGTGGACCGGGAATTATCTAGCAACTCTGTTGTATTGTACTCTCCCAAGTGCCTAATACAGTGCTCTGCATATATTAAGCGCTAAGGAAATAGAGACAGACTGATCTCCTGAGGTCGGGGTTTCATTACAAGAAAGTGAAACTTGTAAAATGAATTAAGAAAAAAGAAAAGAAGTGCTATTTGTTACCCGGGCTTCAAAACATGAGATCGTTTTTGTGCAGAAACGCTCTGGGCATTTTACTCCCCTCCTCAAAAATCTCCAGTGACTACCAATCAATCTACGCATCAGGCAAAAACTCCTCACTCTCGACTTCAAGGCTCTCCATCACCTCGCCCCCTCCTACCTCACCTCGCTTCTTTCCTTCTACAGTCCAGCCCATACGCTCCAGTCCTCTGCTGCTAATCTCCTCACTGTGCCTCGTTCACGCCTGTCCAGACGTCGACCCCCGGCCCACGTCATCTCCCTGACCTGGAATGCCCTCCCTCCGCACATCCGCCAAGCTAGCTCTCTTTCTTCCTTCAAAGCCCTACTGAGAGCACACCTCCTCCAGGGGGCCTTCCCAAACTGAGCCCCCTCCTTTCTCTTCCCCTCCTTCCCCTCCCCATCCCCCCCCGCCTTACCTCCTTCCCCTCCCCACAGCACCTGTATATATGCATATATGTTTGTACATATTTATTACTCTATTTTACTTGTACTTATTCATTCTATTTATTTTATTTTGTTAATATGTTTTGTTTTGTTGTCTGTCTCCCCCTTCTAGACTGTGAACCCGCAGTTGGGTAGAGGCCGTCTCTATATGTTGCCAACTTGTACTTCCCAAGCACTTAGTACAGTGCTCTGCACACAGTAAGCGCTCAATAAATACGATTGAATGAATGACTGAATGAATGAGAACCAGCATGGCTTAGTGCATAGAGCATAGGCCTGGGAGTCAGAAGAACTTTGTTTCAAATCCCGGCTCCTCCACTTGTCTGCTGTGTGACCTTTGGCCAAGTTACTTAACTTCTCTGTGCCTCAGTTCCCTCATCTGTAAAATGGGAATTGAGACAGTGAGCTCCATGTGGGACAGGAGACTGTGTCCAACCTAACTTGTATCTACCCCAGTGCTTGATAAAGTGTTTGATACATAGTGAGTGCTTAACAAATGCAATAATAATAAGGATGACAATAGTGATCGAGCTCACACTTGCTCTTATTCTGGTTTATGGTTTATATATTTGAATATTCATTTAACCACCAAGCAGAAAAATAATAACCCCACACCTCCTTTCATTCTTTTCCCCTCTGGCAACAGAAATAAAAGCATCTGTGAAAATGGGTGAATTCATTCTATCTAAATGTGAGTTTGATGGAAGTTGAACCTCAGCTGCTGCCTTCTTTACATGCCAATAACACGGTATGAGCAGACCCATGAAAGATACAGTAGTAATAAAGCTGATAATGAATCAGGTTAGTCAGTACAATGGTGAATAAATTGTCCAGAGTACTCAATAACAGGTCTGGCAAGGAAATAAGGGCAGCAGGGGAACCCCTCCACGCATCTCCCTCTGTGCCCAACTCTCTCCCAGGTCACGATGATATTTACTATTTACTGTGTGCAGAGTACTATTCTATGTACAGAGGGTGCAGCAATGCAAAACAAAATCTCTGATTTCCCATCCTTCTGTCTCTCCCCGCTTCAGTCTATGCTTCACTCTGCTGCCCAGATTATCTTTGTACAGAAAGGCTCTGGGCATGTTCAAAAATCTCCAGTGGTTGTCTGTCAACCTACAAATCAAGCAAACACTCCTCACTCGGCTTCAAGGCTCTCCATCACTTCGCCCCCTCCTACCTCATCCCCCTTCTCTCCTTTTCCAGCCCAGACTGCACACTCTGCTCCTCTGCCGCTAACCTCCTCACTGTGCCTCGTTCTCGCCTATCCCGCCATCGATGCCCGGCCCATATCCTTCCCCTGGCCTGGAAAGCCCTCCCTCCACACATCCACCAAACTAGCTCTCTTCCTCCCTTCAAAGCCCTACTGAGAGCTCACCTCCTCCAGGAGGCTTTCCCAGACTGAGCACCCTTTTTCCTCTCCCTTTTCCCAACCCCCCTGCCCTACCTCCTTCCCCTCCCCACAGCACTTGCATATATTTGTACAGGTTTAATACTCTATTTATCTTACTTGTACGTATTTACTATTCCATTTATTTTAATGATGTGCATATAGCTATAAGTCTATTTATTCTAACGCTTTTGACACCTGTCTGCATGTTTTGTTTTGTTGTCTGCCTTCCCTTCTAGAATGTGAATCCGTTGTTGGGTAGGGACCGTCTCTATATGCTGCCGACTTGTACTTCCCAAGTGTTTAGTACAGTGCTCTGCACACAGTTAATGTTCAATGAATACGATTAAATGAATTATTGTTATCATTGTTATCATAATTATTATCCTTATTATTACATCACCCCCCCCCCCCCACAATTGCTGAGAGCTCATAGCACTTCCATCCACTTCCAAACTCACCTGGAAGGATCTGGGGCAGCTAGCTTCTTCACGGCCTGCCTCTTTCTGCCTGTTGGTGCATCAAGAGGGTGGGAGATTTTCTCCTGACTGCACAGACTCTCTCCCCATTTCTCTTCTTTCCAGGGGGACCCACAAGCCATAGCACAGCCCCAGAGGTGATGTTGCTGCCTATGCAGGCTCCTGAATAATAATTCCTTCAGGCCATGGTGGAGGGAGGGGACCAGTGGTCCCCAGAGCCCAGCAGTTCCCTTCATCGTCTTCGTCGTCTCCGCACCATTCTCCCACCTCCAATGGGATCGTACACTGCACAACCCCTTGAAAAAGTCTGGACAATCCCAAATGAGATCTTGGCTCAGTCATTTCTCTGTGTGTCTCCCAACTTTAGTGTAAACGTCACTTCATTTTTCTGCAAAAGCGTTCAGTCCATGTTTCTTCACTCCCTAAGAACTTGTAGTGGCTGCCCGCCCACCGGTGCAGCAAACAGATCCTTACCACTGGTTTTAAAGCACTCAGTCATATCACTGCCTCCTCCCTTCATCCCACTGATCTCGAACTATAACCCAATTCGCTCCTCAAATGCCACCCGACTCACTGAATCAAGATACTGCGTATCTTGTGGCCAACCTCTTGCCCACGTCCTGCCTCTGGCCTGGAACTCCTCTCCCCTCGGCTACATACCCATTTACAACAAACTACCACTCTCCCCACCTCAAAGCATTATTGAGGTCATATTTCTTCCAAGAGGCTTTCCCCATTAAATCCTCTTTTTCTCGACTCCCTCTCCCTTCTGATTCATCTATGAACTTGTGTCATTGACATTTGGACATTTGGTATTTGCCCACCTTCAACCCCATAGCGTTTATGTACATACCTATAAATGATATATTATGAATTATTCACTTATATTAACGTCTATGTCTCGTGTCTCTCCCCTCTCCAGTCCATACTTCGCTCTGCTGCCTGCATTATATTTCTACGAAAACGTTCAGGTCACGTTTCCTCAGTCTTCAAGAAACTCCAGTTGTTGCCCATCAACCATTACAGAAACTCCTTACTATTAGCTTTAAAGCGCTAAATCACTTTGTCCCCTCCTACCTCACCTCGTTACTCTCCTACTACAATGCAGACCGCACGCTTCACTCCTTTAATGTCCACCTTCTCACTGTATCTCAAACTCATCCATCTTGCCACCGATTTCTCGCCCACATCCGGCCTTTGGCCTGGAATGCCCTACCTCTTCATATCTGCCACCCCTCTCCCCACCTCTCTCCACCTTCAAAGCCTTATTAAAGGCACATCTCCTCCAAGAGGCCTTCCCTTCCTAAGCCCTCCTTTCCTCTTCTCCCACTCCCTTCTCCTTCGACCTGACTTGCTGCCTTTATTGAGCCCTCTCCCGGCCTCATGGCACTTATGTACATATGTGTAATTTATTTATTTATATTACTGTCTGCCCTTCTAGACTGTAAGCTCGTTGTGGGCAGGGAATATGTCTGTTTATTTTGTATTGATTTTTTTATTTTTATAGCATTTTTAAGCGCTTTCTGTGTGCAAATAACTGTTCTAAGCGCTGGGAGGGAATACAAGGTGATCAGGTTGTCCCACGTGGGGTTCACACTCTTACAGATGAATTAACTGAGGCTCAGAGAGGTTAGGTGAGTTGCCCCAGGCCACACAGCAGACATGAGGTGGAGCCTGGATTTGAACCCATGACCTCTAACTCCAAAGACCGTGCTCTTTCCATTGAGCAACGCTGCTTCTCTGTCATAGTGTACTCTCCGATGCGCTTCCTACAGTGTTCTGCACACAGTAAGTGCTCATTAAATATGATTGACCCGACTGACTCTAGACTGTAAACTCGTTGGGGGCAGAAAATGTGTCTATGAACTCTGCTTTACTGGACTCTCCCAAGTGTTTAGTTGAGTGGCTTGCATACAGTTAGTGTTCTATAAATGTCATTGGTCTATTCAGGACGGTTTTGAAGTTGAGGGAGGGTGTAAGCTCATTGTGGGTAGGAAACGTGTCTACCAGCTCTATTCTATTGTGCTCTCCCAAGCACCCCATCCAGTGTTCTGAACACAGTAAGTGCTCAGTAAATACTACTGGTAGACTAATTTTCACATGGTTTCAAGTCAACGGGCAGAACCAAGTCTCGGACCCTCAGCTTTCTGACTATGGACCTGTAGCAAAGCTGGCTACACCACACTTCTTGTGTCTCCTCAATCCTGAGACACCTGCACTATGATACAATCCTTTGACTATCTACCACGCTCGGTGACTCAACACGAACTCATCAGAAAATAGTCATCCCAGCTTGTAAAGCACATGTCACTAAATTGTGCTCAGTTTCTCTTCCCCCACTCCACTCTTCTCACCTTCACACTAGGATTTGTTTTCTTTATTCACCCCCACTTTCAGCCCCACAGCCCTTGCGTGCATATCTCTAATGTATTTCTTTTAATGCCTATCCTTCCCCTGGAGAATGTAAGCTCGTTGTGGGCAGGAAATATGTCTAACAACTCTGTGTAATGTGCTCTCCCAAGCGTTTAATACAGTGCTCTGCACATAGTAAGCGCTCAAAAAAACCATTGACTGATTAATTAATACCCGTTCACCCCACTCTAGAGCATAAGCTCATGAGCTGGAAATGTGCCCACCAACTCTGTTGTACTGTACTTTCCCACGCACTTAGCTCAGTGCTCTGCCCACAGTTAGCAATAAATAAATAAATAGCACTGATGATGACGATGATGATTTTCAACATGTTGGGTGGAATCTTGTGAGCAGGTTGGGGTTGCGCCCATAGAATATCTGGCCAGTCAGGACCTTGAAGAGAGCAGTTTCAGTGGAATAGATGGATTTACATCAATGGTCGTAGCATGGTCTAGTAGAAAGAGCATGGGCCTGGGAGGCCCATGGACGTGGGTTCTAATCCCGGCTCTGACACATGTCTGCTGTGTGATCTTAGGCAAGCCACTTAACTTTTCTGTGCCTCAGTTACGTCATCTGTAAAATGGAAAATTTAAAACTGTGAGCCTCATTTGGGCCAGGGACTGTGGCCACCCTGGTTATCTTGTATCTACCCCAGTGCTTAGAACAGTGCTTGCCACATAGTACGTACTTAACAAATGCCATAATTATTATTATTATTGCTTGTACTATATTGTCATTGCATTTTTAAGTGCTCACGATGTGTAAAGCACTGTTTCAAGCACATAGGTAGGTATAAGTTATTCAAGAAGGACAAAGTCCCTGTCCCACTTGGGGCTTACAGTTTTAAGTAAGAGGGGGAACAAGGATTTTTTAATGGCATTTGTTAAGCATTCATTATGTGCCCGGCACTGTTCTAAGCGTTAGGGTAAACACAAGGTTTGACACAGCCCATGCCCCACATGGGGTCTAGTCTTAATCCCCACTGTACAAACGAGGTAACTGAAGCACAGAGAAGTCATAGACTTGCCCAAGGTCACACAGCAAGCATTTAACAGAGCAGGGATTAGAACCAAGTTTCTCTGACTCTTAGGCCCGTGCTCTTTCATTCATTAATTCATGTTTATTGAGCACTTATTCTGTGAAGAGCACTGTGCTAAGTGCTTGCGAAGTACAAATCGGCAACATATAGACAAAGTCCCCACCCAACAACGGACTCACAGTCTAGAAGTGGGGAGACAGACAAAAAAAAAAACCAAAACAAGTAGATAGGTGTCAATACCATGACACCTCATGCTGTTTCCACTAGGGAACACTGCTTCTCAACCTAGTCTTTATTGAGCATCTGATGTGCAGGGATTGTATCTACCAACATTTGAGTCTTGTACTCTTCCAAGAGCAGTGCTCTGTACACAGTAAATGTTCCATCAATATCATTAACTGACTGATAGTCTGATGTGTACTAAGGACTTTAATAAGAGGTTATAAACGTATAATACAACAGAGTTGGGAGACACAATCTATCAATCAACTGATGGCATTTATTGAGAGTTTACTGTATGCAAAACAGTCAGGAAAGTACAGTACAGAGTTGATAGATACAATTAAATGAACAAGTGATGATATTTATTGAGGTTTTAGTGAGTGTAGAGAACTGCACTAAGCACTTGGGAGAGTACAGTACAACAAAGTTGATAGACATGGCCCCTGACCACAAGGAGCTTACTTGTTAAGCGCTTACTATGTGTCAAACACTGTTCCAAGCCCTGGGGTAGATACAAGTTAGTCAGGCAGGTTGGACACAGTCCCTGTCCCATATAGGGCTCACACTCTTGATCTCCATTTTACAGATGAGGTACCTGAGGCCCAGAGAAGTGAAGTGACTTGCCTAAAGTCACCCAGCAGGCATGTGGCAGAGCCGGGATTAGAACCCATGAACTTCTGACTCCCAGGCCCGTGTTCTATCCTCTAAATCATGCTGCTTCAGGTGGAGACAGGGATTAAAATAGATTAAGGATAGGAGAAATCGTGGAGTCGAATAAGTTTTACGTGTGTGCTTTGGAACTGGGGAAAGTGCTTAAGGGGCACACAGCCAAAATAGTTGACTAACATAGCAGCCAGCAGTGGCTATTGAGGTTGCTCAATCATGACACAAAGACGTTGCAGGGGTACAAAGTTCTGCCACTTTGGCCATAAATGGATGGGTAAAATGATAATAATAATAGTAATACCTCCTTCCCCTCCCTCCCCTCCCCCCCCGCCCCCACTTCATCCCAGTTCTCCTTTCCCATCACCACCCCTCTTCCCACTCTCCCGGCCCAGGCCCCCACCAACTCATGCCAATCCAAACAATCCTCACCCCTCGCACCCTTCCTCCTCGCTACCCTCCCTCCACAGCTGCTGCCAAGTGTGACCTTTGGAACCCCCGCTCCATTATAGATAAGCTCCCTTTCACCCTGGACCTATTCCTTTCCAGCTCTCTATTCCTCCTCACCCTAACCGAAACATGGCTGTCTCCGGACGACTCGGTCTCTTCTGCTGCTCTCTCCAGTAGAGGCCTCTTCTTCTCCCACTCCCCCAGACTCACAGGAAAAGGAGGAGGCGTCGGTTTCCTTCTCGCTCCGCAATGTCGCTTTCACACTATCCCTTCTCCCCCTTGCGTTTCTTTCCCCTCCTTTGAAGCCCACATTATTCGCCTCTACCACTCCCTGCAGATTCCTGTAGCCGTCACCTACCACGCCCCCCCAGCCCCACCTCCAACTCCTTTAATGATTTTGACCCCTTTCTCACCTTCCTTCTCTCCTTTTCCATTCCCACTCTGATCCTAGGAGACTTCAACATCAACATGGATGTCCCTGGTGGCTACTCTGCCACCCGTCTTCTATCTCGGCTTGATGCTGCCAACCTCCTGCTCCACCCCACCTCGCCCACTCACCAACTTGTCACACCCTCTATCTCACCATTTCCTACCGCTGCACTATCTCCACCCTCACCAACTCTGAAATCCCTCTCTCTGATCATAACCTTCCCACCTGCCTCCTCACTCAAACTCCTCTCCCCTGTAAATCTACATTACTACCTCACAGAGACCTCCGCTCTATCGACCCCATCCATCTTTCTCAGCAACTCACACCTTTCCTCTCTACCAAATCTTGATGATCGGATTACTGCTCTCAACCCTACCTTCTCTACTCAGCTCGACTCCCTCGCTCCTCTTTCCCTTCGCCGCTCTCGGACCACTAACACATAGCCCTGGATCACTGTCACTGTCCGCCTCCTTCGCTCTTATGCTTGAGCTGCTGAACGCTGCTGGTGAAAGTCGAAACACCATGCCTACCTCGTTCACTTCAAGTTTATCCTTACCTGCCTTACCTCTGCCCTTTCCTCTGCCAGACAAAACTATTTCTCCTCCCTTATTGACATCCATGCCCATCATCCCCGTCAGCTCTTCCATACATTTAACTCCCTTCTCAGACCCCCCGTTCCTCCCCCTCCGCCTTCCCTCACCCCCAACGATATGGAATCCTACTTCATTAATAAAATTAAATCCATCAGGTCTGAGCTCCCCAAAGTCACTCCCCTCCCTTCTCCAACCCCCCGGATCTCAACCCTCTCCGCTACTCTCCCATCCTTCCCAGCAGTATCATCAGATGAGATTTCCTCTCTGCTCTCAAGTGCTACTCTGGCAACCTGTGCTTCTGACCCCATTCCCTCTCATCTTATGAAATCTCTAGCTCCGTCCCTTCTTCCCTCCTTAACTTCCATCTTCAACCGCTCACTCTCCTATGGTTCCTTCCGCTCTGCCTTCAAACATGCCCACGTCTCTCCCATCTTAAAAAACCCCCCTCTTGACCCCACCTCCCCTTCTAGTTATCACCCTATCTCCCTCCTACCATTCATTTCCAAACTCCTTGAACGAGTCGTCTACACGCGCTGCTTCGAATTCCTCAACGCCAGCTCTCTCCTAGACCCGTTCCAAACTTGCTTCGGTCCCCTACACTCCACCGAAACTGCCCTCTCAAAGGTCACCAATGACCTCGTTCTTGCCATGTCCAACGGCTCCTACTCTATTCTAATCCTCCTCGCCCGCTCAGCTGCCTTCGACACTGTGGACCACCCCCTTCTCCTCAACATGCTATCCAACCTTGGCTTCACAGACTCTTCTGGTTCTCCTCTTATCGCTCTGGCCGTTCATTCTCAGTCTCCTTTTACCGCTCCTCTTCCCGCTCCCATCCCCTTACGGTAGGGGTTCCTCAAGGGTCAGTTCTTGGTCCCCTTCCGTTCTCTATCTACACTCACCCTCTTGGTGAACTCATTCGCTCCCACGGCTTCAACTATCATCTCTACGCTGATGACACCCAAATTTACAACTCTGCCCCTGCTCTCTCTCCCTCCGTTCAGGCTCGGGTCTCCTCCTGCCTTCCGGGCATCTCCATATGGATGTCTGCCCGCCATCTAAAACTCACACGTCCAATACTGGACTCCTTATCTTCTCTTCCAAACCCTGCCCTCCCCCTGACTTTCCTGTCACTGTAGAAGGCACTACCATCCTTCCCGTCTCACAAGCAAGAAACCTTGGTGTCATCCTCGACTCTGCTCTCTCGTTCATCCCTCACATCCAATACGTCTCCAAAAACTGCCATTCTCACCTCCGCAACATCGCCAAGATCCACCCTTTCCTCTCCATCCAAACCGCTACCTTGCTAGTTCAGTCTCTCATCCTTATCCCGACTGGATTACTGCATTGGCCTCCTCTCTGATCTCCCATCCTCCTGTCTCTCCCCACTTCAGTCTGTACATCATGCTGCTGCCCGGATCATCTCTGTGCAGAAACGCTCTGGACATGTAACTCCCCTCCTCAAAAATATATCCGTAGTGGCTGCCTGTCAACCTACACATCCAGCAAAAACTCCTCACTCTCGGCTTCAAGGTTCTCCATCACCCCCCTCCTACCTCACCTCCGTTCCTTCCTTCTACGGCCTAGCCTGGAATGTCCAAACTCCGCACATCCGCCAAGATAGCTCTCTTCCTCCCTTCAAAGCGCTACTGAAAGCTCACCTCCTCCAGGAGGCCTTCCCAGACTGAGCCCCCTTTTCCTTTCCTCCTCCCCATCCCCCCGCCCTACCTCCTTCCCCTCCCCACAGCACCTGTATATATATTTGTACAAATTTATTACTCTATTTATTTTACTTGTACATATTTACTATTCCATACATTTTTTAGTGATGTGCATCTAACTTTACTTCTATTTATTCTGATGACTTGACACCTGTCCACATATTCTGTTTTGTTGTCTGTCTCCCCCTTCTAGACTGTGAGCCTGTTGTTGTGTAGGGACCCTCTCTATATGTTGCCAATTTGAACTTCCCAAGCGCTTAGTACAATGCTCTGCACACAGTAAGCGCTCAATAAATGCGATTGAATGAATGAATGAATAATAATGACATTTATTAAGCGCTTACTATGTGCAAAGCACTGTTTTAAGCGCTGGGGAGTTTACCAGCCCTGGGGAGCCCATCTGGGGCTCACAGTCTTAATCCCCATTTTTCAGATGAGGTAAATGAGGCACAGAGAAGTTAAGTGACTTGCCCAAAATCACACAGCTGAAAATGGGCAGAGCCTGGATTTGAACACATGACCTCTGACTCCAAAGCCCGTGCTCTTTCCACTGAGCAACGCTGCTTCTCTAAAAAAAATGTATTCTGGCCCTTTATAATGTTCTTACCCCAGACCACCCAAGCACTCAATGTACTCCATACCCCAGAGGAAATGGGACTGGCAGGGACAAAGTGGGCAGGTGTGCAAGGAACAGAGGCTGGTGTTATTCAGGCACGGTGGTCCTTGACCCTGAGTTCTAAGCAACTGTGCCGACCATCTTTCTCTGTTGGAGACTCAATCAACACCAGTGATTCTCCGGTGACTGATGCCAAGGGGAGGTGACCCAGCATCCTCCGGGCTAGAAGCGTCCATGACCTCTTTGAGAAGGAGGGTCTACCTTCATTTTAGAGGCATTTCCCCGCTATCATTTACCTAAGGGCGGCATTCATGCCCTGGTTACTCGGACTGTAGATGAGAGGATTCACATTGGGAGGCACCACGGTGTAGAAAACGGAGATCAGTAGGTCCAGGGCCGAAAGTGAGTAAGACACGGGCTTGCGGTGGGGAAAGAGGCTGTTCGCCATGAATAAGGTTACGACGGCGAGGTAGGGCAGGCAGGTGAAGAAGGCTTTGGTCCGTCCCTCAGTGGCCAGCATCTTCAGCACGGCCCAAAAGATAGATGCACACGTACATGATGACGGTGGCAAGGAAATAATCGAAGGTGAGTCAGGTGGAGGAAGTTTTAACCACAAATTCCTGAAGATTTCCATCGGGAACCGTGAGTCTGATGACCTGGGGGATATCACAAAAGAACCGAGGGAAGACGTTAGACCACCAGATGGGGACGGAGAAGGTGGCAGGAGTGTGTGTGTCATGGCGTTCAGTGTGCCAAAGAGCCACGAGGTGGCCGCAACTTTTACACAGGCCCTATTGTCCATGATAACCTCATAATGCAAGGCGTGACAGATGGCCACGACATGGTCAGAGGACATCACTATGAGCAGGGGTGTCTGCACAGGAACGCGAAATGAACACAAACACTTGGAAAACACAGCCCAGAAACGTGACGGAGCTGCTGTTGGTCAGGAAGTTGAGGAAGGACTTGGGGGCGGTGACATGGATGTAGCAGAAGTCGAGGATGGACAGGTGCCTGAATAAGAAGTACATGGGGGTGTGGAGGCTCCAGTCAAGAGCGGGGACGGTGACAATGAGTAGATTCCCTTTCAGGGCCGCCGGGTAGACCAAGAGGAAAAGAGTTGTGTGGATAAGCTTCAGCTCCCAGACCTCCGCTAACCCCAGGAGGACGAATTTAGTCACCACCGTGCTACTGGCCATTTTTAGGGGTAAGATATTTTCCAGCCTGAGGGAACTTAAGGACAGTGGAGAATGAGAAGGATAGTGGAGAACAGGAAGACCAAGGGGAATCATTCTGACTCTCATGTACAGTTGCACAGTTTTGATCCTTCCTGCTTATGATGCTCTAAACAATTCCTGAAATTCCTTTACTGCCCTCACCTTTGTGTGTCCACCAAGAAGCAGCATGATGCATTGTATGTGCACGAATCTGGGAGTCAGAAGGACCTGGATCCTAAAATCGACACCACCACTTGTCTGCTTTGGGGACTTGGGTGAGTCATTTAACTTCTCATTGCCTCACTCCCCTCATCCGTAAAATGGGGATTAAGACTGTTAGCCCCACGTGGAATAGGGACTGTATCCAACCCAATTTGCATGTATCTAACCCAGAATTTAGTACAGTGCCTGGCACTTAATAAGTGCTTAACTAATAACACTACACTCTCCCTGGGTTGATTTTTAAGGTGTGGAGGAGGAATCACATGAGCAGGCTGGAGTTGCCTCTACAGTCTCTTCAGGGCCTATTTTTAAATGCTATTTGTCAAGCACTTACTATGTGCCAGCCTCTGTACTAACTCTGGGATAGATGCCAGCTAGTTAGGTTGGACACAGTCCAAGATGCACATGCGGCTCACAATCATAAGCCTCATTATATAGATGAGGTAACCGAGGCACAGAGGAGTGAGGTGACTTACCTAAGATCACACAGCCAAGTGGCAGAGCTGGGACTGGAACCCATATCTTTCTGACTACCAGATTCCTGCTCTCTCCACTGTGTCATCCTGCTTCCTGGCCAGATAGGAAAACAGGAAACCACTGGACACGGAGATGAATGTCCCTGGTGGTCTCCACCTGCATCTCTTCCACCGTGGTCCTTATGACTGAGCTCCTTATCTTCCCTCCCAGACCCTGTCTTCTCCCTGACTTTCCTGTCACTGTGGATGGCACTACCATCCTTCCAGTCTCACAAGCCCGCAACCTTGGTGTCATCCTTGACTCCGCTCTCTCATTCACCCCACACATCCAATCCGTCACCTAAACCTGCCGGTCTCACCTCCACAACATCACAAAGATCAACCCTTTTCTCTCCATCCAAACCATTACCTTGTTCTTTCAATCTCTCATCCTATCTCGACCGGATTACTGCATCAGCCTCCTTTCTGATCTCCCATCCTCCTGTCTCTCCCCACTTCAGCCTATATCTTACTCTGCTGCCCAGATTATCTTTGTACAGAAACAGCTCTGGGCATGTCACCCCCCTCCTCAAAAATCTCCATTGGTTGCCTATCAACCTTCGAATCAAGCAAAAATTCCTCACTCTCGGCTTCAAAGCTCTCCATCAACTCACCTATTCCTACCTCACCTCCCTTCTCTTCTTCTATAGCCCAGCCCGCACACTCCACCCCTCTGCCACTAACCTTCTCACTGGACCTCGTTCTCTCCTGTCCCGCCGTTGACCCCTGACCCACGTCCTACCTCCGACCTGGAATGCCCTCCCTCCACACATCTGTCAAACTAGCTCTCTTCCTCCCTTCAAAGTCCTACTGAGAGCTCACCCCCCCCAGGCGGCCCTCCCAGACTGAGTCCCCCTTTTTCCTCTCCTCCTCCTCCCCTCCCCATTGCCCCCCTCCATCCCTCTGCACTACCCCTTCCCCTTCCCCATAGTACTTTTATATATTTGTACGTATTTATTACTCTATTCATTTTTATTAATGATGTGTATATAGTTATTATTCTATTTATTCTGATGGTATTGACGCCTGTCTACTAGTTTTATTTTGTTGTCTGTCTCCCCCTTCTAGACTGTGAGCCCGTTTTTGGGTAGAGCCCTTCTTTATATGTTCCTGATTTGAACTTCCCAAATGTTCAGTAGAGTGCTCTGCAAGCTTGTTAGTGGGCAAGGACTGTGTCTGTTCATTGTTGTAATGTACTCTCCCAAGCCCTTAGTAAAGTGCTCCGCACCCAGTAAGCGCTCAATAAATACGATTGAATGAATGAATGAATGAATGAATATGGTCTCCACCTGCATCAGTTGTATCCCTTCCACTACTTGCTAGATACAACCTCACTGAACTTTGGTCATTCCAGGAAGAGGAAGGGGTGGGAATCCTGCTAGGAGACAGACAACCCAAGTTGTCTACGTTTTTGTAAATATGTTTATAACTGTCCCATCTCCCAGAGTATAAGCTCCCTGTGTGCAGGAAATGTGCCTTATGACTGTTTTGGGCTTTCACCAATGCACTGCACAGTTCCAGGTAAGCCATATATAAATTGCCATTATGATTACTGCTTCTACTACTACTACCTCTGTTATATGTACCACTCTGTTATTAATATGTCTACAAATACTGTTACGTTTTTCATTCATTCATTCAATCGTATTTATTGAGTGCTTACTGTGTGCAGAGAACTGTACGAAGCGCTTGGGAAGTAAAAGTTGGCAACATATAGAGACGGTCCCTACCCAACAGCGGGCTAACAGTCTAGAAGGGAGAGACAGACAACAAAACAAAACATATTAACAAAATAAAATAAATAGAATAAATATGTGCAAGCAAAATAAATAAATAGAGTAATAAATACATACAAACATATATACATATATACAGGTGCTGTGGGGAGGGGAAGGAGGTTAGGCGGGGGGATGGTGACGGGGAGGAGGGGAAGATGAAGGAGCGGGCTCAGTCTGGGAAGGCCCGCTGGAGGAGGTGAGCTCTCAGTACGGCTTTGAAGGGAGGAAGAGAGCTAGCTTGGCGGATGTGTGGAGGGAGGGCATTCCAGGCCAGGGGAAGGACGTGGCCGGGGAATTATGAGACTATCATCTTTACTCAGATGGGGTAGAATCCAGGGGCCCAAGAGACTATGATGATGTTGTGAATAAAAGGCAAAATGTTTGTATCAGCTGCAGCTACTGTCGTCTCCAGGCCTGGGAAGGTCGACCTGGGGATGTCGACGGCGGGATAGGCGAGAACGAGGCACAGTGAGGGGATTAGCGGCAAAGGAGTGGAGGGTGCGGGCTGGGCTGAAGACGGAGAGAAGGGAAGTGAGGTAGGAGCGGGCGAGGGGATGGAGAGCCTTGAAGCCGAGGGTGAGGAGTTTTTGCCTACCTCTACTACAACTACCATTAGTATTACAATTATTATTGCTACTACCTCCATTATATCTACTATCATTACTATTACCACGATAAATACTACTGCTTTGCTACATTACTATTATTATTAATAGCAATAATAATAATAGCAATAATTATAATTATAATAGTGTTTGTCAATCCTTATTCTAAATTATGAGGTAGATACCAGTTAATTGGTTTGGATGCAGTCCCTGTCTCATACAGGACTCACAGTCTAAGTAGAAGAGAGAACAGATCTTGATATCCCATTTTCCAGTTAAGGAAACTGAGGCTTAGACAAGTGACTTGAACGACGTCACACAGTGGATGAGTAGCAGAACTGGGATTCAAACCCGGAATCTCTGAATCTGTGTTGTATTCTCCCAAGTAGATTCGAGCTAATCATGTTGGCCACAGTCCCTGTCCCACATGGGACTCATAGTCTTAATCCCCATTTTACAGATGAGGGAACTGAGGCACAGAGAAGTGAAGTGACTTGCCCAACGTTACACAGCAAGCAGGTGGCAGAGCCAGGATTAGAACGTGTCTACCAACTTTATTGTATTGTACTCTCCCAAGTGCTTTGTACAGTGCTCTGCACATGGTAAGCACTCAATAAATATGACATTGATTTGTGGAAGATCACCAAACCTGTTTCCAGGGGGACCCCTGACCTATGTTTCAGAGCTACTGCATTCTCCTCTAGAGTACATAAGAGCCTCCAGTGACATGTCAATCAATCAATCAATTCATTCAATCATATTTATTTATTTATTTATTTTTGATGGCATTTATTAAGCACTTACTATGTGCAAAGCACTGTTCTAAGCGCTTGGGAAGTACAAGTTGACAACATATAGAAACGGTCCCTACCCAACAACCACCTCATCATTATCAAGCGCTGAATGAGTGTGGAGCATGGCATTAAGTGCTTCGGAGATCAAACAATCAATCAATTAATCAATTGACAAGGAGCTTGCAGTCTAGAGGAATTAGTCAAAGATATTCATTAAGTGTTTACTGTGTGTAGAGCACTGTACTAATCACAGGGGGAAGACAGTATAGCAAGACTTGGTAGACAGGTTTCCTGTCCACAATGAGCTTTCAGTCTAGTGTCTATTCTGGTCAGTAGGAAGGTGTGCTGTACAATAAGAAACTACAACAATGATCATCCTCTGGGACAGAAAACTAGTTGGAAAAATTATGGATGTAAATATAATCAATGTTACTTATTTAGTGCTTAGTGTATGCAGACCTTTGTACTAAGCACTAACTCTAAACCCCACCTCTAAAATTCAAGCTCCATGTTGATCAACTCCGTCGTATTGTACTCTCCCGAGTGCCGAGTACAGAGCTATGCACACAGGAAGTGCTTCAATAAATACCACTGATTGACCAATTTCTCTTGACTGTAAGGTCCTCGTGGACAGGGACCATAATAATAATAATAATAATAATAATAATGATAAAGGTGTTGATATTTCTTAAGCACTTACTATGTGCCAAGCACTGTTCTAGGCACTGGGGTAGATACAAGGTAATCAGATTGTCCCACGTGAGGCTTACAGTCGTCATCCCCATTTTACAGATGAGGTAACTGAGGCACAGAGAAGTTAAATGACTTGTCCAAGGTCACACAGCTGACAAGTGGTGGAGCCGGGATTAAAACCCATTACTGCTGACTTCCAAGCCTGTGCTCTTTCCACTAAGCAACGCTATGGATCATGTCTGCTAACAATTTATATATTGTACACTCTCAAGCACTTGGTACAGCGCTCTACAAACACGAAATACTCGATAGATATCATTGATGATTGATTGATATTACAGCACTTAAGTACTTTGTACAGTGCTCTGCACACAGTAGGGGCTCAATAAATATGATTGAATGAGTGAATGGCTCTGGAGGACAACGATTATCTGTCACCACTATAGAAGACAAAATACTGGACTGGAAGAAGTACCAGTCTATCCCAGATGGCCATTCCTAATAGTCCGTGGCTTTTTGGACTCTCCTCAGGAAGTAGAGTCATGCAACCAGGGGGAAAAAGCCTAACCTAATGATCTAATATTAGTGGTATTTGTTAAGCACTTATTTTCTGCCAAGCACTGTATTGAACTCTGGGGTAGAAGCGGATTGGCCACAGTCCCTGGCCCAAATGTTCAGAGAAATAAATCTTTTCTGGATAGACATTGGGGATTTTGTTGACCATAATACATATAGGGTAAACCCTCAAAGGTGTCCAGGACTGTGATAAATGCTTGGGAGAGGTAAGGTGATAAAGGAAGCAGCATGGCCTAATGGATAGACCACGGGCCTAGGAGTCAGAAGCATCTGCATTCTAATCCCAGTTCTGCCACTTGTCTGCTGTGTCACCTTGGGCAAGTCATTTCACCTCTCTGTGCCTCAGTTCCTTCATCTGTAAAATGAGGAGTAGGTCTATGAGCCCCATGTGGGACAGGGACTGTGTCCAACCCAATTACATTGTATCTACCCTAATTACATTGTATCTACCCCACTGCTTAGCAAAGTGGCAGGGACATAGTAAACACTTGACAATTATCACAATTATTATTATATCAGAGGTCATCCCTGTTGTGCTGGGGCACCCAGTCTAAGAGGTAGGGCAGGTAGGTTTCATCCCCATTTTACAGATCAGAAAATAGAGGGGCAGAGTGGATGTGACCTGTCCAAGATCACCCAGTCTGTCAGTGGCAAAACTGGGATTAGATTAATTGGGTCCCATGCCCATATCTGTGGCCTCAGTCTAACCTGCTGGGAGTTCCAGATTCCATTTCTGTCTTTCCTGAAGTCCTGTTCTCCTTCTGCCAACAGGCCAGGGACCCCTGTAGGGATTAGAGAGAGGAGAGAATGGGGTGATCGGAGTGACCCAAATCAGAGATGCTTGAGTCACCTCTCTCTGCTGTTGCTGCTGTGTAAATTCTGGGAACATCTGGACCCACTCTGAATGGGTGACATCAGAAGGACAACCTCTAAGTCTCTGCAACGGCAAGGTCCTCATGGTACATGGGGAAACCTTGGTATTTATCATCCAGAAGCCCTCAGGGACAAGGGTGCTGAAATCCCCGGGTGTCAGCCCAGAATGCATCTCTGCATAGACCCAGGGGCCACTGCAGTGGAAACTCAGCCACCAGGGGAAAGCAGAGGTGATGTCAGCCCTCAAAATACCCCAGCCCAAATGCCCAAACCGAGGGGATCTGGGGTGAGGCGAGTGAGAGGAGTGAAGGGAAGAGAATGAAGCAGGCTCTGGCAGGTTCTGACTTGAAGGCAAAAAATATCAATCAATCGATCAGTCGAATTGCTTGAGTATCTAGTAGGAAGAAATGTGCTTGATAAAAAATATTTGTTAAGTGCTTATTATGTGCCAAGCACTGTACTGAACGCTGGGGTCCCACATGGGACTCACACTCTAAATGATAGAGAGAACATGCATTGAGCACCCAGAGAGTTGAGGGCCTCTTTTTCCATCTACCTTGCCCCCGCTTGATCTTTCCCAACCTTTTTCTCATTAAAATCATATCTCTTCCAAGAGGCCTCCACCAATTATGCCCTCTTCATCACTACTCCCTTTCCATTTTGTTTTGCCTATGCACTTAGAACTATATATGCATATATGTATATATGTTTGTACATATTTATTACTCTATTTATTTTACTTGTACATATCTATTCTATTTATTTTATTTTGTTAATGTGCTTGGTTCTGTTCTCTGTCTCCCCCTTCTAGACTGTAAGCCCACTGTTGGATGCTGCCAACTTGTACTTCCCAAGCGCTTAGTACAGTGCTCTGCACACAGTAAGCGCTCAATAAATGCGATTGATTGATTGATTGATTATCCCCTTTAAGCACTTGATATTCCCCTCATCCTCAGCCCCTCAGCACTTATGTACACATTTGTAATATATTTATATTAATGTCTGTCTCCCCCTCTAGAATGTGAATTCCTTGTAGGCAGGGAATGTGTCTTCCAACTCTGTGGTACTCTCCCAAGCATTTCGTGCAATACTATCCACATAGAAAGCACTCAATAAATAAAATTGATTGTTTGATTATCTCTTTGATTGGGTTCCAAGTAAATACATTTAGAGACTTCAATACCTTGACTAAATAACCTTCTCACAGTGAGGGCTATTTAGGAATGATTCTTTTCCTGAGTTTCTCTTCCCTTTCTTTTGTGTGGAGATAGTTTTGGGTTTTCTCCTTTTTTAATAGAATTTGTTAAATACTTACTATGTGCCAGGCACTGTACTAAGGTTTGGGGGTAGATGCAACCTAATCACGTTGGACCCAGTCCCTGTCCTGCATGAGCTAGTTTTCGTGATGTCCCCATTTATTATTATTATTATCATTATTATTATTATCATTATTATTATTACTACTAAAAAATAATAATGGCATTGTTTAAATGCTTATTATGTGCCAGGCACTGTACTAAGCTCTGCGATTGATACAAGCAAATGGGGTTGGACCGAGGCCTTGTCCCACATGGGGCTCACCATCTCAATCCCCATTTTACAGATGAGGTACCTGAGGCCCAGAGAAATGAAGTGATTTGCCCAGGGTCACACAGCAGACAAGTGGCAGAGCTGGTATTCGAAACCAGGCCATTCTGACACTCAGGCACATGATCTACCCACTAGTCCTCTCGGCTTCTCTACTTGCCGCTTCTGAGTGCATTATTATTATTATTATTGCTCTTAATCATCATCATCATCATCATCATCATCATCATCATCATCATCTCACCTCGGACAGACAGGGAACATGTCTGTTTACCGTTATATAGAGCACAGGACTGGGAATCAGAAGAACCTGGGCTCTAATCCCTGCTCTGTCATTCGTCTTATGTGTAACCTTGGTCAAGTCACTTCACTTCTCTGTGCCTCAGTGACTTCATCTGTAAAATTGAGATTAAGACGGTGAGCTGCATGAGGGACAGGGACTTAGAACAGTGTTTGACACATAGTAAGCACCTAACAAGTATTATTAGTAGTAGTAGTAGTAATACTAATAATAATAATGACATTTATTAAGCACTTACTATGTGCAAAACACTATTCTAAGCTCTGGGAAGTTTACAAGGTGATCGGGCTGTCCCACGAGGGGCTCACAATCTTAATCCCCATTTTTCATATGAGGGAACTGAGGCACAGAGACTTTAAGTGACTTGCTCAAAGTCACAGAGCTGACAAGTGGCAGAGCCAGGATTTGAACCGATGACCTCTCACTCCAAAGCCCGTGCTCTTTCCACTGAGCCACGCTGCTTCTGTAGTAGTAGTAGTAGTAGTAGTAGTAGTGGTGGTGGTGGTGGTAGTAGTAGTAGTAGTAGTAGTAGTAGTAGTAGTAGTAGTAGTAGTAGTAGTAGTAGTAGTAGTAGTAAGCACTCAATGAATACACTCAAATGAATGAATGAATATTGGTGAAGGAAAAGGTAGGAGAGATCATATTATTCCAGCTTCTCACAAGCCTCAAATTAAATGAAGCTAAATCCCAAAGTGTCCAGCAAAGGTAAGCAGAGAAGCCTGACAACGTATCAGCTAATCTTCTGCTTCTTCAAATGCTGTCGAATTATTTCTGATCCATAGCAAGTCCATGTATACTCTCTCTCCAGAACATTCCATCTTCTACCACAAAGTCGTCCTGGCATGCGTATCCATATTTTTGGTAAAGATATAGAAGTGGTTTCTCATTGTCTTCTTCTGCACAGTAAAAAAGCACTGAGTCTCTGCTGTTGTCTTTGATCAACATTTTGATCACTTGATCATTCACCTTTGACCCTTTCTCATGCCTCTGCTCCCCAACACAGGTGAATTGACTTTGTTGACTCTTCACCTTAGGCTCTTTCATTATGGGAGCCATACATGGCATAGCTCTAAACTTCATCAGTAACCCAGGTTCTCCTGCCACAATTCATAGGATAGATCAGTCAATCAGTCAATCACATTTATTGAGCACTTACTGTGTGCAGAGCTTTGTACTATGCACTGGGAGAGTGCAATATAACAGAGTTGGTAGACATATTCCCGCCCACAATGAGCTTACAGTCGAAAGAGGAGCACAGACATCAATAGCATTAATCTAATAATAATATATTATTATTATTATATCTCAATTAATAGTATTTATCGATCACTTATCTTGTGCAGAACACTGTACTAAGTCCTCGGGAGAGCACAAGACAATAATTAATAGACACATTCCCTGCTCACAATGAGTTTACAGTCCAAAGGGCATCATGTCAGGTGACTCTATCAAATTGGGCAGGTCTGGACCTCCTCTCTGCAGGACTTCAGGGTCCCCGGGAGCAGCGTGGCTTAGTGGAAAGAACAAGGGCTTGGGAGTCAGAAATCGTGGGTTCTAATCCCGGCTCTGCCACTTGTCAGCTGTGTAACTTTGGGCACGTGACTTAACTTCTCTATGTCTCAGTTACCTGATCTGTAAAATGGGGATTAAGACTGTGAACACTACTTGGGACAACATGCTAAAATTATATCTCCCCCAGCGCTTAGAACAGTGCTTGGCACATAGTAAGAAAGTAACAAATACCATCATCATCATTATCATCTTCATAATCATTATTATTAAAGATTGGATGGACTTCCAAGAAATTCCACTTCCAGGCAAAACTCTCGGTATATGTTCTCCGGGAATCCTACAAGGAACACCTCGTGCTTTGTTTCAGAGGAGAGGCCAGGGTCGATAGGACAGTATTTCAGCCTTTGTGGAGGAGGAGAGAGAGCAGAAGATTATACCTCTACATGGGAGCATCTCAGTGGAGCCAGGAACAGCTGGGAGGCTGATGGAAATGTGATTATTTGGGACCAGCAGAGATCGCCACCCTCAATCAATCAATCAATGGTATTTATTGAGCACGTACTGTGTGACCGGAGCACCGTACTAAGCGCTTGGGGGGGCAGAGGGTACATTACAACAGAGCCCCCTGCCCATAGTGATCTTACAGTCTGGGGGTGGGTGGGTTATAGTTTATTATTATTATTACATATTGTAAAGGACTGTAGAGATCAAAACCTTCATCCCCAGGCTTCCCCAAGGAGTTTAAATAAGAGTGAAGCACTTAGTATAGTGGTCTGCAGACAGCAATCATTCAATAAATGCCATCGATTGACTAATTGTACTCTCCTAAGTGCTTAGTACAGTGCACACGGTAAGTGCTCAATGAATATATTGATTTAGTGTACAGAACGTAACAAATGGGTATTTTGTTGTCAGTCACTGCTGTCTTCTCTCCCTCTCTTTTCTCCTTGTTTCTCCCTCTATCCTATCACCCACTATCTCTCCCTCTCCTGCTCTCTTTCCCCCTCTTTTCCTCTTACTTCTCCCTCTCTTTCTCTTTCCCTCTGTAGTGGCAATGCTCTGGCTCTGAAAAACTCTTCCATGTTCTCCTTCCTAGTATACATCCCTAGAATGCCGTCTCATCCCTCTGGGTGAGAGGGGAATTTTCCCAGGATATCTATCTGATTGGGAACAGATCCTGCTTTGCAACCTTGTAGTGTAGACTTGCTGTGGGTTGCTTAAATGAAGCCCCCTCAGTCAATCAAACAATCAATCAATCGTATTTATTAAGCGCTTACTGTGTGCAGAGGACTGTACTAAGCGCTTGGGGAGTACAAATTGGCAACATATAGGGACGGCCCCTACCCAACAATGGGCTCACAGTCTAGAAGGGGGCGAAAGAGAACAAAACCAAACATATTAACCATATAAAATAAATAGAATAGATATGTACAAGTAAAATAAATAAATAAATAGAGTAATAAATATGTACAATCATATATACATTTATATAGGTGCTGCGGGGAAGGGAAGGAGGCAAGACGGGGCGATGGAGAATTGGAGGAGGGGGAGAGGAAGGAGGGGGCTCCGTCTGGGAAGACCTCCTGGAGGAGGTGAGCTCTCAGTAGGGCCTTGAAGGGAGGAAGAGAGCTAGCCTGCCGGATGTTGGGAGGGAGCGCATTCCAGGCCAGTGGGATGACGTGGGCCGGGGATCGACGGCGGGACAGGCGAGAACGAGGCACGGTGAGGAGATTAGCGGCAGAGGAGCGGAGGGTGCGGGCTGGGCTGTAGAAGGAGAGAAGGGAGGTGAGGTAGGAGGGGGCAAGGTGATGGAGAGTCTTGAAGCCGAGGGTGAGGAGTTTCTGCCTGATGCGCAGATTGATTGGTAGCCACTGGAGATTTTTGAGGAGGGGCGTAACATGCCCAGAGCGTTTCTGGACAAAGACAATCCGGGCAGCGGCGTGAAGTATGGATTGAAGTGGGGAAAGACACGAGGATGGGAGATCGGAGAGGAGGCTGATACAGTAGTCCAGACGGGATAGGATGAGAGCTTGAACGAGCAGGGTAGCGGTTTGGATGGAGAGGAAAGGGCGGATATTGGCAATGTTGCAGAGCTGAGACCGGCAGGTTTTGGTGACGGCTTGGATGTGAGGGGTGAACGAGAGAGCTGAGTCGAGGATGACACCAAGGTTGCGGGCCTGTGAGGCGGGAAGGATGGTAGTGCCGTCAACAGTGATGGGAAAGTCAGGGAGAGGGCAGGGTTTGGGAGGGAAGACAAGGAGTTCAGTCTTGGACATGTTGAGGTTTAGGTGGCGGGCAGACATCCAGATGGAGATTTCCTGAAGGCAGGAGGAGATGCGAGCCTGGACGGAGGGGGAGGGAGCGGGGGAAGAGATGTAGCTTTGGATGTCATAAGTGTAGAGATGGTAGTTGAAGCCGTGGGAGCGAATGAGGTCACCAAGGAAGTGAGTGTAGCAGTACCAGTTAGCCCTGCCCATGTGCCCAGAATGTAGCTATAAACTGCTAATAGTGAGCTCATAGTCTGCGGTGGCTATATAAACCCCGCCCATAGCACCAGGGGCTGTGATGCATTGTTTGGGGCGCTGCCTTCACCCAGGACAAGTCTGTGAATATACATCCCTACGGTAAACCTCTATAACTCAACAAACTGGCATGGTCTGCCTCCTTCTTCGGAATTCCTGGGCTGTCACGTTATGCAGGGGCTGCACCGGGCAGGATTTCCTGAAGGACCCTCCGTCTTCTTGCCTTGTCTTGCTCATCTCTTTCCTCTTTTCTTTCTCTTTCTATTTTTCCATCTGGCGGTCTTTGCCTTTGTACGTGACCATCTATGACCTTCAGTATCTCTGCCCCCAAGTGCTTATTTATTATTAACTGAGTGCACAATTTATTATTATTATAATTTATGATTTATTGAGTACACACAGTAAGCACTCAAGAAATACGATTGATCGATGGATTGATTACTTCCTGGTGGTCCTTCCTCGAATTCTGTTTCTCTGACTGCTTCTCTGCCACATTTCGTTCTCCTTTCTTGGTTTCTGTTTTTCAAATGTTTCCATGTCTATTTCTCTATCTTGCACTGTTTCTGTCTCTGACCTTTCTCTTTCTGTCTTCTGCAAAGTTTGCTGTACTCTCCCAGGTGCTTGCTACAGTGTTCTGTAAAGTGGAGATGGTGCTTACTATGTGTCAGGCACTGTACTGAGCACTGGGGTAGAAACGAGATAATTGGGTTTGACACAGTCCCTATCTCACATAGGGTTCACAATCTAAATCCTCATTGTACAGAGGCACAGAGAAGTGAAGTGACTTGTCAAAGATTATGCAGCAGACAAGCAGAGCTAAAATTAGAACCCAGGTCTTCTGACTCCTATGCTCATGCTCTATCCATTGGACCATGCTGCTATATTCCCACTCAACTGAGTAGTCTTTGTCTTATTTGCTTGCTTTATAACTATGGGTCACAACTCTGAAAAGTTCTCATTGTACTGTTTAGCAATATCAATATGATGGGGCAAAATACTTGACTGGGATGGCAGGAATGCACGATAAGAGTAATGAAAAATAAGCAGTATTTCAGAAGAGTTAGCGTGAGAAAAAATTATATCTATTCTTGTCAGAGAATGAAAAGGCAATGGATAATGCAAATCCATTCGTAGTTTTTTTTTAAAATGGTATTTGCTATGTTGAGGCATACATTGAGTTATACCTCAAGCACTGTTCTAAGCGCTGGGGTAGATACAAGATAACCAGGTACCACATGAGGCTCACAGTCTTAATCTCCATTTTACAGATGAAGTAACTAAGGCACAGAGAAGTTTAGTGACTTGCCCAAGTCAAACAGCAGAAAAGTGTCTGAGCAAGGATTAGAAGCCAGGTCCTCTGAATCCTATGCCCATGTTCTTTCCACAAGATCACATTGCTTTTCACTAGGTTATACTGCTTCTCTGCAAAGAATGAGACTTTCATTCATTCAATCAATCGTATTCATTGAGCGCTTACTGTGTGCAGAGTACTGTATTAAGCGCTTGGGACGTACAAGTTGGCAACATACAGAGATGGTCCCTATCCAACAACGGGCTCACAGTCTAGAAGGGGGTGAAGACAACAAAACAAAACATGTGGACAGGTGTCAAGTCATTGGAATAAATAGAAGTAAAGCTAGATGCACATCATTAACAAAATGAATAGAATAGTAAATATGTACAAGTAAAATAAATACAATAATAAATCTGTACAAACATATATAGAGGTGTTGTGAGGAGGGGAAGGAGGTAGGGCGGGGGGTGGGGAGGGGGCGAGGAAAGAGGGGGCTTAGTATGGGAAGGCCTCCTGGAAGAGGTGAGCTCGCAGTAGGGCTTTGAAGGGAGGAAGAGAGCTAATTCGGCGGATGTGCGGAGGGAGGACATTCCAAGCCAGGGGGAGGACGTGGGCAGGGAATCGATGGCGGGACAGGTGAGAACGAGGCACAGTGAGGAGGTTAGCGACAGAGGAGCAGAGGGTGCTGGTTGGGCTGTAGAGGGAAAGAAGGGAGGTGAGGTAGGAGGGGGCGAGGTGATGGAGAGCCTTGAAGCTGACAGTGAGGAGTTTTTGCCTGATGTGTAGGTTGAGTGATAGCCACTGGAGGTTTTCGATGAGTGCAGTAACATGCCCAGAGCGTTTCTGCACAAATATGATCCGGGCAGCAGCATAAAGCATAGACTGAAGTGGGGAGAGACAGGAGGATGGAAGATCAGAGAGGAGGCTGATGCAGTAAACCAGTTGGAATAGGATGAGACTTCTATTTATTCCCTGAGGCTCACTTCCTCCCAGGATGCTTTGGGAATTCATTTCTAGGAAGATTAACCTTGGTCCTGTTCTTATTCCCTAAATAATAATAATGGTATTTGTTAAGTGCTTACTATGTGCGAAGCACTGTTCTAAGTGCTGGGGGGAGGTTACAAAGTGATCATGTTGTCCCACGTGGGGCTTACAGTCTAAATCCCCATTTTACAGATGAAGTAACTGAAACTGAGGCTCAGAGTAGTTACGTGATTTACCCAAGTTCGCACAGCAGACATGCGGCAGAGCCGGTATTAGAACTCATGACCTCTGACTCCCAAACCCGGGCTCTTTCCACAGAGCCACGCTCCTTCTCTAAATTATTCTTAGATCTTGCGGGAGTCAATTCTCACTTATATGCTATTGATGAAATATTTAACCTGAATTTTTTTCACGCATGAGGGGATGAAAAAGATTCAATGTTTGATGTAACTTTACTATTTATAGTGAATTTTGTCCCATTCCTAGAGAAGACCCTGAATAATTAAATATAACATCTCTGAAGCAGTGTGGTCTGGTGGAAAGATCATGAGCCTGGGAGTCAGCGGACCTAGGTACTAATTCCTACTCTGCCACTTCCCTGTTTGTGACCTTGGGCACATGGAAGTGTGAACTGTGTGAACTTTTGTGTGACCTTGCTGTGTGGCCTAGGAGAAGCAGCATGGCCTAGTGGGTAGAGTACAGGGCTGGGTGTCAGAAGGACCTGTGTTCTGATCATGGCTCCACCACTTGTCTCCGATATAAATTTGGGCAAGTCACTTCACTGCTCTGTGCCTCAGTTACCTCATCTGTAAAATGGGAATCAACATTTTGAGCCCCATGAGGGACATGGACTGCATCCAACCTGACTGGATGCATCTAACTCAGAGCTTAGTAGAGTGCCTGGCACCAATAAGCACTAAACAAATACCATAAAAAGACATTTAATTTCTCTGTGCCTCAGACACTTGAACTGTAAAATGGCGACTCAATATCTGTTCTCCCTCCTACTTACACCGTTAACCCCATGTGGGATCTTATGATCTTGTATTTTCCTCAGCACCTTAGTACGGTGCTTGACAAATACCACAAAAAATAACACAAACGAAACCACAAAAACCCATTCACCATGTTCTAATTGTGTAACCTTCTTGCCTGTGAAACCTTTGTGATATCTTGGAGATCTCAGAGAGGGGTTCAGAGGTGGGAGAGCTGAGAGTGACATAATTAGTTGGGGACCTTGGAAAGAAGAAAGAATGAGAGATTGGGAGCATTGAGCAAAGAAAAATGGGGACAGAAGATAACCCGTTTTCAGTTCCATTTCCCTCCTTCTCTCCCCAACTTCCCACTCTCTTTTTTATTTTTAATGATACTTGTTAAGTACTTACTGTGTGCCTGAGAATGTACTAAGCCCTGGGGTGAAGATAATCAGGTTGAAACAGTCCATGTCCCACATGGGGCTCATAGTTTTAATCACCACTTCACAGATGAGGTATGTGAGGCACAAAAAAGTGAAGTGACTTGCTCAAAGTCTTAGAGCAGACAGGTGGAGGCAGAATTAGAAGCCAGGTCCTCTGACTACCAGGCACGGGCTTTTTCTAGGACTTTCTATTCGATGTAGAAGCTATGGGTAACCATTGGAGGTTCTTGGGGAGACTATGCCAAAACACAATCCATCATCAATTATCAGTGGTATTTATCGAGTGCTTTTTGTGTGCAGAGCACTGTATGAAACATTTGGGAGACTACAATACAACAGAGATAGTGGACAGGTTACCTGCCCACAAGGAGCATAAAGTCTAGAAGGGGAACAAGGCATTAATGTAAATAATTTATATTGTGTAATTTATATACATATATAAATATATATATATATATATGTGCTGTGGGGCTGAGGGTGGGGAGGATATCAGAAGTCCAAAGGTCACAGATCCACGTGCATTGATGACACAGAACGGAGCGGGAAAAGAGGGTTTAGTCGGGGAAGGCCTCCTGTAGGAGATGTGACCTTAATAAGGCTTTGATGGTGGGTAGAGTGGTAGTCTGGCATATGTGGAAAGGGAAGGAGTTCCAGACCAGAGGGAGAAGGGTTGCCTGGTTTGAGAGTCTACGATGAGCATCAAGACTCAAGGAGGGGACCCTATGTCCACTTGAAGGCCAATAAAATCATCCTTCTGACCATGTTTGCTCCGGATGTTTCACGGTCTCTTTCTTGATACCCTCAGGCAGACCACAGACCACATGGCTAACCTCACCATGCTGATGGAATTCCTCCTCACGGGGTTCTCAGACGTCTGGGAGCTGCAGCTGGGCCATGCCGTGCAGTTCCTCATGGTCATCTAGCGGCCTTCACAGGGAATATCCTCATCATCACCACCACCCTCGACTGGCACCTCCACACCCCCATGTACTTCTTCCTCAGGAACCTGTCCTTCATTGACCTCTGCCTCATCTCCATCACTGTCCCGAAGTCCATTGACACCTCCCTGACTGACCAATGCTCAATGTCTTATTGGGGCTATGTGGCATAACTCCTGTGCATGATTCTTTTCATGGGTTCAGAGATGTGCGTCCTCACAATGATGTTGTTTGACCGCTATACTGCTATGTGCCTCCCCCTGATCTATGAGGTCATCATGAAACGAGGGGCCTGTGGGAAGATGGCAACCACCTTTTGGCTCAGCGGGGGACTGTTTTGGGTGATGTACTCTGCCGGAAACGTTCACATTAAGCTTCTGCTAGTCCAACACTATCCAGTTGTTCTTCTGTGACATCCTCTCCCTGCTTAAGATTTCTTTCTCCAAAACACACCTTATCATCGATGTCAGCGAGGCCATTGGTACTGGCTTTGGGTTATTCTCCTTTGTTGCTATCATCACTTCTTACTTCCGCATCTTCTCCGTCCTGCTGATGCTCCCATCCACTGAGGGCCGGGCCAAAGCCTTCTCCACCTGTCTGCCTAACCTCGCCGTGACTAATGATTTTGTCTTCACTGCCGGTTTTGCATATTTAAAGCCTCCCTCAGACTCCCCCTCGACGGTGGATCTTCTGGTGTTCGTGTTCTACACGGTGGTGCCCCCCACCCTGAACCCCCTCATCTACAGCCTGAGGAACCAGAACATGAAGGCCGTCCTGAGGAGGATTTTCTCTGGCATCTTCATTTCTGGGTAAACTGAATTCCTCTCTTTCAGTTACCTCATCAGCAATTTATTTATATAACTGTCTCCCCGTCTAGATCATAAGATCATGGTGGGCAGGGAATGTGTCTGTTCTACTGTTTTACTGTACTCTCCCAACAGCTTAGTACAGTGCTCTGCACCCAGCAAGCACTCAATGAATACAATTCAATAAATTAAGGAATGCAGGAGTGAATCTGTAAAATGGGTATTAAATCCTACTTACTCCCAGCTAGACTATGAGTCCCATGTGGAACAGGGTTTGTGTCCAACTAGATAACCCTGTATCTATCCCAGTGCTTAGAACAGTACTCGACACATAGTAACTGCATAAAAATATAATAATAGTAATAATAAAAATATTGCTACTTTCCATAGGACTTAATACAGTGAATGGGACCCAACTGGTGCTCAATAAATAATGTTACTCTATTATTTCCACCATTCCTCCTCCAATTCCAACAATATGAGGCAGTGTAAAGAGTGGAATACAACCTCATTGTATTGTATACTCCCAAAAGTTTAGTGCAGTGCTTTCCACATAATAAATCCTCGATAAATGCCATTGATTAACTGATTAATGTCTGTCTACCCCTCTAGATTGTAAGATCCGTCCTTGTGGGCAGGGAACATGTCTATTGACTCTGTCGTAGAGAAGCAGTGTGGTCTAGTTAATAGAGCATGGGCCTGGAAGTCAGTAGGACTTGGGTTCTAAGCCTGGCTCTGACACCTGTCTGCTGTGCAACCCTGGGCAAGTCACTTTAGTTCTCTATGGCTCAGTTACCTAATCTGTAAAATGGAGATTAAGACCCTGAGCCCCATTTGGGACAGGGACTGTGTCCAACCTGATTACCTTGTATCTATTCCAGTGCTTAGAATAGTGTTTGGTAAATAGTAAGTGCTTATAAGTACCATTATTATTATTATTTATTATTATTATTATTATTATTATTATTATTATTATTATTATTATTATTATTGCACTCCCCCAAGTGTTTAGTACGGTGCTCTGCACACAGTAGGCATGCAATAAATGTAACTGATCGATAGCCGAGTGGAAACACACTACGGGCCTAGGAGTCACAAGGATCTGGGTTCTAATCCGAGGTCTGCAACTTGTCTGCTGTGTGACTTTGAACAAGTCACTTAACTTTTCTGTGCCTCAGATCTCTCATATGCAAAATGGGGAGTTAGACTGGGAATCCCAAATGGGACCTGATTATCTTGGATCTAACTCAACACTTGGCACTTAGTAAATGCTTAACAAACATAATGTGCATGTTGGGTTGTAATAGATGAGCAGGGAAACGTAGGAGAGGTAGAGCTTTTGGAGTGCCTTAAAGCCAATTACAAGTGGATTTTAATAATCATAATAATAATAATGGCATTTTTTAAGCGCTTAATGTGTGCCAAGTACTGTTCTCAGGGCTGGGATAGATACAAAGTTGTCAGGTCCCACGTGGGGCTCACCGTCTTAATCCCCATTTTACAGATGAGGTAACTGAGGCACAGAGAAGTGAAGTGACCTGCCCAAAGTCACACAGCTGACAAGCGGCGAATCCGGGATTAAAACCCAAGACCTCTGACTCCCAAGATCGTGCTCTTTCCACTAAGCCACGCTGCTATGGATAGGCAACCACTTGAGGAGTGGGGAAATTTGGACTCTTCTGGTAATGTAGAAAAACGATGCAGGAAGTGAACTGAAGTATGAACTTGAAGAAGAGACAAGAGGCAGAGAGGTCAGCAAGGAGACTGATGCAGTAGTAGAAGTGGGATAGGAAAAATGCTTGGGTCTGTGTGGTAACAGTTTATTCGGAGAGGAAAGGGCAAATTCTACAGATACTGTGAAGGTAGAGCTGACAGGATTTAATGACATTGAATATGTGGGTTGAATGAAGTAGATGGGTTAAGAATAACACCAAGGTTGTAGGTACATGCGAGAGGGACGATGGTGATCTTGCCTACGGTGATGAGAAAGTCTGAGATAGAGTTTTGGGGGAAAGATGAGGTACACTGTTTGGGACGTGATGAGATTCAGCGTGGCTTAATGGAAAGACCATGGTACTGGGAGTTAGAGGACCTGGGTTCTAATCCTCGCTCTGCCACTCGTCTCCTATGTTGATCCTGCCCAAGTCATTTCACTTCTCTGTGCCTTGCATTCCTCATCTGAAAGATACTGATACTAATGATGGTATTTGTTAAGCACTTACTATGTCCCAGGCACTGGTCTAAGCACTGGGTTAGATACAAGGTCATCAGGTTGTCCAAAGTGGGGCTCACAGTCTTTATCCCCATTTTACAGATGAGGTAATTGAGGCACAGAGAAGTTAAGTGAGTTGTCCAAAGTCACACAGCTGAGAAGTGGAGGAGCTGGAATAGAACCCATGAGTTCCAAGTCTTCTGATTCTTTCCACTAAGCTGTGATCTAAGGGCAAAGGGTAACGCAGAAGAGAGAGGGAGTATGGGAACAAAACTCTAATGAAATTACATCTCCTCCAGAAAGCCTACCTTGACTAATTTCTCATTCCCCCAGCCCATTTTCTTTATTCATTCAGTCATATTTGATGAGGGCGTACTGTGTGCTGAGCACTGTACTAAGTCCTTGGAAGGTAGAATTCAGAAACTGAGACAATCCCTACCCAACAACGGGCTCACTTTACTTACTCCTTCCCCCATGCCCTTAGTCCCCACTCCACAGGCACTGAGGTAGTCTTTCCCATCTCCACCCCTTTGTGGCAATAGTAATTGTGGTATTTATTAAACCCTTACTATGTGTCAAAGCACTGGGGTAGATGCAAGCTAATCAGGTGGGACACAGTCCCTGTCCCACATGGGACTCACAGTCTTAATGCTCAGTTTCCACCTGAAGCCCAGAGAACGGAAGCGACTTGCCCAAGTTCACACAACAGACATGTGACAGAGCCGGGATTATTACTCACATCCTCTGACTCCCAGGTCCATGCTCTTTCTGCTTGGCCATGCTGCTTCTTCTATGTGCATATCTTTGTCTTTGGGTTGCTTCCCCTAACTGCTATTAACCTTAGAGTCTATCTCCCCTGTGAGAAGCAGCATGGCTTAGTGGAAAGAGCACTGTTCTGGGAATCAGAGGACATGGGTTCCAATCCTGGCTCCACCGCTTGTCTGCTGGGTGACCTTGGGCAAGCCTCTTAACTTCTCTCAGCCTCAGTTACCTTATCTGTAAAATGGGGATTAAGACTGTGAGCCCCACGTGGGGCAACCTGATTTCCTTGTATCTATGTGCTTGGCACAATCCTACTTCATAGACTGTGATCCACATATGGAACAAGGACTGTGTCCAACCTGATTATGTTTTATCTACTTCAGCACTTAGAACAGTGCTTGGCATGTGGTAAATGCTTAACAAATACCATGATTATTATTATTATCATTATTATGATTATTATCATCATTATTACGAGGATGAAGTTGGATGCCTACAGTTTGTAGACTGTAAGCTCGTTGCGGGTAGTGGCCATGCCTATCAACTCTGCCTGGTTTAGTGAAAAGAGCCTGTGCTTGGGAGTCAGAGGTTGTGGATTCTAATCCCTCCTCTGTCATTTGTCTGCTGTGTGACCTTGGCCATGCCTTTTAACTTCTGTATGCTTCAGTTACCTCATCAGTAAAATGGGGATTAAGATTGTGAGCCCCATGTAGGGCAACCTGATTACCTTGTATGTATCCCAGCGTTTAGAACAGTCCCTAGCACATATTAAGCGTTTAAAAAATACAATAGTAATTATTATCACTCTCCGAAATGCTTAGTATAGTTCTCTGCACACAGAAAGCACTCAGTAAATATGATCGATTGAGGGATAGTTGGAATTGCTTTGGCCCTCTGCCCTGGGTTCTGTTGGGTTCTGGGTTCTGTCAGATTTTTCCTAGCGACCATTGCACAGTGTCTCTTACTTTCCTTTATATATTCTGTTCCTCTTTAGACTCTACCTACCAACCCCAAGAAGTGAGAATGCTGACTTTCCCCAATGGTGTGGTCCAGGGCATCTGCTTTCTCTATCAGATTGGAGTAGGGGTCATGGGAAACTCCCTCCTCATCACTCTACACGTTTCCACGATCCTCCTGGAACCCAGGCCGAAGCCCACGGATCTGGTCATCGTCCACCTGGCTTTGGTCCAGCGAAATACTCCTTACCAGAGTGGTCACTGTGTCAGCATCAGCTCAGCGTCTGCTGCTCCTGCAGATGGACGTTGGATGTAAGACATTCGCCTATGTGTATCGGGTGACCAGAGGCCTCTTCATCTGCACCACTGGCCTCCTGAGTATGGCCGAGTCCGTGATCATTGGCCCCAGCTGCTCTCTCTGGGCCCAGCTCAAAGCCCGGTCCGAAAGAACATCCTCCCAATCCTTATCCTCCTGTAGCTCCCAAACTCGATCGTGGATATCAACCTCTTGTTCAATACCGTTGCATCTCTCAACGGGACCAGCTGCGAGCCCACATTCAGTGATGACTACTGTTCTGTCAGGCCCATCAGCAGCCTCGTAGGGCTCTTCCTCTTCTTCTTGGCACTCCGTGATGTCCTGTCCTTGGGAATCATGGGAAGCTCTAGTGGCTACATGGTCGTCCTCCTTTTCCGACACAGTCGGAAGGTCTGGCATCTCCACGGCCAACACCCACCTCCTCGGAAATCCCCAGAGACGAAAGCAACCCAGACCGTCCTGCTGCTGGGCAGCTGCTTTGTGGCCTTCTACTGCAAAGACTTCATACTGTCACTGTTCCTCGGGAGTTTCCTCAGGAACAACATCATCCTTCTGAATGCGAATATGTTTGCGGTCAGCATTTATGCCACCGTCAGCTCTGTCTTGCTGCTAAGCGGTAACTCCAGGTTTGCCAGGTTCTGAGAGGCCCGTTTGAGGAAGACAAGGCTCCAGATCCGTGAGGAACCTATGTCCTTCCCAGAATCGTCTCTTATACCAGGGATCCTTCCTGAGGTAGCAGCGTGGTCTAGTGGAGAGAGCACACACCTGGAAGTCAGAAGGAAGTCAGAAGGACCTGGGCTTTAATCCCAGCTCTACCACTTGCCTTGCACACACCTGGAAGTCAGAAGAACCTGGGTTCTAATCCCAGCTATACCACTTCCCTTCTGTGTGGCTTTGGGCAAGTCACTTAACTTCTCTGTGCCTCAGTTTCCTGGTATGTGAAATAGGGAGTAAAACTGTGAAGCCCCATGTGGGACATGGACTGTGTCCAACTTGATTAATTTGTATCTACCTTAGCGCTTTGTGCAGTACCTGGCACATAGTAAGCACTTCATAAATACCATTAAAAAGAAACAGCGCCCAACATATTCTGCGACTCAAATTCATGACTTTCAGATTACAAGGTGAATGCACTGTCTTCTGTGATAAGGGAGCTATGGGAGGTGCTACAATGCAGAATTAAGAAAGAGCAAGTGAGCTCAAGGGATCGAATAGAGGGGGATAGAGTCAGAGGACTTGGGTTCTAATCCCTGCTATGCCACTTGTCTTCTGTGTGACCTTAGGAAAGTCACTTCCATACGTTGGGCTGGGTTTTACCAACTTTAAAATTCAATATTTAGACTGTGAACCCCTTGTGGGGCAGGGATTGTGTCCGACATGATTAATTTGTATCTAACTCAATGTTTAGAACAATGCTTGACACATAGCTTGACACAATTGTAATAAACTAATGGAGCAGAAAGGATTGGTGAAGTAAGGATGTTCTTGAGAATGAAATTCTGGGGCTCCTTGGTGTGACATTTCTATAAGGAGTGTAACTCTCTTCATATGAAAGTCTGGAGTCCTTGCAGGCTTTAAATTCAAATGATTTCTTTAGTCCTTAACGATTTCATCCAGCAACCCATCCTATGCCTCCAAATCTCCCCTACACCCGAATTATTATCATCATCATTATCATCATCATCATCATCATCATCTTCATTTTCATCATCACAACATTTTCAACCCTGAAAATCTGAGAAAATAATGATACTTCAATCAATCAATCAATCAATCGTATTTATTGAGCGCTTACTGTGTGCAGAGCACTGTACTAAGCGCTTGGGTAGTACAAGTCGGCAACATATAGAGACAGTCCCTACCCAACAGTGGGCTCACAGTTTAGAAGATACTTGCCAAATACTCACTATTTATTAAGCACTGGTATAGATAGGTGGCCCCTATGGGTCTCATATTCTATGGAGAGAGCTAGGTATTGATTTCCCATTTACAGATGAAGGAACCGAGGCCCAGAGAAGTAAAATGGCTTTTCCAAGGTCACAGAGCAGACAAGTGATGGAGCTGGGACTAGAACCCGGGCCCTCTCTGAGTCCCAGGCTACTTCCACTAGGCTATGCTGCTTCTCGAGACTAGAACAATAGCCACTGGAGAGTGAAAGGTGAAAGGACTCAATAAGGGAGGAGTAGAAAAGCAAGTGTTTTCGAGAGGTGGCGTGGTCCGGGTTCCAGGGCGTGGGTCAAGGGGTTAGATGTTATAAACATCAGAGAGACCAGTTATTATCAATGATATTTTATTAAGTGTTTACTATTTGCACAGCACTGTACTAATAACCTGGAAGAGTACAGTACTAGGGAGTTGGCAAACACATTCCCTTCCCGCAATGAGTTTACAGTCTACAGAAATAAGTCAATCAATCAATGGCATTTATTGAGCACTTACTGTGTGCAGAGCACGCTACCAAGCAGTTGGGAGAGTACAATAGAACAGAGTTGGTAGATGCGATCCCCACCCACAAAGAGCTTACAGTTTATAGGGGGAGATGGACATTGAAATAAATTCCTGATAGGGGAAATGATCAGTTAGTCAATCATCAATCAAGTAATCCCTAAATCAACAGTCTAAAAATACCCAACAAAAATAATCAATCAGTCGATGGTATTTAGTGAGCACTTACTGTGTTCCAAGTACCGTACCAAGTGTTGGGAAAAGTACAATACAAAAAAGTTGATAGACATGATCCCTGCCCACAAAGAGATTACAATCTAGAGAACAGCTGGGCAAGAGGAGAATAGGGAATGAGGACAGGATAGTGTATGAGAAGAGGAAGACGGACTATTCTTCCAACAAATTAGTAGTGAAGATATGTCAATTCGCCTCACCTTGGGGCAAGATAATTTTCAGCTTTCAGGACGGATGATTGACCTCTTTCAGAAGAAAAGGTCATTTTCTGTTAGAGAACCAATATGAGAAGCAGCATGATGTAGTGGATAGAGCACGTGCTGGGGAGTCAGATGTCATGGGTTCTAATCCCAGCTCTGCCACTTGTTTACTGTGGGACCTTGGAAAAGTCCCTTCACTTCTCTGTGCCTCAGTTACCTCATCTGTAAAACAGGATTGAGACCGTGAGCCACACATGGGACCGGGACTATGCCTAACCCGATTTGCTTGTATCCACCCGGTGCATAGTACAGTGCCCGTCACACAGTAAGCACTTATTACTATCGTTATTATTATTATTCTGGGCATAACATCCTCCCTAGAGCAGCTTTCCTAGCCTGATTCCTCAAGCTGTAGATGACAGGGTTCAAAGCCGGGGGCACCATGGAATAGAAAATGGACAGAAGCAAGTCTAGACAAGATGGACACTTGGAGGATGGAATTAGATATTCAGAAACACCCGTGGAGATGAAGAAAATCACGACTATGATATGGGGAAGGCAGGTGGAGAAGGCTTAGGACCGGCCCTCTGCCGACGGCATCCTCAGCACAGCCAAGAAGATGCAGATGTATGAGGCGATTATGTTTGTGAAATAGACAGAAAAGGAACTGGCAGACAGGACAATGAGTGAATATTCACGTATGTTTCCTTGGGGACCAGAGAGCTTCAGAAGCTGGGGTATGTCACAGAAGAACTGGTGGATCACGTTGGACACAGAGAAAGGTTCAGAGAAGGTGGCGACTGTGTGCATGAGGCTGAACAGGCCCCCGCTGAGCCAGGAGGTGGCTGCCATCTTCCCACAAGCCCCTCTGTTCATGACCACCTCATACTGCAAAGGGTGACAGATGGCAACGTAGCCGTCGTAGGACATCACTGTGAGCAGGGCCACCTCAGAGACAAAAGTCAGAACAAAGAAAAACACTTGCAGAACGCAGCCCTGGAAAGAAATTGAGTTGTTGTTGGTCACTGAATTGTAGAAAGAGTTGGGGATGGTGACGGAGATGAGGCAGAGGTCGAGGAAGGACAGGTTCCTGAGGAAGAAGTACATGGGAGTGTGAAGGCGCTGGTCGAGGGTGGTGACGGCGACGATAAGGAGATTTCCTCTCAGGACCGCCAGGCAGACCAGCAGGAGCAGTGTGGCACGGACCAACAGCAGCTCCCGGATCTCCGAGAAACCCGGGAGCAGAAATTCCATCACCTCGGTGCCATTGGCCACCTGAGGGAAAGGAAAGTTTGAAGGAAACTTCAGCTTTGAGACCCAACAAGAACATATAGTTTAATAAATGTTTGAAAACAGTTGTGACAAAGGTCCACATGTGGACAAAATCTGCAAGAAAGCACAGGAGTTTTTGACAAAGTTTGCCTCTCAATTTCCCCTTCCCATAACTCTCCTGATTAACCAGTTATTTTTATTGGTCTCCTGGATTGTAATATCTCTGGCCTCGGAGTCCTAGCACCTCAGAGTCTTAGCACTAATATTAATAATAAAAATAATAATTGTGGTATTTGTGAAGTGCTTACTATGTGTCAGGTACAGTCTTAGCGGTGGTGTAGATTCAAGATAATCAGGTCGCAACTGGGCTCAAAGTCTAAGTAAGAGGGATGGCAGGTATTGAATCCCCATTCTGGAAATGAGACAACTGAGGCACAGAGAAATTAAGTGACTTGTTCGAGGTCACATAACAGGTAATTGGGAGAGCAGGATTAGAAACCAGCTCCTCTGACTCCCAGGCTCATGTTTTTCCCACTAGGCCAGCTGCTTGGTCTAGGCATTACCCTGTACTGAACAGTGGGACTGTGAGCCCACTGTTGGGTAGGGACCGTCTCTATATGTTGCCAACTTGTACTTCCCATGCGATTAGTACAGTGCTCTGCACACAGTATGCGCTCAATAAATACGATTGAATTAATGAATGAATGAAAAAGAGTATAGAAAGGTACCACTGTTCCAGCTTAATATTCGCAAAATAGAACTTCCTCCATCTAGCTCCAAGAAATTATTTTTTCCCTTCTGTTTGTCTAGAAAACCTACGTACTTCCGGTATAGTTAAGTAATGGTTTTAGAGTAATAGAAAATGCCTCCCAATGCTAGTAGTTGATGCCTAGGATATCTAGTATAGTGCCTCAGAGCTTAGTACAGTGCGTGGAACAAAGTAAGCACTTAACAAATTCCATTATTGTCCATAAGACGTTACTTTCTTTTGGGCCTGGTGGACACTGGTTTTGCCTACCTCAGTGTACCAAGAATGAGCTGTGAGGGTCATGCAGCTAGCCCCATATGTAGAGGAAGTGGGAAGGAGGAACTAGGGAATTTGCTAAAAGACAAACTTTCCTCCTGACCCCTCGCTGAATCAAACAGTCAATGAGATTTATTGATGCTTACTGTGTACGGAGTGTGGTACCAAGCATTTGAGGGAATAATGGCAATATGTGGGGAATTCGTAAAGTGTTTACTATGTCCCAAGCACTGCACTGAGTCCTGGAAGAGATGCAAGAAAATCAGATTCTAATACAGCCCGACCTGATTTTCCTTTTTTTTTCTATTTAAGTGCTTACTATGTACTAGACACTGTACTAGCACTGGGTAGATATAAGATTGGACACAGTCCATGTCTCACATGGGGATCACATTGTTAATCTCCATTTTACAGATGATGTAACTGAAACATAGAGGACTAAAGTGGCTTGCTGTCCCAAGGTGAACCCAGGGTACCCATCATCTCAAGGTCAAATACTATCTTGTGACTGCCCTAGTCATCAAGGCAGAACTCAGAAGTACGAGTGGGATACCGGCCCCACAACCAAAACTGTTTGATTGACAGCCCAAATCGGGAATACAGAAGGTGTTCCTCACCCCCGTGACAATCAAATTAGGTTTGGAGGATGAGAGGATGGCGGAGATTGGATAAATTGATGTCGGAAGCTGGAATGGCCTAAGAGCACAGGTGATAAATACTTGCGGCCTCTGACCTTCTGTGCAGAGCATCGAGACCTGCAGCAGCCGGCTGCAGGTCACCTCTGCAAAGAGCGTGAGAAGTTTTCTCTGCCTGCACCAAGTAAGGAGTTGTGGGATGGGTGAGTGTCCCATCCCACTGAATCCTCGTGGGGCTGGAAGCTGGGCACTTCGCCAACGGTGGGTGATGCCCATGTGTATTTATCCCAAGTGAGAAATGCATGTGGGTGGGAGCTAGTCGCCTCACCACGCGCGAACAAACCGTAAATGAATTCCTCTTGGGTGGGACCTGGTTGTTTTACCACGTGCGAGTAACATATAAGTATATTCCTCCCGATAGGGAAGCTCTAATATCATTAAATGAACATATTCCTCCCAAAAGTGAGGTTCATTTCGCCGCGTCCAAGATTATCAAATAATTCAATTTGTCTCAAGAAATAAATTTTCCGTCCCCGGTTTCTCTCACCAAGCTGATTCCTAAACGAACCTGTCCCCGGGCAAGGGGTGACACTTGCCCAAGGTCACACAGCAGACAAGTGGCAGGGCTGGGCTTAGAACCAAGTCCTTCTGACTCCCAGGCCCATGTCCTAACCACTAGGCCACGCTATTTCTCGAGAACTATCTACCCCAGCTACCTACTGTATCTATCCCATCACTCAGTACAGTGCTTAACACATAGTAAATGCTTACCAAATACCATTATTCTATTATAGCAGATACGACTATTATTATCATTACAAAAAGCAGCTATTCTTTCCATGTTTTTTATGATCTTGTGTCTACCCTTAACACTCAGTCCAGTGCTTGACATATAGGAAACGTTGAACAAATAACATTATTATATTATAATAAATATGATTATCATTACAAGACTGTCACTATTCTGTCCGTATGTAACTGGATGACAAATAGTTAACCTTATCAGTTTTCTGTCTTTGACTACCTTTCCCTACAGAATGACTACATTCTGTTTCTACATATGACAAGGGCCCATTTTGGATCATCTTGGAACAAAAACTTTGAAATTATATTAATCAATAAGGTGAATCACTGGCCTTCAATGTCCACTCAATCACTCACTCAGTCAATCATGTTTAGTGTGTGCAGAGTACTGTAATAAACACGGAAGAGTACAATATAATAGGATTGGTAATAATATAATAATAATAATGATAGCATTTATTAAGCGCTTACTATGTGCAAAGCACTGTTCTAAGCGCTGGGGAGATTACAAGGTGATCAGGTTGTCCCACGGGGGGCTCACAGTCTTCATCCCCATTTTACAGATGAGGTAACTGAGGCCCAGAGAAGTTAAGTGACTTGCCCAAAGTCACACAGCTGACAATTGGCGGAGTCGGGATTTGAACTCATGACCTCTGACTCCAAAGCCCGTGCTCTTTCCAATGAGCCACGATGCTTCTCATTGGTAGACATATTCCCGGCCTACAACTAGCTTGGAGGAGTTAAACAGAAGAACGGTACATTTCTCTGACCTCAGGAACCTTACCCCAGAGATTAGCACAGTTCCTGGAACAATGTAGGCGCTTAACAAATATCATATAAAAAAATCAAGGCGCACGCTCCCTGTTCTCAAGAATCTTTCAATATAATTCATTCATTCAATCAGTCGTATTTATTAAGTGTTTACTGTGTGCAGAGCACTGTACTAAGCTCTTGGGAAGTACAAGTTGACAACATATGGAGACGATCCCTACCCAACAACGGGCTAACATTCTAGAAGGGGGAGAAAGACAACAATACAAAACATTTAGACAGGTGCCAAAATCGTCAGAACAAATAGAATTATAGCTATAATGCACATCATTAACAAAATTAATAGAATAGTAAATATGTACAAGTAAAATAGAGTAATATATCTGTACAACTATATACAAGTGCTGTGGAGGTGGGTGGGGTGGGGCGGAGGAGAGGAAAAGGGAGGCTCAGTCTGGGAAGGGCTCCAGAAGGAGGTGAGTTTTCAGTAGGGCTTTGAAGGGAGGAAGAGAGCTAGGTTGGCGGATATGTGGAGGGAGGGCATTCCAGACCAGGGGAAGGACGTGGGCCGGGGTCGACTGCGGGACAGACGAGAACGAGGCACATTGAGGAGGTTAGCGGCAGAGTAGAGGAGGGTGCGAGCTGGGTTGTAGAAGGAGAGAAGGAGGGGAGGTAGGAGGCGGCGAGGTGATGGCGAGTCTTGAAGCTTAGAGTGAGGAGTTTTTGTTTGATTAGTAGGTCGAAAGGCAGCCACTTCAGATTGTGAGGACGGAAGTAACATGCCCAGAGCGTTTCTGTACAAAGATAATCCGGGCAGCAGATTGAAGTATAGACTGAAGCGGGCAGAGGAGGCTGATGCAGTACTCCAGTCGGGATAGGATGAGAGATTGAAGCAGCAAGGTAGTGGTTTGGATTGAGAGGAAAGGGGGGGATCTTGGGGATGTTGTGGGGGTGAGACCAGAAGGATTTGATGATGGATTGGATGTGTGAGGTGAACGAGAGAGTGGAATCGAGGATGACACCAGGGTTGCGGGCTTGTGAGACGGGAAGGATGGTAGTGCCGTCTATAGTGATGGGAAAGTCAGGGAGAGGACCGAGTTTGGGAGGGAAGATACGGTGTTCATTCTTGGACATATTGAATTTTAGATGGCGGGCAGACATCTACATGGAGATGTTCTGAAGGCAGGGCCATATACGTGTCTGGAGGGAGGGAGAGAGAGCAGGGGCGGAGATGTAGATTTGGGTGTCGTCAGTGTAGAGATGATAGTTGAAGCCGTGGGAGTGAATGAGCTCCCAAGGGAGTGAGTGTAGATAGAGAACAGAAGGGGACCGAGAACTGACCCTTGAGAAACCCCTACAGTAAGTGGATGGGAGGTGGAAGGGGACAGCAAAGGAGACTGAGAATGAACGGCCGGAGAGATGAGAGGAGAACCAGGAGAGGACGGAGTCTGTGAAGCCAAGGTTGGATAGCGTCTTGAGGAGAAGGGGGTGAACCGCAGTCCCGGAGGCAGCTGAGAGGTCGAGGAGGATTAGGATAGAGTAGAAGCCATTGGATTTGGCAAGAAGGAGGTCATTGGTGACCTTTGAGAGGGCGGTTTCGGCGAAGCGCAGGGGACGGAAGCCAGATTGGAGGGGGTCAAGAAGAGAGTTGGTGAGGAATTCGAGACAGCGAGTGCAGATGACTAGTTCTAGGAGTTTGGAAAGGAATGGTAGGAGGGAGATACTGCGATAACTAGTAGGGGAGGTGGGGTCAAGAGAGTGTTTTTTTTTAGGATGAGGGAGACGTGGGCATGTATGAAGGCAGAGGGGAAGGAATCAGTGGAGAGTGAGCGGTTGAAGATGGAGGTTAAGGAGGGGAAGCGGGAAGGGGCTAGAGATTTCATAAGATGAGAGGGAATGGGGTCTGAAGCACAGGTGGATGGAGTAGTACTTGAAAGGAGGGAGCAGATCTCATCTGAAGATACTTCTGGGTAGGAAGGGAAAATGGCTGAGAAGGTTCAGAGCGGGGGTATGGAGAAGGGGGAGGGGTGACTTTGGAGACCTCAGACCTGATGGAATTAACAGACAAAAATTTTAGTCCCAAATACAGATTTAGATTCTTTCCTGCTCTACCCCACCAGGATAATTATACCAAAGGCCACTGAATCTGTTTGAGTTCACAAACTCATCGCAGTCCCTTGACGCTTACCATATGGAAATGCAGAGTTTTTTCTGAGACAAGGGCAGTCTGGAAGGATGACTGTCAGACAGGTGGAACAGGTTAATTTGAAATCCTATCCCAGCTCTCTCACTGACTCGCTGGGGGACCTGGGCCAAGTATCAGCCTTTCCCTGTGCCTCAGGATCGTCATGGGAATGAAGAGGGTGGAGAGTGGAAGGAAGTTGTTTACAGGGTCAGGTCACCCAGCATGAGGGATAATCTCCATCCATGAGGTGGTCAGTGTTTCAGATCTTCTGCTGTCATTAAAACACCCTGAGACCCACAACGACACTCAAATATGTGTCTGAAATGCTCTGACACACAAATCCGTTTCATCATAGCTCAGTGTATCAGAGGGACACTGGTGATATTTAATTACCTGAGGTGACTTTTGGAAACAGGAGTCAAGAGGAAAGTCTCATGAAGGCAATTAGTCCCAGTGGGCACTGTTTGGAGATGTGGTCTTCTGGGAGAGAGAGAGAAGATAGGAGGAGGCAAAACAGAATTTTAGTGCTGTTAGAAGTTCATATTTCTAGGCTGTGAGCCCGTTGTTGGGTAGGGATTGTCTCTGTTGCTGAACTGTAAATTCCAAGCGCTTAGTACAGTACTCTGCACACAGTAAGCTCATGAATATTTGCAGAGGCACAATTTTTGTTTAGTGGGAAAAGTATAGGTCTGGGTACCGGAGGTCCTGGGTTCTAATCCCATCACTGCCACCTGCCTGTTGTGTGAGCACGGGCAAGTCACTCAACTTCTCTGTGCCTCAGTTTCCTCAACTGTAAAATGGGGATTCAATACCTGTTCTCCCTCCTACTTAGACCGTGAGTTCCATGTGGGGCTACTTGTGAAGATCAGCGTGGTCTAGTGGGGAGCGCATGGGACTGGGAGTCAGAGGACTCAGAGGTCATGTCCAAAACTGACCTTCTTATCTTCTCATCCAAACCCTGTCCACTCCCAGACTTTCCCATCACTGTAGATGGCACCGCCATCCTTCCTGTCTCACAAGCCCATAACCTGGGCATTACCCTTGACTCCTCTTTCTCTTTCAACCCACATATTTACTCCGACACCGAATCTTGTCGGTCCCACCATCACAAAATCACTAATACCTGCCCTTTCTTCTTCATCCAAACCGTTACCACGTTAATACAATCACTCATCCTATCCCTCTAGTTGACTGCATCAGCCTTCTTACCAACCTCCCAACCCCCTGTCTCTCCCGACTCCAGTCCAGACTTCACTCTGCTGCCTGGATCATCTTTCTACAGAAACTTTCAGGACATGTCACCCCAACTCCTCAAAAGTCTCCAGTGGTTGCCCATCCATCTCCTTATCATACAAAACTCCTCACCATTGGCTTTAAAACACTCCATCACCTTGCTTCTTCCTATCTCACCTCGTTTCTCTCCTACAACCCAGCCCACATACTTCACTCCTCTGGTGCTAACCTTCTCAGTGTGCCTCGATCTCCCCTGTCCCACCGTCGACCCCTGGCCAACATCCTACCTCTGGCCCGGAACACCCTCCTTCCTCAGATCTGCCAGACAATTACTCTCCCCAGCTTCAAAGCCTTATTGAACTCATATCTCCTCCAAGAGGCCTTCCCAGACTAAGCCCCACTTTTCCTCATCTCCCACTCCCTTCTCCATTTCCCTAACCTGCTCCCTTTGCTCTCCCCCCCCAGCCCCACAGCATTTATGTGTGTAAAAGTAATTTTATTAATTTGTACCGATGTCTGTTCATTTTTACTGTCTCACCCCTTCTAGACTGTGAGCTCGTTGTGAGGAGAGTTTGTGACTCTTTATTGTTGTATTGTACTTTCCCAAGCGCTTAGTACAGTGCTCTTCACACAGTGAGTGCTTAATAAATATGATTGAATGAATGAATGAGTCAAAGGATCTGGATTCTAATCCCGGCCTCGCCATTTGTCTGTGGAGTGACCTTGGGCAAGTCACTATTTTTCTCTGTGCCTCAGTTCCTTTACATGTAAAATGGGAATTAAGACTGTGAGCCTCATTTGGAACATGGACAAGGTCCAACCTGACGATCTTGTATTTAAAATCTTGAATCCAGCTCTTAGTATAGTGTCTGGCACATGCAAATGCTTACCAACATCATCAATAGTATTTATTGAGCACTTACAATATGCAGAGCACTGTACTAAGTGGTTGGGATCATTCAACGCAACAGACTTCGTAGACACATTCCCTGCCCACAACATGTTTACAGTCTAGAGAGGGAGAGAGACATTGATATAAATACATAATTCATAATGCTGATTGTACAGACATGTACATATTTGCTGTGGGGCTGAAGATGGGGTAAATACCAACTGACATTACCATAAAAAAAGGAATGGTGCCAACTTGATTAGCATTTTAATCTACCCCAGGTCTTAGAACAGTACTTGACAAGCGGTAAGTGCTAAAAAATTATTATCATTATTATTATTATCATTATTATCATAATCAATTCACATCTTCCAGAGTAGGGATAATACAACTTTGGTCTGACACTCTATGCAGTTGACTTAAATTCTCTCGAAGTCTATTGTCCTCAGCACTGGGATGATCTGAACTGTCTGGACCCTCATAGATCAAGGCAATGGCCCAAATCGACCCCCAGGACTCCCCTGGGAGTAGACCAGGCTCAACGCCAGTGAGACAACTGTGCTCCTAAGGAGACCAGTCTCCTTCTGTGTGCAGGACACTGAACTAAGTACTTGGGAGGGTAAAATGCAACAGAGTTGTCGGCATGTTCCCTTGTCACAGTGACTCTATCTATTAATTCATTCATTCATTCATATTTATTGAGTGCTTACTGTATGCAGATCACTGTACTAAGCGCTTGGAAAGTACATGTAGACAGGCATCAGTATCATCAATACAAATAAATAGAATTATGGATATATTCACATCATTAATAAAATAAATAGAATAATAAATATGTACATATGTACACAAGTGCTTTGAGGTGGGGAGGGGTGTAGAGTAGAGAAGGGAATTGGAGTGAGGGGGAGGGGAGGAGGAGCAAAGGAAAAGGGAGGCTCAGTCTGGGAAGGCCTCCTGGAGGAGGTGAGCTCTCAGTACGGCTTTAAAGGGGGGAAGTGTGCTAATTTGGCAGATTTGAGGAGGGAGGGCATTCCAGGCCAGAGGGAGGACATGGGCCACGGTTCGATAGTGGGACAGGTGAGAACGACACCCAGTGAGGAGGTTAATGGCAGAGGAGCAGAGTGTGCGGGCTGGGCTGTAGAAGGAGAGAAGGGAGGTGAGGTAGGAGGGGACAAGGTGATGGAGAGCTTTAAAGCTAACTGTGAGGAGTTTTTGATGGATACGAAGATTGATGGGCAACCACTGGGGATTTTCGAAGAGGGGGTGACATGCCCAGTGAGTTTCTGTATAAAGATAATCTTGGCAGTAGAGTGAAGTGTAGACTGAAGTGGGGAGAGACAGAAGGTTGGGAGATCAGAAAGGAGTACAGACCACTGTACTAAGAGCTTGGGAGAGTACAGCAAAGCAGATTTGTTAGACATGCTTCCTGCCCATAATCAATCAATCAATCAATAATATTTAGTGAGTATTTCCTCTGTGCAGGACACTGTACTACGTGCTTGGGAGAATAAAACACAATTGTGCTATATATCATGTATTGTGTATATATATGCATATATATTCATTAAATCGAATGTATTGAGCTCTACCTGTGTACAGAGCACTCTACTAAGAACTGGGAGAGTAAAATGCAACAATAAAAGGACAGATTCATACAATTGTATTTTTGCATTAATTCAATCGTATTCATTGAGCATTTCCGGTGTGCAGAACACTAAATAATAATAGTAATAATAATAATAATAATACTAACAATATTAATAATGTTTTTTGTTAAGGGCTTACTATGTGCCAAGCACTGTTCTAAACGCTGGGGTAGATACAAGCTAACCAGGTTGGAACACAGTACCTGTCCAGATGAGGCTCACACTCTTAATCCTCATTTTCCAGATGACGTAACCAAGGCACAGAGAAGTTAAATGACTGGCCAAGGTCACCCAGCAAGCACGTGGCAGAGCCAGAACTGGAACCCACGACCAAGCTCAGGCTCTTGTCATTAGGCCATGCTGCTTCCCAAGTGCATGGAACAGTGTCCTGCACAAAGTAAGCGCTCAGTAAATACCACCAGTTGGTGGATTATTGGGCAGGTAGGAAAAACCAGCAGCCCTCAGTTGTGGAGAGTCACGGGTTCTTAGTTGTGATTCCACTGCCCTCTGGCGGCTGATCGCAGGTTTTGCCCATGGCAACTGTAGCCTCCCCTGGGGTCTTCTTCCCAAGGAGACCCTTGTAATAATAATAATGATAATAATAATAATAATAATAATAATAATAATGGTATTTGTTAAGCGCTATGTGCCAAGCACTGTTTCTTATTTGTGACTCCACTGCCCTCTGGCGGCTGATAGGAGGTTTTGTCCCGGGGAAACTGTAACTCACCGCCGGTGTCTTCCTTTCAAGGTGACCCTTGCCATCATCATAATAATAATGATAATGGTATTTGCCCTGTCCACAATGAACTTACAATCTAGAGGGTGTGAGAGAGATATTAATATAAATGAATAAATTACAAATATGGACATACGTGTTGTAGGCTTGGGAGCGGGGATGGATAAAGGGTACAATTCAGGGTGATGCAGAAGGGAGTAGAAGAAGATGAAAGGGGGGGCATAGTCTGGGAGGAGAGTTATTTTCTGTAGGGTTTAAGGAGGGAGGGCACTCCAGGCCAGAGGCAGGACGTGGGTGAGTGTTCACCGAGGTGATAAATGAGATAGATGTTCAGCGAGAATGTTAGCATTAGAGGAGTAAACTGTGCAGGTGGGATTGTAGTAGGAGAGTAGCTAGGTGAGGTAGGAGGGCCCAAGGTGATTGAGTGCTTTAAACCCAATGGTATGGAGTTTTCATTTGATCTGGAGGTGGATGAGTGTCTAATGGAGTTTCTTGAGGAGTGGGGAAACACGTTCTGAACTATTTTGTAGAAAAATGATCAGGGAATCAGAGTGAAGTATGGACTCGAGTTGGGTGAGACAGGAGGCTGGGAGGTCAGCAAGGAGGCTGATGCAGTAATCCAGGAGGAATAGGATGAGTGATCGTATTAACGTGGTAGCAGTTTGGATGGAGGAGAAAGGGCTGGTTTTAGTGATGGTATGAAGGCGGGATCGATAGGATTTGGTGGTAGATTGAAAATGTGGGTTGAATGAGAGAGAGGGGTCAAGGATAACTCCACGGTTACAGGCTTGCAAGACAAGAAGGATGGAGGTGCCATCTACAGTGATGGGAAAGTCAGGGAGAGGACCGGGTTTGGGAGGGAAGGAAAGGAAAGGAGTTCTGTTTTGGACATGTTAAGCTTGAGGTGATGAAAGTACATCTAAGTAGACATGTCTTGAAGGCAAGACGATATGCGAGCCTGCAGAGAGGGAGAGACATCAGGGCTGAAGATGTAGATTTGGATGTCATCTGCATAGAGGTGGAAGTTGAAACCATGGGAGCAAATAAGTTCCCCAAGGGAGTGGGTGTAGGTGGAGAATAGAAAGGAATCCAGAACTGAACCTTGAGGGATCCCCCAACAGTTAGGGGGTGAGAAGCAGAAGGAGCCAGAGAAGGACACTGAGAATCAGTGGCCAGGGAGAAAGGTGGAGAACCAGGAGAGGACGGTGTCAGTGAAGCTGAGGTTGGATAATACTTCCAGATGAAGGAGGTGGTCGACGGTGTCAAAGACATCCTAAAGTCAGTCAGTCAGTCAATTGCATCTATTGAGCACTTACTTGAGCAGAACACTGTACTAAGCGTTTGGGAGAGTACAATAGAATGATAAACAGACAAATTCTTTGCCCATAGCGAGCTTGCCGGTCGAGGAAGATTAGGATGGAGTAGAGGCCACTAGATTTGTAAAGAAGGAGAACATTGGTGACCTTTGAGAGGTCAGTTTCTGTAGAGTGAAGGGGACGGAAGCCGGATTGGAGGGGGTCAGAGAGAGAATTGGAGGAGAGGAATTTGAGATAGCCGGTGTAGACACCTCGCTCAAGGAATTTGGAGAAGAATGGTAGGAGGGGAATGGGGCGGTAACTGAACAGAGCCGCGGGGTCAGAAGAGGATTTGTTTAGGATAGGGGAGACATGGGCATGTTTAAAAGTAGTGAGGAAGAAGCCCTTGGCAAGAGAACAGTTGAAGACAGCTTTTAGGGAGGGAAGAAAGGACGAGGCAAGTGTTTTGATAAGCCATGAAGGAATGGGGTCTGACGAGCAGGTGAATTTTGAGAAGAGGCAGGAAATCTCCTATAGAGATACTGCTGGGAAAGATACGATATGTATCTTTAAATTATATGTTATAAATGACTTATTTATTCATATTCATGTCTGTCTACACTGCTAGACTGCTACCTTATTATGAACAGGGAATGTGTCTGGAAAATATTTTGTATTGTACTCTCCCAAGCGCTTAGTACAGTGTTCTGCACAATTGATGGATGGATAACTGAGTTGATAGGCACATTCCCTGCCCACAATGAGCTTACCGTCAAGAGGGCTTTAAGCTCTTTGGGTAACCCAGGCTCCACTTCCCCATTTGCTACCAATTAATCCACCCAATATATCTGGTGTCTATGGTGCTCAGAGCACTGTATTAAGCACTTAGGAGAGTATAAGAGTGATAATGAAAACATGATCCTTGCCGTTAAGAAGCTTACACTCTAGTGAAGCTATCAGAAAGAGATAACGTTGTTTTCAGTGAGGGGGTGATAAAGAAAGGTACAGGGTGACAACAGAAAGGTGAGGTGACAACATAAAGAGAACAATAATAAATATAAATAATAATAAATAAATGAATAATAAAAACATGATCCTTGCCGTTAAGAAGCTTACACTCTAGTGAAGCTATCAGAAAGACATAACGTTGTTTTCAGTGAGGAGGTGATAAAGAGAGGTAAAGGTGACAACAGAAAGAGGTGACAACAAGAAAATGGAAAGATAGGTAAGTGAATAAATGAGTGCTGAAATAGGAGAATGTGTACATGTATGTAAGTGGCTCTGAGGGCGTAAGTGTTCATCTGACTATTTGGGGGACACAAAGGAAGTAGCATGGCCTAGTGGAAAGAGGACTGGCCTGGTAGTCAGGTGATCTGAGTTCTAATCCCTGATCCACTACTTGCCTGCTGTGTGAATTTGAGCAAGTCACTTCACTTTCACTTTTCTGTGCTTCACTTACCTCACGTTAAATGGGGGTCAATCAAAAAATCAATCAATCATATTTACTGTGCACTTTCTTTGTTCAGAGCAGTGTACTAGGAGAGTAATAATACTGAAAATAGTTATCATTATTATGGCACTTGTTAAGTGCTTACACTGTTCCAAGCACTGTTCTAACTAATAGGTATGAGTTAATCAGTTTGGACACAGTTCCTGTCCCTAAGATCTCACGGTCTTGGTCCCCATTGTACAGATGAGGTACCAGAGGCCCGGAGAACCTACGTGACTTGCCCAAGGCCACACAGAATACATGGGTCAGATCCTTCTGACTCCCAGGCCCGTGTTCTATCTACTAAGCTATGCTGCTTCTCAGTATAACAGAGTACAATATAACAGATTTGGTAGACACATTATCTGCCAACAAGAAGCTTACAGTATAGAGGGGGAGACAGATAATAATATGAATAAGTAAATTAAAGTTATGTACATAATCAATCAATTGTATTTATTGAGTGCTTACTGTGAAGAGCACTGTACTGAAGTGCTTGGGAGAGAACAGCACATAATATAATAGACACATTCCCTGCCTCCAATGAGCTTACAGTCCAGGGGTGTTGTGGGGCTGGGAGGTAGGGTGAATAAAGGGTTCAAGTGCAAGGGTGGCAAAGAAGAGGGTGAGAGAAGAGGAAATTAGGGCTTAGTCGGAGAAGGCCTCATGAAGGAGATGAGGTTTTAATAAGACTTTGAAGGTGGAGAGAGTGGTTGCTTTTTTGCTCTGTAGATGGACTAGCAAAGGGGTTAATCAATTCATTCATTCATTCAATGGTACTTATTGAGCGCTTACTGTGTGCAGAGCACTGTATTAAGCGCTTGGGAAGTACAAGTTGGCAACATATAGAGACGGGCCCTACCCAACAGTGGGCTCACAGTCTAGAAGGAGAAGACAGAGAACAAAACAAAACATATTAACAAAATAAAATAAATAGAATAAGTATGTACAAGTAAAATAAATAAATAAATAGAGTAATAAATATGTACAAAAATATAAACATATATACAGGTGCTGTGGGGAAGGGAAGGAAGTAAGGAGGAGGGATGGAGAGGCGAAGGAGGGGAAGAGGAAGGAGGGGGCTCAGTCTGGGAAGGTCTCCTGGAGGAGGTGAGCTCTCAGTAGGGCCTTGAAGGGAAGAAGAGAGCTAGCTTGTCGGATGTGGGGAGGGAGGGCATTCAAGGCCAGGGGGGTAACGTGGGCCGGGGGTCGACGGCGGGACAGGCGAGAACGAGGCACGTTGAGGGGATTAGCGGCAGAGGAGTGGAGGGTGCGGGGTGGGCTGTAGAAGGAAAGAAGGGAGGTGAGGTGGGGGAGGGCGAGGTGATGGAGAGCCTTGAAGCCGAGGGTGAGGAGTTTCTGCCTGGTGCATAGGTTGATTGGGAGCCACTGGAGATTTTTGAGGAGGGGAGTAACATGCCCAGAGCGTTTCTGGACAAAGACAATCCTGGAAGTGGCATGAAGTATGGATTGAAGTGGGGAGAGACAGGAGGATGGGAGATCGGAGAGGAGGCTGATACAGTAATCCAGACGGAATAGGATGAGAGCTTGAATGACCAGGGTAGCGGTTCGGATGGAGAGGAAAGGGCGGATCTTGGCAATGTTGCGGAGGTGAGACCGGCAGGTTTTGGTGACGGCTTGGATGTGAGGGGTGAACGAGAGAGCGGAGTCGAGGATGACACCAGGGTTGCGGGCTTGTGAGATGGGAAGGATGGTAGTGCCGTCAACAATGATGGGAAAGTCAGGGAGAGGGCAGGGTTTGGGAGGGAAGACAAGGAGTTCCGTCTTGGACATGTTGAGATTTAGGTGGTGGGAAGACATCCAGATGGAGATGTCCTGAAGGCAGGAGGAGATGCGAGCCTGGAGGAAGGGAGAGAGAGCAGGGGCAGAGGTGTAGATTTGGGTGTCATCAGCTTAGAGATGATAGTTGAAGCCGTGGGAGCGAATGAGGTCACCAAGGGAGTGAGTGTAGATCGAGAACAGAAGGGGACCAAGAACTGAACCTTGAGGAACCCCTACAGTAAGAGGGTGGGAAGGGGAGGAGGAGCCCTCAAAAGAGACTGAGAACGAACGATCAGAGAGATAAGAGGAGAACCAGGAGAGGACGGAGTCTGAGAAGCCAAGGTTGGATAGCGTGTTGAGGAGAAGGGGGTGGTCCCCAGTGTCGAAGGCAGCTGAGAGGTCGAGGAGGATTAGGATAGAGTATGAGCCGCTGGATTTGGCAAGCAGGGGGTCATTAATCACCTTTGAGAGGGCAGTTTACATGGAATGTAGGGGACGGAAGCCAGATTGGTGGGGGTCTAGGAGAGAGTTTTGTTGAGGAATTCGAGGCAGGGCGTGTAGACGACTCTTTCAAGGAGTTTGGAAAGGAATGGTAGGAGGGAGGTGGGGCGATAACTACAAGGTGAGGTGGGGTCACGAGAGGGTTTTTTTTAGGATAGGAGAGACATGGGCATATTTGAAGGCAGAGAGGAAAGAATCAGTGGAGAGTGAGCCGTTAAAGATGGAAGTTAAGGAGGGGAGAAGGGACGGAGCCAGAGATTTCATGAGATGAGAGGAAATGGGGTCAGAAGCACAGGTGGCCGGAGTCGCACTTGAGAGGAGGGAGGAGAGCTCCTCTGAGGATACTGCTGGGAAGGATGGGAGAGTAGCCGAGAGCGTTGAGAGCCGGGGGGTTGGAGAATTGGGGGGAGTGACTTTGGGGAGGTCAGACCTGATGGATTTAATTTTATTAATGACGTAGGAGGCCAGATCACTACGTGCAGCTTTAGGTGCACCACGGACACCACTCTCCCAGAACGCCAGAACGCCTTGCCCTCCATCTGCAATCATTCTAGTAGTGTATACATAGTATTTTCTTGGTGAAAATACAGAAGTGCACCTTCCACACAGTAAACTCGTGTCTCTGTCCTCGACTCTCTCCCATGCCGCTGCTGCCCAGCACCGGGGAGTTTTGATTTGTAGCAGATTGCCTTCCACTCGCTAGCCACTGCCCAAACTAGTAATGGAATAGGTAGGCCTCTGCTTGACTCTCCCTCCCATAGCAAAGACTGGTAGAGTAGTGGAAACTCTCCAGGTGCGAACCTGGGAAGGGGCATAATCTCTCACCTGTTCTAAAACACAGAAAGTCACAATGTACCTTGTCAATTTGGGCAGCCTTTGGTCTGGGGAAGTGATCCAGGCCCCTTTGGTTGGGGGCAGAAAGAAGAGCAGTTCTTTAAGAATTCAGATTGCTTTCATCCCAGAAATCCAGCTGAGAGGAGAACACAGCCTGTACAAGATCTTTATGCGTGTCCAATCTTTTTCATGGTATTTGTTTAGCACTTACTGAGTGTCAGGCAGTCTACTAAGTCCTGGAGTAGATACAAGCTCGTTAGGTTGGGCACAATCCTTATCCCACATTGGGCTCACAGCCTAAATCGAAGTGAGGAGGATTTAATCTCCATTTTACAGATGAGGGAATTGAGGAGCAGAGAAGTTAAGGGACCTGTTCAAGGTCACACAGCAGACAAGTGGCAGAACCTGCTTTATCAGTCAATTGTATTTATTGAGCACGTACTATGTGCAGAACACTGTTCTAAACTATTGGGAAAGTACAATGCAACAGAATTAGCAGACACATTCCCTGACCGTAATGAGCTGACTCTGAGGCCTGTGTTCTTTTCTGTAAGCCTTGCTGCTTCTCCTATAAGGCTCTGAATCCTAGATTCACTGCAAAATGAGAGACCAGCTTCTACTGCACTTTCAACAGGGCGACTGATGAATGTTATTTGATGCCAAATGTCAGGCAAACCTACCAAGAGCGCATTTATGGGTCATTGTCAGCAAAGGGCACAGGCCTGGGAGTCAGAAAACCTGGGTTTTAAACCCAACTCCACCACTTGACTGTGTGACCTTGGGCAAGTCACTTGAGGACTCTGTGTCTTAGTTTCGTTACCTGCAAAATCGGGATTAAATACTGATTCTTGTGGGCCGGGAACTCTGTTCTATTGTACCCTCCGAAGTAGTTAGTATAGTGCTCTGTACACAGTCAGGGCTTAATAAATATGATTTACTGATTTAAGCGCCCTAATCTCTGTGTGGACAATATTCCCTACCTCCTTCTATTTCAGAGGGCTGTTATTAGGTTGCGATGAGAAAATTTGTGATAAACAAAATCCCGACTCAGCCACTTGTCTGATGTGTAACTTTGGGCAAGTCACTTCACTTATCTATGCCTCAGTTCCCTCATCTGCAAAATGGGGATTCAATATCTGTTCTTCCCCCTACTTATACTGTCAGCCCCACATGGACAGGGACTGTGTCCAACATGACATATCCATTCCAGTACAGTGCTTGGCACACAAATATTTTTCGTCCTCTTCCTCTTCCTCCTCTTCCTTCTCCTCCTCCTCCTCTTCCTCCTCCTCCTCGTCCTCCCTCTCCTCGTCCTGCCCCTCCTCCTCCTCCTCCTCCTCCTCCTCCTCCTCCTCCTTCTCCTCCTCTTCCTCCTCCTCCTCCTCCTCCTCCTCCTTCTTCTTCTTCTTCTTCTTCTTCTTCTTCTTCTTCTTCTTCTTCTTCTTCTTCTTCTTCTTCTTCTTCTTCTTCTTCTTCTTCTTCTTCTTCTTCTTCTTCTTCTTCCTCTTTCTCTTTTTCTTATTCTTCTTCCTCTTCCCTAGTAGAAAAAGGATAGACCCGGGTGTCAGAGGACCTGGGTTCTAATCCTGGCTCCACCATTTCTCTGCTGTGTGGCCTTGGGCAATTCACTTGACTTCTCTGTGCCTCAGTTCTCTCATCTCCAAATGGGTATTCAGTATCTGTTCTCCCTTTAACTTAGATTTTAAGCCCCTTGAGGGACCTGATTACCTTCTATCTACCCATTCATTACTGTCTCAGAATCGCACCTAGAGAGTGTCCAGTACTCTACCAGTCTTGGCTACGGGAGGGAGAGTCAAGCAGAGGCCTTCCTAGTCCATTCCTAGATTGGGCATTGGCTAGCAAGTGGAAGGCAATCTGCTACAAGTCAAAACTCAGCTGTGCTGGGCAGAGGTCAGGGGAGAGACTCAAGGGTGGAGATTCAAGTTTATTGCACAGAAGGAGGCAATGGTAAACCACTTCTGCATTTTTACCAAGAAAACTCTATGGATACACTACCGGAAAAATTGCAGATGGTGGTAGGGTGTTCTGAGAGAGATATGTCCATGAAGTCACTATGAGTCGGAAATGACTCTACAGCATAGGACAAGCCCCATTCATTCACTCAATTTTATTTATTGAGCATTTACTGTGTGCAAAGCACTGGACAACGCACTTGGGAAAGTCCAATATAAGAAGAAACAGACATAGTCCCTGCTTACTACGAATTTACAGTCTAGAGGATCTGTAGCCTATTTATGTATGCTAATGTCTGTCTCCTCCTCTAGGACTTAAGCTCTTAGTACAGTTCTTGGGACCTAGTAAACACTTAACAAATCCCATTATGATTATGATTATTTTAATAATTATAATTATTGTCATTATTATCCACAAACAACCACGACCCAACTGGTCCAGGGTGCCTCCACTGGGCCCTTCCAGGAGATCCCAGTAGAAGGTCCTGGCTGGGGTCCATTAGCTACGGAGAATCTCACCACAGTAACTGAGTTCATCCTCCTGTGGTTCCGAGGCGAGCTGTAGTTGCAAGGCATGCTATTTCTAACGTTCCTGGTCCTGTATGGTGTGACCGTGGTGGGAAATCTCGGAATCGTCACCATCATCAGCCTGGACCCCCAGCTTCACATCGCCATGTACTCCGTTTGTCTGTCTCTCCTGGATGGCAGCTATTCCTTTACTATCACCTCAAGGGCCCTGCTTAATTTCCTCTCAGAGCGGGCAGCCATCTCCTTCCCTTGCTGCACCACTCAGTTCGTCTTCCTCTCCCTCTTTGGGATGATGGAGGCTTTCCTCCTGGCCACCATGGCATATGATCGCTTCGTTGCCATCTGCGACCCCCCCTCCACTATTCCGTGATCATGTCTCATGGAATTTGCCAGCTGCTAGTGGGGAGTTCGTACCTCTGGGGAGTGGTCAACTCTGTGACCCAAACCACCATGAGCTTCCAGCTACCGTTCTGTGGGCCCAATGAAATTGACGGCTTCTTCTGTGACGTCCTCCTGATCCTGACCCTGTCATGCTCTGACACGCTGACCAACCAGTTGGTCTTGCTCGCCCTGTGTGGCTCCATTATCGTGGGCACCTTCTCCATCATCTCGGTCTCCTATGTCCTCATCGTCTCTAGCATCCTGAGGATCCGCTTGACAGAGGGGTAGACGAAAGCCTTCTTCACCTGTGTCTCCCACCTTTTGGGGGTGGGTCTGTTCTATGGCTCTGTCTTCTTCATGTATGCCCAGCCCGGTGCCATCTCGAACATGGAGCAGAGCAAGGTGGTGTCTATCTTCTACACCGTCATCATTACAATGCTGAATCCTATCATCTACAGTCTGAGGACCAGAGATGTCAAGGAGGAAGTGAAGAGGATCAGGAAGAAGCTCTCTCTGTGATCGTTTGATGACACAGTGGCCAGGGCTTGGGACATCTCTGGGCCAAAAAAATTTCACTCCATGTTTCTCCACTCCTCGAGAACCTCCAAAGTTTGCCCATCCACCTATGTATCAAACAGAAATTAATTACCATAGGCTTTGAAGCAGTCAATCACCTTGCCCTCTCCTATCTTATCTCCCCGATTTCTTACTACATCCTAACCCACACATTTCACTCCTCTGGTGCCCATCTACTCACTGTACTGTACTCACTGTACTCACTGAGATAGATCTTGTCTATTTCATTTATTCATATATTCATTCATTCCTTCAATCTTATTTATTAGCATTTATTGTGTGCAGAGCACTGTACTCAGCGCTTGGGAGAGTACAACTATAAACAGACACATTCCCTGACCACAACGAGCTTACAGTCTAGAAGGGGGAGAAATGAATTACATATATGCATATAGGTGCTGGGGGTGGGGGGCTGGGAGGGAGGAAGAACAACGGGAGCAGGTCAGGGTGATGCAGAAGGGGGTGGTAGAAGAGGAAAGAGGGTGCTTAGTCAGGGAAGACCTCCTGGAGGTGATATGCCTTCAGCAAGGCTTTGATAGGGGAGATTAATTGTCTATCGGATTTGAGGAGGGAGGACGTTCCAGGCTAGAACCAGGACATGGGTGAGGAGTCAAAAGCGAGGCAGCAGAGACGGAGGCACAGTGAGATGGTTAAAATTAGACGAGCTACATGTGTGGGCTGGGCTGTAGTAAGAGAGTAGCGAGGTAAAGTAGGAGGGGGCAAGGTGATTAAGTGTTTTAAAGTTAATGGTGAAGAGGTTTTGATGCAGAGGTGGATGGGCAATGACTGGAGTTTGGGGGTGAATGGGGTGACGAGTCCTGAACGTTTTTGTAGAAAAATGATCCGAGCAGCAGATTAAAGTATGGACTGGAGTCTCGCCACCAACCTCTATCCCGTGCCCTGCCTCTGGCCTGGAATCCCCTCCCTCATCATATCTGACAGACAATCACTCTCCCCACCTTCAAATCCTTATTAAACACTCATCTCCAAGAGGTCTTCCCTGACTATGACCCCATTTCCTCTGAGCCCAGAGGATTTTCTCAGGTAGAGAAAAATCCTATTCAGGTTGAACCTACCAGTAGGAAAAATCCCTCCTACCTTACCTTGCTGATTTCCTACTACAACCCAGTCCACATAATTCATTTTAATAATAACGATAATAATTATGGTATAACCACTTTCTGTGTGCCAAGCACTGAACTAAGCATTGGTGCGGATACAAGATAATTAGGTCCCACATGGGGCTCTCAATAGAAGTAGAAGGGAGAACAGGTATTGAATCTCAATTAAGCAGATGAGAAAATTGAGGCACAGAGAAGTTAAGTGACTTTCCCCAGGTCACCCAACCGGTAAGTGGTGGAACTGGTATTAGAACTCAGGTCTTCAGATGCCCAGACCTGTTCAGTTCCTCTAATGTCAACCTACTCTCTGGACCTCAGTCTTGTCTACCTCTTGGCCGACCCCTTGCCCATATCCTCCCTATGGCCTGGAACTCCCTCCCACTTCATACGTGACGGACCATCACTCTCCCTACCTTCAAAGACTTCTTAAAATTGTATCTCTGACCAAAGGGCTTTCCTAATTAAGTCTTCTTTTCCCCTATTCCTTCTCCCTTCTGCATCACCCTTGCATTTGGATCTTTATCCTTTAAGCACTTGATATTCACCCCACCATCAACCCCATAGCTCATATTCACATACCCATAATTTATCCATTTATTTTAATGTCTGCCTTCATCTCTAGAATGCGAGCTCCTTGTGGTCAGGGGACATGCCTACCAACTCTACTGTACTGCCTTCTCCTGAGTGCTTAGTACAACGCTCTGCACAGTCAATGCCCAATAAATACCACTGACTGATTGATTAAGCACATGCCAGGTACTAAATGAAGGGGTGGGCATAAATTAATCAGACTGGGCATAGTCTTCACTCAAAGTGAAAGGGGTGTGGGTATCATATTCTCATTTTATAGATGAGGAAACCAAGATTCAGCGATGTCAAGTGACTTCCCAAAAGTCACACAAGTTCAGGAGCAGAATTGGGATTAGAATTCAGGACTACTGAATCCCTGCCTAGGTACTGTCCACTAGCCCATGCTGCACCACAGATGGTGTACAGAGAAAGGAGTAGACCAAGGGATTACACCATAGGAGTCAAGAACCTCTTTTCAATGGGGGCAAAAGTGTGTCCTCTAGACACTATGCTCACTGTGGGCAAGGAATGTGTCTGTTTATTGTTATATTGTACTCTCCCAAGTGGTTAGTACAGTGCTCTGCACACAGTAAGTGCTCAATAAATATGACTGATTGAATGAATTCCTGGCACTTGTAACTTGTACTTGTAAAATGTTACTTGTAACATTTCCGTGATTCTCCTCTCCAAGTGGCTTTGACATAGCCCGCTCCATTTCTCATTCCCATGGCAGCTGGGCTCCTTGGGATATCTTCCTGCCGCACCAATTCCTGGCTGATCATTCCCCAATAACCTCAGAACCATCCAACTTCTGTATCCAGGCAGCAATGCGCACTGCGGACCCCGGTCCCTTCTGATGAAATTCACCTGCCCCTGGGTGCATGATACCAGAATCTCCTCACGGCATTAATAGCCGATGTGTCCCTGGTCCCTTTTACTGGGGCTACCAGTAGATACGATAAATGTGATTAATTGAAGAAATGACTGAATTCCCCCACCATCAGCAATTGTTGGAACGGGGACTACGGAAAACAGAAAGTTTCTTCCTCACTTTTGGTCTCTCCTGGAGATAAGAGAGCCTGGCACTGACGTAGGGAGGGATGTTCCCCCTTGAACTCTTAATCATTTCTCACAAGGGGGAGAGAGCTGGTAACCAGCGCAGTTGAATCTGACGACAGCTCGGGGTTGGATGCAATCAGGTGAGCCTTTCATTAAGTCTCCCAAACAGCCCATTCCCTCTAGACCGAAAGCTCATCTTCGGCAGGGAACCTATCAAGTCTGTTATATTGGACTTTACCAAGTGATTAGTACAGTTCTCTGCCCACAACAGGTGCTCAATAAGTACCATTGATTGATTGATTGATTGATTGATTGATTAATATATGTCTCCCCTGCTAGACTGTGAGCTTCTTGTGGACTGGGAAGAGTCTACCAACTCTGCTGTGTTTACTTTCCCAAGTGCCTAGGAAGTACTCTTCACCTAGTAAGTGCTCAATAAATTATTATTATAGGCAGAGGGACTGGGTTGTAATTCCACTTGTATTCTGTGGTACCTTGAGCAAATCACTGAATTTCTGGGTGCCTCATGTCTTTTATCTGCAAAATGGAGATACAATACCTGTATGATACCTCCTTCCTAGACTGTGATCCCCAAGTAGACCTGATAATTTTATATCTACCTCAGTACTAAATACAGTGCTTGGTACATAGTAAGTTCTGAACAAATACCACAATTGGTATTATTAATAATGAATACCATTTATGGATTGGGGTAGACTCAACATTCGTTCATTCATTCGATCATCTTTATTGAGCGCTTACTGTGTGCATAGCACTGTACTTAGTACTTGGGAAAGTACAATAAAGCAATAAAGAGGACAATTCCTGCCCACATCGTGCTCACAGTCTATGTGGGGGTGGGGGTGGGGAGAGACCGACATCAGTACAAATAAAGAGACATCAGTATGAATAAATAAGATTACGGATATATACATAGATGCTGAGAGGCTGGCAGGGTCGGGGGGAAGAGCAAAGAGACCAGGTCAGGGTGACGCAGAAGGAAGTGGGAGAGGAGGAAAAGTGGGGCTTAGTCTGGGAAGGCTTCTTGGACAAGATGTGCCTTCAGTAAGCCTTTGAAGGTGGGGAGAGTAATTGTCGGTTTTGAAAAGGGAGAGCATTTCAGTCCAGAGGTAGGATGTGGGCTAGGGGTCAGTGATGAGACAGGCAAGAATGAGGCACAGTGAGAAGGTTAGCACCAGAGGAGCGAAGTGTACAGGTTAGGTTGTAGATAGAAGAAGTGAGGTGAGGTAGGAGAGGGCAAGGTGATGGAGTGTATTAAAGCCAATAGTGAGGAGATTTATTTGATATGGAGGTGGATAGGCAACGACTGGAGATTTCTGAGGAGTGGGGTGAGACGTCCTGAACTTTTCTGTAGAATGATAATTCGGGCATAAGAGTGAAATATTAACTGGAGTGGAGAGAGGCAGGAGGTTGGGAGATCAACAAGGAAGTTAATGCAGTAATCTAGGAGGGATAGAATGAGTGATTGTACTAGCATGTTACCAGTTTAGATGGAGAGGAAAGGTCGGATTTTTGCAATGCTGTGAAGGTAAGACCGACGGGATTTGGTGACAGATTGGATATGTGAGTTGAGTGAGAGAGCGGAGTTAAGGATAACAACAAGGTTACAAGCTTGTGAGACAGTAAGAATGGTGGTGCCGTCTACAGTGATGGGAAAGTCTGGGAGAGGACAAGGTTTGGGTGGGAAGGAAAGCAGTTCTGTTTTGGACATGTTAGGTTTGAGGTGATAGGACCACATCCAAGTAGAGATGTATTGAAGGCAGAAGGAGATGTGAGCCTGGAGAGAGGGATAGGGATCAGGGGAGGAGATGTAAATTTGGGTACCATCTGCCTAGAGATAGTAGTTAAAGCCATGGAAACGAATGAATTCTCCAAGGGAATGAGTGTAGATGGAGAATAGAAGGGGACTGAATCTCTCTCACTCCCAACGATCAGGCCACCTACTTCATCAGGAAAATTAACACCATCAGATCTGAACTCTACCAAATCACCCCTCCCCATCCTCCATCCCCCTCCTCTCGACCCCCTTTTCTACTTTCCCATCCTTCCTTGCGTATCTTCAGAGGGGAGCTCCTCTCTCCTCTCAAGTGCACCCTATCCACAAGCACATCAGACCCTATTCCCTCCCACCTTATAAAAACTCTCACCCCTTCCCTCCTCCCCTCAACTTCCATCTTCAACTGCTCCTCCCCTCCTTAACTTCCATCTTCAACCTCTCACCCTCCACTGGTTCCTTCCTGTCTGCCTTCAAACAAGCCACGTCTCCCCCATCCTAAAAAACCTCCTTTGACCCTACAGCCTTCTCCAGTTATCGCCCAATCTCCCTCCTACCCTTCTTTCCAAACTCTTGGAGCGAGTCGTCTACACTCACTGCGTAGAATTCCTCTCCTCCAACTCTCTCCTGAACCTCGTCTAATTTGGCTTCAGTCCCTTCCACTCCACTGAAACCTCCCTCTCAAAGGTACTCGATGACTTCCTTCTTGCCATATCCAATGGCTCCTACTCCAACCTAATCCTCCTCTACCTCTCAGCTGCCTTTGACACTGTCGACCATCCCCTTCTCTTCAACATGTTGGCCAACCATGGCTTCACTGACTCCGTCCTCTCCAGGTTCTGCTCTTATCTCTCTGGCCGTTCATTCTCAGGCTCCTTCACCTGCTCCTCCTCCCCCTCCCATTCTCTAACTGTAGGGGTTCCTCAAGGGTCAGTTCTTGGTGCCCTTCTATTCTCCATCTACACTCACTCCATTTGTGAACTCCTTCGCTTCTCTGGCTTCACGTAGGTATCATCTCTACGTGGATGATACCTAAATCTGTATATCCTTCTGTACTTTCTCCCTCCCTCCAGGCTCGCATCTTCGCATCCTGCCTTCAAGACATCTCTACTTGGATGTCCTCCTGCCACCTAAAATTCAGCATGTCCATGACAGTGCTCCTTATTTTCCCTCATATACCCTGTTCTCTCCCTGACTTTCCCGTCACTGTGGATGGCACTACCATCCTTCCCGTCTCACAAGCCCACAGCCTTGGTGTTATCCTTTACTCCGATCTCTCATTCACCCCTCATATCCAATCTGTCACCAAGCCTGTCGGTCTCAACTTCATAACCTCGCCAAAATCCACCCTTTCCTTTCCATTCAAACCGCTACCACGTTAATACAATCACTTATCCTATCTCTACTGGATTACTGCATCAGCCTCCTTTCTGACCTCCCAACCTCTTGTCTATCCCCACTTCAGTTGTATACTTCATTCTGCTGCCCAGATTATCTTTCTACAGAAACATTCTGGGCATGCCCCCCCCCCCTCCTCAAAAATCTCCCGTGGTTACCTAAGAACCTCCTTATCAAGGAAAATCGCCTCACTATGGGCTTCAAAGCTCTCCATCACCTTGCTACTTCCTACCTCACCTCCCTTTCCTCCATCTACTTCCCACCACACACATTCCGCTCCTCTGGTGCGAACCTTCTCATTGAGCCTCGTTCTTGCCTGTCCCACCGTCGACCCCTGGCCCACGTCCTACCTCTGGCCTAGTTCGCCCTCCCTCCTCAAATCAACCAATCACATTTCCCCCCTTCAAAGCCCTACTGAAGGCTCACCTCCTTCAAGATGCCTTCCCAGACTAAGCCCCTTTTCCTCAGCTCTCCTTCCCTTCCCATCGCTCTGACTCTCTGTCTTTGCTCTACCCCTCCACCCCATAGCACTTGTGTATATATGTACATATCTACAATTTTATCTATTCATTTTAATGCCTGCTTATCCATTTTGATGTATATATATACATATCTATTATTCTATTTATTTATATTGATGCTATTTATTGATGACTGTTTACTTGTTTTGATGTCTTTCTCTCCATTTCTAGTCTATAAGCCCAATATGGGCAGGGATTGTCCCGCTTTATTGGTGAATTGTACCAATACAGTGTGCTCTGCACACTGTAAGTGCTCAATAAATACCATTGACTGAATGAATGAATGAATTTTGCTCTGCTGGTGCCACCCTACTCATTGTACCTCAATCTCATCTATCTCATCGCTGACCTCTCGCCCACATCCTGCCTCTAGCCTGGAACACCCTTCCTCTTCATATACGACAGACGATCACTCTCCCCAACTTCAAAGCCTTATTAAAACTACATCTCCTCCAAAAGGCCTTCCCCAACAAAACCCTCCTGTCCTCTCCACCCACTCTCTTCCACGCCACCCTTGTACTTTGATTTTCTTCTTTTATTCATCCCTTCTTCAGCCCCAAAGGAGCAATATCTGTAATTTATTTTATTTATACTATTGTCTGTCTCCCTCTCTAAACTGTAAGCTCACTGTGGGCGGGGACCATTTCTACCAGCTTTGTTATATTGTACTTTCCCAAGCAATTAGTACGGTGCTTTGCACACGGTGCTCAGTGAATACAACTGATTGCTTGAGATATGTAAATTATATGCTACAAATTATTTGTGTATATTAAAGTCTTTCTCCTTCTGTATACAGGAAGCTCACTGTGGGAAGGGAACATGTCTACCCACTCTGCTGTACTATACTCTCTCAAGTTCTTAATACAGTGCCCTGCAAACAGTAAGCACTCAGATTGATTGATTGACTGATGGTATATGCTTTGTGGCAGTTAGCATGCACCACATTTCAGGACCTTTTTTCTTTGATTCCCATCTTGATATTTCATTCTTGGTACCACACAACTCTCATATACATAAAAAATACATAACTAGTGTTGAATGTGGTTCATTTCCTTTCCTACTTCTTCTTGAACACAGCTAGTGAATCAGACACCCTAAGAGATGAACAATATCACCACAGTGATGGAATTCCTGCTACTGGGTTTCTCAGAGGTCCAGGAGCTGCAGATGATCCACGCCACGCTGTTCCTTCTGGTCTACCTGACAGCCCTGTTGGGCAATTTCCCCATCGTCGCCATCATGACCCTCGACCGGTGCCTCCACACCTCCATGTACATCTTCCTCAGACACCTGTCCGTCCTCGACTTCTCCCTCATCTCCGTCACCATCCCTAAATCCGTCCACAACTCCCTGACTAATGACAGATCCATCTCTTTCCTGGGCTGTGTCCTCCAGTATTTTTTGGCTCTTTCATCAGCTATTACAGAACTGATCATCCTCACAGTGATGTCCTACAACGACTACGTGGACATCTGCCACCCCCTGAGCTACGAAGGCGTAATGAATCGAGGGGCCTGTGTGAAGACGGCCGGCACTTCATGGCTGAGTGGGGGGCTGTCTGCTGCATTACACAGAGCCACGAACTTCTCCTTCTGTGGGTCCAACGCTGTAAGCCACGTCTTCTGTGACGTCCCCAGTTACTCACCATCTCCTACTCTCCTGACCACCTCAGAGAGGTGATGCCCATCTGTGTCAATGTGGCTTTCGACTTCTGCTGTTTCAAATCGAAACCCTCTCCACCCCTCGCACCCTTCCCCCTCCCTCCCCTCCCTCCACAGCTGCTGCCAGGTGTGGCCTTTGAAAGCCCCGCTCCATTATAGGTAAGCTCCCTTTCATCCTTGACCTGTTCCGTTCCAGCTCTCTCCTCCTCCTCGCCCTAACCGAAACATGACCCACTCCGTATGACACGGTCTCTTCTGCTGCCGTCTCAAGCAGAAGCTTCTACTTCTCCGACTCCCCCAGGCTCACCGGAAAAGGAGGAGATGTCGGCTTCCTTCTCGCACCCCAGTGTCGCTTTCGCACTATCCCTTCTCCCCTTCCCTTTCCTTCTCCTTCTATGAAGCCAATATTATTCACATCTACCAACCCCTCCAGATTCTTGTAGCCGTATTCTACCGCCCCCCTGGCCCCACCTCCAACTTTTTTAATGATTTTTACCGCTTTCCCAGCTTCCTTCTCTCCTTTCCCATGCCCACTCTGATCCTCGGAGACTTCCACATGGATGTCCCTGGTGACTCCTCGGCCGACCGCTTTCTATCTCTTCTTGACGCTGCGAAGCTCCTGCTCCACCCCACCTCGCCCACTCACCAACTTGGGCACAACCTCGACCTCATCATCTCCTACCGCTACACTATCTCCAACCTCACCAACTCTGAAATCCCTCTCTCTGATCATAACCTTCTCACCTGCCTCCTTACTCACACTCCTCCCCTTGTAAATGTATGTTACTACCCCACAGAGAACTCTGCTCTCCAGACCCTATCCATCATTCTGAGCGCCACACACCCCACCTCGCCTCCCTATCCTCTCTACGCAATCTTGATGACCAGATTACTGCTCTTAACCCCACTTTGTATACTCAACTCAACTCTCTCGCTCCCTTTTCCCTTCGCCACTCTCATACCACTAACCCTTAGCCTTGGATCACTGCCACTGTCAGCCTCCTTCACTCTTATGCTTGAACTGCTGAATGCTGCTGGCTAAAGTATGAACGCCAAGCCAAACTTGTTCAGTATAAGTTTATCCTTTCCTGACTTAAGTCTGCCCTCTTCGCTGCCAGGCAAAATTATTTCTCCTCATTCATTCATTCAATCGTATTTATTGAGCGCTTACTGTGTGCAGAGCACTGTACTAAGCGCTTGGGAAGTACAAGTTGGCAATATATAGAGACTGTCCCTACCCAACAACGGACTCACAGTCTAGAAGGGGGAGACAGACAATAAAACATAACATGTAGACAGGTGTCAAGTCGTGAGAACAAAATCAATCAACACGTTTTCTGTTATTGACACCCATGTCCATCATCCCCGTCAGCTGTTCGGTACAATTAACTCCTTTCTCAGGCCCCCGTTCCTCCCCCTCCTCCATCCCTCACCCCCAGAGATCTGGCCTCCTACTTCATTAGTAAAATTAACTCTATCAGGTCTGAGCTCCCCAAAGTCACCTCTCCCCTTCTCCATCCCTTCCACTCTCAACCCTCTCTGCTACTCTCCCATCCTTTCCAGCAGTAACTTCAGATGAGATTTCCTCCCTCCTTTCAAGTGCTACTCCGTCCAACTGTGCTTCAGACCCTATTCCCTCTCATCTTATGAAATCTCTCGCCCCTTCCCGATCACTGCCACTGTCCATCTCCTTATGCTCGAGCTGCTGAGCGTTGCTGGCCAAACCTGTTCACTTCACGTTTATCCCTTCCTGTCGAAACTCTGCCCTCTCCTCTGCCAGACAAAACTATTTCTCCTCCCTTATTGACACCCATGCCCATCATCCCCTCAGCTCTTCCGTATATTTAACTCCCTTCTCAGGTCCCCTGTTCCTCCCCCTCTTCCATCCCTCACCCCCAACGATCTGGCCTCCTACTTCATCAGTAAAATTAGCTCCATCAGGTTTGAGCTCCCCTTAGTCACTCCTTCCCATTCTCCAACCCCTCCATTCTAAACCCTCTCCATTACTCTCCCATCCTTCCCAGCATTATCTTCAGATGAGATCTCCCTCCTTTCAGGTGCTACTCCATACACCTGTGCTTCAGACCCCATTCCCTCTCATCTTATGAAATCTCTCGCCCCTTCCCTCAACTTCCATCTTCAACCGCCCAGTCTCAACTGGTTCTTTCCCCTCTGCCTTCAAACGTGCCCACGTCTCCCCATCCTAAAAACCTCTCTCTTGACACCACCTCCCCTTCTAGTTTTCGCCCTATATTCTTCCAACCATTCCTTTCCAAATTCCTAGAACGAGTCATCTACACCCACTGCCTCGAATTCATCAATGCCAACTCTCTCATTGACCCTCTCAAATCTGGCTTCCGTCCCCTACACTCCACGGAAACTGCCCTCTCCAAGGCCACTAATGACCACCTTCTTGCCAAGTCCAATGGTTCCTACACTATCCTAATCTTCCTCGACCTCTTAGCTGCCTTCGACACCGTGGTCCACCCCCTTCTCCTCAACACGCTATCCAACCTTGGCTTCACAGACTCTGCACCCTCCTGGTTCTCCTCTTATCTCTCCGGCCGTTCATTCCTGTCTCCTTTGCGGGAACCTCCTCTCCTTCCCATCTCCTTACTGTAGGGGTTCCTCAAGAATCACTTCTTGGTCCCCTTCTGTTCTCTATCTACACTCACTCTCTTGGTGAACTCATTCGCTCCCACGGCTTCAACTATCATCTCTACGTTGATGACACCTCTACATCTCTGCCCCTACTCTCCCTCCCTTCAGGCTCTGGTCCCCTCCTGCCTTCAGGGCATCTCCATCTGGCTGTCTGCCCGCCATCTAAAACTCAATATGTCCAAGACTGAACTCCTTAGCTTCCCTCCCAAACCATACCCTCTCCCTGGGTTTCCCATCATTGTAAATGGTACTACCATCCTTCCCGTCTCACAAACCCGCAATATGGGTGTCATCCTCGACTCCACTCTCTCGTTCACCCCTCACATACAATCCATCACAAAAACATGCCAGTCTTACCTCCGCAACATCTCCAAGATCTGCCCCTTCCTAGACATCCAAACCGCTAACTTGCAGATTCAACCTCTCATCTTATTCCGACTGGATTACTGCATCAGCCTCCTCTCTTATCTCCCATCCTCCTGTCTTTCCCCACTTCAGTCTATATTTCACGCTGCTGCCAGGATCATCTTTGTGCAGAAACGCTCTGGGCATGTTACTCCCCTCCTCAAAAATCTCCAGTGGCTGCCAGTCAACCTGCGCATCAAGCAAAAAATCCTCATTCTCAGCTTCAAGGCTCTCCTTCATCTCGCCTCCTCCTACCTCACCTCCCTTCTCTCCTTCTACAGTCCAGCCCGTACTCTCCGCACCTCTGCCGCTAACCTCCTCACTGTACCTCCTTCTCTCCTGTCCCGCCGTCGACGCCCAGACCACGTCCTTCCCCTGGCCTAGAATGCCCTCCCTCCACGCATCCACCGAGTTAGCTCTCTTACTCTCTTCATTCATTCATTCATTCATTCAATCGTATTTATTGAGCGCTTTCTGTGTGCAGCGCACTGTTTTAAGCGCTTGGGAAGTACAAGTTGGAAACATATAGAGATGGTCCATACACAACAGCGGGCTCACAGTCTACAAGGGGGAGACGGACAACAAAACAAAACATACTAACAAGATAAAATGAATATAATAAATATGTACAAGTAAAATAAATAAATAAATAAATAGAATAATAAAGATGTACAAGCATATATACATATATACAGGTGCTGTCGGGAGGGGAAGGAGTTAAGGTGGGCGGAGAGGGAGGGGAAGCGGGGGAGAGGAAGTAGGGGGCTGAGTCTGGGAAGGCCTCCTGGAGGAGGGCTTTGAAGGGAGTAAGAGAGCTAGTTTGGCGGATGTGCGGAGGGAGGGCATTCCAGGCCAGGGGAGGACGTGAGCCAGGGGCCGATGGTGGGACACGCGAGGACGAGGCCCAGTGAGGAGATTAGTGGCAGAGGAGCGGAGAGTTCGGGCTGGGCTATAGAAGGAGAGAAGGGAGGTGAGTTAGGAGGGGGCGAGGTGATGGAGAGCCTTGAAGCTGAGAGTGAGGAGTTTTTGCTTGATGCGTAGATTGACTGGTAGCGACTGGAGATTTTTAAGGAGGGGAGTAACATGTCCATTCATTCATTCTCAGTCTCTTTTGCAGGCTCCTCCTCCCCCTCCCATCCTCTTACTGTGGGGTTACCCCAAGGTTCAGTGCTTGGTCCCCTTCTGTTCTCTATCTACATGCACTCCCTTGGTGACCTCATTCGCTCCCACGGCTTCAACTATCATCTCTACGCTGATGACACCCAGATCTACATCTCTGCCCCTGCTCTCTCCCCCTCTCTCCAGGCTCGCATCTCCTCCTGCCTTCAGGACATCTCCATCTGTATGTCTGCCCGCCACCTAAAGCTCAACGTGTCGAAGACTGATCTCCTTGTCTTCCCTCCCAAACCTTGCCCTCTCCCTGACTTTCCCACCTCTGTTGACGGCACTACCATCCTTCCCGTCTCACAAGCCCGCAACCTTGGTGTCATCCTCGACTCCGCTCTCTCATTCACCCCTCACATCCAAGCCGTCACCAAAACCTGCCGATCTCAGCTCCGCAACATTGCCAAGATCCGCCCTTTCCTCTCCATCCATACCGCTACTCTGCTCATTCAAGCTCTCATCCTATCCCGTCTGGACTACTGCATCAACCTTCTCTCTGATCTCCCATCCTCGTGTCTCTCTCCACTTCAATCCATACTTCATGCTGCTGACCGGATTATCTTTGTCCAGAAACGCTCTGGGCATATTACTCCCTTCCTCAATAATCTCCAGTGGCTACCAATCAATCTGCGCATCAGGAAGAAACTCCTCACCCTGGGCTTCAAGGCTCTCCATCACCTCGCTCCCTCCTACCTGACCTCCCTTCTCTTCTTCTACAGCCCAGCCCGCACCCTCCACTCCTCCTCCGCTAATCTCCTCACCGTACCTCGTTCTCTCCTGTCCCGCCATCGACCCCCGGCCCACGTCATCCCCCGGGCCTGGAATGCCCTCCCTCTGCCCATCCGCCAAACTAGCTCTCTTCCTCCCTTCAAGGCCCTACTGAGAGCTCACCTCCTCCAGGAGGCCTTCCCAGACTGAGCCCCTTCCTTCTTCTCCCCCTCGTCCCCCTCTCCATCCCCCCATCTTACCTCCTTCCCTTCCCCACAGCACCTGAATATATGTATATATGTTTGCACATATTTATTACTCTATTTATTTATTTATTATACTTGTACGTATCTATTCTATTTATTTTATTTTGTTAGTATGTTTGGTTTTGTTCTCTGTCTCCCCCTTTTAGACTGTGAGCCCACTGTTGGGTAGGGACTGTCTCTATATGTTGCCAATTTGTACTTCCCAAGCGCTTAGTACAGTGCTCTGCACATAGCAAGCGCTCAATAAATACAATTGATGATGATGATGATGATGATGCCCAGAGCTTTTCTGCACAAAGACGATCCGGGCAGTGGTGTGAAGTATGGATTGAAGTGGAGAGAGACAGGAGGATGGGAGATCGGAGAGGAGGTTGATGCAGTAATCTAGTCGGGATACGATAAGAGATTGAACGAGCAGGGTAGCGGTTTGGATGGAGATGAAAGGACGGATCTTGGCGATGTTGCGGAGGTGATACAGGCAGGTTTTCCTGTTGGATTGGACGTGAGGAGTGAGCGCGAGAGTGGAGTCGAGGATGAAACCAATGTTGCGGGTTTGTGAGACAGCAAGGATGGTAATGCCGTCAACAGTGATAGGAAAGTCAGGGAGAGGGAAGGGTTTGGGGGGGAAGATAAGGAGTTCAGTCTTGGACATGTTGAGTTTTAGATGGCCGGCAGACATCCAGATGGAGATGTCCTGAAGGCAGGAAGAGATACGAGCCTGGAGGGAGGGAGAGAGAGCAGGGGCAGAGATGTAGATTTGGGTGTCATCAGCGTTGAGATGACAGTTGAAGCCGTAGAGCGAATGAGTTCACCAAGGGAGTGAGTGTAGATAGAGAACTGAAGGAGATCAAGAACTGACCCTTGAGGAACCTCTACAGTAAGAGGATGGGAGGGGGAGGATGAGCCCGCAAAAGAAACTGAGAATAAACGGCCGGAGATAAAAGAGGAGAACCAGGAGAGGACAGAGTCTGTGAAGCCTAGGTTGGATAGCGTGTCGAGGAGAAGGGGGTGGTCCACAGTGTCGAAGGCAGCTGAGAGGCCGAGGAGGATTAGGATAGAGTAGAAACCGTTGGATTTGGCAAGCAGGAGGTCATTGGTGACCTTTGAAAGGGCAGTTTCGGTGGAGTGTAGGGGACGGAAGCCAGATTGGAGGGGGTCGAGGAGAGAGTTGACGTTGAGGAATTCGAGGCAGCAGGTGTAGACGACTCGTTCAAGGAGTTTGGAAAGGAATGGTTGGAGGGAGATAGGGCGATACCTAGAAGGGGAGGCGGGGTCAAAAGAGGTTTTTTTTAAGATGGGAGAGACGTGGGCATGTTTGAAGGCAGAGCGGAAGGAACCAGTGGAGAGTGATCGGTTGAAGATGGAAGTTAAGGAGGGGAGAAGGGACGGAGCGAGAGATTTCATAAGATGATAGGGAATGGTGTCAGAAGCACAGGTAGCCGGAGTAGCACTTGAGAGGAGGGAGGAGAGCTCCTCTGAGGATACTGCTGGGAAGGATAGGAGAGTAGCGGAGAGGGTTGAGATCCTGGGGGGTGGAAAAGCGGGGGAGTGACTTTGGGGAGCTCAGACTTGATGGATTTAATTTAATAATGAAGTAGGATGCCAGATTGTTGGGGGTGAGAGAGGGAGGAGGGGGAGGAACAAGGGACCTGAGAAGGGAGTTAAATATACGAAAGAGCTGACGGGGATGACGGGCATGGGTGTCAATAAGGGAGGAGAAATAGGTTTGTCTCGCAGAGGAGAGGGCACAGTTAAGGCAGGAAAGGATAAACTTGAAGTGAACGAGCTTGGCATAGTGTTTAGACTTTCGCCAGCAGCGTTCAGCAGCTCGAGCATAAGGGCGAAGGAGGCGGAGAGTGGCAGTGATCCAGGGCTGTGGGTTAGTGGTCCGAGAGCGGCGAAGGGAAAGGGGAGCCAGGGAATCGAGCTGAGTAGAGAGGGTAGAGTTGAGAACAGTAATCTGATAATCAAGATTGGGTAGAGAGGAAAGGGAGGCGAGGTGGGGTGTGAGGCGCTGAGAAAGATGGATGGGGTCGATACGGCGGAGTGTGAGTGAGGATCCAGGTGAGAAGGTTATGATCAGAGAGAGGGATTTCAGAGTGGGTGAGGGTGGAGATAGTTCAGCGGTAGGAGATGATGAGGTCGAGGGTGTGACCAAGTTGGTGAGTGGGCGAGGTGGGGTGGAGCAGGAGGATGGCAGCATCAAGGAGAGATAGAAGACAGGTGGCAGAGTAGCCACCAGGGACACCCATGTTGATGTTGAAGTCTCCGAGGATCAGAGTGGGCATGTAAAAGGAGAGAAGGAAGGTGAGGAAGGGGTCAAAATCGTTAAAGAAGTTGGAGGTGGGGCGGCGGGTCTGTAGATGACGGCTACAAGAATCTGGATGGGGTGGTAGAGGCGAATAAAGTAGGCTTCAAAGGAAGGGAAAGAAAGGGAAGGCGGAGGAGGGATAGTGCGAAAGCGACATTGGGAGGCAAGAAGGAAACCGACACCTCCTCCTTTTCTGAAGAGTCTGGGGGAGTGGGAGAAGAAGCGGCCTCCACTGGAGAGAGCAGCAGAAGAGAACCTGTCGTCCGGAGACAGCCTTGTTTCAGTTAGGGCGAGGAGGAGTAGAGACCTGGAAAGGAATAGTTCCAGGATGAAATGCAGCTTACCTATAACGGAGAGGGGGTTTCCAGAGGCCACACTTGGCAGCAGCTGTGGAAGGAGGGGAGGGAGGGTGTAGGGTGCGCGTGGTGAGGAGGGTTTGGATTAGGATGAGTTGGCGGGGGTTTAGGCGGGGAGAGTGGGAAGAGGGGTGGCGATGGGAAAGGGAAACTGGGATAGGGTCGCAGTGGGGAGGAGGGGAGGGAGGGGGCTGGGAGGGAGGAGGTGAGGGTTGGCGCTGGTACAAAGGGATCCTGGGTAGGGGGTGAGGGGGAGCGGTGGTGGTGGGCGGAAGGGTGGGAAAAAGCTGGGAGGGAGATGGGAAGAGGAAGGTGAGGAATGGGAATGGCAGTTGGGAGCAAGGGAATTGATAGTTCATGGTGATGTCAGCAGGGTAAATGACAGCACAGCGGGAGGTTAACAATTGAAATGCAGAAGCGATAAAACAGTAGCAATGATATAAGTAGGCGATGGCATCACAGAGGGTAGTTAACAATTAACTTGCTATGGCAATAATGAAATAGGCAGATGATGATGTCACAGATAACAACTACTATGTGATGGGAAAAAATAAGCAGATGATGATATCGCAGACAACGGTTAACAATTAACACACGATGGCAGTAAAATAAGTAGGTGATGACATCATCGAGAGACGTTACCAATTAACATTCGATGGGAATAATGAAATAAGCAGACGATGACATCGCAGAGAGCAGTTAACAATTAACATGCAGAAACAACCATGAATTGTCCATAGGTCAGTCAAATCAGGTCAAAGTGGTTAGTGGCAAGCAGAATCCCGGGGATCTTGGCAAACTTGTCTTGGAGGTGGAGGAGGATGGGGTCCTGTGGATGGCAGTCCTGGAGTAGGGTGGAACTGTTAAGGGGGGTCAGGAAGTGGAGATGCTTGGGGAGAGGAGTGAACAGTGAAACAGCATGGAAGGGCTGAGTCGGTGCGAATGAGGTTGTTGTTAATGGAAGTCGGTGATAACAAGGGGGAGGGGAGGCGGGGGGGATCAGTCAGGTCCGGACCGGGAAGGGGCGTACTGGGGGGCTCTTCAAGGATGGTCGCTTAAGCCGTGGGGGCGGGGGGTGGAAGCAGGGGGACACAATGATTCACGGACAAGCAAGGGGATACAATGCTACGTGAACAAGCATGGGGACACAATGCCTACCATCTAGCAGCGGGACACAATGTCTCGCGATCCCAGTTGGCTACTTGGACAGAGTGGAGTTGACTTCTAGGGTTGAGTGTAGCGATGATGGGGGTGTGGGGGCCCAGCCCAAGGGCCTCGGTGTGGTCCGGCGGGGACCCGCTGCTGCTGAGTACTACTACTATTACTTTCCCTTTGGGCCCGCTCCCTTCTGTCATTAAACACTGACCCCAGTCTCATTCACATACTCCCCTTGTCCATGGTAAGTTCCCAGTAAATATGATTAATTGATTTGTCTCCCAGGTCATTAATTCATTTTGACTCTCCATCACTGAAGCTTACTTTCATGGGGTTGGGTGGAGCAAAGGGGTCAACGGTTAGAATACAGGGGTGATTATCCTGGGTACTACCACCAAGGACTCCCATATTCATTATACTGCAGTGGTATTGTCCTTTTTGTCTCCAAAGTGCTAGACTCCCCTACTGCTACTATAACCCAGCCCACACACATAATGTGTCACTGAGTGATTGACTGACATAGTAAGTGCTCAATAAATACCACCGATAGATTAGCTGAATGCTCTGAACACATTAAACACTCAATAAGTAGCATTGATTGATTGATTGATTGTGTGCAACCTGAGGTTTTCAGTATCCACCACAGGGCATGGCACATAGTAAGGGTTAAATATTATGATTATCACTGCTGTTTTTGTTTTCATTATGATAACCCTTTCGGGTAGGTAAAAGCAGTTGTATCCTTGAGATATTTCAGGCCACCAAGATGTAGAAATGGTGAAGCCTCCCAGAAGGAGAGGTGGAGGATAGAGCTGGGACTAGAACCCAGGTCTCCTGATTTCCACTATTCCCCATTGCTTCCCTACCATCTGGAAATTTGCCAACTCTCCCTCTGAATGGGACTCCAAAGATTGTTTTCCAGGGCAGGTGACTTGGCCTCATGGGAGAATGTCAGGAGAGATAAAGCGAGTTACTTTCTCAGTAACGTTGCCACGATCACCATCTGGACTGGAGGAAAGCCACGTCTATGTCACCTTAGCATCCAGATGGGCAGGAAAAGAGGTTTGCATGCAGGTGGCATCCTACCCACCGGTAAATGTGATCCTCCTAATTTGTGATCCTCTCCATCCAGATGGAACACAGCTAATAGAAGCATCAGGGCATAGTGGATATAGCACAGGCATGGAAGACAGGTCATGGTTTCTATTCCTTACTCTTCCACCTGTCTGCTGTGTGACCTTGGGCAAGTCACTTCACTTCTCTGTGCCTCAGTTAACTCATCTGTAAAATGGGGATTGAGACTGTGAGCCTCATGTTGGACAGGGATGGTGTTCACCCCGATTTACAGGTATCTACCCGAGTGCTTAGTACAGTGCTTGGCACAAAATGAGCACTTAAAAAGTACTACACTTGTTAATAGTCCGTTTGAGGGGAAATGGTGTCTTTATGGTACTGGCTTTATCAGAGTGACTCCGAATATCCCTCTTTGATATCCTCGTTTCTCCGGTTCAGTTAGTCAGTCCCAGAAGGAATCATTCCCTCTCCTCCAACTGCTTTTGCGTTGCACCTCTGCATTTGGCATCCCTTTTCTAAAAGTTATTTTAAGATATGGATAGACAAGAAGCAGGTAGTCTCCATAACACTGTTTTCCATCAATCAACCAACAGGGAAGGTCGATACCTGACTCTTCCCCTATTTGACTGTAAGTTGCTTGTGGGCAGGGAACACATCATACGTTTTTGTTGCACTTTTTCTAGTGCTTTAGTAATGTGAATTGCAAGTAGTACTGTGTAGTACAAGTAGTGACAGTTTTTTTAATGGTATTTGTTAAGTGCTTACTATGTTCCAGGCACTGGAGGTAGCGCTGGAGTAGACAGAAGTTAACCATTTTAGACACAATCCATGTCAAACTTGGGGATCGCGGTCTTAATCCCTATTTTACAGACGAGGTAACTGATGCCCAAAGAAAGTAAATGACTTGCTCAAGGTCATGCAGCCGACAAGTGGCAGAGCCAAGATCGTCTTGTCTCTTCTTGTGCTGTCTCCGACCCAAAATAACTCCATGGACACATCTCTCCCAGAATGTCCCACTCTCCATCTGCAATCATTCTGTGAGTGTATTCATACAATTTTCTTGTTAAAAATATGGAATTGGTTTACCATTGCCTTCTTCCATGCAGTAAACTTAGGTCTCCACCCCCGACTCTCTCTCTCATGTCGCTGCTGCCCAGCACAGGTGAGTTTTGACCTGTAGCAGATTGCCTTTCACTCGCTAGACCCTGCCCAAGATAGGAATGGAGCGGGTAGGCCTCTGCTTGACTCTCCTTCCCATAGCTGAGACTAATAGAATGCTGGAAACTCTACAGGTGTGATCCTGAGAGGGGGGATCCAAGATTAGAGCTGAATAAATACCATTACTACTAGGACAACACAGTGTGGTCTCATGGAACAAGCATGGGCCTGGAAGTGAAAGGACCTGGGTTCTAATCCTGGTTCTGCCACTATCCTGCTGGGTTAGTCACTTAATTTCCCTGTGCTTCAGTTCCCTCATCTGCAAAATGGGGATACAATACGTGTTCTCCCTCCTACCTAGACTGTGAGCCCCACGTGGGACAATCTGATCACCTTGCATACCCCCAGCGCTTAGGACAGTGCTTTGCATACAGTAGGTGCTTCAAAAATACCATTATTATTATTATTATTATTATTTATCCGTTGCTCCCCGTGGTTTCGGGGGCAACTCTAGGGTTCTTACCCTCTCCAGGTCTTCGGACGTCTCCGGACGCGGGCCGCGCGTTCACACCAGGAAGAGTCAGCCAGAGGTCCAAAGCTTGGTTGCCGTTTATTTGCTATCAGCGATTACATGGTTAAAAAAGAGAGAGAGAACGAGAGAGAGAGAGAGGGAGGGAGAGAGCGCGCGCGTGCCACCCCTTGTCTTGTTCGTCTCTTATACCCCCCGTTGCCCGGGGGCAGGGTTTTCTCGGGGGATGGCGTATCGAGGCTTTGACCGCCCTCCAGCCACTAGCCTAGCAACAGCTCTGTCCAGTCACGAAGGGTTTGCTCTGGCTTGCCCCCAGCCACCCGTTGCCAACCATCGCTGGCTGCAGATATAGCCTTGAGGTTGCCTCCGAGCCTTGCAGGTGCAAGCTCGTTTTTCTTGCCCTGGTCTCTTTATCTCCTGTTGTTGAGTCTGTTTGGCCTTGAGCCGTTGCATACGGTTTATGTGCACATACTCCCTGTCTCAGCGCCTTCTCCCGCTCCCTACGTGTCCCCCTCCCGTTATGGCGGGGACCGCTAAGGGCGTCCGCGCAATGGGAGCATCTTGACCTTATCTCGCGGACCACCCGGGCAACAATGGAGCAAAAGAGACGAAGGAGGCACGGGAGGCACATGAGCAAAAGCAACCCCCCCCCCCCCCGAGTGGCGGCAAGGATCGAGACCAGCCAAGGGGCCAATCCCCCTGGCGTCACACGTTTGATCCAGTCCCAGAGTTCCTCCACCGCGTCCTCCCCGCGGCCGAGGTCCTTCCAAGCCTTGGGGAAGTGCAGCGACTGGGCGTTGAGCTCGTCGATAAGGTGGCACAGCTCCTGTAACTCGCCGGTTACGTTGGCGGCCAGGAAGAGTCCCTCCAGGTGTTTCTTCACTCCGTCCCAGGAGGCAGAGAACGAAGAATTGGTGGCGTTGCAGCGGAGCGGAAGCACGCAGACATGCCGATACCGGTAGTCGCAATTCACCGCCTGCCGTAGGGACAGGAGGCGAACCTCGTCGCCGAGCGTCTCGATCACATGCTCAAGGCCGACCAGCTCTTGCTGCAGGGAAGCGTCCAGGTGACGCTGAACCCCCCACGCCAGTTGGGTGGAGTGCATAAAGGCCGAGAGCTGAGACGGGAGGAAACCAGTCCGATCGTACAGATTCTGGATCTGCCATTCCTGGAAGGCCGAAAACGCGAGGTTCGCGATACCCAGTATGGCCTCAAATAATACCCTGCGGGTGCGCAAGCCGCGCAAGCGGGTCGCTAGGGTGTGCCACCGATGATCGGAGGCCTGGGAAAACCAAGGGTCAGCGAACTTAACGGGTATAAGGGTGCAGCGGGGCCGCCGGACCAGCCAAACAGCGTAATCTGCTGCACCCTCCGTGGTCATGGGTCGCGCCCTAGACATAAGGACGCATTGCGAGGAACCCGTGGTGGACAAGGAGAAGTCGCCATAAGCCGACCGAGAGGCAGTAAGGTTCCAGCTGGGGTCAGTACTCGGGCAAGCTATAAGCGCGTAAGGGGCAGGGATGCGGGCGTTCCCTTGAAAGGCATAATCATGGTCGGCACAATTGCCCTGCAAGTGCAGGGAAACGTTCAGACCCTCACGGAAAGTAATACGATACACCGAGAAAGGGTAGTCCTGGCACGTCGTCCCGTCAGGGCAGGCTCACGAGCGTACCCTGATGGTCGCGGTGGGAGAGTGTAGGGAAGTAAAGGCTTTCCAGAGACCGGGGTGGCGCGTCCCCCACGGTAGCGCATAAAGCCCGGGCGTGGCCGCCTCCGTATATGTGTGGTTCCTAATGTGGTTATCCCAGGTGAGTAGGAGGGTACCGTTACCGTTATGGGGAATACTGCAGAATATGCCCGTGGAACAGTCAGTTAGAGGCATCCAAACCCCACCCCGACCCTCGGCGCACATTCTCCCGGGACCGGGGAGCGAGCTCGCATTTCGGATATGGCCGAAGTACCCCCCGCTTCCCTCGCTGGATTTTTTGCCGTTGGGGGTGCACTGAAGTGTGCCGTGCGTTGCTCCCTGTGGTTTCGGGGGCAACGCTCGGGTTCTTACCCTCTCCGGGTCTTCGGACGTCTCCGGACGTGGCCCGCGCGTTCATACCAGGAAGAGTCAGCCAGAGGTTCAAAGCTTGGTTGCCGTTTATTTGCTATCAGCGGTTACATGGTTGAAAGAGAGAGAGAGCGAGAGAGAGAGAGAGAGAGAGAGAGAGAGAGGGAGAGAGCGCGCGTATGTGAGAGAGATCCCCCCCTTTGTCTTGTTCGTCTCTTATACCCCCCATTGCCCGGGGGCAGGGTTTTCTCGGGGGATGGCGTATCGAGGCTTTGACCGCCCTCCAGCCACTAGCCTAACAACAGCTCTGTCCAGTCACGAAGGGTTTGCTCTGGCTCGCCCCCAGCCACCCATTGCCAACCATCGCTGGCTGTGGATATGGCCTTGAGGTTGCCTCCGAGCCTTGCAGGTGCAAGCTTGTTTTTCTTGCCCTGGTCTCTTTATCTCCTGTTGTTGAGTCTGTTTGGCCTTGAGCCGTTGGGTACGGTTTGTGTGCACATACTGCCTGTCTCATCGCCTTCCCCCGCTCCCTACGGCCGTGGATCCCCAGCAGGGTAAGGTTTCGGTGTGTGGGGTGCCGCTGACCTTGGGGTATGTGGACTTCCAGTGTGTAAGTGAAATTTATCAACTGCAAGCAAGATCGGGTTACCTCGGGTTGGTTCGAGAAAGCCCCATTGCCGGTGTACCAGCATATGGGGGGACCAGTGCTGCACAAGATAGCGCCCCGAATACGGATCTCACCCTGGTCAGTATCCGGGGACTGACCCCGGTGCTGGCCCGTGAGCTTGGTCACGTTCCCTTGAAATGAGAGTTGGGGGGAGTCCTCCTTCCAGGGGACCATGCGTAATGAAGGCGCATTGGCGAGGAGGGCCCACCTCCAAACCCCGCTCTGCTCCTCAACATCCTTTAGGTGGCTATTTACCAGAGCAGTCCAGTTAATCCGTGTTCCGGCCTCCCTCCCCACCGCGCCCCCGGGAAGAAGAAGGGGAAGGGGAAGGAGGGGGAGGAGGAGGGGAATCAGGGCGCTGGGACTTCCCCTGCTGCTGGGCATCGTCGTCCTCGACGAGGCGGAGGTGTCGCGAAGAGATCCAAACGGGGCCGTCACCTGTGGAGATACAAGCGTACCCTTGACCCCGAATTAGTACCGGATCAGGACCGTGCCAATCGCCCTCCACAGTATGCCACATCGCTCGCCCCGTAGTGCGTGCGTGCGGGTGGTGGCGCCGGGGTTTCATGGTCGTGGACCTGTGGCAGAGTTGCCGCATGGCAGGGAAGATTCCCGTCTCCCGATCGACGGATAGAAAGTTATGTGTGTACGTTGCCTTGTCTAGGGCGCACTGCGTGACCCGCTTCCCCACCCCCTGCTTTTGCAGGAGAGTTTTCAGCGTCCTGTTTGCCCTTTCCACTATGCCTTGACCGTTGGGGTTGTAGGGTATCCCGGTAATATGGGAGATGCCAAAGGAGGAGAAAAAGAGGGACATGGCTTTGGAGACATAACTGGGGCCATTATCGGTCTTAATCTCCTGGGGTGTGCCTATAGTGGCGAAGCAATGGTACAAATGGTACAAATGGTTTTGCACATGTTTTGCGGCCTCTCCGGCTTGGCGTGTCTCCAGCATGAATCCGGAGAAGGTGTCAATGGTCATATGAACCGTGGAGGTCCCCCAATGGGTGACATCCATTTGCCATAGCTCGTTAGGCGTGAGCACCCTGCCGGCCGTGGGGCAAATGGAAGACATCGAGTACAGCCCCAGACAATAGACCGGGCTTCCTCTCTAGTGACCCCATACAGCCGGTGGAACCAAGTAGCCGGGAGATGGAACTCCCTATGCGCCGCAGCCGCGGCATCCAGCCCCATTAGTGACGGCCCTGTGGGGTGTAGGCTGGCATCCACAGTGCGATTGCCTTCAAAGATCGGCCCTTGTCCGTCCGTGTGGGAACGGACGTGCATAAGGTATACCCTACATTCCCTAGCCACTACGGCAGACTGAAGCCGAGAGATCATGTTCCCAATCTCCGAGTGCCGGTCAAAAAGTATGGAGGTTTCGATTCGCCGGGCAAGATTAACGGCATACAGGCTATCCGAGATAATGTTGATCGCCTGGGGGTAGTTAGTCATTGCCCATATGATAGCGAAAAGTTCATTTCGCTGAGTCGAGCCGTATGGTGTGTCGAGCACCGACAAGGCACCGGTGGTCTGATTGAAAACTGCCGCCCGGTGTTCCTTGGTGGCGTCTGTAAAGACATTGTCTCCTCCGACCGGAGTATCGGAGATCACCCGAGGGGTCAGAATGTCCGATCCCTCGTATAAGTGGCTAAGAGTCAACGGGGAGCGTTCCGTAAAGGTGGCCTGCTGTAGGAGCATGGCCCACAGGAAGCTGTCCCTGGCTATCGCTTCAAGGTCTCCCATGACTATCCCGACATGGACTATAGGGTAAGTGGCTGAAAGCGCCACTACCCTCTGTATGGCGTTCTGGCAAAAGCGACCGAGAAGCTCAGTCTCCTTTGGGAGCACACGGGAGGGGTTCCGAGGATAACACCATTCGAGAATCTCGGCCTCTTGGTGTATAGCCGCGAAAAGGCTGCCCTCCCGAAATATCGTGACCTCCATGGGGAGGTGGGGTTCAGCTCGACAAGTACGGCTACCCGCCAACCGCTGTGTGATTTCTCGGAGCGTGCTTTTCGCAGACTCCGTCCATTCGCGGCTCGATTTAAGATTGGGGTCTCCTTTTAGGAGATCGTACAGGGGTTACATAAGGGCGGAGGGGATGGGCGTTCTCGCGCGCATCCATTGAATCCTCCCTACCAAACCCTGCATATCGTTTAACGTGACGTATTTTCGGGGGTCAATTTGGGGTTGTCTTTGAGACACCCGGGTCTTGGTGACGTCAAACCCGAGGTACGTGTACGGGACTGATCCTTGTACCTTCTCAGGTGCTACGAATAAACCCCGGGCAGCGAGGGCAGCCACCACTCCCCGGGTGAGCGTCTGTACCTGCCCTTGGTCTGGCACACCCAGAAGGATGTCGTCCATGTAATGGACGATCGTCGCCCCCGGGTATTCCTTGAGAAAAGGGGCGAGTATCTGCCCCACGAACCACTGGCATATGGTGGGACTACAAGACATGCCCTGTGGCAGCACCTTCCACTGGTACCGGAGTGCTGGCTCCGCGAAATTCGGGCTCGGGACAGTAATAGCGAACTTCACCCTGTCGTCAGGGTGTAACGGGATGCTGTAAAAGCAGTCCTTAATGTCTATGACCCGGATCTGGTGATTTTTTGGAATCATGTTAGGGGAGGGCAATCCGGGTTGTAGGGGTCCCATTGGCACAATGAGCGCATTGATTTTTCTTAAATCCATGAGGAAGCGCCACTTCCCCGAGGCTTTCTTTTTTATAACGAATACGGGGGCGTTCCAGGGGCTGAACGATTCCTCTAGGTGCCCCTGTGCAAATTGGTGCGCAACTAGTTCCCTCAATGCCTGCAGTTTGTCCTTGGTCAGGGGCCACTGTTCCACCCATACCGGTGGGTGTGGAAGCCATACCAGTGGGGGTGTCGACAAGCCCCGGAACCCAGTGGCCCCACCTAAAAAGGATCAGCTTCATCTATACGGTGGGCTCCCAGCCCCTGCAGCACATCTGTCCCCCACAGATTCATACGGAGCCCTTGAACGCACAGCGGGACGAACGCACCTTGCCTTCCCCGGCATGAGCAAATCAACGAACGGCCCGCCTCTCTCGCGGCCTGCAGTCCCCCCACGCCTCGCACCCCCATCGAGTGGTTTACTAGGGGCCACTCCGCTGCCCAGCAGCAATCCTGAATAACGGAGCGGTCGGCCCCGGTGTCCAGGAGCCCTTTAAGGGGCTTTCCCTCAACTAAGAGGGTCCGCCAGGGTTTATCAAGGGTTATTTCTTGTATTATTCCAATGGCTGGGGGCGGGGGATCAAGGGGCGGGGGGTCAAGGGGCGTAGCGCGAGCAATGACCGTTCCCGATCCCAGGTATATACCATATGGATGATGATTGGTGAGGGGAATCTTCCCGGGCCCTTCCCCCCGTTCGGACGAATGAACGACCCCCGCCGCTCTTCTCTGGAGCCCCACCACCAGGGCCCTCCAGGGGAGGGGCTGTATAGGGACGTTTACAGTGTCCCCTGGTCGGATTCTCACTGGGGCCAGGCATCGGACTTCAGTCCAAGTGGCTCCCGGGACCGAAGCCTCTGGTACTCCTCTATGAGAGAAACCCTTTTCGGGCTCTCTCCCGCGGCTGACACGGGGAACGCGTGATTCGGGGCCCACGCGGGGCCCCTCCACCCGTTTCCCGACGCCGCTCGGGTCTCCGCCTCGAGCGGCATTGTTTCTCATAATGCCCGTGCTTCCCGCATTCAAAGCAGGTCACACCCTTTCTCGGCTGTGCTGGGGGGCCGCTGTTGTCCTGAGCTCGGCATTGAGCCATCAGGTGGCCCATCCGCCCGCACCAAAAGCACTGTCGCCCCCTTTCCCCGACTCCCGATAATCCTTTCACTATTGCCCCCGAAAGAATCTGCGCCTTGTATTCTTCTCCTCCAACCCCTTCCCATCGTTGCAGGATGTCCCCCAAAGTGGCCTCTCTGGGCAGCCCTGTCAATGCTTTCCTGCAGGCACTATTCGCGTTCTCTCGGATCATCTGCTGCAGTACAATTTCGGCGCCGTCCCGGTCCCCTATATTACGGGTGACCGCGGACTGCATGCGTGAAACGAAATCTTGAATCGCCTCGTCTGGGCGCTGTCTGATCTGCGTTAAGGGGGAGCGACGGTCCCCTTTCTCGGGAACCTTTTGCCAGGCAGTGAGGGCAATCCTGGCAATCACTATATACGTCTCAGGATCGTAGTTGACCTGTGTCTCAGCAGTCTCGAATTGTCCCGTCCCGGTCATAGCTGCAAAAGCCTCGGCGGGGTTCGGGAAACCCCGTCTGCGTATTATGTCTTTCGCAGCGGTGGTAAACTCAGACATCCATATAAGGCCCTGTCCGGGATCGAAACACCCGCGGGCAAGGGATCTCCAATCATTCGGCATCAAAACGCTTTCCAGGGACATATTGTACAGGAGCTGGCTCACATAAGGGGAGCTGGGACCGTAGGAGGCACACGCCGCCTTCAACTCTTTGAGTTTCACCCAAGGTATCGGGGCGAAACCTCGTTCCCCGTCTGGTCTTTGTATTACAGGGAATGCCTCCCATCCCGTGACATCCTCTCCCCTCGCCGCCGCCTCTTCCAAAGCCAGCTGTAGGGCTGAAACCGCTCTCATCCCCTCCCCACTTTTAACGATCGATTTCTTGCTTCCCACATCCATCTGTCTGAACTGTTCCCGCATATCCCCTATCTCACTCTCAACCCCCGTCTGTGTAGCCTGACCTCCTCTTTCCCGCTCTGCGTTGGGCGTTTCACTCTGGGTGTAAGGTCCGAGATCAGGATAGATGCGGTGGTAACTCGGGGCCCGTGTGTGGGGGGGGTGTCTCTGCCTCGGCCTGACCAGTCTCCTCAGGTTGTCGGCTGTTTTCCCCTTCCTGCCCCGCTTCCTCCTTGTCAGTCTGACAGGCCGCGTCAAACTTACGAACGAGTCTCCCTGGCCCTTGAAAGGCTGCACGGAGGATACCGTGTATAAGAAAGTCCACGTCCTTTAGCTCCCCGGGGTGGGAGTCTTCATAGGCCGTCATCTGTTCCCCAATAATGTTCCACCGCTCCTCCGTGATCCCGGAATCAAATATCCACGGGGAGGTCATAGTTACCTTCCCTATAAATTCCCTTATTGTTTTCAGCTCAATCTTTACCCCTTTACTTCTCAATATCTTGTAACGGTGCCGGGTGTACAGTTCCTTATCTTCTGGCTTATATATGGGCAGCGATCGTGCCGTCCCCATCTTCCCGCCTGACCTTTACCTGGCCTACGGGGCACTCTCCCTGGTCTTCCCCTATGGGGGTACCCGAGCCCCACGTTGGGCGCCAGTCGTTGCTCCCCATGGTTTCGGGGGCAACTCTCGGGTTCTTACCCTCTCCGGGTCTTCGGACGTCTCCGGACGCGGGCCGCGCGTTCACACCAGGAAGAGTCAGCCAGAGGTCCAAAGCTTGGTTGCCGTTTATTTGCTATCAGCGATTACATGGTTAAAAAAGAGAGAGAGAACGAGAGAGAGAGAGAGGGAGGGAGGGAGCGCGCGCGTGCCCCCCTTTGTCTTGTTCGTCTCTTATACCCCCCGTTGCCCGGGGGCAGGGTTTTCTCGGGGGATGGCGTATCGAGGCTTTGACCGCCCTCCAGCCACTAGCCTTGCAACAGCTCTGTCCAGTCACGAAGGGTTTGCTCTGGCTTGCCCCCGTTGCCAACCATCGCTGGCTGCGGATATGGCCTTGAGGTTGTCTCCGAGCCTTGCAGGTGCAAGCTTGTTTTTCTTGCCCTGGTCTCTTTATCTCCTGTTGTTGAGTCTGTTTGGCCTTGAGCCGTTGCGTACGGTTTGTGTGCACATACTCCCTGTCTCAGCGCCTTCCCCCGCTCCCTACGTTTATCCTACGGTGTAGCAGTGCTTGGCACATAGTAAGTGTTTAACGAATATCATTATAATTATTACCACTACTACTACTATCTTTTATCCCTGCTTGTTACCTCCGTAAATGAAGGCACCACGGATGGTAAAATTTATCTACGAGTTCTCATTTAACTGAAAACGACAAATGTAAAATCCACAGTCCACATTGTACACACAAAAAGACTTTCCCTGAATGTGTTGTCATGCTTAGTGCTTGCAGTGCCTGGCGCCGTTTTCTCATTTGCATCCTTGTCTCTCATGCCTTATAAAGTTTTGGTTTGAAGGGAGCAACTCCGTTCTTGATTGCAAGATTCTGTTCTGTTATACCTTCAGTAGCAGACTCCCAGTTTTCAGTTAGGGTGCAATATTTTCTGAAGTTTGGTTTTGCCGTGTCCTCAGAACATTTCTTTTGCCCTCCTTGTTCTCAGTTTCTCAATTTTAACTTTCCACCTGGCAACTCTGGATATTCTGCTATTGTCCGTTCTCCTCATATCGTCCATCTACTGTAGCTGTTTAAGGATGAACAGAGCTTTGATGCTCAGAGATTTCTTTTAAGTAGCCTTTGAGAAGTAGTGAGGTCTGGGAGCCTGGTAAAGAGCCTGGGCCTGGGAGTCAGAGGACCTGGGTTCTAATCCTAACTTGGCCACTTGTTTGCTTTGTAACCTTGGGCAAATCACTTCACTTTACTGTGCCTCAGTTTTCTCAAACGTAAAATGGGCATTCAATAACTGTTCTCCCTCCTACTTAGACCGTGAGCCCCATGTGGAACAGGGACTGTATCCGACCTGATTAACTTGCATCTTCCCTAATGTTTAGAATAGTGTTTGACACATATCAATTGCCTAACAAATACCATAAAAAGTAAATCTGCCACTGGGAACACTTGATGCTCAAGAGTTGATCAACATTTCTGCTTTCTTTTCTTCTTCAGGGAGAGATTCAGATCTCCAAGGAAATGAGCAATCACAATACAGTGATGGAATTCCTCGACCTGGGGTTCTCAGGGGTCCTGGAGCTGCAGCTTGTCCACACCGCACTGTTCCTCCTGGTCTATCTGGCGGTACTGGCTGGAAATCTCCTCATCGTCACCGTTACGGCTCTTGACCTGCGCCTCCACAACCTCATGTACCTCTTCCTCAGGGACCTGTCCGCCCTCGATCTCATCATCATCTCAGCCACCATCCCCAAATCCATCATCAACCTGTTGGCTGACACGAAGTCCATCTCTCTCTTAGGCTGCCTCTTTCAGGTCTTCCCTTTGCTTTTCTCTTTGCCTGCAGAACTTTTTCCCCTCACAGAGATGTCCTTCGACCGCTATGTGGCCATTTGTCACTCCCTGCGCTATGATATCATCATGGACCGATGGGCCTGTGGAAAGATGGCCGCTGCCTCATGGCTATTCGGGAGACTGACGGCAGTGATACACATAGCCAGCACCTTTTCTCTTTCCTTCTGTGAGTCCAATCAAATCCATCTGTTCTTCTGCGACATTCCTCAGTTGCTCCTCATATACTGCTCTCAAGGCACTCTCAGAAAGGTTGCGCCCATCATCAAGGGTATTCTTCGAGACTTCTGGTGCTTTCTGGGCATTAATGTTTCTTATTCCTGCATCTTCTCTGCCGTCTTGAAGATGCTAACCGTTGAAGGTCGATCCAAAGTCTTCGCCACCTGTCTGCCCCACCTTGGCGGGTCTACCAACTCCGTTGTAATGTAACCTCTGAGGCACTTAATACAGTGCTCTGCATACAGTAACTGCTCAATAAATACCATTGATGATGATGATTTACTGTGTGCCTATTGAGGGCTAGTCACTGAAATAAACACTTGCGATAGTACAGCAGAAGCAAAATACACATTTTCTGCCCTCAGGGAATTTACCATGTAACAGAAAAGATGCACAGAAAAAAATAATTCACGACAGTGAAAGCTGGACAAAAAAAAAGGATAAAGTGGGAAGCTGCCCCCAAAAAGACTTCAGGAGGAAACAGCTGATGTACTCAGATTAATAGATAGATAAAATATTCATAAAATAAAAATGTATGTAGAAAAGTGTTGAATCTTGTCTCTTTCTCTTTTCTTTTTTTGCATCCTCATTCTTTCCTACACACTCTTTCATCTCATCTCATCTCCCGTCTTCTACCTCCTTTCCTCTCTTCTATTTACCTCCTCTACTTCTCTCCCCTCTTCTTCCCTTCCTTCCCTGGCTTCTGTCCCCTTCACTCCACAGAAAACTCCCTTTCAAAAGTCACGAGTTAACTCCTTCTTGGCAAGTCCAACGTCCACTACTCCATTCTAATCCTCCTCTATCTCTAGGTGCCTTTGATGCTGTGGACCTTCCCCTTCTCCTGGAAATGTTTATCCAACCTTGGTTTCACTGACTATATTCTCTCTTGGTTCTCCACTTATCTCTCTGGCCATTCATTCTCAGTCTCCTTTGTGGGCCCCTCTTCTGCCTCCCACTCCACTGCTGTAGAGGTCCCTCAAGATTCAGTTCTGGGACCCCTTCTGTTCTCCGTCTACACACTCTCCCTTGGAAAACTCATTCTCTCCCACATCATCAACCAACTGCTCTATGCAAATGATACCCAAATCTACATCTCCAGCTCTGATCTCTCTCCATCTCTGCAGTCTCACATTTTTGCTTGCCTTCAAGACATCTCTCTTTGGATGTCCTCCCATCCTCTCAGGCTTAACATGTCTATAACAGCACTCCTTATCTTCCCAACCAAACCCTGTCCTCCCCTTCTTTGCCATCAGGGTAGATGGCACCACCATCCTTCCTGTCTCACAAGCGTATGTTATCCTTAGTTTTATCCTTGACTCATCTCTCTCACTCAACCCACATATTCAATCTATCACTAAATCCTGTCGGTCCCACCTTCACAATATCACTAAAATCCACTCTTTCCTCTCCAGCCAAACTGCTACCACATTAATATAATCAATTATTGTATCCTGCCTGGATTACTGCTTCAGCCTCCTTGCTGACCTCGCAAACTCCTGTCTTTCCCCACTTCAGTCTTTATTTTACTCCGCTGCCCAGATAAGTGTTCTATAAAAACATTCAGGATACGCCACCTCACTCCTCAAAGAGCACCACCCATCTACCTCCACATCAAACAAAATCTCCTCACCATTGCCTTTAAAGCACTCAATCACCTTGCCCCCTCCTACCTCACCTTGCTACTCTCCTACTACCACCCAGCCCACACACTTCACTCCATTAGTGCTACCCTTCTCACTGTGCCTTGATTTAGCCTGTCTCGCTGCCAGCTGCTAGCCCACATGCTGCCTCTGGGCTGAAACACCCTCCCTCCTCAAATCCAACAGACAATTAATCTCCCCAGCTTGAAAGCCTTATTGAAGGCAAATCTCCTCTAAGAGGTCTTCCTTGAATAAGCCCCCCCTTTCCTCTTCTCCCACACCGTTCTGCGTTGCCCTGAGTTGTTCCCTTTATTTTTCCCATCTCCCAGCCCCCAGCGCTTATGCTCATATCTATAATTTATTTATTTATATTAATATAAGTTTCACCCCTTCTAGGCTGGAAGATTGTTGTGGGCAGGGAATTTGTCTGTTTATTGTTGTGTTATACTCTCTCAAGTGCTGAGTACCGTGTTTTACACACAGTAAGTGCTCAATAAATACGATTGAATTGAATTCCTTCTCCACCCCTCTTCTCTCCTATCCTCTTCCTCTCCCTCTCCTCTCCTTTCTCTTCTTAACCTTGCCTCCTTTCCTCCTCTCCCCTTCCCTCTCCTGTTCTAGACTCTCCTTTCTTATTCTCTCCCTTCTCCTCTTCTTTCCTCTCTCCTCCTCTACTCTCGCCTCCTCATCTTCTCTCCTATCTTTCCCCCTTTCCTTCCTCCACCCCTCAGCCCTCTCCTCCCCTCCGCTTCTGTGCTCATGTTCTCTCCTCTTTTCCTTACCTTCTCTCCTCCTTTCCCCTTCCCTCTCCTCTTTCCTCTCCTCCCTCTCCCTTCTCCTCTCCTCCCCTTCTCTTCTTTCCTCCCTCTCCTCCCTGATATTCTCTCCTCTCTTCTCTCATCTTCTACTTGCTTCTCATTCATTCATTTTCAATCGTTTTTATTAAGCGCTTACTGTATGCAGAACACTGTACTAAGCGCTTGGAAAGAAGTACGATTCGGCAACAAATAACCATTCTCCTTATCAACTCCTCTCTTATCTTCTCCTCTCCCCTCTCCTTCACTCCCCAACCCTTTTCTCCCATCTTCTCCCCATCTATCCTCTCCTCTCCTCCTCTTCTCTTTTACTCTCTCCGACCCCCACTTCCAGTTACTCTCCTCTTCTTTCCTTTCTTCTCCTCCTCTTCCCTCCTCTCCTCTCTCCCCATTAAAACCTTCTTCCACAACTAAAACAATACTGTACCTCTGCCCAGGTAATGTCACCTCTCCCCCACCCCCACCCCCAGAGCTCTTGGGTCTTGACCCCACCCACATGGCTCTAGCCAGTATGGGCAGAAAGCTCCAGTCATTGACCCGGTCCACAGACCTCTTCTGGCCAGCAAGGGCAGACCTGAATGTCATCCATGCTGTGATGTAGCTACAGCTGCAGCAGCCGCAGGAACTGGTTAAAGGGATGGCATCTGGCTCTGGACATTCTTCTGTGGCTGATAGTGCTGCTGTCCCCTACCCAGAACTCCTGAATACCCTGCAGAGATGGCATCCGCAAGTCTCTCTGCTGGAATGGGTCCCTCCACTGGGCATCAGGATGGAGCCTGTTTCCAGAGGCAGCTTCTGTCCGGGTCCCACAGAAATGGGTCTGGGGTCCCCAAAACAGGCAAGGATACTGTCCGGGAGCCAAAGACCCAAGCTGTACGCCGTCACTGCCACTTTTCCCTGCTTTGGGGTGTTGGGGGTGTATAAGGGGGCCGGGGAGATGGTGGCTTGTTCAGCTTTAAGGAGATCCTGGGGGTCCCCATCTCATTGGGATTCTACTGCCTGCAAAAGGATGTCCACAGGGGCATGGTGGGCTCAACTTCTCCCCTTAGGAGGGGTGGACAGGTAACTGAACGCTGAGGGAATAACTGGGGCAAAGATTTAGGAAGAAACCTATCCCTCCTCACCCTACCACCAACCCTCCAGCCCAAACCTATGTTCAAGCAATCAATCAATGGCATTTATTGAGGGCTTACTTGTGCACAGCACTGTACTACGTGTTTGGGAGAGTACAGGGCAACAGAGGTTTTTACGGTGTTTGTTAAGCATTTACTGCATAATAATAGTAATGATAATGATAATGATACTAATGGTATTTGTTAAGCGCTTACTAAGTGCCAAGCGATTTTCTAAGTGCTGGGGTAGAAACAAGGTTATCAAGCTGTCCCACGTGGGGCTCTCAGTCTTAATACCCATTTTACATATGAGGCAACTGAGGCACAGAGAAGGTAAGTGACTTGCCCAAAGTCACACAGCTGACAAGTGGTGGAGTCGGGATTAGAACCCACAACTTCTTACTCTGACATGCTCTTTCCACTAAGCCACATATCAAGCGCTGTTCTGAGCACTGGGGAAGATACAAGTTTATCAGGTTGTATACGGGAAGCAGCGTGGCTCAGTGGAAGGCGCCTGGGCTTTGGAGTCAGAGGTCATGGGTTCAAATCCCAGCTCCACAAATTGTCAGCTGTGTGACTTTGGGCAAGTCACTTAACTTCTCTGTGCATCAATTACCTCATCTGTAAAAGGGAGATCAAGACTGTGAGCCCCTGTGCACAACCTGATTACATTTTTACTTCCCCAGTGCTTAGAACAGTGCTTTGCAAATAGTAAGCGCTTAATAAATGCCATCATTATCATTATTATATATTCCCGTCCCACCTCCTTTTTATGGCTGAGGAAACTGAGGCACAGAGACGTTGAATGACTTACCCAAGGTGAACCAGCAAACAAGCGGAAGACCTGGAATAAGAACCCAGGTCCTTCTGACCCCCAGGCCTATGCTTTATCAACTAGGCCACATTGTTTGCTAGATACATTCTCTACCCACAGAACTAGAGGAATTAGTCAATCAATTAAGGTATTTATTGAGCACTTACTGTGTGCAGAGCACTGTACTAAGTGCTTGGGAGAGTACAATATAACAGAATTGGTAGACATGTTCCCTTCCACAAGGTGCTTACAGTCTAGAAGAGGAAATAGCCATCAATCAATCAATCAATTGAATTTATTAAGTGCTTAATTATGCAGGGCCCTGTCTGTAGCACTTCTAAGTACTAAGTACTCATAAGCTTGTTGTGGGCATGGAATGTGTCTATTTATTGTTATATTGTACTCTCTTAAGCACTTAGTACACTTAGTGCTCTGCTCACAGAAAGTGCTCAATAAATACAATTGAATGCTTGAATGACACACCATAAAAATTCAGTAGTAATAATATTAGCAGTAGCAGCAGTAGCAATAGTAGTACCAGTAGCAGCAGTATGAGTAGCCTAGCAGTAGCAGCAGTAGAGCAGCAGAAGTAGCAGCAGAAGTAGTAGTATAGTACTAGTAGTAGCAGCAGCAGTGGTAGTGATAGTAGTAATCAGTCAATCAGTTGTATTTCTTGACCTCTCAATGTGTGTGCAGGCAATGTACGAAGAGCTTGGGAGAGTACTGCATATAACAGAGCTCCCTACCCACAAGGAGCTTACAGTCCAGTAGTAATGGTAGTAGTAGTAAAAGCAGCAGCAGCAGCAGCAGCAGCAGCAGCAGTAGAAGTAGTAGTAGTAGTAGTAGTAGTAGTAGCAGTAGTAGTAGTAGAAATGCTAGTAGTAGTAGCAGTATTCTTCTTGAAATTCCATCAAATCATTTCTGATCCAAAGTGAATCTTTGGACACACCTGCTCCAAAGTGACTCTTTGGACACACCTGCTCCAGAACGTCCTATCTTCTGCCTTAAAGTCATTCTGCTATATAAATGCATAGAACTTTCTTGGTAAAGACATGGAAGTGGTTTACCGTTGCCTTCTTCTATGCAGTAAACCTTGAGTCTCTGCCGTTGTCTTAGTTTAACATTTTGAAAACTTGATCATCTCCCTTTGATTCTTTTCCACGCCACTGCCGCCTACCACAGCTGAATTGCCTCTGATGTTTCGGCTTAGACTTTTCCATTATGGGTGACCCCGTTTGGCATAGCTCTAAGCTTCATCAGCTTATGCCAAGACAAGGTGTTGATTCATAAGAGATAATAGTACTAGTAGCAACATTTATTAAATCTGGATTTGGTGTGGTGAAGTGTATTACGCACTTCGGAAGTAGAAAAGCGGTGCACTTTCTGCCGACGGAAAGCTTACGCTCTAAAAGTTGAGATGCATATAAGAATATTTATAACAATGTTAAAGTAAATACATTGGGAGGAATTATATACATGAAGGTTAATCAGAAATTCCCCTGCCACCCCTAGATGCCTGTAGTCAGTCTGATGGTTCGTTCGGAGTGTGAAGGGGTGGGGGAACCCTACAGCAGAGAAGGGTTTGAGTGCGGAGAGGTGACAGGGAGATGGGCAGGGGGTAGGGGACAACCGTCCTTGTTCCTCTCTGCTATCTCCTTCCTCCCTTAAATCCCAGGGCATCTCCTTTGCCCATACCCATTGGAGTATGTCCATCTCTATCATCATTGTCTCCCCACAGGACAGGGGACAAGCCAAATGAGATCTGGACTGTACAGTATGAAACTGGGTGAATGGCCACCACTGTTCAGGGAGGAAGAGCATGGGCCTGGGAGTCAGAGAAGCTGATCCCAGCCCTATCAATTGCTTTTCGCATGACCTCGGATAAGGCCTTTAGCTACTTTGTGCCTCAGATCTCCCATTCTTCTTCTTACTTAAACTGTGAACCCCTTGATGGACAGGGACTGTGTCCAAGTTAATTGACCTTTATCTACCCCAGTGTTTAGAATAGTGTTTGACACAAAGTAAGCACTTAACAAAGGCCAGAGAACAAAACAAACAAGGAGAGGGGAAGCCAGGAAGGGGGAGGGTTTATGTGGGAGGAAAAGGCAAGAGTAGTCACCAGGTAAAGTAAAAACCCTCTTCAAAACCTTACTAAGGCACATCTCCTCCCAAAGGCCTTCCCCAAGTCATCCTTTCCTCTTCTCCCTCTCCTGTGTCTGACCTGCTCCCTTTATTCATCCCCTCCCTCCCCCAGCCCCACAGCACTTGCATACATATCTGTAATTTATTCATTTATATTAATGTCTGTCTCCCCTCCAGACTGTAAGCTCATTGTGGGCAGGGAATGTGTCTATTTCTATATTGTACTCTCCCAAGCACTTAGTACAGTGCTCTGCACACAGTAAGTGCTCACAAAATACGATTGAATGAAGGAATGAATAAATAAATGAATGAAAAACCACCTAGTAAGTCTTGATGAATCCCATTACTGGTTCTAACTCCCGCAACTGGCAATGACCTAAGGGGTTAGTAAATACCACACAGACCAGTGTCAGAACAAAGAGAAGGGGATTTTCTAATTATTTTTATTGCATTTGTTAAGCACTTACTCTTTACCAAGTACAAGATACAAATTGATCAGGTTGATCAGGCTGGACACCGTCCCTGTCCCACAAAGAGCTCCCTGTCTCCCCATTTTACAGATAATGAAACGAGGCACAGAGAAGTTAAGGGACTCATCCAAGGTCTCACATACAGATATGTGGAAGAGCCGGGATTAGAACCCAGATGATTCTGACTCCAAGGCCTGTGCTCTGTCCACTAGGCTACACTGCGTCTCGGAGGGAATGGATCCCCCATTCTAGGACCTTCTCCAGGGCAGCCTTCATATCCCTGTTCTTCAGGCTGTAGATAAGGGGGTTCAGGGCAGGGGGCACTGTGGTGCAGAACATGGACACCATCAGGTCCACGGCTGAGAGGAAGTCTGAGGGAGGCTTAAGATAGGCAATGGAAGCCGTAGAGAGGAAATAATCGACGACAGCGAGGTGGGGCAAGCATGTGGAGAAGGTCTTAGCCCGGACCACGGTGGCCAGCATCCTCAACATACTTCAGAAGATGTGGGTGTACGAGGTGATGATGGAGGCAAAGGAGAATAAAGCACAAACGAACCCAGAGGCCAAACTGAAATTAAAAACCACGTGAGTCTCTGAACACGAGACCATCAGCAAGGAAGGAGCATTATAGAGGAACTGCTGAACTATGGGGGACCCACAGAAGGGCAGGGAGAATTACCCCGCCGTATACATCACCCCAAATATACCCCCGCTGAGCCAGGAGGCGGCGGCCATCTTTACACAGGTCTCTCAGTTCATAGTGACATTATAGTACAGGGGACAGTATATAGCCACATAGCGGTCATAGGACATTACCGTGAGGATGACTAGTTCCGCACGAACTAATAAAATAACTAAGACGATCTGAGCCCAGGAAAGAGATGGATCTTATAATAATAATAATAATAATGGTATTTGTTAAGCGCTTACTATGTGCAAAGCACTGTTCTAAGTGCTGGGGAGGTTACAAGGTGATTGGGTTGTCCCACGGGGGGGCTCACAGTTTTAATCCCCATTTTACAGATTAGGTAACTGAGGCACAGAGAAGTTAAGTGACTTGCCCAAAGTCACAGAGCTGACAATTGGTAGAGCCGGGATTTGAACCTCTGACTCCAAAGCCCGGGTTCTTTCCACGGAGCCACGCTGCTTCTCTGAATGAATGTATCACAACTGAAAAAGGACCCCTTGGTAATGCCTAGTGAGGCTACACAACTGACATCTTGAGTCCGATGAACAGAAGTGGAAAACTAAGCAGAGCTTTCTTTATGAATATGCTATGGTCCTTTGGGAGGGGAGGTAATTTCACTATATGAACCATGTAGTATCTGGTTTAGGGATTTATGGTATTGAGTTTGTTAATCAGAGAGGAAGGTCAGGGAGTGTTGGACTAGGCCTCCATGGCAGCAGAGTGAACCATGGACTGTTTGTACCACAGAGCCCTTCACATAGAGACAGTTCCTACCCAACAACGGGCTCACAGTCTAGGAGATATGTACGCAAGTGCTCTCTTGCTGAGGGGGGAGTGCATTTTAAGTGCTTTAGTGATATAGAGCCGAGTGCAAAGTGATGTGGAAAGAGGAGGAAGTAGAGGAAAAGAAGGTTTAGCTAAGAAAGGCCTCTTGGAAGAGACATGATTTTAATAAAGCTTTGTAGGTGGAGAGATTTGGAAGCAGCATGGGCTAGTGAAAAAAGCATGGGCCTGGGAGTCAGAAGGACCTTTCTTTTAAACCCAGCTCTGCCATGTGGCTGCTATCCCACCTTGGGCATTTCACTTCACTTCTCTGGATCTTAGTTACTTCATCTGTAAAATGGGGATTAAGACTGTGAGCTCATATGGAAAATGGACTATGTCCAAACTGATTAGCTTGTATCTACCCCAGCGCTTAGTACACACCTGGCACATAGTAAGGACTTAATACCATAAAAAGGAGTGTTTGTTGTATATGAAGGAGGATGGAGTTCCCGGTCAGAACGAGGATGTCGATAAGAGATCAGTGGTGAGATAGATGAGATTGAGGTACAAATGTGTAGATTGGCATTAGAGATGCAAAGTATGTAGACTGGGTTGAAGTAGGCAACCAGAAAGCTAAAGTAGGGGGGAGCAAGGTGATTGAGGATTTTAAGGCGATGGTAAGTTGTTTCTGTTGTTGTGGAGCTGGACAGGCAACCACTAAAGGTTTTTGAGGAATGAGGAGGTGTGAATTGGATGTCATTTTAGGAAAATGATCCTGACAGCAGAGCAGAGTATTGACTGGAGTGGGAAGAGACAGGAGGCAGGGAGGTCAACCAGTAGGCTGATGCAGTAATCGAAGTGGGTTAGGATCAATGCTTGGATACATGTAGTGGTAGTTTGGATCGAGAGGAGAGGGCAGAATTTTAGAAGTGTGGTTCATGTAGAACTCATACGATTTGGTGACAGTTTCAATAGGTGGGTTGAATGAGAGTGGTGAGACGAGGATAATGCCAAGGTTATGGGTTTGAGAAACAGGAAGGATAGTGGTGCTGTCTACAGTGATGGAATAGTCCGGAAGGCAGATTTTGGGTGGAATGATGAAGAATTCTACTTCCAACATGGTAATTTTAAAGTGTTGATGGGACATCAAGTAGAGATGTCCTGAAGGCAGGAGGAAATGTGAGACTGCAGAGAAAAAGTGAAATAGCATGACCCAACTGATAGTGCACAGGTCTGCGAGTTAGAAGAATTTGGATTCTAATCCCAGCTCCACCGCTTGTCTGCAGTGGGACCTTGGGCAAGTCACTTCGCTTCTCTGTGCCCCAGTTACCTCATCTGTAAAGGGGGATTAAGACCGTAAACCCCATGAGGGATAAGGACTGTGCCCAACCTGATTAACTTGTAACTAACCTAGCGTTTAATACAGTTCCTGGAACATAATAAGTGCTTAACAAATATCATTTTTTTAAACAGAGAGAGATCTGGACTGGAGAGGGAGATTTGGGAAGCATCTGTGTAGAGGTGGTAGCTTGGTTCAGTCAGGTGGTGCCAGAACCAGAGTGTGAGATGGTGGTGGAGCAGAACAAGAAGCATCAGGGCCTAGTGGATAGTTAGAACGTCATAGGTTCTAATCCCAGCTCCACAACGTGTCCGGTGTGTGACCTTAGGCAGGTCACTTCACTTTTCTGGGCCTCAGATACCTCAACTCTAAAATGGGGATTAAAACTGGGAGCTCCATATGGGACAGGGATGGTGCCCAACCTGATTAGGTTGTAACTACCACAGCGCTTACAACAGTGTTTGACACATAGTAAGCGTTTAACAAATACCATTATTATTGTCTGTTGCCCTTCGCCCGGGGACGGGTTCATTTGGCAATTGGTGCAGGGAGAGAGAGAGAGAGAGAGAGAGAGAGAGAGAGAGAGAGAGAGAGAGACGCGGGACGGAAAGTCAGAGTTTTATACAAAATTAATTCTGTGAGGCAAACTGAATTATTTAATTCTTTAGGCGCAATGATTTGAACTTCCCTTTCTGGAGGAATGTGATTAATTAGTAATATTAGAGCTAACGGGAGGAACACATTTATGTTACTCGTGCATGGCAGAACACCCAGGTCCCACCCACGCAGAATTCCCTTACAGTTTGTTTGCACGTGATGAGATGGCTAGCTATGACTCATGTGCAACTCCCACTCGGGAGGAATCCACTTGAGTTACACACTCATGGGGAATCCCCTAGCTCCCACTCACGAGTATTTTCCACTTGGGAGGAATCCATTCATACTTTACGTAACCATGGCAAAGAGTCTGACTTTCAGCCCCACGAGCGTCCAGCGAGACGGGACACACGCATCCCGTAGATCCTCTCTTGGTGCAGGCAGAGCGGGCTTCTCACGCTTTGGACAGAGGCACCATACCGCCGTCTGATGCAAGTCTCGATCCTCTGCCCAGAAGGTTAGAAGATGCAGGTATTTATTACCTGTGCTCCTCGGCCATTCCAGCTTCCGACATATGTTTACCTACTCTCTACCCTCTCCCTCCTCCATACCTAATTTGATTGGCACAGGGGCAAGGTGACACCTTCTGTATTCTTGGTCTGGGCTGTCAATCTAGCAGTTTTAGTTGTGGGGCCTGTAACCCACCTTCACTTCCAAGTTCTGCCTGGTGGCTCAGGAGGTCATGAGATAGCATTTGACCTTGAGATGACCTGTACCCCTGGGTCACCTTGGGACATTGTTATTCATTCATTCCTTCAATCGTATTTATTGAGCGCTTACTGTGTGCAAAGCACTGTACTAAGCGCTTGGGAAGTACAAGTTGGCAACATAGAGACGGTCCCTACCCAACAGTGGGCTCACAGTCTAGAAGGTTATTAATAAAATAACTCAGCTGTAAAACAGGGATTATGACTGTGAGGCCTACGTGGGACCAGAGTACCTTGTATCTTTCCCAGCGCTTAGAACAGTGTCTGGTATGTAGTAAGCGCTTAACAAATACTATGAAAAACAGCATGAGCTTGGAGAGACTCAGGCAGAGGGGCAGTAATTCTCGTTCCGCTCCGCTGCCCCCTTCCTCTGCCAACTCCCAGGGCTTCCCTCTTGCCTTACCCCATTAGAACATCTCCATGTTCCTCTGCACTAGACAGGAGTTCTAGGGTTTCCTCCACCCTTGCCTCCGCATTGGACAGGAGGAGAACCAGATCAAAAGGGAACTGTCCCAAAACCGGATGAACTAGCACCAGGGTCAGAGCCGGGGCAGGAACCCAGGAAACCAGGACAGGGAAGATAGAATGGGGTAAGGGAAGCAGCGTGACCTAAGGAATAGAGCATGGGCCTGGGAGTCAGAGGGCCTGGGTTCTGATCCTGGCTTTGCCACTTGCCCGCTGTATGTCCATGGGAAATTCCCTTCACTTTCCTGGGCTTCAGTTACCTTTTCTATAAAATAGGAATTAAGACTGTAAGCCCATAATAATAATATTAATAGTGGTACTTGTTAAGCGTCAAACACTTTTCTAAGTGCTGGGGTAGATACGAGTTAGTAAATTTGGGCACAGTCCCTGTTCCACATAGGGCTCAGTCACACTCTTCATCCCCATTTTACATATGAAGTAACTGAGGCCCGGAAAAGTGAAATGACTTGCTCAAGGTTACACAGCAGACATGTGGCAGAGCTGAGATTAGAAACCATGATATTCTAACTTCTAGGCCAGTGCTCTATCCACTAAGCCACACTGCTTCTTCATTTGGGACATGGACTATAAGTGACCTGATTAGCTTATATCTATCCCAGCGCTTAGTACAGTGCCAACATATAAGTGCGTAACAAATACTGCACATATACATGTATATATATATATATATATATAAAACCATGGAAAATTCCCTTCACGTTCCTGGGCTTCAGTTACCTTTTCTATAGAATAGGCATTAAGACTGTACACCCATAATAATAATAATAATAATAATAGTGGTACTTGTTAAGCGTCAAACACTTTTCTAAGTGTTGGGGTAGATACAAGTTAGTCAGTTTGGGCATAGTCCCTGTCCCACATAGGGCTCAGTCACACTCTTCATCCCCATTTTACATGTGAGGTAACTGAGGCCCAGAAAAGAGAAATGACTTGGGTTCTGATGTATTATTTATATACATATATATACATTTATAAAGAGTGGTAAACAGGGAGGAAACCCAAAACCACTTAGTCCAGTACATTACACTCAGTAGATCTTGATGAATACCATTACTGCTCCTGACCACCACAGCTGGTAATGACCCAGTGACAAAGAAATAACAAGGAGAAGCCAGTGTCAGGAGAAAGAGAAGGGGCTTTTAATTATAATAATTGTGATACTTGTTAAGCACTTGATAATGTGTTGAGTACTGTACTAAACACTGGGGTATTCATTCATTCATTCATTCAATCGTACTTATTGAGCGCTTACTGTGTGCAGCGCACTGTACTAAGCGCTTGGGAAGCACAAGTTGGCAACAGATAGAGACGGTCTCTACCCAACAGCGGGCTCACAGTCTAGAAGGGGGAGACAGATAACAAAACCAAACATATTAAAAAAATAAAATTAATAGAATAGTAAATACGTACAAGACCCCCTCACTGTGGGGGACCCTCCAGGTTCAGTTCTGGGTCCCCTTCTAGTCTCCATCCTACGCTCGCTCCTTTGGAGAACTCATCTGAGAAGCAGTGTGGCTCAGTGGAAAGAGCCCGGGCTTGGGAGTCAGTGGTCGTGGGTTCTAATCCCTGCTCTGCGACTCGTCAGCTGTGTCAGAGGTTGTGGGTTATAATCCCGACTCTGCCACTCGTCAGCTGTGTGTCTATGGGCAATTCATTTCAATTCCCTGGGCCTCAGTTCCCTCATCTGTAAAACGGGGATTAAGAATGTGAGCCCCACGTGGGACAGCCTGATTACCTTGAATATACCCCAGCGCTTAGAACAGTGCTTGGCACATAGTAAGCGCTTAAATAGCAAAATAATAATAATAATAATAATAACTATTATTATTATTATTATGGCATTTATTAAACGCCCACTATGTGCAAAGCACTGTTCTAAGCGCTGGATATCTGCTCCCACGACTTCAACTATCATTCCTATGCGGATGATTCCCAAATCTCCATTTCCTCCCCCATCTCTCTCCTTCTCTCCTGGCTCCTTTCTCCTCCTGCCTTGAAGACATCTGTCCTTAGATGTCCTCGTCACTCCAAACTTACCATGTCCAATACCGAGCTCCTTATCTTCCCTTCCAAGCCCCGTCCTCTCCCTGACTTTCCTATCACTGTAGACGGTACCACCATCTCACAAACCCCTAACCAGGAGTTTAGGGCAGGGCCTTATCCTTGACTCCGCTCTCTCATTCAAACCACTTATTCAATCGGTCACCAAATCCTGTCGGTATCACCTTCACAATATCGCTAAATCAGCCCTTTCTTCTCTAACCAAACCGCTTGAGAAGCAGCTTGGCTGAGTGGAAAAGAGCCCGGGCTTTGGAGTCAGTGGTCATGGGTTCAAATCCCGGCTCTGCCAACCGTCAGCAGTGTGACCTTGGGCATGCAACCTCACCTCTCTGGGCCTCGGTTACCTCATCTGTGAAATGGGAATGAAGACTGTGAGCTCCCCTTGGGACAACCTAATCACCTTTTATCCCCCCGGCGCTTAGAACAGTGCTCTGCACACAGTAAGCTTTCAACCTGTCTACATGTTTTGTCACTTGCCTACATGTTTTGTTTTGTTGTCTGTCTCCCCCTTCTAGACAGTGAGCCCGTTATTTGGTAGGTACCATCTCTATATGTTGTCGACTTGTACTTCCCAAGCGCGTAGTACAGTACTCTGCACACAGTAAGCGCTCAATAAATGCGATTTAATGAATAAATGAATGAATGAATGAATGAATGAATGAATGAATGAATACAAGATAATCAGATCCCACATAGGGTTCAGAGTCTGAATAGGAGCAGTGCTCTGCACACATTAAGTACTCGGTAAATATTATTGATTGATTGAATCCCCATTTTCAGATGAGCGACATGGGGCACAAACAAGGTGCAGAGTTCGTATTAAGTGACTTGTCCAAAGTCACATAACAGGCAAGATGGAGTTTATATTAGAACACAGGTCCTCCGATTCGCAGACTTGTGTTCTTTCCACTAGGTCATGCTGCTTTTTTTCTGAGGTAACCGATGACCCCCCAGGACCGTCCCCAAGGTGGCCTTCCCCAGGACCCTCCCCAGCGTGGCCTTAATGTCCCGGTTCTTTAGGCTGTAGATGAGGGAGTTCAGGGCAAGGGGCACCGCAGTAAAGAACGCGGACACCAGCAGGTCCAGCACTGAGGGGGAATCTGAGGGAGACATAATGTAGGCAAACGTGGTCGTGAAGAAAAAAGACGTGACGACGGCAAGGGGGGCAGGCATGTGAAGAAGGCTTTGCCTCGACTCTCGATAGCCGGCATCCTCAGCACGGCCCAGAAGATGCGAGTGTAAGATTTGGTGATGGCAATGAAGAAGACTAGGGCAAAAATAAACCCAGTAGTAAAACTCACATGCAGTAAAATGTGCCTTTTAAAACGGGATGCCTTCAACAAGGAGGGGGCATCACGGAAGAACTGCCGGACCATGGGGAACCCACAGAAGGGCATGGATAATATCCCCGTCGTGTACATCACCCCAAATATACCCCTGCTGAACCAGGAGGCGGCTACCATCTGCACGTAGACTGCTTGGTCCACGATGAGCTCATAGTGCAATGGATGGCAGATGACAACGTAGCGGTCATTGGACATCGCCGTGAGGATGGACAGGATGGAAGCCACGAAAAACCTGATTAAGAAAAGCTGGGTGGCACGGCCTTGGAGTCATATCAAACTCTTATTGGTTAAGGAGTTGAGGATGGATTTGGGAACAGTGACGGAGATGTAACAGACGTCAACGAAGGACAGGTTTCTGAGGAAGAAATACGTGGGGCTGTGGAGGCGCCAGTCGAGGGCGGTGAAAGCAACGATGAGGATATTCCCCATCAGGGCTGCCAGGTAGACCAGGAGGAGCAAAGCGGCGTGGACCAGCTGTAGCTCCTAGGAGCCTTCCGAGAACCTCAGGAGGAGAACTTCCGGTACCGTGGAGACATTGGCCATTTTCAAGGGGAATCTGTGGATAGCCCGAGTAGGCACAGAATGAAAAATAATTACAAAATGGGATGTAGAAAATCACCACTTTGAATTTCTTTCCTCCATATCGTTTTCAGCGACTGAATTCTATGGTTCAACAGCAGCATCCGGTTTTCAGAAGAACCTGGGAGGCGGGAGGATGCAATGGCTTTGGAGAAATGGGTGTCAGAAGCTGCTCCTCTCTAGGACACCTGTTAACACGCTAAGCAACTCTATTTCTGCTGAGTCCTTTTTCGTGCGTGCCACTATGGCTCCATGATATTGTTTTGCACGTCTCTGACTTTCACAAAGAAGCAGATTGGCCAAGGGCTGTCTGAACATTTGCTCACATTCTTATATATATGCCATGTGCCCCAATGTTCACACATTAATTCACTCACGTGACCTCAACATATACACCTCCACATATGTAAACACACTTCACTACACATGTGATCGAGAAGCAGTATGGCCTAGTGGAAAAAGCATCGGCCTGGAAGTCAGAGGACCACTAGCTTACTGTGTGACCTATGGACAGTCATTTCGCTTCTCTGTGCCTCAGTTGCCTGTTCTCCCTCATACTTAGACTGTGAGCATACCCACTCCTTTGGTGAACTCATTTGCTCTCACGGCTTCAGCTATCATCTCTACACAGATGACACCCAAATCTACATCTCCTCCCCTGTTCTCTCTCTCTCCTTCCAGGCTCGTATCTCCTCCTGCCTTCAGGACAACTCCACCTGGATGTCTGCCCTCCATTTGAAACACAACATGTCCAAGACTGAGCTCCTTATCTTCCCTCCCAAACCCTGTCCTCTTCCTGACCTTTCCGTTACTGTGGACAGCACTACCATCCTTTCCGTCTCACAAGCCCTCAACCTTGGTGTCATCCTTGACTCTGCTCTCTCATTCACCCCACACATCCAGTCCGTCACCAAAACCTGCCGTTCTCACCTCCACAACATCGCCAAGATCCGCCCTTTCTTCTCCATCCACACCGCTACCTTGCTGGTTCAATCTCTCATCCTATCCCTACTGGATTAGTGCATCAGCCTCCTTTCTGATCTCCCATCCTCCTGTCTCTCCCCACTTCAGTCTATACTTCACTCTTCTGCCCAGATTATCTTTGTACAGAAACACTCTGGGCATGTCACTCCCCTCCTCAAAAATCTCCAGTGGTTGTCTCACTCTCGGCTTCAAGGCTCTCCATCACCTCTCCCCTCCTTCCTCACCTCCCTTCTCTCCTTTTACAGCCCAGCCCACACCCTCCACTCCCCTGCCGCTAACGTCCTCACTGTGCCTCATTCTCGCCTGTTCCACCGTCGACCCCTGTCCCACGTCCTACCTTTGGCCTGGAATGACCTCAATCCACACATCTGCCAAACTAGCCCTCTTCCTCCCTTCAAAGCCCTATTGAGAGCTCACATCCTCCAGGAGGTCTTCCTAGGCTGAACCTCCTCTTTTTCCTTTCCTCCTCCTCCTCTCTCTATCAACCCCTCCCTCCCTCTGCCCTACCTCCTTCTCCTTCCCCACAACATTTGTATATGTTTGTACATATTTATTAATGTAATTTATTTTATTTGTACATATTTATTACTCTATTTTATTAATGATGCATGTATAGCTATAATTCTATTTCTTCTGATGGTCTTTATGCCTGTCTACTTGTTTTGTTTTGTTGTCTGTCTCCCCCTTCTAGACTGTGAGCCCGTTGTTGGATAGGGACCGTCTCTATATGTTGCTGATTTGTACTTCCCAAGTGCTTAGTACAGCACACAGTAAGCGCTCAATAAATACTATTTAATGAATGAATGAATGAATGCAAATGATTATCTGGTATCTACCGCAGAATTTAGAACAGTGCTGGTCTCATAGTAAGTGCTTACAAAATACGCTAATTATTGTTTATAATTATTAAGTACATTTACACATTAGCACGCACACACACATACAATGCATGCACAGACAAATGTATATTTTCAAGGTCCCATGATATATTCTCCCTCTCTATCTGCGAATTCTTATTCCCTGAGAGTGGGTAGGCAAATTCACACGATTTTCCCTGTCTAGGCTTGTGCCCTTTTCCAACCCAACACCTCCGTAGACATCGGCTGAGGAGATACACAGCTCAGCCTGCTGCTTCTGGGTTTGCCAAGGGAAAATGAATAAAAGATAGAATCCTGGTTCAGGTTAGAAATCACCACCATGATAAAATCAAGGGGTCCCCATAAGTATGCATATACCTAACAGTGCTTTGCACATAGTAAGCATTTAACAAATGCCATTATTATTATTATCTATGAATTATATATTATAATGCATTTATTTATTTTAATGTCTGTCTCCCACTCTGGACTCTAATTTTGTTGTGGGCAGGGAATGTGTCTACCAGGTCTGTTGCACTGTACTCTCCCCAAGCGCTTAGAACAGTGCTCTGCAGAAAGTCAGCGCTTCATAAATACCACTGATGAAGATGAAGTAACCACCTCAAAGAAAAGGTCTGAGATTTTCCTTAGGAGAGAACTATTTACCTAGGAGATAGCATGGGCTAGTGGTAAGACTACAGGACCTGTGTTCTGGTCCCAGCTCTGCCATTGGCAGTCCTTGGATGACTCACTTAACTCCCTGGGCCTCGATTTCCTTTTCTGTAGAATGGGGATACAGCCCCTGCTCTCTCCCTATCACTTAGCTCTTGATCCCTGATTGGAATAAGGTCTGTTCTGATTATCCTGTATCTGCCCCAGCCATTAGCTCACAGTAAGCCCTTAATAAATTCCCCAAACGAAAATATCACTTTTAGGTGAAGAAATTGGACAGATTAATTTTCTCATAGGTTTTCCGCACCAGTCTCAATCAATCAATCAATGAATCGTATTTATTGAGACCTTACTGTGTGCAGAGCACTGTACTAAGCGCTTGGGAATTACAAGTCGGCAACACATAGAGACAGTCCCTACCCAACAGCGGGCTCACAGTCAAGAAGGGGGAGACAGAGAACAAAACCAAACATACTAACAAAATAAATTAAATAGAATAGATATGTACAAGTAAGATAAATAAATAAATAAATAAACAGAGTAATAAATATGTGTATATATATATATATATATATATATATATATATATATATATACAGGTGCTGTGGGGAAGGGAAGGTGGTAAAATGGGGGGATGGAGGGGGGGACGAGGGGGAGAGGAAGGAAAGGGCTCAGTCTAGAAAGGCCTCCTAGAGGAGGTGAGCTCTCAGTAGGGCCTTGAAGGGAGGAAGAGAGCTAACTTGGCGGATGGGCAGAGGGAGGGCATTCCAGGCCCGGGGGATGACGTGGGCCGGGGGTCGATGGCGGGACAGGCAAGAACGAGGCACGGTGAGGAGATTAGCGGAGGAGGAGTGGAGGGTGCGGGGTGGGCTATAGAAGGAGAGAAAGGAGGTGAAGTAGGAGGGGGCGAGGTGATGGAGAGCCTTGAAGCCGAGGGTGAGGAGTTTCTGCCTGAGGCGCAGATTGATCGGTAGCCGCTGGAGATTTCTGAGGAGGGGAGTAACATGCCCAGAGCGTTTCTGGACAAAGACAATCCAGGCAGAAGCATGAACTGTGGATTGAATTGGGGAGAGACACGAGGATGGGAGGTCAGAGAGAAGGCTGATGCAGTAGTCCAGACAGGATAGGATGAGAGCTTGAACGAGCAGGGTAGCGGTTTGGATGGAGAGGAAAGGGCGGATCTTGGCAATGTTGCGGAGCTGAGACCGGCAGGTTTTGGTGAGGGCTTGGATGTGAGGGGTGAATGAGAGAGCGGAGTAGAGGATGACACCAAGGTTGCGGGCTTGTGAGACGGGAAGGATGGTAGTGCCGTCAACAGAGATGGGAAAGTCAGGGAGAGGGCAGGGTTTGGGAGGGAAGATAAGGAGTTCAGTCTTGGGCATGTTGAGTTTTAGGTGGCGGGCAGACATCCAGATGGAGATGTCCTGAAGGCAGGAGGAGATGCGAGCCTGGAGAGAGGGGGAGAGAGCAGGGGCGGAGATGTAGATCTGGGTGTCATCAGCGTAGAGATGATAGTTGAAGCCGTGAGAGCGAATGAGGTCACCAAGGGAGTGAGTGTAGATCGAGTACAGAAGGGGACCAAGCACTGAACCTTGGGGAACCCCCACAGTAAGGGGATGGGAGGGGGAGGAGGAGCCTGCAAAAGAGACTGAGAATGAACGACCGGAGAGATAAGAGGAGAACCAGGAGAGGACGGAGTCTGTGAAGCCAAGGTCGGATAGCGTGTTGAGCAGAAGGCGGTGGTCCACAGTGTAGAAGGCAGATGAGAGGTCGAGGACGATTAGGATAGAGTATGAGCCGTTGGATTTGGCAAGCAGGAGGTCATTGGTGACCTTTGAGAGGGCAGTTTCCGTGGAATGTAGGGCATCGAAGCCAGGCTGGTGGGGGTCGAGGAGAGAGTTGGTTTTGAGGAATTCGAGGCAGCGCGTGTAGACAACTCGTTCAAGGAGTTTGGAATGGAATGGTAGGAGGGATATGGGGCGATAACTAGAAGGTGAGGTGGGCTCAAGAGAGGGTTTTTTTAGGATGGGTGAGACATGGGCATGTTTGAAGGCAGAGGGGAAGGAACCAGTGGAGAGTGAGTGGTTGAAGATGGAAGTTAAGGAGGGGAGAAGGAATGGAGCGAGAGATTTAATGAGATGAGAGGGAATGGGGTCTGAAGCCCAGGTGGCCGGAGTAGCACTTGAGAGGAGGGAGGAGAGGTCCTCTGAGGATACTGCTGGGAAGGATGGGAGAGTAGCAGAGAGTGCTGAGAGCAGGGGTGTTGGAGAAAGGGGGGGAGTGACTTTGGGGAGGTCGGATTTGATGGATCTAATTTTGTTAATGAAGTAGGAGGCCAGATCGTTGGGGAAGAGGGAAGGAGGATGGGGAGGAACCGGGGGCCTGAGAAGGGAGTTGAATGTACGGAAGAGCTGGCGGGGATGATGGGCATGGGTGCCAATAAGGGAGGAGAAGTAGTTTTGTCTGGCAGAGGAGAGGGCTGAGTTAAGGCAGGAAGTGAACGAGGTTGGCATGGTGTTTAGACTTTCGCCAGCAGCGTTCGGCAGCTCGAGCATAAAAGCGAAGGAGGCGGACAGTGGCAGTGATCCAGGGCTGTGGGTTAGTGGTACGAGAGCGGCGAAGGGAAAGGGGAGCGAGTGAGTCTAGCTGAGTAGAAAGGGTAGAGTTGAGAGCAGTAATATGATCATCAAGACTGGGCAGAGAGGAGAGGGAGGCGAGGTGGGGTGTGAGGCGCTCAGAAAGATGGATGGCGTCAAGAGAGCGGAGATCTCTGCGAGAGAGTAATATGGATTTGCAGGGGAAAGGAGTGTGAGTGAGGAGGCAGGTGAGAAGATTATGATCAGAGAGAGGGACTTCAGAGTTGGTGAGGGTGGACACAGTGCAGTGATAGGAGATGATGAGGTCGAAGGTATCTCGAAGAAGAGTCTCTCCGCTCTGACTCACTGGAGTGGTCTAGCATTAGGGGTCCCTGCTGATTCTGGATGCTCAACTCTCCTTGTCTCCTCTTGCACAGTGGTGGTTGTGACAGGAAAGGCACTGTTAGGTAACCTGTCGTTAATGGTCCCCCGATGACCCCACAGTCACCTTAAACCAGCCGCTGTTCGGAGCGGGGTGGAGGAGGGGGCTCCCCCTGGAGGACCAGCCCTGAGTTCTGCCTGAGAGGCCTTGTTACCTGGAGACTCCGGAGCCCATTGGTGACATCATCCTTGAGGTTCTTCAGGGCTCAGACTGTGCCACTAGTGTTACCTCCTGCACCCATGTGGCCCTAAAGGATGATCTGACACTGAACAGACTGGGTTTCCCCAGTCTATGTCCAGTCTGGTGTTTTAATTTTGAATGCCAGGCTCCCCACTCCCCTCCAACCTCGGTAACTGCTGATGAGTACCACGGCCCCGAAGCTGCATGTGTGTTCAGGGATAGTGTAATGGCTTTGGAGGAATGGAGGTGGTAAGAGACCCCACTGAGAACATGTCTTAATGCGGGGTCCTTAGGTTATGTTACATTCCTATTAAATAGCATATTCTGCCACGTAAATTTGTGTATCCAGTAATTTTGTGTGCCACTGTTGGCCAACATGAGTGTTCCTGAATCCCACTCTGTACCAGCATAAGTACCCCAGGGTACGACCTAGGCTTTGGTCATTGGTTTTACTGTTTGTTTGTTTGCTTATTACATATTTCCTTTACCCAAAGCAAAGGTAGACTGATTTTTATCTCAAAGATCCACTCTCAGTCCACTCACAGAAAGTAAGAATGTAAACGTCAGTCACTCCTGTTAACTAATGTCCAGTGGTGTCCACAACCATAAGCCCTCCTTCATCCCCACTCTTTTATCTCCCTTGCTCTACCCACTGCTGCCTCCAGCACTTTCATCCAGTTCTCAATTCCCTTTGCTTCACCATCCAATCGCACTGACTCCTGAAACAGGGCTGGGTTCAGGTTGTTGGCGCCAGAGGTCAAGGGGGTCGGGGAACCACTCAACGGAGGAGAGTGTGGTATTTGTTAAGCACTGTTCTAAGTGCTAGGGTATATATAAGATAATCAGGTTGTCCCACGTGAGGCTCATAGACTTAATCCCTATTGTACAGTTGAGGTAACTGAGGCACAGATACGTTAAGTGATTTGCCCAAGGTCATACGATAATGGGGTGTTCAGGAAGGAGCAGTCTTCCTTGGTCTGGTTGCTTACAATCACCCTCTCCAATCTCCCAGGTCATCTCCCTTGTCCATCCCCATTAGGACATCTCCATCTCCCTCACCATTATCTCTGCACCAGACAGTGGCCGGACTTTGGACTGAAAGCTAGTTTCAAGATTGTAAACTTGTTGTGGGATGGTAGTTTGGAAGGCAGAATGGCTTAGTGGAAAGATCACGGGTTTGGGAGACAGAGGACATGGTTTCTAATCCCAGCTCTGCCACATGTCTGCTATGTGACCTTGGGCAAGCCACTTAACTTCTCTGTGACTCTGTTACCTCATATGTAAAATGGGGATTAATATTGTGAGCCCTATGTCGGATAATCTGATTGTCTTGTATCTACCCCAGTGTTTGGAACAATGCTTGGAAAATAGTGTTTAACGAATATAATAATAATAATAATAATAATAATAATAACTAACACTGCTGAATCGTACTCTTCCAAGAACTTCATCAAGTGCTCTGCACACATTTAGTGCTCAATAAATAACATTGATTAATTAATTAATTGATTAATTAATGCCTTTCTCCCTCTCTAGACCTTAAGCTCACTATTGGCAGGGAATGTGTCTACCAACTCTGTTGTATTGTACTCTCCCAAGCTCTTAATACAGCGCCCTACCCACAGTAAGCACCCAATAAATGCCATTGATTTATTAATTAATAGCTATCTTCCCCATCTCTCCTATAAATCTACATCATATCGTGGCAGGAAAGTTTCTGTATGCTGATGAAGCTCAGAGCTATGCCATACAGGGTTATCCATAATGGAAAGGTCTAAGCTGAAGTATCAAAGTCGCTTCACCTGTACTAGGCAGCAGTGGCGTGGGAAAGAGTCAAAGGTGGATGATCATGTGATCAAAACGATGATCAAAAATAAAGGCAGAGACAGGTTTTTACTGCATGAAAGAAGGCAATGGTTAACCACTTTTGTATCTTTAAATAAATAATGATGGCTTTTTTTAAGCGCTTACTATGTGCCAAGCACTGTTCTAAGCGCTGGGGGATGCAAGGTAATCAGGTTGTCCCACGTGAGGCTCACAGACTTAACCCCATTTTTACAGATGAGGTCACTGAGGTCAAGAGAAGTGAAGTGACTTGCCAAAGATCACACAGCTGACAAGTGGCAGATCCAGGAATAGAACCCATGACCTCTGACTCCCAAGCCCAGACTCTTTCCATTGAACCACGCTTTACCAAGAAAACTCTATGGGTACCAGAATGACTTTATAACAGACACCTCCATAGAATTTGAAGAAAAGTCTCCCCCCATAGACTGTAAACTCACTGTAGGTAGGACACATATCTACTAACTTTTTTGTATTGCACTCTTTTAAGTGCTGCATACAGTGCTCTGCACAAAATAAGCAGTCAATAAATACCATTGATGATAGTAATGGTGAACGCAGGAGATCCACACTGTTCAGTAGGAAATAGGACAAATGGCAACCATAGGGAGGTCACTGGAGGGGAAATGAGAGAATGGAAAGGGAAGACTGGCCACGAAGGAAGGCAAAAAACCACCTAATAAATGAATCAATGGTCTTTTTGGAGCACTTACTGCGTGCAGAACATTGTACTAAGCGCTAGGGAGTACATTATAACAGAGTTGGTAGACACATTCCCTACCTATATGAAGATCACAGTCTAAAGGTGGAGGCAGATAATTAATCAATCAATCAATGGTATTTATTGAATGTTTACTGGTTATAGAGCACTGTACTAAGTGCTTGGGAGAGTATAGTATAACAGAGTTTGTAGGCATGTTCCCTGTTCAAAACGAGCTTACAGTCTATAGGGGGAGACGGACATTGAAATAAAAATCAGATTGGTACAAAAATGCCATGGGGCTGAGGGTAGGGAAAATAAAGACTACAAATCCAAGTGCAAGAGGGTGCAGAAAGGAAAGGGCGTAGGGGAAATGAGGGCTTAGTTAGGAAAGGCCTCCTGAAGGAAATGTGATTTTAATAAGGCTTTGAAGGTTGGGAGAGTGATCGAGTGTCATATATGGAGATAGAGGGTATTCCAGGCCAGAGGCAGGACGTGTGCAAGAGTGGGCAGAGAGAAACCAGGTCCTTCTGACTCCCAAGCCCATGCAGCATGAAAAGTAGCATGGTCTAGTAGAAAAGGAGCATGGGCCTGGGAGCCAGAAGGACCTGGGTTCTAATCCCAGCTCCATCACTTGTCTGCTGTATGACCTTGGGTAAATCACTTAACTTCTCTGTGCGTTAGTTCCCTCATCTGTAAAAAGAGGATTATGACCGTGAGCCCTACCTGATTAGCTTGTATCTATCCCAGTGTTTAGAACAGTGCCTGGCACACTGTAAACGTTTAACGAACATTGCTATTATTATTATACAGTGCCTGTAACATAGGGAAAGCTTAACAAACATTATTGTGATTATTGCTAATAATCACAATAATAAATGCCATTGATTGATTGATTGAAATGGAGGTCCAGAGACATTAAATGAGTTGCTCAAGGTCACCAAGGCAACAAAAGGTAGAGTTGGGACCAGAACAATTCTGACTCTTGACATTAGGCCATTACCTCAGCTGATTGGTTTGATTAGCAGACCCCAGAAGGATATCCCACAGGGAAGAACAATTAATACATGTGGAGCCTCGGGAGACACAGCGCAAGAAAGCACTGGAGACACCGGGGTACTCAACTCCTCTTGCGACACAATAGCTGCTTTTCTTTAGGGAGTAATGGAAACATCTTGACAAGGTATCCTGGGAAATTCGCCTTCATGAAGAAGCTTTCCCAGCTTCTCCAGGAACTCCAATACATTGATGAGCTGAAGGAGGCATCCTAGATGAGTGGAGGTTGCCCTCTTCAAACCTGAGACTGACACAGTGAGTCTTGATGTTGAAGGGGTTGGGAGGAGAGTTGGTTAACTGGGTCTGGGGAATGGGGAGAAAGAGGAGGAAAATCGTTCCAGTCCTGGCATCACTGCTTGCTGCATAAGTCTCTCCCCACTCAAGCTTCTCTGCCTTGCTTGATCAATAGATCTAGCAAGGTATATAATGAATGCCTACTGTATGCAGAGAACTGTGATAAGTGCCTGGGAGACTACAACAATATAGATTGGATAGATAAAATCATAACCCACAGTGATCTTGAAGTCTTTTCCGGCTGGTTTTCTGTTTGTTTTTTTTTTTCTGATCGGGGGGTGACTATGGCATTTGTTAAGCTCTTACTATTTGCCAGGAACAAATGCCAGGAAGCTCTGGGGCAGATACAACCTAGTTCTAAAAGAGACACACAGCTTTAATCCTCATTTTATGGATTAGGTAATTGAGTCCCAGAGAAATTAAGTGGCTTTCTCAAGGTCACACAGCAGACAAGTAGTAGAGCAGGGATTAGAACCCAGGTCCTCTGTTTCTTAGACTCGTGCTCTATCCACTAGAGCGTGCTGCTTCTCTAGTGCAAGAGGCCATGGAATCAGGGAGCTGCGAGCATTAGGAAAGATGGTCAGGGATGAGAGAGAGAGAGACAGAGAAACAAGCTAGAAGAACTGAGAGGACCAGAAAAGCAAAGGTTCAGTTATTTACTTGGTTATTTTATTGATTAACCACTTACTCCGCACCAGTGCTAAGCACTGAAGTAGATTCGAGATTATCACTCACTCATTCATTCATTCATTCAATTGTATTTATTAAGCTCTTACTCTGTGCAGAGCACTGTACTAAGCACTTGGAAAGTACAGTTTGGCAACAGATAGAGACAGTCCCTACTCAAAAACGGGCTCACAGTATAGAAGGGGGAGACAGACAACAAAATAAAACAAGTAGATAGGTGTCAATACTATCAGGAAATAGCCAAATAGAGTTATAGATATATACACATCATTAGTCAAATGGAGTAATAAATATGTACAACTACACATAACTGTGGGGAGGAGAAGGGGCTAGGTCATAGGGAGGGAGTGGAGGTGATGGGGAGGGCAGGAGGAGGAGAAGAAAAATAGTGGGGCTCAGGCTGGGAAGACTTCCTGTAGGAAGTGAGCTCTCAGCAGGGCTGTGAAGAGAGGAAGAGAGCTATTTTGGCGGATGTGAGGAGGGAGGGCATTCCAGGCCAGAGGTAGGACGGGGACCAGGGTTCGACGGCGGGACAGACAAGAACGAGGCACAGTGAGGAGGTTAGCAGAAGAGGAGCGGAGTGTGTGGGCTGGGCTGTAGAATGAGAGAAGGGAGGTAAGGTAGCAGGGAGCAAGGTGATGAAGAGCTTGGAAGTCAATAGTGAGGAATTTGTGCTTCATGTGAAGGTTGATAGGCAACCACTGGAGATTTTTGAGGAGGGGAGTGACATGCCCAGAGCGTTTCTGCAGAGATATAATCCGGGCAGCAGAGTGAAGTATAGAATGAAGTGTGAAGAGACAGGAGGATAGGAAGTCAGAAAGGAGACTGATGCAGTAATCCAGTTGGGATAGGACGAGAAATGGAACCAGCAAAGTAGCGGTTTGGATGAAGAGGAAAGGGCGAATCTTGGCAATGTTGTGAAGGTAAGACCGGCAGGTTTTGGTGATGGATTGGATGTGTGGGGTGATCCTTCTGTCTCTCCCCACTTCAGTCTATACTTCACGCTGCTGCCCGGATCATCTTTGTGCAGAAACGCTCTAGGCATGTTACTCTCCTCCTCAGAAATCTCCAGTGGCGACCAGTCAACCTATGCATAAGGCAAAAACTCCTCACTGCCGGCTTCAAGGCTCTCCATCACCTCGCCCTCTCCTACCTCACCTCCCTTCTTTCCTTCTACAGCCCAGCATGCACCCTCTGCTCCGCTGCCGCCAACCTCCTCAATGTACCTCGTTCTCGCCTGTCCCGCCATCGACCCCCGGCCCACGTCCTCCCCCTGGCCTGGAAGGCCCTCGCTCCGCAGATCCGCCAAGCTAGCTCTCTTCCTCCCTTTAAAGCTCTACTAAGAGCTCACCTCCTCCAGGAGACCTTCCCAGGCTGAACCCCTCCTTTCTCTCCCCCTCCCCATCCCCCTGCCCTGACTCCTTCCCCTCCGCCCAGCACCTGTATATATATATATATATATATATATATATATATATATATATATATATATTTGTACAGATTTATTACTCTGTTTATTTTACTTGTACATATTCACTATTCTATTCATTTTATTTTGTTAATGATGTGCATTTAGCCTTACTTCTATTTATTCTGATGACTTGACACTCGTTCACATGTTTTGTTTTGTTGTCTGTCTCCCCCTTATAGACTCTGAGCCCGCTGTTGGGTAGGGACTGTCTCTATATTTTGCCAACTTGTACTTCCCAAGCGCTTAGTACTGTGCTCTACACACAGTAAGCGCTCAATAAATACGATTGAATGAACGAATGACACGAGGTTACAGTTTTGTTTGATGGGAAGGATGGTAGTGCCGTTTGCCTTGACGGGAAATCCAGGGAGAGGACAGGATTTGGGAGGGAAGATAAGGAGCTCAGTCCTGGACATGTTGAGTTTTAGGTGGCGTGAGGACATCCAGGTGGAGATGCCCAGACGACAGGAGGAGATACCACCCTGGAGGGAGGGAGAGAGGACAGGGGAGGAGATGTAGATTTGGGTGTCATCTGCATAGAGATGATAGCTGAAGCCATGCGAGCGAATGAGTTCACCAGGGTAGTGAGTATAGATGGAGAACAGAGGGGGACCAAGAACAAATCCTTCAGGATAGGAGGGGGAGGAGGAGCCCACGAAGGAGATTGATAACATACGGCCAGAGAGATAAGAGGAGAACCAGGAGAGGACAGAGTCCGTGAAGGGTGGCTAAAGATGAACTTGCAGTCTAGATGATTGATCAATCAATACATCAATGGTATTTATCAAGAGCTTATTGTGTGCAGAGCACTGTATTAAGCTCTTGGGAGAGTCAGTCAGCCAGTCCATCGTATTTATTGAGCACATATTGCATGTAGAGCATTTTACTATACTGGAGAGAGCAATGTGCTGCACTGGAGAGAGTACAATATTACGGTAAACAGACACATTCCTTTCTCATAAGGAAGCTACACTCTATAGAAGGAGGCAGGCATTAATATAGATTAATAAATAATGTTTATGAACATAATTCTCGTGGGGCAGAAGGTGGGGTGAATACAGGGTGCAAATGAAAGTGCAAGGGTGACTCAGAACGGAGAGGAAATCAGGTGAAAGAGGACCTAATCAGGCTAGGCTTTTGGGAGAAGATGTGTCCTTCCATAAGGCTTTGTATACGCAGGAGAAGCAGCATGGTGTAGAGGATGGAGCACGGGCCTGGGAGTCAGAAGATCATGGGTTCTAATCCTGCTCCACCACCTGTCTGCTGTGTGACCTTGGGCAAGTGACTGCACTTCTCAGTGCCTTAGTTACTTCATCTGTAAAAACTGGAGATTAAGAGTGTGTGCCCCCTGGGGGACAGGGATTGTGTCAAACCTCGTTAACTTGTATCTACCCCAGAGCTTAGAACAGTGCTTGGCACATAGAAAGCGCTTAACTAGTATTATTAGTAGTAGTAGTATGGGGGAGGAAATTCCAGGTCAGAGAGGGAGGACAAAGGAAAGGAAAAAGAGTAACAAAAATCAATTTAGGGTCAGGGGGAAAGTGGCAGATAGGCAGAGTGCCCGGGGGGTGGGGTGGTTCTGGAGTGTGGAATGAGAGTGACAAACCCTTAGACTACCTGGGCAGATGATCCAGAATGGATCAATAATAACAGTAGTATTTCTAATGCAATGATATTTATTCTGCACCTTCTGAGTGCACAACAGTTCCCTCTCTTTATAGGGACAATCGTATCAGTTTGGGGAGCAGAGGACTTAACCCTATATCTGGAAGAAGAAACCAAGCAATAATAATCGTTGTGGTATGTGTTAAGTGCACACCATTTGCCAGGCACTAGGATCAATACAGGAAATCTAGGTTGGACACAGTCCCTGTCCCACGAGGGGCTTACAGTCTAAGTAGGAGAGAGAATGGTTATTGAATCCCCATTGTATATGTGAGAAAGTGGAGGCACAGAAAAATTGAGTAAATTGTTCAATGTCACAAATTTGGCAAACGGAGTCAGAATTAGAACCCAGGTCCTCTGACTGCCAGGCCCGTGCTCTTTCCACTGCTTCTGCTTCCTATTTCACCTGCCTAGAACTCTTTCCCCACATATATCTGTTCTCCCTGCCTTCAGAGCCTTCCTCATATCCTACTTTAAAAAAAATGGATTTTGTTAAGCACTGTTCTAAGCACTAGAGTAGATTCAACTTTATCAGGTTGGACGCAGTCCCCATCCAAGTCACTTCACTTCTCTGTGCTTCTGTTCCCTCACATGTAAAATGGGGATTAAGACTGAGCCCTGTATGGGACATGAACTGTGTCCAATATAATTAGCTTGTATCTACCCCAGTGCTTAGTACAGTGCCGGGCACTTAGTAAGGGTTTAACAAATACCACTAAAAAAGAAGAAACCAAACTCCTCATCTTCCCTCCCAAATTACCTCCTCCACCTAGCTTTCCCAGCCCAATTGACAACAATCCTTTCTTCCTGTCTCAAAAGACTGCCGCCTTGACATTATATTTGATTTCTCCCTACTCTTCAACTCTTGCATCCCAGCCATTGACATATCGAGTAGGTTTGTCCTCCCCAATATTTCCTAGCTCCACCCCTTACTCTCCATCCAAATGACCACCAACCAGGTCAGAACACTAGCCATACCCCAGCTAGAATACTTTATCAGTTTCCTACTTATTCTGAAATTGTTCAATCTCCCCAGTTATTGCAAAATTCTGCTACCCAAATCATCTTTTTATAGCGTCTGTCTGCACACATTCCCCCCTCCTCCTTAAATGGTGAGTCACACACCTCCGAATCCAGCAAAAATTCCTGACCTTTGATTTAAAGCCACTTTATCATTCCTTTCCCTCTTACCTATCCACCCAGTTCTCCCACCTCACCTTAGTTAATACTTCCAAGTGCTTAGTAGATTGTTCTGCACAAAATAAGTGCTCAATAACTAATGTGGATTAATGGAAAGAGCACGGACTTCGGAGTCAGAGGAACTGGATTCTATTCCCGCCCCCCTCCCCAAGCATTCCCCTACTCCCCACCTCTAGACCATAAACTCATTGTGGGTTGGTAATGTGCCCGTTACATTGTTGTAGTGTACTTTCCCAGGTGCTTAGAACAGTACTCTGTACACAGTAAGTGATCAGTAAATATGATTGACTGATTGACTGATTTAGACATTTTACTCCTGGCTCTGCCGCCAACCTGCTCTGTGACCTTGGGCAAATCACTTCACTTCCTCTGTGCCTCAGTTCCCTCATTGGCAACTTGGGATTCAATGCCTGTACTCCATCCTACTTAAAATGTGAGCCCCATATGGGACCTGATTATCTCGTTTGGAATCATCATGGCCTAGTGGAAAGAGCATGGTCCTGGGAGTAAGGGGATCTAGGTTCTATGCCCAGCTCCACCACTTGTCTGCTATGTCTCCCACATCATCCCCCTGGCCCCCACGTCATCCCCATGGCCTGAATGCCATCCCTCCTCACATCCACTAAGCTAGCTCTCTTCCTCCCTTCAAGGCCCTACTGAGAGCCCACCTCCTCCAGGAGGCCTTCCCAGAGTGAGCCTCCTCCTTCCTCTCACCCTCTACCCCCTTTCCTTTCCCCCCGCCTTACCTCTTTCCCCTCCCAACAGCACCTCTATATACGTATATATGTTTGTATGTATTTATTACTCTATTTATTTATTTATTTTATTTGTACATATTTATTCTATTTATTTTATTTTGTTAATATGTTTTGTTTTGTTCTCTGTCTCCCCCTTCTAGACTGTGAGCCCACTGTTGGGTAGGGACCGTCTCTATATGTTGCCAACTTGTACTTCCCAAGCTCTTAGTACAGTGCTCTACACACAGTAAGCTCTCAATAAATGCAATTGAATGAATGAATCAATGAATGAATGTGACCTTGGATAAATCATTTAAATTCTCTGATCCTCATTTACCTCACCTGTAAAATGAGGATTAAGATTGTGAGCCCCATGTGAAACCATATTTCATACTCCATAGGTTTCAATCTGATTAACTTGTATCTACCCCAGAGAATTTCACAGTGCCTAGCACATAGTAAGTGTTTCACAAATACCATAAAAAATAAAATTAAAAATAAATACTACTGATTGATGTATTGATTCCTCTGCCTCCAGGAGTCCTTCCCCAATTAATCTCTAATCTTCCCATTTTGTATCAATGCCTGCAACCTCAGCCCTTCCACTCCACCTAAGGACTTGTCACAGGTCCTGTGAAACTTATTCATATCTTATATACCCTATTACTCCCCCTGTGTGTAGTTGATTTAGACATTTGTCTTCTGTGCTAGACTTCACGGTCACGGACCATATCTTAAAACGTTCTGCACTCTTCCAAGAGCTTAGTAGAGTGTTCTAAATGAAGTGTTTGCCCAATATATGGTATTAATGATGATAATGATGATGAAGTGAGGGAAGTTGTAAAACAGATACTCTGGTAAATATCTCAAAGAGGGAGCGAACCATCGAGTTTGTGATTTACCATAGGAAACATGGGATTGAGAGTAAGGGGATCCGGGTCCCAATCCCAGCTCTGCCATTTACCTTCTGAGAGACCTTGGGCAAGTCACTTCTCTGTACCTCAGTTCTCTCATCTGCAAAAATGGAAATTCAATATCTATTCTCTACTACTTAGACTGTGAGCCCCATTTGGGACGTGATCATCTTTTATATAACCCAGCGCTCAATACATTGCTCAGCACATAGTAAGTACTTAGCAAGTACCACAGTTATTATTAGTGGCTAGTCCAGATATGTGAGAGTGAGGTAGATTCGATGGTTCTCAGACGTCCCATCTAGTCAGATGTTCTGATCAAGATTATTCCCTTCTCTATGTCTGGTTAACATTGGCAGATCATGGTCAACGGCACCACAGTGACGGAATTCCTCCTCCTGGGGTTCTCAGAGGTCCGGGAGCTGCAGCTGGTCTACGCCGTGCTGTTCCTCCTGCTCTATCTGGTGGTCCTGATGGGGAATCTCCTCATTGTCGCCATCACCGCCCTTGACCAGCACCTCCACACCCCCGTGTACATCTTCCTCAGGCACCTGTCTATCCTCGAATTCTGCCTCATTTCCGTCACTGTCCTCAAGTCCAACCTGGTCTCTCTGACCACCTGCCGCTCTGTCTGCTTCCTTAATTGTTGTTTTCCACTTCAGAGCTGTTCATCCTCATGGCGATGTCCTATGAATATTACACCACCATCTGCCGCCCCCTGCATTACAAGGTCATCATGATCCGAAGGACCCGTGGGAAAATGGCGGCCACTTCCTGGCTCAGCAAATGTCTCCTTAGAGCATCCCTCTCAGCTGGTGCATTATCCTTGCCCATCTGTGGGTTCCATGAGATCCAACAGCTCTTCTGTGACATCCCCTCCTTGCTGAATATCTCTTGTTCGTAAGAACATGCAACCCTCGATCTGACTGTAGCCACTATTTTCTGTTTGACTTTGTTCTGCTTTGTTTCCATTGTAGTCTTTTACGTGCACATCTTCTCCAGTCTGCAGAGGGATGGTCCAAAGGCTTTTCCACCTGCCTGCCCCACCTCAACATTACCTCTGCTTTTTGCACTACTGGTTCCTTCCCTTGTTTAGCACCTCCCTCAAAGGCCCCTCGGCCCTTGATCTGTTGGTATCCGTGTTTTACACGGTGGTGCCCCCCGCCTTGAATCCCCTCATCTACAGCCTGAGGAACAGGGACATTAAGGCCGCCCTGGGGAGGGTCCTAAACGGGGAAATTAATCTCTGAGAAGAGGAGGCCCCTCCTCTTTGCATGAATTACCACAAACTAACTGATGAGTTTCAGTCAATCGATCAATGGTATTTATTGAGTGCTTATTATGTGCAGAAAACTCTACTAAGTGCTTGGAAGATTACAACAGAGTTGCACGTAGATTTGTTCCCTCTTCTCACCCAACCCTCAGACCCACAACACTTATTTCTATATCCGTAATTTATTCATTTATATTAATGCCTGTCTCCCCCTGTATATTGTAAGCTCACTGTGGGCAGGGAACATGTTTGCCAACTCTCTGATATTGTCCTCTCCCAAGCACTTAATACGGTGCTCTGCACACAGTAGCACTAAAAAACTACAATTGATTGATTGATTGGTAGACACCATTCCTTTCCACAAGGAGTTTACAATCCGCAGGGAGATCCTCAGCAAAGGCCATTCTGTTCTCTTTCAGTCTCTTCACCACAGTTTTTACTGGCTGAATAGATTCCCAATGCACATTCCCCACAATATTCATGCACTAGAGCCTCTCCTCTTTCCATTCTGATAATGCCCATAAATGACAAATCAATTGTGTGGGCCTTTACTCTCATGACCTCCCTTCTCTCTTGGATTTTTATTCACTCTAATTCCAGCACTAATGATCTTCGGAAGGACAAGGTTCATTCTGCCCACTCTTCCCTATTGGTTTGGCCCCTAGCCCTTCATTGATCTCATACCACTAACCCGCAGCCCTGGGTCACCGGCACTGTCTGCCTCCTTTGCTCTTGCTCACGAGGAGCAGAGTGCTGTAGTTGGAAATCTAAAAATCAGGCTGATTTCGTCCACTTCGAGTTTATTCATTCATTCAATTCATTCATTCAATCATATTTATTGAGCGCTTACTGTGTTCAGAGCACTGTACTAAGCGCTTGGGAAGTACAAGGTGGCAGCCTATAGATATGGTCCCTACCCAACAACGTGCTCACAGTCTAGAAGTGGGAGACAGATAACAAAACAAAACATGTGGAAAGGTGTCAAGTCATCAGAATAAATAGAAGTAAAGCAATCCTTGAGTGGTTTAACACTGCCCTCTTCTCCACCCTTATTGACACCCATGCCCATCACCCTTTCTAGTTATTCCAAACATTTAACTGCGTCTTCTGCCCCCACCCCCGACCTCCAGCCTCCCCGACCCCTTGCCCCCAAAGACCTGGCCTCTACTTTAATAAACAAATTGCCAATATCACGTGTGATCTCCCTAAAATCTCCTCTGTCCCTTCTCAGTCCCTCCACCCTCCTGCCCCCTCTTCAGCTCTCCCATCTTTTTCAGCAGTATCTCTAGAGGAAATTTCCTGCCTTCTCTCAAATCCACCACCTCCACCTGTGCATCTGACCCCATTTCTTTGCACCTTATTAAAACTCATGTCCTCTCCCTTCTTCCCTCCCTAACAGCCATCTTCAACTGTTTGCTTTCTAATGGCTTTGCCGCTACTGCTTTCAAATATTCCCAAGTCTCCCCTATCCTAAAAAAACCCCTTCCTTGACTCCATGGCTCCCTCCAGTTATAGCCCCATCTTCCTCCTACCACTGCTCTCAAAACTCCAAGAGCAAGTTGTCTAAACCGATTGTCTCAAATTCCTCTCCTCTAATTCTCTCCTCAATCCACTCCACGGAATCCTTCCGTCCCCTTCACTCCACAGAAACTGCCCTCTCAAAGATCAACAATAATTTTTTTCTTGCCAACTCCAATGGCCTCTAATCCATCCTAATCCTTCCCCTCCCCAAAGCACTTGTATATATTTGTACTGATTTATTACTCTATTTATTTTACTTGTACATATTTACTATTCTATTTATTTTGTTAATGATGTTCATATTGCTTTAATTCTGTTTGTTCTGTTGATTTTGACATCTGTCTACAAGTTTTGTTTTGTTGTCTGTCTCCCCCTTCTAGACTGTGAGCCCGTTGTTGGGTAGGGACCGTAACTGTTTCTGACTTGTGCTTCCCAAGCGCTTAGTACAGTGCTCTGCACACAATAAGCGCTCAATAAATACGATTGAATGAATGAATGAATCCTAATTCTCCCCAACTTCTCGGCTGCCTTCAGCACTGTCGACCACCCCCTTCTCTTGGAAACATTATCAAAACTTGGCTTCACTGACACGGTCCCCTTCTGGTTCTCCTCTTATCTCCCTGGTCGCTCATTTTCAGTCTCCTTTGCAGGCTTCTCCTCAGCCTCCCACCCCCTACCTGTGGGGGTCCCTCAAGGTTTATTCCTGGATCCCCCTTCTGTTCTCCATCTCACCCACTCCACTGGAGAACTCATTCGCTCCCAATAGCTTCAAATACCACCTCTATGAGGATGATTTACAAATCTACATCTCCAGCCCTGATCTGTCTCCCTCTCTGCAGTATTCTATTTTTTCCTGCCTTCAAGACATCTCTACTTGAATGTCTTCCCTTTATCATCTCACTCCCTGACTTTCCCATTACTGTAGTTGGCACCACCATCCTTCCTGCCTCACAAGCCCACAACATTGGCATTATCCTTGACTCTGCTCTCTCATTTATCCCACATATTCAATCCATCACTAAATCCTGTCGGCCCCACCTTCACAACACCGTTAAAATCCACCTTTTCCTCTCCATCTAAACTCTTACCATGTTAATACAATCACTCATCCTATCCCTCTCAGATTACTGCATCAAGCCTCCTCGCTGACCTCCCAGCCTCCTATCTCTCCCCACTCCAGTTCGTACATCACTCTGTTGCCTGGATCATTTTTCTACAGACACATGCAAGGACATATTTCCCCAATCCTCAAAAAACTCCAGTGGTTGCCCATCCACCTCTGCACCAAATAAAAACTCCTCACCATTGGCTTTAAAACACTGTCACCGTGTCACCTCCTAACTCACCTTGCTACTTTCCTACTACAACCCAGCCCACACACTTCGCTCCTCTAAAACCAACATTCTCACTGTACCTTGAGCTCCTCTATCTCACTGCTTGCCCATCACCACATCCTGCCTCTAGCCTGGAAAGCTCTCCCTCCTCAAATCTGACAGACAATTACTCTCTCCACATTCAAAGGCTTATTGAAGCCACCTCTCCTCCAAGAGGCCTTACCAGACTAAAACCCTCTTTCCTCTTCTCCCACTCTCTTATGTCACCCTGACATGCTCTCTTTGTTGATCGTCCCACCCAGCCCCACAGCATGTATGTACATATATGTAATTTATTTATTTATATTAATATCTGTCTCCCCCACATTAGACTGCAATCGTATTTGTGGGCACGGAATGTGTCTGTTCATTGTTGTACAGTACTCTCCCACGTGCTTAATAAAGTGCTCTGCACACAGTAATTACTCAATCAATACGATTTTATGAATGAATGAATGAATTTGAAAAAGTCCTCCAGTAGACAGTCCTCAATTTTTTTCCAAACGATAATTGTTAAGTACTTGTTCAGTGCCAGGCCCTGTGCTAAGTGTTGGGGTAGATAAAGGTTAATCAGTTTAGATACAGTCCCTGTCCCACCTAGGGCTCACATTTACATTTAATCCCCAATTTGCAGATAGGCAACTGAGGCACAGACAAGTGAAATGACTTACTCAAGGTCACACAGCAGGCAAATGGAGGAGCCAGGATTAGAACCCAGGTTAATAATAATGATAATGATAATAGTAATGATGATGATGATGATAATAATAATAATAATAATAATATTTATTAAGCACTTATTATGTTCAGGCACTGTACTAAGAGCCAGAGGAGATGCAAGCAACAATTTCTGTCCCATGTGGGGATCACAGTCTCAACCTCCATTTTACAGATGAGGTAGCTGAGGCACAAAGAAATGAAGTGACTTGCTAAAGGTTACAAAGTAGACAAGTGGCTGAGCCTGGATTAGAACTCATGACGTTCTTTGACTCCCGGTTCCATTCTTTTTCCAGTAGGCCTCATTGCTTTTTAACCCAATCAGTCTTATTTATTGAATGCTTACTGCATGCAGAGCACTGTACTAAAGGCCTGGGAGCATACAATATAACAATATAACTAGCTTGGTGAACATGTTCCCTGCCTACCATGAGTTTACAGTCTAGAGGGTGTGAAGAACACTGAAATCAGACGCAGTTGAATTGAATTGAATTGAATTGAGAAGCAGTATGGCTCTGTGGAAAGAGCACGGGCTTGGGAGTCAGAGGTCATGGGTTCTAATCCCAGCTCCACCATTTGTCATCTGTGTGATTTTGGGCAAGTTACTTAACTTCTCTGTGCCCCAGTTGCTTCAACTGTACAATGGGGATTATGATTGTAAACCCCACGTGGGATAACCTGATTGCCTTGTATCTCCCCAGTGCTTAGAACAGTTCTTGGCACATATTCATTCATTCATTCAATCGTATTTATTGAGCACTTCCTGTGTGCAGAGCACCGTACTAAGCGCTTGGGAAGTACAAGTTGGCAACATATAGAGACGGTCCCTACCCAACAGTAGGCTCACAGTCTAGAAGGGGGAGATAGACAAAAAACAACGTGTTCTCCCTTTAGGAATTAAGTGGCTTGCCCAAGGTAAGCGCTAAACAAATACCATCCTTTTTATTATTATTAAAAATAAAAATTAGGTGGAAAGGTCTTTACTCCCCATTTTACAGAGGAACAATCTGAGGCACAGGGAAGTTAAATGACATGCCCAAGATCACAGGAGAGTAGTGAAGCTAGGACAAAACTCCAGACTTTCAGGGACATCTTTGCTGTCCACATTAGCAATCTCTTTTGAGGGATTTCTACTGGATGCGCCCACCCCATACAACGCTGATTTTTTGATCAGAAATTTCCCCCAGAGGTGGTCCAGTGCCAGCAGGCCGAACTGGAGCTTTAATTGGCCTAGTGTATACAGCCCTGGCCTGGATACAGTAGGACCTAGGTTCTAATCCCAGCTCCATCACTTGTCTGCTGCATGACACTGAGCAAGTCACTTCACTTCTCTATGCCGCAGTTACCTCATCTGTAAAATTGGGATTAAGAATGCGACCCCCATTGTGGGACAGGGACTGTGTCCACCCCAATTTGCTTGTTTCTTACCCTGTGCTTAGTTTGGTATCTGGCACAGAATAAGCACTTAACAAATGCCACCATTATTGTTATTATTAGTTCAGGGTCTGCCAATTCTCAGAGGCATGTTCTTTCCCCCAGAACCACAGCAGTGTGGCCTAGTGGATAGAGCATGGGTTTGGAAGTCAGAAGGACCTGGCTTCTAATTCCGGCTTTCTCTCTGAATGACCTTCGGCAAGTCACTTCACTTTTCTGGGCCTCATTTACCTCATCTGTAAAATGGAGATTAGGACTGTGTGCCCCATATGGGACAGGGACTGTGTCCAACCTGATTAACTTATATCTACCCCAGCACTTAGAACAGTGCCGGGCACATAGTAAGCCCTTAGCAAATACCAGAAACAAAACACGCAACATCAAAGGCAGGGCTTAACTGAAAGCCAACTGACATTCTTGTGACTGTTCCATTTCCAAGCAGAGCCACCAGGACAGGGCTTGGGGGTCCTAAAGAGAAATTCACCTGCAAAGCTCTTCGGTGACTTGCCAGTAATGAGGTCCCAGTCCCATCGCTCAAAGAGCTCCTTCCCCAGGGAATCCTGGCTGCTCCTAATAATGGGAAGTTAGAAGCAGCTGTTGATTCTTTTGCCGTTGGTGAGCTAAGATGAATGGGAACCAAGAGGTCTGGAAATCCTCTCCCTCCTCACCAAGGGTTTCCAGGCTCGAAAGAAGCTAGAGATGTGAACCAACATGAACGCTGAAGCCAAGGCCTGACGCTGTGAGTCCGAATGGGAGATACAGGAGGAGAGCAGGCCGGAGAGGGAGGTTCACTCATCTTATGTCACTCTTATGTTGCCAACTTGTACTTCCCAAGCGCTTAGTACAGTGCTATGCACACAGTAAGCGCTCAATAAATACGATTGATTGATTGATTGATTCACAGGAGGACTGTGACTGGGGAAAATGAAAATAGGACTCTCTCCCATTTCCTTGCAGAAGACAAGGCAAATAAATCCATACTCCCCGTCTTCATCCTCCTCATTAATAGTTACGATTTTTATTGAATACTTATGTGTTTTATGTGACTTAAGTGTCAAACACTGTCCTAAGCCCTGGAGTAGATGCAAGATAATCGGGTTGGACACAGTCCCTGTCCCACATGGGTCTCACAGTGTAAGTCCAAAGGAGAACAGGTATTGCATATCCGTTTTCCAGATGAGTTAACCGAGGCAGAGGGAAGTTAAGTAACTTGCTCAAGATTACACAGTAGAGAAGTGGCCGAGTTGAGATTAGAAACCAGGTCCTCTGACTCTTTACACTAGGCCTTGCTGCTTTCCAGTATTTATCTTCTTCCTCTTCCTTTTTCTCTTTTTTCATTTTTTAACGATATTTGTTATGCACCTACTATGTGTCAAGAACTGTTCTAAGTGGCTGGGGTAGATTCACGGTAATCAAGTCAGACACAGTCCCTTTACCACGTTTGCCTCACAATCAAAGTATTCTTTCCCCATTTTACAGTTGAAGAAACCGAAACAAAGATAAATTAAGTGACTTGCCCGAAGTCACACAGCAATCAAGTGGCAGAGGTATGTTCAGGAATGTGACTCATAAAGGCTTTAAATATGAGACAGAGTAATTGTCTGTCGGATATGAAAAGGGAGGGATTTCAAGGTCAGAGGCAGGACAAGGGTAAGGGGTCAGAATTGAAGTGGATGAGGTCGAGACATAATGAGTTGACACAAGAGGAATGAAGTGTGCGTGCTGAGTTGTAGAATGAGAGCAGCGAGGAGAGGTAGAGGGGTCAAGGTGATTGAGTGTATTAAAACTGATGATGTGAGGTTTCTTTTTGATGCAGATAAGATCCACTGTCCAGGTGGACCAATGAGAGAGGGAGAAATATTGAGCACTGAAATGTATATTCCAATGAATGGTGAAGGGAAACTTCATTCAACTGTCCTTTAGGCTTTAGACTGTTTGTTAGGGGACATGTCTACCAACTTTGTTGTGTTGTACTCTCCATGTGCTTAGTACAGTGCTCTGCAGACAGTAAACACTCAATAAATACAATTGATTGATTCATTGATTGATCAACTGGACTGGGGACGTAGTCTGACTTCTGGGGTAAAGTTTCATTTTTGGAGTAAGGTTTCTGACCAAAGTACCCTCTGGGGCCTTGTGGGTAGGAAACCTGTCTATCAACTCTGTTTTCTTTCCTTAATGGTATTTGTTAAATTGCTTACTATGTTCCAGGCACTTCACTAAGCACTGGGGTAGATACAAGTTAATCAGGTTGGACACAGTCCCTGTTCCAACTCGGGGTTCAGTCTTAATCACCACTAATCCCCAAGGTCACACAGCAGACAAATGGTGCAGCCAGGACTAAAACACATGTTCTTCTGATTCCCAGCCCCATGCTCCATCCATTAGGCAATGCTGCCTTTCACTTTAATCAAACAATCATAGTTATTGAGCATTTACTGTGTGCAGAGCTCCTCTGCTATATTGTACTCTCCCAAGAGCTAAGTACAGTGTTCTGTACAAGTAAGTACTCAATAAATACCATCGATTGCTTCCATGAGGCTCAACTGTAATATTAATTAGGAGTGAGTTGATGTGGGCAGAGAAGAGCACAACTTTTGTCAAAGCAACTACTAGTTAGATCATGGTACCTTGGCACCAAGGAAGACGTGTGACCTACGGGAAAAGAAAGAACACAGTCCTGGGAGTCAGAGGCCCTGGATTATAATCCCAGCTCCACCACTTGTCCGATGGATGACTTTAGTAAGGCACTTCACTTTTCTGTGCTTCAGTTTCCTCTTAAAAATAATCTGGGCAGCTGAGTGAAGTATGGATTTGAGTGTGGTGAAATAGGAGATAGGGAGATCAGCAAGGAAGCTGATACAGAAATCAAGACAGGAGAAGGCAAGTCCTTGGATTAGTGTGGTAGCAGTTGTGATGGAGAGGAATGGTCAGAATTTAGCAAAATTGTTGTGACAACAGGATTTGGTGACACTGAATGTGAGGGTTTAATGAGACAGATGAGTCAAGGATGATACTAAGGTTATGGGCTTGGGGGGAGGCTGTAAAACATAGTAGTGTTGCCTACGGCGATGGGAAAGATAGGAGAAAACAGGGTTTGGATGGGAAAATTGGGAGTTCTGCATTGGATGTGTTAAATCGGAGGCATCAGTGGGACATCTAGGTAGAGATTTCCTAAAGACAGGAGAAAATACAACACCGCAGAGAAGAAGAGAGGCCAGTGCTGGTGATGTAGATTTGGAATCATCAGCATAGAGATGGTATTTGCAGCCATGGTAGTCAATGAGCGCTCTAAGGGGGTAGGTGTAGATAAAGGATAGAGGCTAAATAAGTATGTTTGGAAGCAGTGGGGAAGGAACCATTGGAAAATGAATTGTTAAGGATCAAGGTGAGGAAGAGAAGAAAGGAGAGGGCAAGTGATTTTATAAGGTTCGAAAGGATGGAGTTGGAGGTGCAGTTGGAGACGGTGGATTTTTAGAGGGGTAAGGAGACCTCCCAGAGATACTGCTGGGAAAGATGGGAGAGGCAGTGGATCCTTCAACATCCTTCATCATCTGTCATCGCCCCTTCCCTCCTCCCCTCATTAACTTCCATTTTCAACCGCTCACTCTCCACTGGTTCCTTCCCCTCTGCCTCCAAACATGCCCACGTCTCCCCATCCTAAAAAACCTCTCTTGACCCCACCTCCCCTTCTAGTTATCACCCTATCTCCCTCCTACCATTCATTTCCAAACTTCTAGAACGAGTCGTCTACACCTGCTGCCTCGAATTACTCAAAGCGAACTCTCTCCTTGACCCCCTCCAATCCCCTACACTCCACCAAAACAGGCCTCTCAAAGGTCACCAATGGTCTCCTTGCCAAATCCAACAGTTCCTACTCTATCCTAATCCTCCTCGATGTCTCAGCTGCCTTCGACACTGTGGACTACCCCCTTCTCCTCAACAGACTCCGTCCTCTCCTGGTTCTCCTCATCTCTCCGGCCGTTCATTCTCAGTCTCCTTTGCGGGGTCCTCCTCCTCCTCCCGTCCCCTTACTGTAGAGGTTCTTCAAGGGTCAGTTCATGTTCCCCTTCTGTTCTTTATCTACACTCACTCCCTTGGTGAACTCATTCGCTCCCACGGCATCAACTATCATCTCTACCCTGATAACACCCAAATCTACATCTCTGCCCCTGCTCTCTCTCCCTTCCTTCAGGCCCGGGTCTCCTCCTGCCTGTCTGCCCGCCATCTCAAACTCAGTGTGTCCAAGACTGAACTCCTTATCTTCCCTCCTAAACCCTGCCCTCTCCCTGACTTTCCCATCACTGTTGACGGCACGACCATGCTTCCCGTCTCACAAGCCCGCAACCTTGGTGTCATCCTCGGCTTCGCTCTCTCGTTCACCCCTCACATCCAATCCGTCACCAAAACCTGCCGGTCTCACCTCCACAACATCACCAAGATCCGCCCTTTCCTCTCCATCCAAACCGTTACCTTGCTGGTTCAATCTTTCATCTTATCCCGACTGGATTACTGCATCAGCCTCCTCTCCGATCTCCCATTCTCCTGCCTCTCCCCGCTTCAGTCTATAGTTCACTCTGCTGCTTGGATTATGTTTGTACCGAAACGATCTGGGCAGGTCACTCCCCTCCTCAAAAACCTCCAGTGGCTGCCTGTCAACCTACAAATCAAGCAAAAACCCCTCATGCTCTGCTTCAAGGCCCTCCATCACCTCACCCCCTCCTACCTCACCTCCCTTCTCTCCTTCTACAGCCCAGCCCGCACCCTCCACTCCTCTGCCGCTAACCTCCTCAATGTACCTTCGTTCTCGCCTGTCCCACCGTTGGCCCCCTGCCCACGTCCTCCCACTGGCCTGGAATGCCCTCCCTCCACACATCCGCCAAGCTAGCTTTCTTCCTCCCTTCAAAGTCCTACTGAGAGCTTACCTCCTCCAGGAGGCCTTCCCAGACTGAGCCCCCTTTCTCCTCTCCTCCTCCGCATCCCCCCGCCCTACTTCCTTCCCCTCCCCACAGCACCTGTATACATGTTTGTACAGATTTATTACTCTATTTCACTTGTACATATTTACTATTCTATTTATTTTGTTAATGATGTCCATCTAGCTTTACTTCTATTTATTCTGATGACTTGATACCTGTCCACATGTTTTGTTGTCTGTCTCCCCCTTCTAGATTGTGAGCCCCTTGTTGGGTAGGGACCGTCTCTATATGTTGCCAACTTGCACTTCCCAAGCGCTTAGTATAGTGCTCTGCACACAGTAAGCGCTCAATAAATACAATTGAATGAATGAATGAATGAATGTTCCCTGCCAACAATGAGCTGAAAATCCAGAGGAACCAGTGTCCAGTTTCTCTTTCAACTTCTGTTTCCTCTCAGACCCTGTTGTAATCTTCCGGCCACTCTTCGCCTCGGCTTTTCTGAGATGGTCACCAGCACCTTCATCTGGGGCATCTGCATCCTATCCCAGACTTCAGCGGGACTGGTCGGCACCTCCCTCCCCTTCACAGTCCACGTCTTCCTGCTCCCCCTGATCCATGAGCCTAAGCCCACAGACTTAATTTATCACCCACCTGGCCCTGGTCCACGCCATGATGCTCCTCACCTGGGTGGTCACAGAGGCAGTGTCAGCCCACGGTCTGCAGCTGCTATAGGCTGACATCAGGTGTAAGGTGTTAGCATTTGTCTACCGTGCTACATGTGGCACATCCATGGGCACCACCAACCTCCTGAGCGTGATCCAGTCCATCACCATCAGCCCTAGTCACCCCTCTTGGGTCCAGCTCAATGCCCAGTTGGCCAAGCATGTCTTCCCGGCCTGTATCATCATCAGGCTCATCAACGTGCTCGTGGAAGCCAACCTCCTCCTGAGGATGGTTTCATCCCCCAACGTGACCAGCAGAGAGAACAGGTTCCATGACAACTACTGCATGGTTTCCCAGATCAGCATATCCATTAGCGCTCTGCTCCAGGGGCTGTTTCTGACCCTCATGACAGTCAGTGATGCCCTCTCCTTAGGGCTCATGGGAAGCTCCAGAGGCTACATGGTCCACCTACTGCTCTGCCACAGCTGGAGGGTCCGCCATCTCCATGGCCACTGCCTGACTCCCAGGACCTCGCCGGTGACCCAGACCACCCAAACCATCCTGCTGCTCCTGTGAGCTGCTTTGTGGCCTTTTACTCTGGAGACTTTGTCCTCTCTCTCTTCCTCGGAACCACCCGGAGAAACGATCCCTTCCTCTTGGTGATTTCACACTTTATGTTCAGCGGTTACGCAACCGCCAGCCCATTTGTGCTGCTCAACCATCACGACCAGATCACCAAATTCCTGGGTTCTTTTTTAGGGAAAAAATGACCCCATTCCTCAAAGGACTCCATTACCTGAATGATAATTATCCCCCTCCCCACCATGGAAGAGGCTTAAAATTTCTGTGCCTCAGTTTCATCATCTGTGAAATGGGAGTGCAATCCATACACTCCCTCCTAATTGGATTGTGAGCCCCAGGTGGGACAGGGCCCTTGTCTGACCTGATAACCCCAGCACATAGAACAGTGCTTGACAAACTGCTAAATCAATCAATAGCATTTATTGAGCCCTTACAGTGTGCAGAGCATTATACTAAGAGCTTGAGGGAGTACAGTACAAGAAAATTCACAGACATGTTGCCTGCCAATAACAAGTTTACAGTGTAGAGGGAAAATTAACAAATACCGCAATCATTACAATTATCATTGTTATCTTTCAGTTAATCAGTGGGATTTGTGGAGTGTGTACTATGGGCAGTGCAGTGTACTAAGCACATGGTAGAGTCCAATACATCAGAGTTGGTAGACATATTCTCTGTCTGCAAGGAAGACTGACAGATTGATTGAGTTAACCCTTTCACTTTTTCATACTAATAGATCAATTGTATTTACTGAACACTTACTGCGTGCAGAGCACTGCACAAAGTGTATGGGACAGGACAACACAACAATATCAGAGACACATTCCCTTTCATTCGATCATTCATTCAACCATATTTATAAAGCATTTTCTGTGTGCAGAATACTGTACTAAGCGCTTGGGAAAGTACAATACAAATATGAACAGTGGCATTCCCGGCCCACAACAAGCTCAAAGACATCAATACAAATGAATAAAATTACAGATTTATACATAGGGGCTTTGGGGCTGAGATGGAGGGAAGGGCAAAAGGAGCACGTCAGGGTGATGCAGAAGGGCTTTGGAGATGAGGAAGAGTGAGACGTAGACTGTGAAGGCCTCTTGGAAGAGATCTGCTTTTAATAAGACTTTGAAGTCGGGGAGAGGAATTGTCAGTCGTATTTGAGGAGGGAGGACATTCCAGTACAGAGGTAGGACGTTGGCCAGGGGTGACTGGCGAGACAGGCGGGATTGAGGCTAGTACAGTGCTCTGCACACACTAAGCATCTATAAATACGATTGAATGAATGAATGAGAGAAGTGAGGTGAGGTGAGAGGGGGAAAGGTGATGGAGAACTTTAAAGGCAATGGTTAGGAGTCTTTGTTTGATACGGAGGTGGATAGGCAACCACTGGAAATTTTTGAGGAAAGGGGTGATGTCCTGAAGGTTTTAGAGGAAAGATGATCTGGGCAGCGGAGTGAAGTATGGACTGGAGCGGGAGAAACAAGAGGTTAGGAGGTCAGCCACGAGGCTGATGCAGTAATCTAGGTGGGATTAGATCAGTGACTGTATTTACATGGTAGTAGATTGGAAAGGACGGATTTTAGCAACGTTGTGAAGGTGGTAGCGACAGAATTTGGTGGCGTATTAAAAATATGGGTTGAATGAGAGTGCAGTCAAGGATAACGCCAAGGTTACGGACCTGTGGGATGGGAAGGATGGTGGTGCCATCTACAGTGATGGAAAAATCAGTACAACAGACTCACAGTTTGGAGGAGGATACACATAACTCAGTGACAGATGGCTCCCCTTCCTAAAACCCCCACCATGGGAGTGGGGTGGTCTCCCTCGCCCTCTCACTCCTTCTCCTAATCAGTCAATCATATTTATTGAATGCTTACTGGTTGTGTAGCCCTGTACTAAGCAATGGGATGAGTGCTCCCCCCACCCCACCCCACCGTCCACTCTCCTCATTGTGTATTGTACTCTCCCAAGCACTTAGTACGGTGTTCTGCAAACAGTACGCACTCGATAAATACAACTGAATGAATATGATTGAATGAATGAATGAAGAATACAGCACAACAGGTGGTAGACATGTTCTGTTTCCACGGGGAGCTTACAGGCTAGAGGGGGAGACAGAAATTAATAGACATAAATCAATTCCAGATACATACATAGGTGCTGTGGGGTCAGGGAGGGTGTGAATAAAGGGAGTAACTCCAGATGCAAGGATGATACAAAAGGGAAAGGGAAAAGAAGAAGTGAGAGCTGAGACTGGGAAGGCCTCTTGAAGAAAATGTATCTTCAATGAGGTCTTAAAAAGGCAGGGTGGGGGGAGGAGAGAATGATTGTTGGATGTGAAGAGTGAGGGAGTTCCAGGCCAAAGGCAGGATGCGGGCAAAATGTTGGCGATGAGATAGATGAGATCGAGGTGCAGTGAGGAGGTTGGCATTAGAGGAGCGAAGCGTGCAGACTAGGTTGTAGAAAGGAAGCAGCAAGGTAATGTAGGAGGGGGCAAGATGATTGACTGCTTTAAAACTGAGAGTGAGGTGTTACTCTTTGATGCAGAGGTGGATGGGCGACGACTGGAGGTTCCTGAGGAGTGGGAAAACGTTGACAGAATGGTTTTGTAGAAAAATAATTCGGGCAGCAGAGAGAAATGTGGACTAAAGTGGGGAGAGACAGGAGGCAAGGATGTCAGCAAAGAGGCTGATGCAGTAATCAAGGTGAAAAGACTCAGTGTTCTTCCTTCCCACTCTCCTCTTCTCCCCCTCCCTCACTCAATGTCCTCCACTCTCCCTCTCCTCCTCCACACTGTCTTGCCACCACACCCTTCGTTTACCTTAGCTAGGAAATAGTAACCAAATCCCAAATGAGAGGTCTTAGGCAACCTCTCTCAAGACAGCAGAGTCAGAACTCCTCCAGGCAGAGTAATCAGGGAAATGTGAATAGCCTGCTTCCTGATGGAGGTGTACGTGAAGAGGGCAGCGATTGGGTGAATCTGCCTCCCAAGGAAATTGGTCACAGGTGGTGGAAAGTCATGAGACTTCCCATACTTCATTTCATACCTGTACTTCGTTTCATAATTTATTTCCCACTAGGTTGTAAACCCCTTGAGGGCAGGTATCATATCTACCTAGTCTGTTGTATTCTTCCCAGTGCTTACCACAGTGCTCCACATACAGTAAGCTCTCAGAAAATACCATCCGTGGACTGATTAATGTGCTTTTGGAAAGGAAATAATAATCGTGGTGTTTGTTAAGGGCTTACTCTGTGCCAAGCTCTGCACTAAGCCCTGGGGAAGATACAAGAGAAACAGTCCTATTTGGAGCTCACAGTCTAACTTTGAGGGAGTACAGGTATGAACTCCCCACTGCAGACAAGGGAACAGAGGCACAGAGGAGATAAGTCCAAGGTCACACTCCCGAAAAGTGGCAGAGCTTGTTTTAGAACCCAGGTACTTCTGACTCCCAGGCCCGTGTTCCATCCACTAGCCCACACTGCTTCCACCCTCCCTCTTGCCTGGAACTCCTTTTCCTTTCATCATTCAATCAATCATAGGTATTTACTGAGCACTTACTGGATGCAGAGCACTATATGATGCACTTGGGAAAGTAAGGTATAACAGAGTTGGTAAACACCTTTCCTGCCTACAATGAACTTCCAGTCTAGAAGTATCTATTGTCGTGTAATGTACTAAGCACTTGGGAGAAGGTCCTATAAAAAAGTGAGTAGACAAGTCTTCTGCGTACAGTGTGATGGCAGTCTAGAAGGGAGACAGCACCACCCTCCTTTCTATCTCACCAACCCGGAACCTTGGCATTATCCTTGACTCTTCCTAATCAATTAAACAATCAATTGTGAGCACTTACTGTGTGCAGAGCACTGCACTAAGTACCTGGGGGAGTACACTATAACAATACAATAGAAACATTCCCTGACCACAAAGAGCATACAGTCTAGAGGGCATTTACAGCCTCTCTCTCATTCGACCCACACGTTCAATCTATCACTAAATCCAGTAGGTTCATTCTTCATAACAGCTAAATGAGCCCTTTCGTTGCCTTCAAACTACTACCATGTTAATCCAAGCATTTATCCTAACCTTTCTTGATTACTGTATCAGCCTTCTCACTGACCTTCCTTCCTCCTGTCTATCCACTCCATTCCATAGTTCACTCGGCTGCCGGATCATTTTCCTACAAAAACGTTCAAGCCATCTTTCCCCATTCCTCAAGAACCTCCAGTGCAGGATCCACCTCTGCATTTAAAAGCAATTCTTTATCAACAGCTTTAAAGCACTACATTGCCTTGCCCCCTTCTACCTCACCTCACTGATCTCTTACTACAACCCAGCCCCCCGCCGCCACTCTGCTCCTCTAATGCCAACCTATTCACTGGACCTCGATCTCATTTATCTCAATGTCCTGCCTCTGTCCTGGAACTCCCTCCCTCCGCATATCCAACAGATGATTACTCTTCTCCACTTCAGAGCCTTATTGAAGAGGGCTTAATCAGAGAAGCCCTCATTTCCTTTCCTCTCACTCCCTTCTTCATCTCACTGATTTGCTCCCTTTGTTCATAATCTCCCTCCAGTCCCGTAGCACTTATGTACATACCCATAATTCAGTCATTTATATTCATGTCTGTCTTCTCTAGCCTGTAAGCTTGTTGTGGGTAGGAATGTGTCCTTTATGTTGCTCGAGTGTACTCTTCCCAGTGCTTGGTACAGTGCTCTGAATGCAGTAAGTGCTCAATAAATTCACTGATCGATTGAGAGTGATCTAGGGGTGAGGTAATTCGCACACTGTTACCGTGATATAAAGCTCTCTGTTTTCAGGCACAACGTTGCATGTCTGTTTTTCTGACGTTGGGGCCCTGGTTTGGAAGGAATGGAAACCAGAAATTACCAATCCAGCCATCAATATAATCCAGAGTGGTAAAAACAGCAGTATGGAGCAGCTGAAGTGGCTTGGCTTAATGAACACAGCAAAGGGCTGGGGAAGCAGAGGCCCTGGGTTTTAAACTCTGCTCCACTACGTTACTGCTGGATGACCTTGGGAAAGTCACTTCACTTCTCGGGGCCACAGTCTTTTCAGCTGTAAAATGGAGATCCAAAGTCTGTTCTCTCTCCTAATTAGAATGCGAGCCCCATGAGGGACAAAGACTGTCTTACCTGATGAAACTTTATGTACCCCACGCTTAGAACAATGCTTTACATATAGTAAGCGCTGAACAATTATAACGATAGCAATGATACTAATAATGATAAGAATAATAAAGAAGCAGCATGGCCTAGTTTGTAGAGCCTGGACCTGGGTGTCAGAAAAACCTGGGTTCTAATCCCCTCTCCTCCACTTGTCTGCTATGTGACTTTAGGTAAATTTCTTAATTTATCTATGCCTCAATTACCTCAATCGTAAATTGTGGATTACGACTGTGAGTCCTATGCTGGACAAGGATGGTGTCCAAACTGATTAACTTGTACTTACCCCAGCACTTAGTACAGAGCTTTCAACAAGTGAGCACTCAATAAATATGAATGAATGAAATACTATTAATACTACTACTAATACTACTGCTACTAATGATAATAATAATGATTAGAAATCATTTAACAAAGTACAACACTTAAATCTGTCCTGGGCAGTTCATTCCTAAAGATTTCAAAATCTCCAGTAGTTGCCTATCAACTGCCATATCAAGCAAGAACTACTCACTATTGGCTTCAAAGCTCTCCATCACCTTGCCCCCTCCTACCTCACCCCCCTTCTCACCTTCTACATCCCAGCCCGCACACTCAGCTCCTCTGGTGCTATCCTTATCACTGTGCCTCGTTCTCGCCTGTCCTGTTGTCGACCTCTGGTGCACGTCCTACCCCTGGCCTGGAATGCCTTCCCTCCCCAAATCAGTCAATCACACTTCCCTGTTTCAAAGCACTACTGAAGACTCATCTCCAGGAGGCCTTCCCAGACTAAGCCCCCCTTTTCTTCAGCTCCCCCTCCCCACCATCTCCTTGAATCGCTCCCTTTTCTCTCCCTCCCTCCGCCCCACAGCACCTGGTTATATATGCATATAGCTATAACTCTATTTATTTAAATTAATGCCTGTTTTACTTATACTGATGTGCGTATATACCTATAATTCTATTCATTTTATTGATGCTATTCATACCTGTTTACTTGTTTCGATGTCTGTCTCCGCCCTTTCTAGACTGTGAGACCGTTGTGGGCAGGGATTGTCTCTATTTCTTGCTGAAATGCACTTTCCAAGCTCTTAGTACAGTGCTTTGCACACAGTAAGCGCTCAATAAATATGATTGAATGAATGAATGAATAAGTGGTTCCCATTAGGTGGAATTGTTACCACTATTCATGTGGAATAGCTATAGCCAATGTGCCCACTGGGTCTATCTAGGAGGAGGAAGTCAAGAGTCTGGGTTTTACTCTCTCGGGAAAACATCTGGAATGGACACAGGATAATCCAGTCAGACACAGCCCCTGTTCTACATGGAGCTCTCAGTCTCAGGGAGGAGAACAAAACAACTCTCTAAACTTTGAGCTCATTATGGACAGGGAATGTTTCTGTTTATTGCTATATTGTGCTCTCCCAAGCACTTAGCACAATGCTTTGCACACAGTAAGTGCTCAAGACATACGATTGAATGAAGCTATTTCTTCCCCATTTTACAGATGAGGAAACTGGGGCCCACAGACGTGAAGCATTGTGCCCAAGGTCACACAGTAGGCAAGCAGCAGAGTCGAGATTAGAACGTGATGAGAAGCAGCATGGCCTCATGGAAAAAGCATGGGCCTGGGAATCAAGGGGTGTGGGTTCAAAACCCAGCTCAATTACATAGCTGCTATGTGATCTTGGGCATGTCATTTCACTTCCCTGTACCTCATTCCCACAACCGCAAGAATGGGAATTCAATACCTGTTCTCCTCCCTTCTTAGACTGTGATACCCATGTTGCACAGGGACTGTGTCTAACCTGATGATCTTTTATCTACCCTAGCGCTTAGTACAGTACCTGGCACATAGTCTGTCCTTAACAAATACCACAATTGTCATGATTATGTTATCTGACTCCCAGGCTCGTGCTCTTTCCACTAGGCCACACTGCTCAGTCCCTGACACTGGAGAAGCTCCAGAGAACACAAGGGCTTATTGGCCAAGGGACATACAGCCTGAGGACACATTGTGGTTTTCTACTTGAAGAAGTGTCTGACGCTTTTTAGAGACCTGCTTCCCTTGAGATACCGGGGTCTTAGGCTCCTTCTATGTGTCCTGCATACCATTCATGTAAGGGAATGCATCTTTATTGTGTTATTGTACTCTCCCGAGGGTTTTGTACAGTGTTTTGGCCACAGTAAGTGCTTAATAAATATGATTGAATGAATGAATGGTATTTATTGAGGGCTCACTGGGTCCAGAGCACTGTACTAAGCTCTTGGGAGAGTCCACTACAACAGAGTTGGTAAACACATTCCTTGCCTACAATGAATCCATGGAATTTATTACATTCCTGCATGCCCTATTGTCTCCTACCCTAAAAAAATACGAAAACCCTCTAGACCCCACTGTATCCTTCAGCAACTACCTCATCACTCTATTAGGATTTCTGTCCAGTTGTTTAATGCCATTGCCTCCACTTCCTTTCCTCCATCTCACATCCTCATCTATCCTTATCTTTCCTCGACTCTCCACAATCCAAAGTCTGCCCTCTCTCTGCTCTGATAGAAATCATTCTCACCGAGGTCTTCAGTGACTTCCTCCTCACCTAATCTAACTGGCCGCCATCCATCCTATTCCTCTTTGACCATTGGCAGCCACTGACACTGTGGACCTCCCCCAACTTTCTTCTGGAAATAGTCACCGGGGTGTCTCTGACACGGTCCTCTTCTGGTTCAGGCCTGTGTAAGAGCCTCTGGTCCCTTCTCTGCACATAGGAAACAATCCAGCAATACCAGTGATTGGTCGAATGATTAGTCCTGTGTGGTACGAGATGGAGGATTTCGCAGAAAGAGACTATTCATTCATTCATTCAATTGTATTTATTGAGCGCTTACTGTGTGTAAAGCACAGGCTTGGAAAGTACAATTCAGCCATAAAGAGATTCAATCACTGACCAAAACGGGCTTACAGTGTAGAAAGGGGGAGACAGACATCAAAACAAGTAAACAAGAATCAATAGCATCAGCATAAGTACATATAATTATAGATATATGCACATCAAAACAAGTGAACAAGCATTCATATAAATAAATAGAATTATAGATATGTACCTATATACATGAGTGCTGTAGGGCGGGGAGGGGGTAGAGAAAAGAGAGTGAGTACGGATGATGGGGAGGGGAGGGGGTGCTGAGGAAAGGGGGCTTAGTCTGGGAAGGCCTCTTGGAGGAGGTGAGCTTTCAGTAAGGCTTTGAAGGGGGAAAGCGTGATTGGTGGATTTCAGGAGGGAGGTAGAATTTGGCATCGGTCGACAGTGGGACAGGCAAGAACGAAGCACAGTGCGAAGGTTAGCACCAGAGAAGCAGAGTGTGAGGGCTGGGATGTAGGAAGGAGAGAAGGGAGGTGAGGTAGGAGGGCACAAGGAGATGGAGAACCTCGAAGCCAAAAGTGAAGAGTTTTTACTTGAATCAGAGGTTGAGACACAACTACTGGAGATTTTCGAGGAGGGGGTATCAGGCCCAGAACTTTCCTCTAGAAAGATAACCCGGGCAGCAGAGTGAAGTATAGACTGAAGTGGGCCAGGAGGTTGGGAGGTCAGAAAGGATGCTAATGCAGTAATCCAGTGTGTATAGGATGGGTAATTGTACTAATATGGTAGCAGTTGGATGGAGATGAAAGGGAGGTTCTTGGCGATGTTGTGAAGGTGTGACAGGCAGGGTTTGGTGATGGATTGGATCTGTGGGGTGACTGGGAGAGCGGTGTCAAGGACGACACACAGGTTGTGGACTTGTGAGGTGGGAAGGATGGTAGTGCCGTCCACAGTGATGGGAAAGTCAGGGAGAGGACAGGGTTTAGGAGGGAAGATAAGAAGCTCTTTCTTGGACATGTTGAGTTTTAGGTGGCGGGAGAACATCTAGATGGAGATGTCCTGAAGGCAGGAGGAGATATGAGCCTGGAGGGAGGGAAAGAGAACACTGGGGAGATATAGATTTGGGTATCAGCCACGTAGAGATGACAGTTGAAGCTGTAGGAGGGAATGAGTCACTACGGGGGTGAGTGTAGATGGAGAATAGAAGGGGACCAAGAACTGAGGAACCCCTACAGTTAGAGGATGGGACTGGTAGGAGGAACCCGTGAAGGAAACTGAGAATGAATGGCCAGAGATGAGGAGAACCAGGAGAGGACGGAGTCAGTGAAGCCAAGGTTGGATAAGGTTTTGAGGCGAAGGGGATGGTCGACAGTGTCAAAGGCAGCTGAGAGGTCGAGGAGGGTTAGGATGGAGTACAAGCCATTGGATTTGCCAAGAAGGAGGTGTCTGGTGACCTTTGAGAGGGTGGTTTCATTGGAGTGGAGGCGATGGAAACCAGATTGGAGAGGGGCCAAGAGAGAGTTGGAGGAGAGGAATTCGAGGCAGTGAGTGTAGACGACTCACTCCAGGAGTTTGGAAAGGAAGGGTAGGAGGGAGATGTGGTGATAACTGGAGGAGGCTATAGGGAAAAGGGATGTTTTTTTTTAAGATGGGGGAGATGTTAACATGTTCGAAGGCAGAGAGGAAGAAGCCGTTGGAGAGTGAGCGGTTGAAGATGTAAGTTAAGGAGAGGAGGTGGGAAGGGGTGAGATTTTTTATACAGTGGGAAGGAATGGGATCCGAAGCACAGGTGGAGGGGGTGGCACTTGAGAGGAGGGAGGAGATCTCCTCTGAAGATACTTTTGGGAAGGATGGGAAAGTAGAAGAGGGGGTCGAGAGGAGGGGAGATGGAGGAAAGGGAGGGGTGATTCTGGGGAGCTAGGACCCGATGGTGTTAATTTTCCTATGAAGTAGGTGACCAGATGGTTGGGAGGAGGAATGGGGGAGGGGGAGGGACGGGGCCTGAGGAGGGAGTTAAATGTCTGAAACACCTGACAAGGGTGATGACCATGATTATCAACAACGGAAGAGAAATAGTTTTGCCGGGCAGAGGGGAGGGCAGAGTTATGGCAAGAAAGGACAAACTTGAAGTGGACAAGGTTGGCCTGATGTCTAGATTTCTGCCAGCAGTGTTCAGCGATTGGAGTATAAGAGCAAATGAGGTGGATATTGGCAGTGATCCAGGGCTGTGGGTTAGTGGTGCTAGAGTGACAAAGCTTTACACCCAGCAAGCACTTAACAAATGCCATCATTATTTTAGGGGATCGAGTGAGGTGAGTTGAGTAGAGAGGGTGGAGTTGAGAGCGTCTACTTGGTTATCAAGAGTGGGTAGAGTGGGTAGGGAGACTTGGTGGCATGTGATGCACTGACAGAGATAGATGGGGTCGGATGCACTGAGAGAGATGGATGGGGTCGAGAGAGCAGAGGTCTCCGTGGAGGAATAGTACAGATTTACAGAGAGGAGGAGTGTGAGAAAGGAGGAAAGTGAGAAGGTTGTGGTCAAAGAGAGGGATTTCAGAGTTGACTCAAACCTATTTTTGTTAGGTGTGTCTGTTTCATCTAATTCATTTCATGCCAGATTTTGTATCTTCTGTTTATTCACTTTACTTTCTGCTTTGTTAGCATCACTAATAATCTTTATTTATCTATCCATCCATATGCATTGTATATTTGTATGACTATAATACACATACATACATATATTACTGTCACATATGTCGTATCATATATCACTATATAAAGGGCAATGATACATAATATTTGTGATATATATGTATATAACAATGAATATATAATAAATTCATGAATGGATGAATAATGAATATATATTATTAGTGATATATATAGATACATATGTCTACATAGCTAACACATTTCCACATTCAAGTAAGACACCACTGACAATGGGGTTTTTTACGATATTTGTTAAGCACTTACTATATGCCAGGCACTGTACTAAGTGCTGAGGTAGATACAATCTCATCAGGCTGGACACAGTCCATATCCCACGTGGGGCTCACAGCCTTAATCTCCATTTGACAGATGATGTAACTGAGGCACGGAGAAGTTCCAGCCACTTACCTGAGGTCAAACTGCAGACAGGTGGTGGAGCCAGAATAAGAACCCAAGCTCTCTGAATCTCAGGCCAGTTCTCTAGCCACTAGGTCAAGCTGCTTCTCTATGACATCATGGCACCGATCGGGTTTGTTGCCAAGGAAAAGAATTTCAGAGCATTCCTCTGGGATTGTACTTATCAGAGGTGCATCTTGTCCCCAGGCACCCCACCCCGACACCTCAACCAACATCCTGCTCCTAATTTTGCTGACCCAAAACTCCCAGAAGGCATGAGACAGGGAATGAAAAATATCTGAGCCGGTTGGACAAAGGTGCTGATCCTGAGGGCAGTGATTATTCCAAGAATGAGAGTTAGCTCTGCTCAGGGGAAGGATTCGGGGCTGAGGGAGAGAGGGAGAGACGAGTGGACAGAAACCAGGGTCCCCCACGTGGCCAATAACAAGGGGGACACCTGCTGTAAGAGCCAGGGATTTTTGAATCAGGACTTGGCCGACTTTTAATTTTGGCCACTAGTGGCTGACCGCAGACCTCTCTCCTCCACCAATCAGGAGGACCAATGAAATCCCACGGTACAGAACTGACACTGTCGTCAAGGAAAATTAGATTCCGTAGCTCCGAGACGAGTCATCAAAAATGGAAAGCATCTCCCTGGAGTGGATGTCATCACAGGTGCCAATTCTCAGGTGGAACCTTGCAAAATTGTGACAGTGAGAAGCAGCGTGGCCTAGTAGAAAGAGCCCAGATCTGGCAGTCAGAGGACCTGGGTTCTAATACCTGCTCTGCCACTTGTCAATGGCGTGACCTTGGGCTTACTATTTCAGCGTCCTTGTCTCCTTTCTCTCATTCAACCCACATATTCAATCCACCACTAAATCCTGCCGGTTTCACCTTCACAACGTAGCTAAAATCCGACCTTTTCTCTCCATCCAAACTGCTACCACGTTAATCCAAACTCTTATCCTATCCCACATTGATTATTATATCAGCCTCCTTGCTGACCTCCCTGTCTCCTTCCTCAACCCACTGAAGTCCATACTTCACTCTGCTGCCCTGATCATTTTTTCACAAAAATGTTCAGGCGGTGTTTCCACTCTCCTCAAGGACCTCCATCCACCACCGCATCCAATCAACTTGCCCCTTCCTACCTCACCTCACTTCTCTCCTACTGCAGCCAAGCCTGCACACTCCACTCCTCTAATGCTAATCTTCTCACTGTGCCTCAATCTCATCTATGTCACCGCTGCCCCCTTGCCCACGTCCTGCCTCTGGCCCGGAATTCCATCCTCCCCCGATCTCTGCCCCCCTCCCTTCATAACCGAAAATTACTCTCCCTCTCTTCAAATTTTTATTGAAGCCATATGTATTCCATGAGACCTTCCCTCACGAAGCCTTCTTTTCCTTTTCTTCTACTCCCTTCTGCTTGCCCTTCCTTGCTCCTTTTATTCTTCCCCAACTCAGCCCCACGTAATTTATGTACATATCCGTAATTTACTTATTGACATTAATGTCTGTCTCCCTCTCTAAACTCTAAGTTCATAGATGGCGGGAAATAGGCCTGTTATATTGTTCTATTGTAGTCTCCCAAGCGTGTAGTAGAGTGCTCTGCACACAGTAAGTCCTCACTAAATACAATCTACTGGCTGGCTGACTGACTCCCCATTCTCCCTCCTGCTCAGAGCACCTTGTGGGATATGGGCCATGTCCAAACTCATAAGCTTGTATCTGTCCCAGTGCTTAGTCAGTTGCTTGGCACAAAATCAGGGATAAACAAATACCATTCCAAAAAAGTTCACTGGGAATGTAAAACTTTTGCACAAACAGGCCGTGGTGAAAATGGGATGGGAACTGAACTGATGAATGCATAAGTAAGGCATGCTGAAGAAAGTCAAAGAGAGCAATGAGTTCAGGAAGTTCAGAACCTTTCTCAGTCCAGTCTCAGTGTGCTGGCATTTCAGGTCCAAAAGGAGAGAGATAATCAGAATGATAAGAATAATGAGGAAGCAGTGTGCCTAGTGGAGAGAGCCCAGGCCTGGGAGTCAGTGGACCAGGGTTCTGATCCCGGTTCCACCACTTGTCTGCTGTGTGACCTTGGGCAAGTCACTTAACTTCTCTGGGCGTCAGTTACCTCACTGATAAAATAATAATTGTATTTGCTAAGAGAATACTAGGTGTCAAGTACTGCACTAAGCACTGGGGTGAATACCAGCAAATTGTACTGGACACAGTCTCTGTCCCAGGTGGGGCTTACAGTCTCAATCCCCATTTTACAGATGAGGTAAGTGATGCATAGAGAAGTTAAGTGACTTTGCCCAAGGTCACACAGCAGACACGGGGCGGAGCCAATTTAAGAACCCATGACCTTCTGACTCCCAGGCCTGAGCTCTAACCACTACACTATGTTGCTTCTCATGGGGAGTAAATCTGTGAGCCCTGTGAGGGACAGGGACTGTGTCCAGCCAATTTGCTTGTATCTACCCCAGTGCTTAGTACAGTGCCTGGCACATAGTGCATAACAAATTAATTCATTCATGCAATCATATTTATTGAGCGTTTACTGTGTGCAGAGCACTGTACTAAGCGCTTGGGAAGTACAAGTCAGGAAAAAGTAGAGACAGTCCCTACCCAATAACGGGCTCACAGTCTAGAATACTAATAATACTAAAAGTACTACTACTACTACTACTAATAATAATTTTAAGGAGTACAACCTATAACTCTATCCTGGGCAGTTCACTCCTAAGGTCGGTCCCATTCAGTGCAGTCATTCCCATAATTCATCTGGAATAGCTCCAGCCAACATCTCCATTACAACTGCCTGGGATGTGGAAGTCAAAAGGCTGGGGTTTGATCGCTGAGGAAAAATTCTGGAATGGACACATGATAATCAGGTCAGACACAGTCCCTGTCTTATATGGAGCTCCCAGTCTGAGGGAGCTAGAGAATAGATATTTCATTCCCGTTTTACACAAGAGAAAACTGAGAGACGGAGAAGTGAGGTATTGTGCCCATGATCACACAGCATGTAGGTGGCAGAGTCAATCAGAGGAATAATAGAGGAATTAGTCAAACAATGATATTTATTGAACGCTTACTGGACGCAGAGCACTGTAATAAGTGCTCAGGAGAGTACAATACAAAAGATTTGGGAAACACGTTTCCAACACTTGTTTGTCCAGTGTTCCTGAGTACACAGGTGCAGTTTACAAGGCCGTTATCCCTCAGCAGCTGGGATCACAGTCTCTCTGGAAGTCGGGTGAGGGCCAGGAGAGAGAGAGAGAGAAAGAAGAGGAGTCTCAGGTCACGTATGTCACCGAAAACAAAGATCATCAGGTGGAATCAGAACCCTTGCATCAGGCAAAAGCACCCCTATAAATATGCCCCCTCGTCCACTTCCTCCTCCATCCTGGAGTGAAGACCTTCTCCATCCAGGTGCTGCACCAGTGTGTGGAATTAATCTTCAGAGGAACCTGAAATGCTGAACAGCTCTCTCATCTCAACTTCTCAGCCTCTGGATCAGCCTTTCTCTTTGTGTTTTAGGGCCAGGGCCAAGAGGCTTAGTCTTCTTTGCACCATCCTCTTCTCCCTGCTGCATGGTGTCCAAGTGCAAACTTCCCTGCACCTTGAAGATAATTTTTTCCAGTGGCTACTACCAGGATGGAGATGTAGTAATTGGAGGACTCTTCTCTCTGGATGTGATGTTGAGTGGAAAGAGCCCGGGCTTTGGAGTCAGGGATCATGGGTTCAAATCCCAGCTCCTCCAATTGTCAGCTGTGTGACTTTGGACAAGTCCCTTAATTTCTATGGGCCTCGGTTACCTCATCTGTAAAATGGGGATTAAGACTCTGAGCCCCACGTGGGACAGCCTGATGACCTTGTATCCGCCCCAGGGCTTAGAACAGTGCTTTGCACGTAGTAAACGCTTAACAGGTGCAATTATTATTATTATTATTACTTCAGAGAGCTGCCGCTGTTCTTTCCCTAGCCTATAGAATAAATGTTTGTGTTTTCCGGGGTGTACGATGGGTGGGAGTGGAGTGGGAGGTGGCACCATTGGGTGGAGGAGAAAGGAAGGGCAGCCTGCACGGGTGTTTGGGCACAGGTGATATTGACGTCTATAGGCAAGGGTCAAGGGGCAGAGCCCGGATGTAACAGTTCAGGAAACACAAATAATTCTATCAGTGATTACAGAACAATTCCTGTTTGGCAGATAACTGTACTAAACACTTGGCAGAGTAAAATACAACAAAGGTAGCTGGCAGTTGGGACTAAGTGCTTAGTTGAGTGCTCTGCAAACAGTAAATACTCAAAAAGTACCATGGGTTGATTGATTGATTACCCTGTACAGAGCACTGAACTATTTGCTGGGGGTAGTACAACGTAACAGTTTGGAGATCCATTCACTGCCCGCATGGAGCTTGTAGTCTAGAGGACTCAGAATGTCCAGGTAATTTGTTGGAGTCAGAAAGAGATTTCAAAACTATCAAATCCCTCCTTTACTTACTCTGCTCCTCTTGACTGTAATCTCACTGTGAGCAGGGAACGTGTCTTCCTATTCTGTTATATTGCACTCTCCCAAGTGCTTAGTACAGTGGTCTGCACACAGTAACTGCTTAATGAATACCACTGATTCATTGATCCATCTGTCAGCATCTATTAGAGAAGCAGCATAGCATAGTGCATAGAGCACGGTCCTGGAATTCAGGAGATCATGGGTTCTAATTCTGGCTTCACCACCTGTCTGCTGTGTGACCATGGGCAAGTCACTTCACTTCTCCTGGCCTCAGTTATCTCATCTTAAAATGGAGATGGAGATTGTGAGCCCCAGGTGGGACAGGGACTGTGGCTAACCCAATTTTCCCATTTCTACCACTGCACCTAGTACAGTACCTGGTACATAGTAAGCGCTTAAAAAAATAACATCATTATTAATTTTCGTCATTATTGCTGTTATGCCGTTATGTAGATCTTCATCCTGTTGCTTTCCCTGGCAGCATTTCCTTACAAGGTCATTTTTTACATCAAGCAGGCACCAGTCCACACCCACAACCTCTTCCATCATGACTGTTGCATTACCCTCTCCCAAGCGCTTAGTACAGTGCTCTGAGCACAGAAAATGCTCAATCAAAATTACTGATCGATTGACTCAGTCACATAGATTAGTTTGTTCTCTCCTTGCAGCTTTCTCTACCAGAGATACGGGAAAGGCTTGGGCTCACTTCCTACTTCCCTCATAGTGCCTGGGGTTTTTCTCCTCTGTGCCCTTGTCACACTGCTGTGAGACCATTCAACACACGATTTTTCTTCAATGGCATATATTAAGTGCTTCCTGGTTGCCAGGCACTGAAAAAAGCCCAAGCTAATCAGGTTGGACACAATCCCTGTTCCACAAGGTGCTCACTGTCTTCATTCCCATTTCACCGATGAGGTAACTGCGGGAACTGAGACCCATAGAAGTGAAATGACTTACCCAGGGTCACAAAGCAGGCAAGTGGTGGTGGTGGGGGGATTTGAACCCAGGTTCACTGAGCACCAGGCCGGAGTTCTTTCTGCTACACCTCGACATTTCAGTGCTGTCTCCCATCATCCCCATTACAGATACTTCACCAAACACTACCTGTGTCTCATGGCTCCTGGCTCCAGCACTTGTCTGCCATGTGACCTTGCGTACGTCACTTCACTTCTCCTGGCCTCAGTTATCTCATCTGTAAATAATAATAATTATGCTTCTAAACACTGTTCTAGGCACTGGGATGGATACAATTTAATCAGGTTAGACAGTCCGTGTCCCACATGGGGCGCACACTCTTAATCCCCATTTTACAGATGAGGTAACTGAGGCACAGAAAAGTTAAGTGACATGCCCGAGATCACACAACAAACATAAGGCAGAGGCAGGATTAGAACTCATAACCTTCTGAGTCCCAGGCACTAGGTCTATCCACCATGCCATGCTACTTCTCTATTGGTGATCGAGACTGTGAGCCCCATGTGGTATAGGGACTCTGTCCAACACAGTTTGCTTGCATCTATCCCTGCACTTAGTACAGTGTCTGGCACGAAGAAAGCACTTAGCAAACACCACAATTATCATCATTATTAGTGCCATTATGCATTCTGTAGATCTTCTCCTGTTGCTTTCCCTGAGCACATTTCCTCCCAAGGTTACTTTTGGCATCAAGCAGGCCCCAGGCTGCAACCATGTCCTCTTCCATCAGGACTGCAATATTGTCCTTTCCCAAGCAACTAGCACAGTGCTTAGCACACATAAAGTGCTCAGTCATCAAAACATTTGATTGATTGACTGACCCACATGGATTATTTTGCGGTCTATTTGCAGCTCAGGTTGGAGACAGTCCCTGTCCCACAGAAGGCTCACTGTCTTCATCCCCATTTCACCCATGAGATAACTGAGTCCCAGAGAAGCGAAGTGGCTCACCCAGGTTCATACGGCAGGCAAGTGGTGGTGGCAGGATTAGAATCTAGGTCCTCTGTTTCTATGCTCTTTCCGCTACACCCAGACTTTTCAGTGCCATCTCCCATCCTTCCCGTTGCAAATATTTCACCGAACACTACCAGCATCTCATGGCCCTGATGTTTGCTGTGGAGGAGATCAACAAGGACCCCAGCCTATTACCCAAGATTTATCTGGGCTTTCACCTTTTCAATGTACACTTCCAAAGAATGACATCAATCTAGAGTTCCATGACTCAGCTCTCGGGGAGATCTGGGACAGTTCCCAACTACGGCTGTGAGCTGGAGAGGCGGGACAAACTACTGGCTGTCATAGGAGGGATGTCATCAGCAGTGTCCATGACTGGTTCCTGGTTGCTGGGACTCCATAAGCTCCCACAGGTAAAGAGTCCCGACTGCTAGGGGTAGACCAGCTTTAGGTTGTTGTTCTTGCTGTTGTTGTTGTCATTTTATGGTATTCATTGAGCCCTTTCTATGTGCCAGCCACTGCACTAAGCTCTGTCCTATTGACGTATCCAGGCATGGAAGTACATTGAAAGAGCCGAAGTCCATGAAATAGACTTACATCTTTGCCCAAAAGGAAAAAAGAAGACTGCCTATAGACTGAAAGCCACCTCTGGGCAAGGAGCCTTGTCTACCACCTCTATTGTATTCTCCCAGACACAAACTATGCACACAATTCCGAAGATACAAGCTAATCAGGTTGAACAGAGTCCATGTCCCACATGGGGCTCACTGTCTTGATCCCTATTTTACAGATGAGGGAACTGAGGCACAGAGAAGTGAAGTGACTTGCCCGAGCTTGCCAGCAGACATGTTTCAAAGTTGGGATGAGAACTCAGGGCCTCTAACTCCCTGGCCCATGTGCTTTCCACTAGACCGTGCTGTTCCCCTCAGCTGGGAGCTACTCCCTACTACCTCCCCACATCCGACTAGAGTTCTTCTCAAATTCACATTCCTCCTAAAATCCCACCTCGTCCAACAAGTCTTTCCTAGTTGATTTGCCAGATCCTTGAGTGTTATCATCCATCTAGCCAATTCTAAAACTTATGAATATATTCAATAATTAAGAATTGTGGTATTTGTTAAGTGCTTACTATGTTCCAGGCCCTGTTCTATGTGCTGAAGTAGATACTAGGTAATTGGGTTGGAAATACTCACTGTCCTATATAGGGCTTGCTGTCTTAATCTCCATTTTACAGATGAGGTGTCTGAAGCACTGAGAAATTAAGCGACTTGCCAAACGTTCCACAGCTGACAAACGATGGAGCTGAGAATAGAACCCATGATTTCCTGACTCCCAGGCCCGGGATCTATCCACGAGGCCATGCTTGTCGAACTCACAGATAGGCATGCACTGAATTATTTATTTGGACCATCCGATTGTAAATGTCTTCTTCAGTTCACTTTCCCTGTACAATGTAAAAGCAGGTTATGTGTCAATTTCTTAATAATTATAGTACTTGGTAAGCGCTTACTATCTGTAAAGCACTATTCAAGCACTGGGGAGATACAAGATTATCAGGTCAGATCCAGTTCCTCTCCCTCATCAGGATCCCAATCGAAAAAGGAGGGAGAACAGGTTTTGGATCCCCATTTTACAAATGAGGAATCGAAGCGACTTGCTAAAGGTCTCCGAGCAGGAAAGCAGCAGAACTGGGATTAGAACCCAGGTTCTCCGACTCCTAGACCTGTGCTCTTTCCACTGCTCCTCGGTGGTATTTTACACTTCCCAAGTGCCTAATAGAATGAATCACACCAAAGGAAGTGGAGCTTAACTAGTATCGATTTTCCGATGACCCATGGAACATCCCCAGGCACGGACTACTTCAAGGGAGCCAGCAACAATGAACTGGACTAGGGCCTTTGCCCAGGATGGTATAGGCTGACCCCTGTAGACTCTAAGCTCCTTATGGGCAGAGAGCCTGTCTCCCAGCTCTGTTGTACTCCTCCAAGAGCATAGTACAGGGCTCTGCACCTAGTAAGCACTTAGTAAATCCCATGAATTTATTTATTAATTTGGGAACATAGAATGATGAGTTATGCCTATCCATATGTCCACTCCGGAGTCCCCTCTTTTGCCCACTCTATCTTCCGTGTAGATCTGCTAGGTCCCAACGGACCGCACTATCAGAGATAAGACCCGATTGCCATCTCTCTATCAGATCAGTGCAAGTTCCCCAGATCTGCCCTCGGGAATGGTCCATTGCATGAAACATTTTCACTGGGTCTGGATTGGCCTCCTGGTTACCGATGACGTTTGAGGGCAGATGTTCACCACGGCCCTAATGGAGGAGATAGCCAAGAATTGTATCTGTGTGTCTTATGTCAAAGTACACCTTTGCTGAAGGTGTACTTTCCTCTGACTGTAATCTCAGTCAAATGATTACATCATCGGCAAATGTGGTCACTGCTTGTGAGTCTCTTTACTCACAATTGTATATTGTATGGACCAAAGCCCTGTTATTGGCAAAGTCTGAGTCACTACCTCCGACTAGGATTTTACAATAAATTCCATTATCAGAAATGCACCTCTTTCCAAGGCTACTTGTCATTTTCAGGCCATAGGAAGGAGATTCCGGGTGTTAGCGATTTTGAACAGACCCTGGGCCCTCAGAAATATCCATAGGTCATGTTTCTACACTCTTTCTGGTAGTGGACCTTTGACTGTGCAGATCCGAAGAGGCTTGATTCCCTGAGAATGTGTGATTTAAACGATACATTGGAAGGCAGGCCCTTGGACCTATGGGATATGAACCTGTCTCCCCAAAGTTACATCATGTACAGCGCTGCTTATGCCATAGCTCATGCCTTCCACCACGAGATCTGGGCAGCAAAGGACATGTAGACTTTGGGAGTTTGGCCAAGTCGGATTCCTCATCTATGGAAGGTAATTCTCCCCTTCCTCCTTCTCTGAAGCCCATCTTAAGGAGACGCTTGTCCACTCGTGGCCCCTGTCAACCAGAGTCCAGTTATTCGAGTTCCTGGGTATCATCTGCATGGGTTGGGCCGAGCATGCCCATCTCAAAGGCAGATGATACTTCACTTTTTTGTCTTAAATAATATTTAATTTAATTTAATTATAAAGAAGCAGCATGATGTAGTAAATAGAGCACGGGCCAGAGAGTCACGGCTTCTAATCCTGGCTCCGACACATGTCTGGTGTGTGACCTTGGGCAAGCCACTTCACTTCTGTGTGCCTCAGTTACCTCATCTGTAAAATGAGGATTGAGACTGTGAGCCCCACATGGGACAGGGACCGTGTTCAACTAGATTTGTTTGTACCCAACCCAGTCCTTAGTACAATGCCTAGTACATAGTAAGTGCTTAAAAATACCACAATTATTATTATCATTATCATTATGATTATCATTTGTTAAGCACTAACTATATACCAAGCACAGTACTAGGTGCTGGGGAACATAAAAGCTAATCAAGGTGGACCTAATCAACATCCCAAATGGGACTCCCAGTCTTAATCCCCTTTGGACCAGAAAAGTGAAGCGAAACGCCCAAGGTCACCCAGAAGACAAGAGGTAGAGCCAGGATGAAAACCAGGTCTTTGTGATGCCCAGGCCCAGGATCTAGCCACTAGACAACACTGCTTCTTTGGTGACTTCAATCAATGGTATCTCCTTCTCCTTCTTGCGCCACTTGTCCCTGAAGGATGCACGGGATCTGGTGAGCAAGTCTATTTGGAAGACCCCGGCAGGGCAACAAGTAGGTTTGACATCCTGAACTATCGGATGTTACAGAATGACACCATAGTCTACATCCAAGTAGGGGAGTTCATGCCCCTAGCCCCAGCTGGCCAAGATTTCACCATCAGTGAGCAGAGGACAACTGGGGATGGACTGCTTTCTTAGGTTATGAAGGAAGACAGGGGAGGAGGAGTAGCGGGAGGTGGAGAAGGAGGAGGAGGAGGAGGGTGGGAAGACCTTCGTTCTGCAACAAACAACCTCTGGAGTTGCTTTCTTCATAGCCATTTCCACTACGTTGTCAAGATCATCACCATGATCCTGGCCTTCACAGCTACTAGGCCGGAGAGCCGAAGGAGATTGTGTCTGTTTAAGCTCCTTCTTCCAAGTGGGCAACTGCATGGTCTGGCTGGGAATCTGCCCCCCAGTACCAGACATGGATTTGGGCAACTGAGGCTGAAGTCATCATCGTCCAGTACAACGAGATCTTTGCCACCACCTCCTATTGAGACCTGGGCTACATGGTATTCCTGGATCCAGTCGGCCTCACGTTGTCCTTTCTGGCCAGGAAGCAGCCGGACAGCCTCAATGAGGCCTATCCATGCTAGTGTCCAACCCACCCTCAGTTTCTCAGCCCTTCAGTCTATACCCATCATTTATTTTAGTGTCTATCCTCCCCTCTGGCCTGGAAGCTCCTTATTGGCAATAGCATGTCTTCATTTATTCATTAAACCACATTTATTCCGTGTTAACTATGTGTACAGCACTGTACTAAGAGCTTGGCAGAGTACAGTATAACAATAAACAGTCACATTACCTGCCCAGAATTAATTCTAACCCTGTCCTATTGTACCCTCCCAAGTACAGAGCTCGTCATACAATAAGCACTCAATAAATGCTTTGATTGATTGGTTGATTGAGTAGGCGTTATTGGATGAGTTCCCATATTGTTATCTTGAAATAGAAGCCAGCAGGTCTGTACAAATGGATGAAATGAAAGGACGAGACTCCTTCCCATTGGTTTGAAAGCACACAACCAGCTCACTCCCTCCTACCTGTCCTCACTGATCTTGTGCTACAGCCCAGCCTGCACACTCTGCTCCTGTGGCAACAGCTTACTCACTGTGCCTCAGTCTCATATATTTTGCTGCCTACCCCTATCCCACATCCTCCCTTTGGCCTGAAACTCCCTCCCCTTCCATATGTGCCAGTCCACCATTCCCTTCACCCCCTCAAACCTTATTAAGGTCACCTTTCCTGCACAAAGCCTTCCCTGATTAAGCCGTGTTTTCCCCAGTGCCCTCTTCCTTCTGCACTGTTTATGCATTTGGATCTGTGACCTTTGGACATTTGATATCCATTAATTCATTAACTCATTCAATCAATCTCATTTATTGAGCACTGACCGTCTGCAGAACACAGTACTAAGTGCTTGGGAGAGTACAATGGAACAATAAATAGACCCATTCCCTGTCCACAACGAGCTTACAGTCAAGAAGTTGGGGGACGGACATTAAAATATATAAATAAATTACAGGTATGTACCTAAATGTTGTGGTGCTGCGAGGAGGGATGAACAAAGGGACCAAATCAGGGCAACGCAGAAGGAAAAGGGAGAAGGTTAAAGGGAGGCGTAGTCAGGGAAAACCTCTTGGAAGAGCTGTGCCTTCAAAAAGCCTTTGAAAGGGGGCATGAATAATTGTCAGATTTGAGAAGTGAGGGCATTCCAGGACAGAGGCAGGATGTGGCAAGGAGTTGGCGGCAAGATAGATAAGAATAAGGTACAGTGAGAAGGTTAGCATTAGAGTGAAATGTGCAGGCTGGATTGTAGTACGAGAATAGCGAGGTGAGGTAGGAGGGGACCAGGTGATTGAATGCTTTAAAGCCAATAGTGAGGAGCTTTTGTTTGATGTGGAGGTTGCTGGGCAACCACTGGATTGTCATGAGGAGTGAGGGAACTTGTCCTGAATGTTTTTGTAGAAATATAATCCAGGCAGCAGAAGTATGGACTCGAATGGGGAGAGATAGGAGGCTGGGATGTCAGCGAGGAAGCTGACACAGTAATCCATGCATGAAAGGATGAGTGATTGTATTAACGTGGTAGCAATTTGGATGGAGAGGAAATGGCGGATTTTAGCAATGTTGTGCATGTGGGACCAACAGGATTTAGTGATGGATTGACTATATGGGTTGAATGAGAGAGAGAAGTCCAGGATAACACCAAGGTTAAAGGCTTGTGAGACAGGAATGGTGGTGGTGTCATCTAGAGGGATGGGAAGGTCAGGGAGTGGACAGGGTTTGGGTGGGAAGATGAGTTCAGTTTTGGACATGTTAAGCTTGAGGTGAGAGGAGGACATCCAATTAGATGTCTTAAAGACAAGAGGAAACATGGACTGCAGAGGGAGAGCAATCAGGCCTGAAGATGTAGATTTGGGAATCATCTGCATAGAGGTGGTAGTTGAAGCCATGGGTACAGATGAGTTCTCCAAGGGAGTGGGTGTAGATGGAAAATAAAAGAGGACGCAGAGCTGAGCCTTGATGAACTCCCACAGTTAGGGGGTGGGAGGCAGAGAAGGAACCCGCGAAGGAGACTGAGAATGAATGGCCAAAGAACTAAGAGAAGAACCAGGAGAGGACAGTGCCAATGAAGGCAAGGTTGGATAATGTTTACAGGAGAAGGGGGTGGTCGGCAGTGTCGAAGGAACCTGAGAGGTCGAGGAAGATTAGGATGGACAAGAGGCTGTTGGATTTGGCAAAAAGGAGATTATTGGTGACCTTTGAGAGGGCAGTTTCTGTGTAGTGGAGGGAACGGATATTCGTACCACAGCATTTATGGACATATCTATGCATTCTGTATGAAAAATCGAATTTTTCTAGTAATGTCTGTCTTCTCCTTTAGACTGTACGCTAGTTGTGAGCAGGGAATGTGTTCATCAACTCTGTTGCCTTTTTACTCTCCCAGGCGCTTAAGTGTTCTTGTCACAGAAAGTGCTCAGTAAATATCACGGACAAGTGAGTCAGTCAATCATATGTATTGAGCGCGTACAGTGTGCAGAACACTACTAGATGCTCGGGAGAACACAACATAGTCAAACACACCCATTCCCTGACTGCAGCCTAGAGGGAGAAACAGACATTAGAAAAATCAACTACAGACATGTCTATAGGGCTGTGGTGCTGGGAGGGGGTTATGAATAAAAGGAGCAAGTCAGGGTGATGCAGAAAGGATTTGACACAAAGAAAATGAGGGCTTAGTCAGGGAAGGCCTTTTGGAGATGTGCCTTCAACAAGGCTTTGAATGGGTGGGAAGAGTCCATTGTCTGTCGGACATGAGGAGGAAGAGCATTCCAGGCCTTAAGTGGGACATGGGCGAGAGGTGAGTAGCAAGGTAGACGAGATTGAGGTACAGTGAGTAGGTTGGCATTGGAAGAGCCACGTGTGTGGTCTGGGTTGTAGCAGGAGAGTAGCAAGGTAAGGTAAGAGAAAGCAAGGTGATTGAGTACTTTGAGGGCAATGGTAAGGAGTTTCTGTTTGATGCAGAAGTGAATGGGCAACCACTAGAGTTTCTTGAGGAGTGGGGAAACATAGACTGAACCCCTTTTTGTAGAAAAACGATCCGGTCAATACAATGAAGTATGAACTGGAGTAGAGAGAGACAGGAGGCAAGAAGGGCAGCAAGGAGACTGATTTGATAATCAAAGCAGGATAGGGTGAGTCTTTGGTATAACGAGGTAGCAATTTGGATGGACAGGAAAGGACAGATTTTAGCGATGTTAAATCCATCACTCCATTGGTGGATCAATCGTTTGATTGACTGATTGTTCTATAAAGTTCCTAATACAGTACTCTGTCCATAGTAACTGCTCAATAGCTCCCTTTGTGATAAGGAAGACTGTTCCAAGCTCTCATTGAACTCACTGTCTCCTGCCCCTATGAAGGGAGCAAAACGTTGCCATGGGATTTCTATATCATTTCCTCTCTTCACCCCATGCCCCTGAGTCCCAGGGAGGAAAGCCTCAATGCTCTGCCTATCTCCCACTTCCCCTCCTCGTGCAGATCCCTGGTCCATGTGTAGCGAGAGCTGCCGGCGATTCAGGAGAACAGCTCAGGAAGGGAAAGCTGCCTGCTGCTACGACTGCGTGCCCTGTGTGAAGGGCAAGATCAGCAATCAGACAGGTAGGTGTCCACCAAGAATCATGTTCCCGGTCAAACAACAGCGGGTCAGGAAGGATATTCCACGAGAGCTTTCTGAGAGCAAGAAGTAATATTGATAATAACAAAAATAAGTGTGATATTGTTGTGACATTTGAAATTATATATGTGAATTATTGTGATGTTTGTTATGTGTTTGCTAGGTGTCCAAAGAAGCAGCAGTGTCTGGTGGATAGAGCACAGGCCTGAGTGTCAGAATCATGGCTCCTCCACTTGTCTACTGTGTGACCTCGGGTAAGTCCCTTCACTTCTCTGGGCCTCAGTTCCCTCATCTTCCAATTGGGGATTAAACGCCTGTTCTTCCTCCCACTTAGACTATGAGCCCCTTTTGGGACGTAATTATTTTGTATCTACCCCGGAGCTTAGTATATTGATTGGCACATAGTAATCACTTAGGCAGTCCCACAAGTATTCTTATACGAGTCTTAGTCTCTGCCAGAGACACCAAGATGCTTGGAGGATGCTTTTTATGGTTTCTGCTGAATGCTTATTATTTGCCAGGTACTGTACTAATCCCCTGGGTAGATACAAGCTAAACAGATTGAACACAGCCCATGTCCCATATGGGGCTCACAGTGTCAATCCCCATTTTACAGATGATGTAACTAAGCGAAGAGAAGTGAAGTGACTTGACCAGGTTCACAAAGCAGAAAAGGTGGCAGGGCCGGGATTAGAACCCAGGTCATTCTGACTCCCAGGCCCCGGCTCCATCCACTAGGCCATACTGAAGGTGGGGGACTTGGGGCAGTTGGGACACCTAGCCTTCTTGGTGCCCTATTGACTCATCAGGGTTGGGCTCCTGCCTGACCCACAGCCTTTGGAATTGGGAGGCGTCCCTCATTCCCCTGTTAATGAATCAATCAATCAGTGCTATTAATGAGCACCTACCAGGTGCTGAGCTCTGTACTAAATGCTTGGGAGAGTACAATACAGCAGAGTTGATAGAGACGTTCCAGTCATTTGAAAGCAGCTTCTCCATTGAACTAACTGTCCTGGTTGTTCTTTTCTGCATTTGCACCTCTATTGTGAATTACCCTCGTCCAGGGACTGGAACTTCAGATGTCATACCAGATGAGGTGTGAAATTCCATATACTCCTTTCAGATATGGATCAATGCATCAAGTGCCCCCAAGATGAATTTCCAAATCCTGAGACAGATCAGTGTAACCCAAAAGCGGTGGTCTTCCTTTCCAACAAGGAGCCTTTGGGAATGGTTCTGGTTTCCTTAACCCTTTGTTTCTCTCTCCTCACCGCTCTGGTTTTGGGGGTCTTTATCCGACACCGAGACACCCCCATAGTGAAAGCTAAAAACCGCAGTCTCTATTACACCCTCCTCACGGCCCTTCTGCTCTGCTTCCTGTCATTCTTGACCTTTTTTGGCGCCCCGGCCCGGCTACCTGCGTTAGACAGTCTTCAGAGTCACCTTCTCCTTGGCCATTTCCGCAGTGTTTCCCAACAAGGTCACCGTGGTCCTGGCCTTCAGGGCCACCTGGCTGGGGAGCAGAATAAGGACGTGGCTGGGTCCAGTGCGCCTTCCTCTATTGCCTGTGTCTGCTCCCCCGTTCAAGTGGGCATCTGCATGGTCTGGCTGGGAACCTACCCCCATTCCCCAACGTGGACATGGTGTCCAAGGCCGGGGTCATCATCGTCCATTCCAACGAGGGCTCCACCACCGCCTCCTACTGCATCCTCGTCTCATGGCCATGGTCAGCCTCACAGTGGCCTTCCTGGCCCAGAAGCTGCCGGGCAGTTTCAATGATGCCAAGTTCATCATGTTCAGCATGCTGGTGTTCTGCAGCGTTTGGGTTTCCTTCCTGCCCACCTACCTGAGCACAAACGGCAAGGCCATAGTGGCCGTAGAGGTCTTCTCCAACCTGTACTCCGGCACTGGGATCCTCGGCTGCATCTTCGGACCCAAGGTCTACGTGAACCTGCTGAGGCAAGACAGGAACACCAGACGGCGGTTCCTGGGGAAGCAGGGGAATCCTTAAATGGGGCACAATCAGGCGAGACCCCTGAGGCCAGGGTCAGGACGGTGGGCACTCAAAGGTGAGGGTTCAGATGCAGCCCCTCCCCACTGACACGAGACGCCACAGGCATCCCACAGGTGGTACCGTTTTGCCTGAGGTAATTTCCCACATTGGCTCCCCAAAGGTCCATGTTCTCCTAAGCCCTTGACCTCATGAGGGCCTGAGATCGGTCGAGAGGAGCACCAATCTCTGTCCCCATGAGGAGACCGAATGTGGTGCCTCCCTCAAGTGGAGGGAGAATGAGGCAGATCCCCACAGGTCACCCTGGGTCTCCGGGAGAGTTCTAGTCGAGTGGGACGGGACATGCCAATCCTGAATCATTCCCCGCTCTGGGCCTCTGGGCATGTCCCTTCCAGCTTTGCCCTCTTCCCACCTTCTTCATTCCACCAATCAATCTGTCACATTTATTGACCACTTACGATGTGCAGAGCACTGTACTAAGCACCTGGGAGAGTATGATGTAACAATATAACAGACACATACCCTGATCATAGTCTAGAGGGGAAGATAGACATTAATTTCAGTAAATCTATTATGGCTATGTACAGAAGTGCTGTATATCCCTCTCCTTTGCACTCTCCCACCAACTACTGCACCCTGCAGCCCACTCCTCTCTGCTTCTTTACTGGGTTCCCACTTCCCTCATGCCCTGCCCTGATCAATCAGTCAATCAATCATAATGATTGGGTACTTACTGTGTGGAGAGCACTATACTTACCGCTTTAGAGAGGAGCGTCCTACCTCATTCATTCCCTTCCAACACCTCCCAGCTGGACTCAGAACCCTAGAGTAGGGGCTGGGGGCTTGGATCCCCCGCCTCACTCTCCATCTTGGGAGACCACGCCCTGAGACTCAATGTGGCCTAATCAGGCAGAATATGGTCTAGTGGAAACAGCACAGGCCTGAGAGCCAGAAGATCTAGGTTTTAATCCCACTCCACCCCTTGCCTGTCATGTGAGCTTGGACAAGCCACTTCAATTTTCTGGGTTTCAGTTTCCTCATCTGTAAAATGGGGATTAAGACTGTGAGCCCTATATGGAACTGAGATTGAGTTCCTCTGATAATCTTCTATCAACCCAGCCGTTAGAACAGTTTCTGACCCAGAGTAAGCTCCTACGGATACCCTGACTGTATCCCCTGATCCCCTGATACCTCCTCTAGACTGTGAGCCCGTTGTGGGCAGGGACTGTCTCGTTTCATTGTTGTATTTTACTTTCCAATCAGTACAGAGCTCTGCACACAGTAAGTGGTCAATAAATACGATTGAATGAATGAATGAATGAATGACAAAATAAAGAGAGCCAGGGTTGGGAGATGCACGGCTCCCTCTGCCCCATAGTTGCACTGTGGCCTCAGTCTCCCCACCTCTCCCTACCCCAGCCGGGAACAGACCGTGTATCTGTCGCCCCCTCTCCCCAACCGCCTACTCTGCTGTTTCAGTGCCTGTGGGCATTCCGAGTTGGTCGTGGCCCTGGTTCCTATGCCGTGTTTCTCCAAGACCCCCAGTCCACCACCCGGCAGCTTTGCCTGGATGAAGAAAGCCTGCCCCAGACCTCCAAGCCCCACAAACAGGCACAGAGAGAATAGCAGGGGAGAAGAGCAGAGGGCAAGAAAGCAGCCATACAGAGCTTAAAGAAAGGAAGAAAAGAAGTAACATCATTAATTATCTTTTATTTTTACGGGGAAATCAGGGAATGGTTGTCCTGAGACTGTGGGGAAGCAGAGTTTCCCTATCAAAGGACTCTAAAGTAAATATCCTCTAGACCAGAAGCTCATTGTGGGCAGGGAACACATCTACGGATTCTGTAGTACTGTACTCTCCCAAGCGCTGAGTACAATGCTCTGAACACAGTAAGCTCTCAATAAATACGACTGATTAACTGATTCCTAAAGTGGGTCCCGCTCAGTGGAATCATTCCCATTGCTCATCTTGAACAGCTCCAGCCAATGTCTCCACTACGTCTGTCTACGATGTGGAAGTCAAGATGCTGGGGTTTACTCTGTGAGGAAGGCCCTGGAATGCACATAAGATAGTCAGGTCAGACACAGTCCCTGTCCCACATGGAGCGCCCAGTCTAAGAGAGAGGGAGAACAGGTATTTAATCCCCATTTGACAGCTGAGGAAACTGAGGCCCAGAGAAGTGAAGTGATGTGCCCAAGATCTCCAGCCCTGATTTCTCTCCCTTGCTTTAATCTCAGATTTCCTCCTGCCATCAAGACATCTCTACTTGGATGTCTTCCTGTCACATCAAACTTCATATGGCTAAAACAGAACTTTTTATCTTCCCTGTCCTCTCACTGACTTTCCCATCACTGTGGATGGAACCACCATTCTTCCTGTCTCACAAGACCATAACCCTGGGGTAATCCTTGACTCCTTTTTCTCCTTCAACCCACATATTCAATCCATCACTAAATCCTGTCAGTTCCACCTTCACAGCATTGCTAAAATCCACCATTTCCTCTCAGTCCAAACTCCTACTTCGTTAATCCAAGCAGTTATTCATTCAGTCATATTTATTGAGCACTTACTGTGTGCAGAGCACTGTACTAAGCGCTTGGAAAGTACAATTCGGCAACAGAGATAATCCCTGCCCACAGTGGGCTCTCAGTCTAGAAGGGGGGAGACAGACATCAAAACAAGTAAACAGGCAACAATAGCGTCAATATAAATAAATGGAATTATAGATATATACAAATAATTAATATAAATGAATAGAATTATAAATATGTGCATATATACACAAGTGCTATGAGATGGTAAGGGGGGTAGAGCAAGGGGAGTGAGTCAGGAAATGTCGGGGGTGAGCAGTGGAAAAGGAAGACTTAGTTTGGGAAAGCATCCTGGAAGAGGTGAACCTTCAGTAGGGCTTTGAAGGGGGTAAGTGTGATTGTTTGGCTGATTTGGGGAGGGAGGGCATTCCAGGCCAGAGGTAGGACATGGGCCAGGGATCAACGGCGGGACAGGCGAGAACGAGGCACAGTGAGAAGGTTAGCACCAGAAGAGCAGAGTGTGCGGGCTGGGATGTAGTAGGAGAGTAGGGCGGTGAGGTAGGAGGAGGCAAGGTGATGGAGAGGTTTGAGGCCAATAGTGAGGAGTTTTTCCTTGATACGGAGGGTGATAGGCAACCACTGGAGAATTTTGAGGAGGGAGGTGACGTACCCAGAACGTTTCTTGCAGAAGGATAATCCGGACAGAAGAGTAAAATATAGCTGAAGTGGGGAGAGACAGGAGGTTGGGAGATCAGAGAGGAGGCTGATGCAGTATTCCAGTCGGGATAGGATGAGAGTTTGTACTAATGTGGCAGCAGTTTGTACGGAGAGGGAAGGGAAGATCTTGGTGATGTTGCGAAGGTTAGACCGGCAGGTTTTTGGTGATGGGCTGGGTACGTGGGGTGAATGATAGAGTGGAGTCAAGGATGACACCAAGGTTGTGGACTTGTGAGACGGGAAGGATGGTAGTGCCATCTACAGTGATGGGAAAGTCAGGGAGAGGACAGGGTTTGAGAGGAAAGATAAGGAGCTTAGTCTTGGTTATTTTGAGTTTTACTTGGTGGGAGGACATCCATGAGGAGATGTCTTGGAGTCAGGAGGACATAAGAGCCTGGAGGGAGAGAGAGAGAACAGGGGAGGAGATATAGATTTGGGTATCATCTGAACAGAGATGATAGTTGAAGCTGTGGGAGCGAATGAGTTCACCAAGGGAGTGAGTATAAATGGAGAACAGAAGGGAACCAAGAACTGACCTTTGAGGAACCCTTACAGTTAGGGTATGGGAGGGGGAGGAGGAGCCCCATGAAGGAGACTGAGAATGAATGGCCAGAGAGATGAGAAGAGAACCAGGAGAGGATGGAGCCAGTGAAGCCAACGTTGGATAATGTTTGGAGGAGAAAGGGATAATCGGCAGTGTCAAAAGCAGCTTAGAAGTCAAGGAGGATTAGGATGGAGTGGGAGCCATTGGATTTGGCAAGGAGGTCACTGGTGACCTTTGAGTGGAGTGGAGAGGACGGAAGCCAGATCGGAAGGGTCCAGTAGAGAATTCGAGAAGAGAAATTCGAGGTAGTGAGTGTAGACGACTCGCTCCAGGAGTTTGGAAAGGAAGGGCTATCCTATCCATTGGAAGGTAGGAAGGGACGGGGGGGGGGCGGGGACTTCCCTCTCAGTCCCTATCCCTCAGCAGGACCTGGCCTGCCACGAGGACCTGGAGGACCTGCAGGCCAAGCTGATCTATTAAGCTCATTTCTGAGTTCCCTGTGGCGGAACCAGAAGGGGGCTTCTCCCACGGCTCCTACGCCCGGCAGGAATGAGGCACCTATCCCGCCTTGAATAGTCTATCAGCTTCCTTGCTGACTTCCCTGCCTCTTTTCTCTCTCTACTCCAGCCCATACTATACACTGCTGCCCAGATCATTTTCCTACAAAAACGTTCAAGCCATGTTTCCCTACTCCTCAAGAGCCTCCATTGACTTCCCATCCACCTCTGCATCCAATAAAAACTCCGTGCCAATGGCTTCAAGGCACTCAATCACCTTTGTCCCCTCCTACCTCACCTCGCTACTTTTCTACTACAACCCAACCTTCATACTTCGTTCCTCTACTGCTGACCTTCTCACTGTACCTCAATCTTGTCTAACATCCCTCCCGTGTCCTGTCTATGGCCGGGAACACCCTCCCTCCTCATATCCGACAGGTAATCACTCAAACCTCCTTCAAAGCCTTATTGAAGGCACATCTCCTCCAAGAGGCCTTCCCTCACTAATCCCTCTTAATGGCCATCTAGGTTTGGCTGGTACTTCTTCCAGTCCAGCATTCTATCTTCTATAGTGGCAACAGGTGATGGTTGTCCTCCAGAGCCATTCGCTCATTCAATCATATTTGTTCATATCTGTTCTCGATCTACACGCACTCCCTTGGTGACCTCATTCGCTCCCACGGCTTCAACTATCATCTCTACGCTGATGACACCCAGATCTACATCTCTGCCCCTGCTCTCTCCCCCTCTCTCCAGGCTCGCATCTCCTCCTGCCTTCAGGACATCTCCATCTGGATGTCTGCCCTCCACCTAAAGCTCAACATTTTGAAGACTGAACTCCTTGTCTTCCCTCCCAAACCTTGCCCTCTCCCTGACTTTCCCATCTCTGTTGACGGCACTACCATCCTTCCCGTCTCACAAGCCCGCAACCTTGGTGTCACCCTCGACTCCGCTCTCTCATTCAGCCCTCACATACAAGCCGTCACCAAAACCTGCCGGTCTCAGCTCCGGAACATTGCCAAGATCCGCCCTTTCCTCTCCATCCATACCGCTACGCTGCTCATTCAAGCTCTCATCCTATTCCGTCTGGACTACTGCATCAGTGTTCTCTCTGATCTCCCAACCTCTTGTCTCTCCCCACCTCAATCCATACTTTATGCTGCTGCCCGGATTATCTTTGTCCAGAAACGCTCTGGGCATATTACTCCCCTCCTCGAAAATCTCCAGTGGCTACCAATCAATCTGCGCATCAGGCAGAAACTCCTCACCCTGGGCTTCAAGGCTGTCCATCACCTCGCTCCCTCCTACCTCACGTCCTTTCTCTCCTTCTACAGCCCACCCCGCACCCTCGGCTCCTCTGCCGTTAATCTCCTCCCTGTACCTCGTTCTCGCCTGTCCCGCCATCGACCCCCGGCCCACGTCATCCCCCGGGCCTGGAATGCCCTCCCTCTGCCCATCCGCCAAGCTAGCTCTATTCCTCCCTTCAAGGCCCTACTGAGAGCTCACCTCCTTCAGGAGGCCTTCCCAGACTGAGCCCCTTCCTTCCTCTCCCCCTCGTCCCCCTCTCCATCCCCCATCTTACCTCCTTCCCTTCCCCACAGCACCTGTATATATGTGTATATGTTTGTACATATTTATTACTCTATTTATTTATTTATTTATTTATTTCACTTGTACATATCTATTCTATTTATTTTATTTTGTTAGTATGTTTGGTTTTGTCTCCCCCTTTTAGACTGTGAGTCCACTGTTGGGTAGGGACTGTCTCTATATGTTGCCAATTTGTACTTCCCAAGCGCTTAGTACAGTGGTCTGCACACAGTAAGCGCTCAATAAATAAGATTGATGGTGATGATGATTATGCGAGCCTGGAGGGAGGGAGAGACAGCAGGGGTAGAGATGTAGATTTGGGTGTCATCAGCGTAGAGATGATATTTGAAGCCGTGGGAGCGAATGAGGTCACCAAGGGAGAGAGTGTAGATCGAGAACAGAAGGGGACCAAGAACTGAACCTTGAGGAACCCCTGCAGTAAGCGGATGGGAGGGGGAGGAGGAGCCCGCAAAAGAGACTGAGAATGAACGACCGGAGAGATAAGAGAAGAACCAGGAGAGGACGGAGTCTGTGAAGCCAAGGTTGGATAGCGTGTTGAAGAGAAGGGAGTGGTCCACAGTGTCGAAATCAGCTGAAAGGTCGAGGAGGATTAGGATAGATTAGATGCCGTTGGATTTAGCAAGCAGGAGGTCATTGGTGACCTTTGAGAGGGCAGTTTCCGTGGATGTAGGGGACGGAAGCCAGATTGGAGGGGGTCGAGGAGAGAGTGGGCGTTGAGGAATTCGAGGCAGCGCGTGTAGACGGCTTGTTCAAGGAGTTTGGAAAGGAATGGTAGGCGGGAGATAGGGCGATACCTAGAAGGTGAGGTAGGGTCAAGAGAGGGCTTTTTTTAGGATGAGAGAGACATGGGCATGTTTGAAGGCAGAGTGGAAGGAACCAGTGGAGAGTGAGTGGTTCAAGATGGAAATTAAGGAGGGGAGAAGGGATGGAGCGAGAGATTTCATGAGATAAGAGGGAATGGGGTCAGAAGCACAGGTGGCCAGAGTAGCACTTGAGAGGGGGAGGAGAGTTCCTCTGAGGATACTGCTAGGAAGGATGGGAGAGTAGCGGAGAGCGTTGAGAGCCGGGAGGTTGCAGAAGGAGGGGGAGTGACGTTTAGGAGCTCAGACCTGATGGATTTAATTTTATTAATGACGTAGGAGGCCAGATCGTTGAGGGTGTGAGAAGGAGGAGTGGGAGGAACCGGGGGCCTGAGAAGGGAGTTGAATGTACGGAAGAGCTGACGGAGATGATGGGCATGGGCGTCAATAAGGGAGGAGTAATAGTTTTGTCTGACAGAGGAGAGGGCTGAGTTAAGGCGGAAAAGGATAAACTTGAAGTGAACGAGGTTGGCATGCTGACTTTCGCCAGCAGCGTTCGGCAGCTCGAGCATAGGAGCGAAGAAGGTGGACAGTGGCAGTGATCCAGTGCTGTGGGTTAGTGGTCCGAGAGCGGTGAAGGGAAAGTGGAGCGAGCGAGTCTAGCTGAGTAGAAAGGGTAGAGTTGAGAGCAGTAATCTGATCATCAATTTTGGGTTGAGAGGAAAGGGAGGTGAGGTGTGGTGTGAGGCGCTCAGAAAGATGGATGAGGTCAAGAGAGCGGAGATCTCTATGAGGAAGTAATATGGATTTACAGGGGAAAGAAGTGTGAGTGAGGCGCCAGGTGAGAAGATTATTATCAATAATCTATGATCAATATCTTTAATATGGCATATTTAATGAGTATTACGAGATTTTAAAGTGGTTACTAAGTACCAAGCACTGGATTAAGTGGTGAGGTAGATGCAAGATATGTTGGACACAGTCCATACCCCATGTGGGGCTCATGTTCTAAATAAGAGAGGGTACAACTCAATCCCCTTTCAGGGATACATCTGGAGAGTTTCCAGTACTCTACCAGTCTTGGCTACAGGAGGGTGAATCAAGCAGAGGCCTAACCATTCGATTCCTAATTTAGGCAGTGGCTACAGAGTGTAAAGCGAGTGTAAAGCAGTCCGTTACAAGTCAAACTTCACCCACGCTGGGCAACAGAGGCATGGGATCGAGTCGAGGGTGGACACTATAGTTTACTGTGCAGAAGGCGGCAATGGTAAACCACTTCCGTATTTTTACTAAGGAAACTCTATGGATACACTACCAGAATAATTGCAGATTTAGAGTGGAGCGCTTTGGGATAGATGTGTCCATGGTGTCGCGTTAGGTAGGAAATGTTTCAATGGCATAAAACAAGAAAATGATTTAATCGCCATTTTAAAGATGAGGAAATGAAGGCACAGAGATGTGTACCAGGCACCACACTAAGCACTTGGTTTGATAAAAGATTATCAGGTTTGCTGATAGTTTTAATCCTCAATTTATAGATGAGTTAACTGAGGAGTGACTTGCCCCAGGTCATACACCAGACCAGTGGCAGATTTGGGATTAGAACAGAGGTCCTCTGACTGCCAAGCCTGTCCTCTCTCCACTAGGACACACTGTCTCTCCTTCTAGTTCAAACTTGGAAGCTGGAAGGGGAGAGAGGAAACAGAGATCTGGATTTAGTAGTTTGAACGTTGGGACATATCCGAGAACCTGGATACATTGTCCACTAGAGGGGAAGCTTTTCTTCGACATGTGAGGACTCTTACTCAGCCCTGAATATAGAATACTGACTTCTCAGTCAGTCAGTCATTAGTACTTATTAAGCACAGACTGTATGCAAAGCACTCTACGAAGTGTTGGGAGAGTAAAAAATGAACACTTCCCATTTTCTGCTGGTGATGCCCAGGCTACTGCAGGGGAAAAAAAGAACTAAGGAGGGAAATTTCCATTTCTAAATGATATTTGCTAAGGGCCTACTATATGGCAACCACTGTACTAAGATTTGGGTTAGATGCAAGTCAATTAGGTTGAACACAGTCCCTGTCCCACATGTGGCTTACAATCGTTTACCCCAGTTTTGCAGGTGAGGTTACTGAGGCCCAGAGAAGTGAAGTGACTTGTCCAAGGTCACACAGCAGACGAGTTGCAGAGCCAGGACTAGATTTCAAGTCCTTTTGACTCTCAGGCCTGTGCTTTATCCACTAGGTAACCAGGCTGCTTCCCAAGCAATTGATTCCAATTGATTGATTCCAAGTGCTTAGCATGATGCTATGCACACAGTAAATGCTCAGTAACTACCATCAATTAATTCCAAGCACTTAGTACAGCGCACTACAGTTATTGTACAGTGCACTACAGTTATTGCTCAATAAATGCCATTGATTGATTAGTACAGTGCACAGTAAGCATTTAGCAACTACCATTGATTATTCCAACACAGCACAGTGTTCTGCACACAGTGAGTATTCAGTAACTACCACTGATTTATTGATTGAATCCAAATGTTTAGTACAGTGCTCTGCACACAGTAAGTCCTCAATAAATGGCACTGCATGATTGGAGTTCTGTTCAGTAAGATCAGAAGGGAATGTTGCAGGCACAGGCTGATGAGTGGGGCTCTGAACACAAGGGGAGAACTGGGATCTTTTCCCAAGAGTTGGAGGGAAACCATTTCTTTCTCCCCACTGCTCCCGTTCTCTTTTTCCCACATCCCAGAACCTGGGAAGATCGGCCACCCACTCCTCCAGCCCACCTTCCACACACTCTCCAGATCGACAGGGCTGAGCAGCCTGCAGCTGGGACAATCTGTCTCAGTGCTGATTCCTAAAACCTGCAGCTATTTGTCTTTCAGTTGACCTGAGATTTTGGTGGACAAGGGGCTGGGATCATTTTTCTGAAAAACCATTCTTTCCGTGTCCTCCCGTCCCTCTAAAGCCTCCAGTGATTACCCATCCACCTCCGCATCAGACAGAAGCTCCTTGCCATCAGCTTTGAAGAACTCAATCATCTTGGCCCCTCCTCCCTTAACTTGCCACTCTCCTAATGTAACGCAGTCTGCACACTGTGCTCTTCTAATGCCAACCTACTCACTGTACCTCGTTCTCATATATCTAGCCACTGACCTCTTACCCAAGACCTCCCTATGGTCTGGATTTCCCTCCTCCTTCATCAGTCAATGGTATATATTGAGTGCTTACTAGATGCAAAGCACTGTATTAAGCGCTTGGGAGAGTACAGTATAACAGAGTTGATAGACATGTTCCCCGTCCACAGGAGTTATGATTTTAAGGAGGAGAATATCTGCCAGGCCATAACTCTCCCAGATTCCAAGCATTATTCAAATCACACCTCATCCAAGAGGCCTTCCCTGACTAGGCCCTCTTTTTCCCTACTACCTCGTCCTTCTGTATCATCTATCTATGCCCTTGGATCTGTACCTTAAAGCCTTGATATCCACCCCACAGCATGAATGTCTAATTCCACAGTTTATCTGTTTCAATATATGTCCCCTACCCAAGACCGTGAGCCCATTGTGGGCAGGGAATATGTCTACTAGCTCTACGGTACTACAGTGCTCTGCACATAATAAACACCCAGTAGATACCATTAAAGGATAAATAACTTTTGTACTGTCCCAAGTACTCAGTACAGAGCTCTGCACTCAGTAAGAGCTCACTACTGACTGACCCCTCACCATACAGTGCTTTCCCAAGAAAAGGAGGAGTGTGCGTTTGGGAGTGCGGGGGCGCAAGGGGGGTAGACATGGGGTTACTGGTCAAAGTGGAATTTCCTCAGTCCCACGTCGCATAGCACTTATATACAAATCTGTAATTTATTTATATTAATGTCTGTCTCCCCGTCTAGACTATAAGCTCACTGTGGACAGGGAATGTGTCTATAGGCTGTTACATTGTACTCTCCCAAGTGCTTAGTCCAGTGCTCTGCATAAAGTATACGGTCAATAAATACAACTGAATGAATGAATGGAGTCACAATTCCAGCTCCGCCAATTGCCTGCTGTGTGACCGCGGGCAAGTAACTTCGCTTCTCTAGACCTCAGCTCCCTCATCTGCAAAGTAGGGGTTGAAGCTGTGAGCCTCATGTGGGATAGGGACTGTGCTCAACCTGATTAGCCTGTGTCTACCCCAGCACTGTAACCCAGTACAGTGCCTGGTACACAGAAAGCACTTAATAAATGCCATAAAAAGAACATCACTGTAGACGACACCACCATCCTTCCTGTATCACAAACCTGTAACTTTGGTGTTAACCTTGACTTCTCTCTCTCATTCGACCCTCATATTCAATCCATCACCAAATCCTGTCAGTCCCACCTTCACAACCTCACTAAAAATGCACCCTTTCCTCTCCATCCAAACTGCTACCATGTTAATAAAATCACTCATCCTAACCCACCCGGATTACTACATCAGCCTCATTGATGACCTCTCAGCCTCCTGTCTCTCCCTACTCCAGTCCATACTTCACTCGGCTGCCCAGATACTTTTCCTACGAAAACGTTCAGTCCATGTTTCCTCCAGTGGTTGTCCGTCAAGGAACCTCTACAAGAACCTCCAGTGGCTGCCTGTCAACCTACAAATCAAGCAAAAACTCCTCACTCTCGGCTTAAAGGCTCTCCACCGCCTCACGCCCTCCTACCTCACCTCCCTTCTTTCCTTCTACAGCCCATCCTGCACCTTCCACTCCTCTGCTGCTAACCTCCTCATTGTGCCTCGTTCTCACCTGTCTGGCCTTTCACCCCCGGTCCACGATCTTCCCCTGGACTGGAATGCCCTCCTTCCACAAATCCGCCAAACTAGCGCTCTTCTTCCCTTCAAAGCCCTATTGAGATCTCACCTCCTCCAGGAGGCCTTCCCAGACTGAACCCCCTTTTTCCTCTACTCCTCCACATCTTCCCCCACCCTACCTCTTTCCCCTCCCCATAGCCCTTTTATATATTAGTGCAGATTTATTACTCTATTTATTTTACTTGTACATATTTACTATTCTATTTATTGTGTTAACGATGTGCATATAGCTATAATTCCATTTGTTCTGACGATTTTGACACCTGTCTACATGTTTTGTTTTGTTGTCTGTCTTCCCCTTCTAAACTGTGAGACCGTTGTTGGGTAGGTACTGTCTCCATATGTTTCCGAGTTGTACTTCCCAAGCGCTTAGTACACTGCTCTGCACAAAGTAAGCGCTCAATAAATACGATTGAATGAATGAAAGAAAAAGATGTAATTTTAAGGCTTTGAAGGTGGGGTTAGTGATCATCTGTCACTTACGAAGTGGAAAGGTGCTCCAGGTCAAAGGCAGGATGTGGGGGAGAATTTAGAAGGGATATAGATGGGATTGAGGTGAGGTGAGTAGGTTGGCATTAAAGAAGTGAAATGAGTGGGTTGAGCTGTAGTAGGAAAGCAGTGAGGTAAGGGTAGAGGGGGGAAGTGGATTTTTGAGAAGGGGAGTAACATGCCCAGACTGTTTCTGTACAAAGATAATCCGGGCAGCAGAGAGAAGTATAGACTGAAGCGGGGAGAGACAGGAGGATGGGAGATCAGAGACGAGGCCGATGCAGTATTCATTCATTCATTCATTCATTCAATCGTATTTATTGAGCGCTTTTTGTGTGCAGAGCACTGTTCTAAACGCGCGGGAAGTAAAAGTTGGCAATATATAGAGACGGTCCCTACCCAACAGTGGGTTTACAGTCTAGAAATCCAGTAATGCAGTAATCCAGACGGGATAGAATGAGAGATTGAACCAGCAAGGTAACCGTTTGGATGGAGAGGAAAGGGTAGATCTTGGCGACGTTGTGGAGGTGAGACCAGCAGCTTTTGGTGACGGATTGGATATGTTGGGTGAACGAGAGGGTGGAATCGAGGATGACATCAATGTTGAGGGTTTGTGAGATAGGAAGGATGGAAAGTGCCGGAAAAGTTAGGGAGAGGACAGGGTTTGCGGGGTAAGATATGGTGTTCAGTCTTGGACATATTGAGTTTTAGATGGCGGGGAGACATCCAGGTAGAGATGTTCTGAAGGCAGGAGAAGGAACGAGCCTGGAGGGAGGGAGAGAGAGCAAGGGAAGAGATGTAAATTTGGGTGTCATCGGTGTAGAGATGATAGTTGAAGCCGTGGGAGTGAATGTGTTTACCAAGGAAATGAGTGTAGATAGAGAACAAAAGGGGACCAAGAACTGACCCTTGAGGAAGGCCTATAGTAAAGGGATGGGAGGGGGAGGAGGAGCCCGCAAAGGATACTGAGGATGAATGGCCGGAGAGATAAAGGAGAACCAGGAGAGGACGGAGTCTGTGAAGACAAGGTTGGATAGCGTGTTGAGGAGAAGGGGGTGATCTACAGTTTCGAAGGCAGCTGAGAGGTCGAGGAGGATTAGGATAGTGTAGGAGCCATTGGATATGGCAAGAAGATCATTGGTGACCTTTGAAAGGGCAGTTTCAATGGAGTATAGGGGATGGAAGCCAGATTGGATGGGGTCAAGGAGAGAGTTGGCGTTGAGTAATTCGTGGCAGGGATTAATTCTAGCAGTTTGGAAAGGAAGGGTAGGAGGGAGATAGGGCTATAACTAGAAGGGGAGGTGGGGTCAAGAGAGGGTTTTTTTAGGATGGGGGAAACGTGGACATGTTTGAAGGCAGAGGGGAAAGAACCAGTGGAGAGTGAGCGGTTGAAGATGGAAGTTAAGGAAGGGAGGAGGGAAGGGGATAGAGTTTTCATAAAATTAGAGGGAATGAAGTCTGAAGCACAGGTGGATGGAGTAGCAATTTAGAGGAGGAAGGAGATCTCCTCTGAAGATACTGCTGGGAAGGATGGGAGAGTAGTGGATAGGGTTGAGAGTCGGGGGGATGGAGAAGGGGGAGGGGTGACTTTGGAGAGTTCATTTTACTAATGAAGTGGGAGGTCAGATCGTTGGGGGTGAGGGATGGAGGAGAGGGAGGAACATTGGGCCTGAGAAGAGAGTTAAATGTACGGAGCAGCTGATGGGGATGATGGGCATGAGTGTCAATAAGGGAGGAAAAGTAGTTTTGCCTGGCAGAGTAGAAGTCAGAGTTAAGGCAGGAAAGGATAAACTTAAAGTGAATAAGGTTGGCTTGGTGTTTAGACTTTCGCCAGCAGCGTTCAGCAGCTCGAGCATAAGAGCGAAGGAGGCGGACAGTGGCAGTGATCCAAGGCTGTGGGTTAGTGGTACAAGAGCAGTGAAGGGAAAGGGAAGCGAGCGAGGAGAGTTGAGTGGAGAGGGTGGAGTTGAGAGAAGTAATCTGGTCATCAAGATTGGGTAGAGAGGATAGGGAGGCGAGGTGGGGTATGATGTGCTGAGAAAGATGGATGGGGCCGAGAGAGAGGAGGTCTCTGTTGGGTAGTAATATAGATTTACGGGGGGAAGTAGTGTGAGTGAGGAGGAAGGTGAGAAGGTTATGATCAGAGAGAAGGATTTCAAAGTAGTTGAGGGTGGAGATAGTGCAGCTGTAGAAGATGATGAGGTCAAGGGTGTGACCACGTTGGTGAGTGGGCGCGGTGGGGTGGAGCACGAGGTTTGCAGAGCCAATAAGAGATAGAAGGCGGGCGGCACAGAAGTCACCAGGGACATCCATGTGGATGTTGAAGTCTTCGAGGATCAGAGTGGGCATGGAAAAGGGGACAAGGAAGGTGGTAAAAGAGTCAAAATCGTTAAAAAATGTTGGAGGTGGGGCCAGGGGACAGTAGATGACGGCTACAAGAATCTGGAGGGGGTGGTACTTTGAAGCCGACTAATATGGGCTTCAAAGGGAAGGAGGAGGAGGGGTAGTGCGAAAGCGACATTGGGATGCGAGAAGTTGGCCGATATCTCCTCCTTTTCCGGTGAGTCTGGGGGAGTGAGAGAAGAAGCCTCCTCTGGAGAGAGCAGCAGAAGGGACTGTGTCATCCGGTGTGATCCATGTTTCGGTTAGGGCCAGGAGGAGGATACAGCTTGGAAAGGAACAGGTCAAGGATGAAAGGGATCTTACCTAGAATGGAGCGGGAGTTCCAAAGGCCACACTCGGTAGCAGCTGTGTAGGGAGGGGCTGGAGGGGACGGGTGGGAGGGATGGGGAGGGTTTGGATTAGAATGAGTTGGCCAGGGCCTGGGCGGGGATAGTGGGAAGACGGATGGCGATGAGAAAGGAGAACTGTGATGGGGCAGGGGCTGGGAGGAGGAGAGGGAGAGGATTAGAAGGGAGGGGTTGAGGGTTGGCGCTGGTACAAAGGGATTCTGGAGAGGGGGTGAGTGGGAGGGGTGACGGCGGGAGGGAGGGGGAAAGGGAGGGAAAGATCTGGGTGGGAGAGGGGAAGGGGAAGGTGAGGACTGGGAAGGGCAGATGGGAGCAGGGGAATTAGTTCATGGTGAGGTCAGCAAGGTAAACAATAGCACAGGGAATAGTTAACAATTAACATTCAGTAGCAATAATAAAATAAGCAGATGATGACATCACAGAGAGCAGTTAACAGTTAGTATGCGATAGCAATAATGAAATAAACAGACGATGACAACAGACAGCAGTTAACAATTAACATGCTATGGCAATAAAATAAGCAAATGATGACATCACAGAGAGCCGTTAACAGTTAACAATCGATGGCAGTAATAAAATAAGATGATGCCATCACAGAGACCAGTTAACAATTAACATGCGATAGCAGTAATAAAATAAGCAGAGTAGGCAGATAATGCCCACAGCAGAAGGGTGAATTGCCCATAGGTCAGTCAAATCAAATCAAAAAGGCTAATGGCAAGGAGAGCCCAGGGCCTCTTGCCAGAAATGTCTCAGAGACGGTGGAGGATGGAGTCCTATGGATGGCAGTTCCGGAGTAGGGTGGAACTGTTAAGGGGGTCATGGGAGAGTAGTTGCCTGGGAAGAGGAGTAAACAGCCAAATAGCATGGATGGGCTGACTAGGTGCGAATGGGGCTGTTGTTATATTAACTCGGTGATAACAAGGACCTTTTTCCCCGGGAGGGGAGCGGGGGGAAATCGGTCATGTCCAGTCTGGGAAGGAGGGAGTGAGGGGGCTCCTCAGAGAAGGTTGCTTATGGGATGTGGTGGGGGTGGAATGGAAGCAGGGAGACACAATATCCCACGGTCCCAGTTGGATACTAGGACACAATGGAGGTGGCTTCGAGGGGTGGGTCTAGTGATGATGGCGGGGTGGGTGACCAGCCCAGGTGCCTCGGTTTCGTTGGGCGGGAATGCAGATGTCCGGGCGGAGGATGGCCAGTAGCCCGGCAACGGATCATGGACACCCGATAGCAGGCTGCTCGGGGACGGAGGGAGGTAGGAAGGGAGGGGGAGCCCCGGCCTCACGGTGGTCTCCGAAGGAGCGGATCCTTCCGGGAGCAGCAGGGGCCCCGCGGTGTGATGGCGGGCTGACTAAGCCCTCATTTCCTCTTCTCCTACTCCCTTACGCATCAGTCTTGCACTTGGATTTGAACCCTTTATTCACCCCTCCCTCAGCCTCACAGCACTTATGTATATTTTCATAATTCATTTATTTTAATGTTTGCCTCACCCTCTAGACAGTAAAGTCGTTGAGGGCAGGGAACATATCTACCAACTCTGTTATATTCTACTCTCCCGAGAACTTAGTACAGTGCTCTGTCCACATTAAGCGCTCAATAAATATGTTTGATTAATTGAGAAAATGTGTCTTATCCTTATTTTTATTGATGAGGAAACTGAGGCACAGAGAAGCTAAGTAAGTTACCTAAGATTGCACAGCAGGCAAAGTGTTGGAGGCAGGAATGACAACCCAGAAATCCTGACTCCCAGCTGCGTATACCATAGTTCACGCCCTCTACCAAGAGATCTGGGCTGCGAAGGACACAGAGATGTCGGGAATGGACCGAGTTGGGTCCCTCGCACATCGTAGGTAATTCTCCCCTCCCTCTATCCACAAGGCCATGCTGCTTCTTCGGTGACACCAGTCACTGGAAGTCCCCCTCTCCTTCCAGCTCCAGTCATCACTGAAGAACATTGGGCTCCACACCGGTGCCAGTGAACAGGTCCATTTGTATGATCACGGCTGGGCAACCAGTAGGTTTGACATCCTGAACTATTAGATTTTACAGAACGGCACCAAAGTCTACAACAAAGTGGGAGAGTTTGTACCCCAGGCCCCAGCTGACCAGGATTTTACTATCAGTGAGGAGAGGATAACGTGGGGTGGGCTATTTTCTCAGGTAATGAAGAAGGAGGAGGAACAGGAAGAGGAGTAGGAGGGTGAGATGACCTGCATTCTGTGACAAATTCATTCATTAATTCATTCAATGGAATTTATTGAGCGCTTACTGTGTGCAGAGCACTGTACTAAGCGCTTAGGAAATACAAGCTGGCAACATATAGAGACGGTCCCTACCCAACAGCAGTCTCACAGTCTAGAAGGGGGAGACAGAAAATAAAACAAAACGTATTAACAAAATAAAATAAATAGAATATGTAAATATGTACAAGTAAAATAAATAGAGTAATAAATCTGTACAAAAATATATACACGTGCTGTGGGGAGGGGAGAGGAAAGAGGGGGCTCAGTCTGGGAAGGCCTCCAGGAGGAGGTGTGCTCTCAGTAGGGCTTTGAAGTGAGGAAGAGGGATAGCTTGGCGGATGTGTGGAGGGAGGGCTTTCCTGGCAAGTGGGAGGACGTGGGCCGTAGGTCGACGGCGGGACAGGCGAGAACGAGGCACAGAGAGGAGGTTAGTGGCAGAGGAGCAGAGGGTGCGGGCTGGGCTGTAGGAGGAAAGAAGGGAGGTGAGTAGAAGGGGGCAAGGTGATGGAGAGCCTTGAAGCCAAGAGTGAGGAGTTTTTGCCTGATGCCTAGGTTGACCGGTAGCTACTGGAGATTTTTGAGGAGGGGAGTAACATGCCCAGAACAGTTCTGCACAAAGACAAATGGCCTTTGGATTCCTTATCTCTGTTTCCATTTAAGATATGCAGGCTGAGACCATCACTGTGGTCCTGGCCTTCAGGGCCAGCGGGCCAGGGAGCAGAATGAGAACATGGCTGGAGCTCAGGGCTCAGGGCGCCTTCCTCCATCATCTGCATCTGCTCCCTCGCCAGAGTTGGCATATGCACGATCTGGCTGGGGACTGCCCCGCCATTCCCCAATGTGGACGTAGCGTCCAAAGGGCAGGGCCATCGTCATTCAGTGCAGCAAGGGCTCTGCCACCGCCTTCTACTGCGTTCTGGGCCACATGGAGCTCCTGGCCCCGCTCAGCCTCTTGGTGGCCTTTCCGGCCCTGTAGCTGATTGACTGTGAGCCTGTTGTTGGGTAGGGACTGTCTCTATTTGTTGCAGAATTGTACTTTCCAAGCTCTTAGTACAGTGCTCTGCACAGAGTAAGCGCTCAAGAAATATGGTTGAATGCCGAATATGATTGAAATATGATTGAATGAATGCCGAATAGAACACTGTACTAAGCACCTGTAGAGTACAATAAAACAGAGTAGGTAGACATGTCCCCTGCCCACTAGGCCCCGGACAGCTTCAGCAAGGCCAAGTTCATCACATTCAGCATGCTGGGGTTCTCCACCGTCTCGGTCTCCTTCCTGCCCACCTATCTGAGCACCAAGGGCAAGGCCATAGTGACCGTGCAGGTCTTCTCCATCCTGGCCTCTGGAGCAGGGCTCCTCGGCTGCATCTTTGGGCCCAAGGTCTACGTGATCCTGCTGAAGCCGGACAGGAACACCAGAGGGCGGCTTCTGGGGAAGCAGGGGAATCCTTAAATGGGGCACAATCAGGCGAGACCCCCGGGGCCATGGTCAGGACGATGGGCACTCAAAGATGAGAGTTCAGAAGCAGTCCCTCCCAACCGACACACAATTTCACGGGCATCCCCTAGAGGACACCATTTTATCTGAGGTGGTCTCCCGCCTTGCCTCCAAAATTCTCCACTTTCCGTCCTTTCCCTCAGCCTCCGACCTCCCATCCATGATCAATCACGAAGGCCTGAGCTCATTTGAGCAGAGCGCCAGTCTCCATTCCCAGGAGGAGGCCGCGGGCAGCGCTTCCTGCAGGCAGAGGGAGAAAGAGGCAGATCTCTGTATGTCTCCGGGAAAGCCCTAGTTGAGTGGGATGAGGAATATCAATCCTGAGTTAGTTCCCACTCGGGGCCTCTGATCCTGTCCCTTCCAGCTCGGCCCTCTTTCCACCTTCCTCATTCATTCATTCATTCTATCATATTTATTGAGCGCTTACTGTGAGCAGAGCACTGTACTAAGCGCTTGGGAAGTACAAGTCGGCAACATATAGAAACGGTCTCTACCCAACACCGGTCTAACAGTCCATAAGGGGGAGACAGACAGCAAAACAAAACAAAACATGTAGATAGATGTCAAACCGTCAGAATAAATAGAATTATAGCTATATGCATATCATTAATGAAATAGAATAGTAAATATGTACAAGTAAAATAAATCGAGTAATAAATATGTACAAATATATACAAGTACTATGGGGAGGGGAAGGGGGTAGGGCGGGGGGCAATGGGGAGGAGGAGAGGGAAAAGGGAGCTGAGTCTGGGAAGGCCTCCTGGAGGAGGTGAACTCTCAGTAGGGCTTTGAAGGGAGGAAGAGAGCTAGTTTGGCGGGTGTGTGGAGGGAGGACATTCCAGGCCAGAGGAAGGACTTGGGCCAGGGGTCGACGGCGGGACGGGCGAATACGAGGCACAGTGAGGAGGTTAGCGGCAGAGGAGCGGGGGGTGTGGGCTGGGCTGTAGAAGGAGAGAAGGGAGGTAAGGTAGGAGAGGACGAGGTGATGGAGAGTCTTGAAGCCCAGAGTGAGGAGTTTTTGCTTGATTCACCTCATCCAATCAATCAATCCTATTTATTGAGCACTAACAGTGTGAAGACCACTGTAATAAGTTCCTGGGAGAGTATGATGTAACTGTCTAATGGACACATTCCCTGCCCACAATGAGTTTATAGTCTAGAGGGAGAGAAAGACATTATTTTAAATAAATGAATTGTGGCTATGTTCGTGAGTGCTGTATGTCCCTCTCCTTTGCACAGCCCCCACCAACTCCTACATCCTACAGCCTACTTCTCTCTGCTTCCTTCCCGGGTTCCCTACACCTTTCGGGCCCTGCCTTGATCAATCGCTTGATTGAGCACTTACCATGTGCACAGCACTGTACTGTTTGGGAGAGGACAATACCGCAGAGTTGGTAATCAGTCAATTGAATTTATTGAGTTCTTACTGTGTGCAAAGCATGGTAAGAAGAGCTCGGGAGCATATGATATAACAATGAACAGACACGTCCCTTGCCCACAGCGAGCTTACAGTCCAGAGGAGAAGACAGACATTAATGTACATGAATAAATTGCAGAGATTCATTCGTTCATTTATTCAGTCGTATTTACTGGGTGCTTACTGTGTGCAGAGCACTGTACTAAGCGCTTGGAAACTACAATTCAGCAATAAAGAAATACGAGTGCTGTGGGGCTGGAAAGGGAGATGAATAAAGGGGGCAACTCAGGGCGACACAGAAAGAAGTTAGGAGTTGGGAAGAGAGAAGGAAAAGAGGGCTTAGGCAGGGATGGCTTCTCAGAAGAGATGTGTCATCAGTAATGCTTTGAACGGGGGAAGGGGGAGAGTCATTGTCGATCAGATATGAGGCGGGAGGGTGTTCCAGGCCTAAGACAGGATGTGGGCGAGAGGTTGGCTGCACGATAGAAGAGATTGAGGCACAGTGAATTTGGCATTAGAGGGGTGAAGTGTGCGGGCTGGGCTGTAGTAGAAGGAAAGGAAGGTGAGGTAGGAGGGGACAAGGTGATTGAGTGCTTTAAAGCCATATGCTTTAAAGTCATATCTACCTATCTTTATTCATATTTCGATGGATAATACCTATTTATCATTATTTATTTATTATTTATTATTGCCTGGAATGCCCTACGTTTGCCCATCCGCCAAGCTAGCTCTCTTCCTCCCTTCAAGGCCCTACTGAGAACTCACCTCCTCCAGGAGGCCTTCCCAGACTGAGCCCCCTCCTTCCTGTCTCCCTCCTCCCCCTCCCCATCTCCCCCGCCTTACCTCCTTCCCCTCCCCACAGCACCTGTATATATGTTTGTACGTATTTATTACTCTATTCATTTATTTTATTTGTACGTATTTATTCTAATTATTTTATTTTGTTAATATGTTTTGTTTTGTTCTCTGTCTCCCCCTTCTAGACTGTGAGCCCACTGTTGGGTAGGGACCGTCTCTATATGTTGCCAACCTGTATTTCCCAAGGGCTTAGTGCAGTGCTCTGCACACAGTAAGCACTCAATAAATACATTTGAATGAATGAATGAATATATATCACTAATCATTTATACATCTATTCTATACTGATATATACTGGTGATATACAGTGACAGCGAAATATATATCTATATCTATCTATATATATGTATATATATGTATATATATGTATATATATATATGCATATATACAAGAACAGATGTATAAATGATTAGTGATATATATATATATATATATATTCCAGCACTTAGTACATTATCTGGCATATAGTAAACACTTCACAAGTATCATTTTAAAAGCCTGCCATCAGAGGTATCTTATTGGCCTCTGAAGGACAATTTTATATATATATATATAAATTATAAATATATATATAAAATTATATATATATATAAAATTGTCCTTCAGAGGCCAATAAGATACCTCTGATGGCAGGCTTTTAAAATGATACTTGTGAAGTGTTTACTATATGCCAGATAATGTACTAAGTGCTGGAATCGGTTCTAAGCTCATCAGGTTGGACACCGTCCATGTTCCACATGGGGATTACAGTCTTGACAGATGAGGTAACTGAGGCACAGAGAAGTGAAGTGATTTGCCTAAGATCACACAGCAGACAGGTGGTAGAGCCAGGTTTAGAGCCCAGGTCCTCTGACTCTCAGGCTCATACTCTATCCATTAGTCAACGCTTCTTCTCTACGGAGTCACGGGACCAATGAGAGTTGTTGCCAAGAGAAATAATTTCAGAGCATTCCTCTGGACCTGAACTTTCCAGAAATTCCTCCTCTCTCTCCCCACCCCATCCTCACAACCCCAGCCAACGCCCTGCTCCTAACTTTGCTGACCCAGAAATCCCAGAAGGGATGAGACAGGGAATGAAAAGCGTCTTAGCCGGTTGGATGCAGGTGCATATCCAGAGGGCAGCGATTCTTCTAAGAATGGAAGTTAGCTCTGCTCAGAGAAATGAACGTGGGCTGCGGGAGGAAGGGAGAGAGAGGAGTGATCAGAAACTAAGGAGGCCCACATGGCCAGTACCAAGCCACCCCCCCCCCCCCGACCGCCTTGTAAAAGCCAGGGATATTTGCATCAGGACTTGGCCAAACTTTAATTATGTCCCCCAGTGGCTTACTACTCTCTCCTCCACCAATTAGGAGGAGCCGTGAAATCCCACGGTACAGAATTAATGCTGTTGTCAAAGAAAACTGGAAACTGTAGCCCCGAGCCCAATCACAGGAAATGGGAAACATCTCCCTGAACAAACAATTCTCAGTTGGACCCGGTGCCAATTCTCAGTTGGACCCTTACCAAGCTGTGACAGTGAGAAGCAGCGTGGCCTAGCGGAAGGAGCCCAGGTCTTGAAGTCAGAGGACGTGGGTTCTAATCTGTTTGTATCTACCCCAGCGCTTAGCTCAGTGCCTGGCACATAGTAAGCACTTAGCAAATACCACAATTATTATTATTATCATTACTGCATCAGCTTCCTAGTTGACCTCCCTGCCTCCTGTCTCTTCCTACTCCAGCCTATACTTCAGTCTGTTGCCTGGATCATTTTTCTACGAAAATGTTCAAGCCATGCTTCCCCATTCCTCAGGAACCTCCAGTGATTGCCCACCTACCTCTGCATCAAACAGAAACTCCTTACCAACTCCATCCAGCTTGCAGCCCCACATATATTATTCAGCGGGAAGGGACAATCACCTAACCCACGGCTCCTCACTTGGTGCAGGCTGAGCGGGCTTCTCACGCTCTGGGCAGAGATGACCCTCAGCCGGCTGCTGCACGTCTCGATCTGGTGCACAGAAGGTCAGAGGCCACAGGTATTTATCACCTGGGCTCCTAGGCCATTCCAGCTTCCTGCCTCAGTTTAGTCAGTCCCGCCCTCCGCCTTCGTCCATCTCTAATTTGATTAGCACGGGGGCAAGGGACACCTTCTGTATTCCCGACTTGGGCTGTCAACTTAGCAGTTTTGGTCATGGGGGCTGTAAACCACCCGCAATTCCGAGTTCTGCCTACTGGCTCAGGTGGTCATGAGATAGCATTTGAGCTTCCAGTCTGAGGAAAAAGAAGAAGGACAAATGTTTTATCCTCATTTTACAGATGAGGAAACTGAAGCTCAGAGAAGTGAAGTGATGTGCCCAGGATCACACAGCAGGCAAACAGCAGAGTTAATCAATCAACCAGATGATCTCCGAGATCTTTCAAGACAGCTCTACTTGGATGTCCTCCCATTACCTCAAACGATACATGCCCAAACTATAGCTCCTTATCTTTCCAACCCAAACCCTGCCCTCGCCCTGACTTTCCCATCACCACACTTCCTGTCTCACAAGTCCGTAACCTTGGCGTTATCCTTGACTCTTCTCTCTCATTCAACCCACATACTTAATCCATCACCAAATCCTGTCGGTCCCACCTTCACAGCATCAAAAAAATCCTCCCCTTCCTCTCCATCCAAACTGCTACCTTGTTAATAGACTCACTCATCCTATCCCACCTGGATTACTGCATCAGCCCCCTTGCTGACGTCCCAGCCTCCTGTCTCTCCCCACTCCAGTCCATACTTTACTCTGCTGTCCGGATCATTTTCCTACAAAATCATTCAGGACAGGTCACACCCCTCCTCCAAAATCTCCAGTGGTTGCCCAACTACCTCCATATCAAACAAAAATTCCTCACCATTGGTTTTAATGCACTCCACCAACTTTCGCCCTCCTACTTCACCTCACTTCTCTCCTTCTACAACCCAGTCTATACACTTCGCTCCTTTTGTGCTAACCTTCTCACTGTGCCTCGATCTCATCTTTCTCTCTGCCGATCCTTAGCCCACGTCCTGTCTTTGGCCTGGAACGCCCTCCCTCCTCAAATCTAGCAATTACTCTACCCGCTTTAAAGCCTTGTTGAAGGCACATCTCATCCAAGAGGCCTTTCCAGACTAAGCCCCATCTTTCCTCATCTTTGTTCCCTTCGTCTTGCCCCCTCCCAGCCCCACAGCACGTATGTACATATCTATTATTTCATTTATTTGTATTCATGTCTGTCTCCCTGTCTAGATGTTAAACTCATTTGGGGCAGGGAAAGTGTCTATTTATTGTGCTATTGTACTCTCCCAAGTTCTTAGTACACTGCTCTGCACACAGTGAGCGCTCAATAAGTACAATTAAATGAACGAATGATAGAGGAATAAATGGCATTTAATGAACACTTACTGTGTGCAGAGCACTGTACTAGGCGCTCAGGAGAGTACAATACAACAGAGTTGGGAGACATGTTTCCAACACTTGTTTGTCAAGTTATCATGAGCATGGAGGTGCAGGAAACAAGCTGTTATTTCTCAGTGATTGTGATCAAACCCTCTCTGGGAATGAGGCAGGGGCCAGGAAAGGGAGGAGGAAGATTCTCAGGTCACTTACTCCACCAAAAACAAAGATCATCAGGTGGAACCAGTAACTCTTGCATCAGGCTAAATCACCCCTATAAATATCCCCCCTCATCCGCTTCCCCTGCCAACCTGGAGTGAGGACCGTATCCATCCAGGCGCTGCACCAGTGTGTGGACTGAATCCTCAGGAGAGCCTGAAACGCTGAACAGCTCTCTCCTTTCTACCTGTCAGCCTCTGGATCAGCCTGTCCACTGGATCAGACTGTCCCTTCAGTAAATAGTTTTCTCTTTGTGTTTTAGGGTTGTGGCCATGAGGCCTAGACCACCTTATTCTCCCAGCTCTTTGGTGTCCAGTGCAGAATGGTCAACCACCCTTGCACCTTGGAGAGAAATCATTCTACTACCAGGATGGAGATGTGGTGATTGGAGGACTTTTCTCTCTCTATTTGATAGGTTTCCTCAATAAGTTCAATGAACAACTGCTTTTCTTTCCTGAGAAAGAAAATGTTTCTTTCATGGTTACCAATGTTTCTGTGCCACCTCCCATCCTTCCCATTAGAGATACTTCACCAAACACTATCAGCAACTCCTGGCCCTGGTGTTTGCTGTGGAAGAGAACAAGGATCCCAGTCTGTTACCCAATATTTCTCTGATTCACCTCTTCAACGTCCACTTCCTGGAGATGATCACGGCCGAGAGTTCCATGGCTCTGCTTTCAGGAAGAGCTGCGATGGTCCCCAGCTTCAGCTGTGAGCAGGAATGGAAGGGGGGGGGACAAACTGCTGGCTGCCATAAGAGGGACGTCACCAGGCATGTCAAGTATTATCTCCTGGGTTCTGGGCCTCTATAAACTCCCCTAAGTAAGGAATCCCAATGGCAAGGGGAAGACCAGCATTAGTTTGCTGTTGCTTTTGTTGTTGTTGTGCCTGCTTTTCTGTGGTATTTGCTAAGGCTTACTATATGCCAGGCACAGGTAGATACAAGGCTATTGGCTTCAAAGCTAAGCATCACCTCGCCCCCTCCTACCTCACCTCCCTTTTCTCCATCTGCAGCCCAGCATGCACACTCCACCCCTCTACTGCAAACCTCCTCACTGTGCCTTGTTTTATCCTGTCCCACTGTCGACCCCTGGTCCACATCCTACCTTTGGCCGGGAATGCCCTCCCTCCTCGCATCCGCCAAACTAGCTCTCTTCCCCCCTTCATTCACTCAATCGTATTTATTGAGCGCTTACTGTGTGCAGAGCACTGTACTAAGCGCTTGGGAAGTACAAGTCGGTAACAGATAGAGACGGTTAATTTCCAATGATGGGCTCACAGTCTAAACCCTACTGAGAGCTCACCTCCTCCAGAAGGCCTTCCCAGCATAAACCCCCTTTTCCTATGCTCCTCCTCCCGTCCCCATAGCCCCTACTCCCTCCTGCTCTACTCCCTTCCCTGCCCCACAGCACTTGTATATATTTGTACATATTTATTATTCTATTTATTTTTTTAATGATGTGTATCTATCTATAGTTCTTTTTATTTATTTTGATGCTATTGATGTCTGTCTATTTGTTTTGTTTTGTTTTCTGTCTCCCCCTTCTAGACTGTGAACCTGTTGTTGTGTAGGGATTGTCTCTGTTGACGAATTGTACTTTCCAAGCGCTTAGTACTGTGCTCTGCACACGGTAAGTGCTCAATAAATACGATTAATGAATGAAGGATTGGATACACAGTCCATATCCCACATGGGGCTCAGAGTCTTAATCCCCATTTTACAGATGAGGGAACTGAGGCACAGAGAGGTGAAGTGACTTGCACGAGGTCACACAGCAGACATGTGACAGAGCCGGGATTAGAACCCAGGGTCTCTGACTCCCAGTCCCGTGTGCTTTCCACTAGACCATGTTGTTGGGCTCAGTTGGGAACTCCTCCCTCCCCACATCCTACTACAGTTCTTCCCACATTCAAATGCCTCCTAAAATCCCACCTCTTCCAACAAACCTTCCTAAACTGATTAGCCAGCCCCCTGATTCATCTATCCAGCCCACCCGAGCTGCTCTGAATGTATTTATAACCATTCTCAGCACTCATGGATATAGGTGCGCTGAATTATTTACTTGGACCATCTGAGTTGTAAATACTTTGCCTTCATTGTTACAGTCTGAGGGCGAGGACTGTGTCATTTTCTCAATAATTATGGTACTAGTTAAGGGCTTTCTGTGTATCAAGAACTGTTCAGGCACTGTGGAAGACACAAGATGATTAGGTCAGATACGATTCCTTTCGCTCCTCGGGCTCCCTCCCAGTTTAAAAAGGAGGGAGTACAGGCACTGGATCCCCATTTTACCTAAGGGGAAATAAAGTGACTTCCCAAGGTCTCTTTGCTGGCATGTGGCAGAGCTGGAATTAGAACTCTTAGTGCTCTTTCCACTAGGCCATGCTGCTCCTCCTTCCAAGTGCCCAATGCATGCATCCCACAAAGGATGCATTTTTCCGATTCCCCAATGCATTTTTCCGATTCCCCACACCAGATGGGAAATTACAGACAAAGAGATGTTGAGGGAGCCATTGTCAATGAAATGGACTTATGTCATTGACCAGAAGAGGAAAGTCAGACCCCCTGTAGACTGTAAGTTCCTTCTGGGCAGGGAGACGGTCTACCACTCTGTTATGCTGTACCCTCACAAGTGCTTAGGACCGGAATCTAAGCCTAGCAAGTACCCAGTAAGTACCATGGGTTGATTGGTGGATTTGGGAACACGGAATGATGATGTCTGTCTGTATTCCTCTCAATAGTCGCCTTTTTCACCCACTCTGTCTCCCATGCAGACCTGCTACGGCCCAGAGGACCCCATTCTCAAAGAGAAGGCCCAGTTCCGATATCACTATCAGATCTCTTTGAGTTCCCCAAATCTGTCCTCAGTGATTATCCATATCATGAAACATTTTCACTGGGTCTCGGTCGGCCTCCTGGTTACCAATGATATTCATGGAGAAATGTTCGCTACAGTCCTAACAGAGGAGATGGCCAAGAATGGCATCTGTGTGGCTTATATTGAAAGAATCAATGGATACTTTACCGAAAATAGTTACAGGTTTGACTCCCACTACAAACAAATTATTACATCATCAGCAGATGATCTGCTCACTCTCCACTGGGTCCTTCCCCTCTGCTTTCAAACATGCCCATGTCTCTCCCATCCTAAAAAAACCCTCTCTTGACCCCACCTCACCTTCTAGTTATCGTCCCATATCCCTCCTACCATTCCTTTCCAAACTCCTTGAACGAGTTGTCTACACGCGCTGCCTAGAATTCCTCAACAACAACTCTCTCCTCGACCCCCTCCAGTCTGGCTTCCATCCCCTACATTCCACGGAAACTGCCCTCTCAAAGGTCACCAATGACCTCCTGCTTGCCAAATCCAACGGCTCCTACTCTGTCCTAATCCTCCTCGACCTCTCAGCTGCCTTTGACACTGTGGACCACCACCTTCTTCTCAACACGCTATCTGACCTTGGCTTCACGGACTCCATCCTCTCCTGGTTCTCCTGTTACCTCTCCGGTCGTTCTTTCTCAGTCTCTTTTGCAGGCTCCTCCTCCCCCTCCCATCCTCTTACTGTGGGGGTTCCCCAAGGTTCAGTGCTTGGTCCCCTTCCGTTCTCGATCTACACGCACTCCCTTGGTAACCTCATTCGCTCCCACGGCTTCAACTATCATCTCTACGCTGATGACACCCAGATCTACATCTCTGCCCCTGCTCTCTCCCTCTCTCTCCAGGCTCGCATCTCCTCCTGCCTTCAGGACATCTCCATTTGGATGTCTGCCCGCCACCTAAAGCTCAACATGTCGAAGACTGAACTCCTTGTCTTCCCTCCCAAACCTTGCCTTCTCCCTGACTTTCCCATCTCTGTTGATGGCACTACCATCCTTCCCGTCTCACAAGCCCGCAACCTTGGTGTCATCCTCTACTCCGCTCTCTCATTCACCCCTCACATCCAAGCCGTGACCAAAACCTGCCGGTCTCAGCTCCACAACATTACCAAGATCCGCCCTTTCCTCTCCATCCCAACCGCTACCCTGCTCATTCAAGCTCTCATCCTATCCCGTCTGGACTACTGCATCAGCCTTCTCTCTGATCTCCCATCCTCGTGTCTCTCTCTCCACCTCAATCCATACTTCATGCAGCTGCCCGGATTATCTTTGTCCAGAAACGCTCTGGGCATATCACTCCCCTCCTCAAAAATCTCCAGTGGCTACCAATCAATCTGCGCATCAGGCAGAAACTCCTCACCCTGGGCTTCAAGGCTGTCCATCACCTCGCCCCCTCCTACCTCACCTCCCTTCTCTCCTTCTACAGCCCAGTCCGCACCCTCCGCTCCTCCACCGCTGATCCCCTCACCGTACCTCGCTTTCGCCTGTCCTGCCATCGACCACCGACACACTTTATCCCCCGGGCCTGGAATGCCCTCCCTCTGCCCATCCGCCAAGCTAGCTCTCTTCCTCCCTTCAAGGCCCTGCTGAGAGCGCACCTCCTCCAGGAGGCCTTCCCAGACTGAGCCCCTTCCTTCCTCTCCCCCTCGTCCCCCTCTCCATCCCCCCATCTTACCTCCTTCCCTTCCCCACAGCACCTGTATATATGTATATATATTTGTACATACTTATTACTCTATTTATTTATTCATTTATTTTATTTGTACATATCTATTCTATTTATTTTATTTTGTTAGTATGCTTGGTTTTGTTCTCTGTCTCCCCCTTTTAGACTGTGAGCCCACTGTTGGGTAGAGACTGTCTCTATATGTTGCCAGTTTGTACTTCCCAAGCGCTTAGTACAGTGCTCTGCACATAGTAAGCGCTCAATAAATACGATTGATGATGACGATGATGATGTGATCGATGCCTCTGGAGATACATACTCTTTATTGTCATTTGTTTTTAATTAGCATACCTTCCCTGCACTTTTTAAGGTTTGTGTCACCACTTATGATTGAGATTTTACAACAAATTCCTATATCACAAATAACACTTATTTCCAAGGCTCCCTGTCACTTTCAGTCCATAGGAAGGAGATTCCGGGTTTCTGAGATTTTCAACGGAATCTGAACCCTCGGAAATATCCACAGGATGTGTTTCTGCCATCATTCTGGAGGTGGGTCTTTGATTGTCCACTCATAGAAGATTCGGAAAAACTCAATTCCTTGGGACTGTGTGACGAAAGTGGTACGTTGGAGAGCAAGCCCTCGGGCTTCTGGGGCATGAATATGTTTCTCCAGAGTTAGAGCATATATAGCGCTGTGTACACCATAGCTCGCGCCCTCCACCAAGAGATCCGGGCTAAGAAGGGCATGGAGACATCGGGAGATGGACCAAGTAGGGTCCCTTGTCCATGGCAGGTAATTCTCCCCTCTCTATATCCACTAGGTCTCGCTGCTTCTTCGGGGACTTCAGTCGTTGGTGTCTCCCTCTCCCATCATGTCCAATTGTACCCGAAGAATGCTTGGATCCACACTGGTACAGGTGAGCAGATCCATTTGGATGACCTCGGCTAGGCGATCAGTAGGTATGACATCTTGGACTATCAGACTTTACTGAACGGCACCAAAGTCTACATCAGAATGGAAGAATTCATGCCCCTGGCCCCAGCTAGACATGATTTCACCATTAGTGAGGAGAGTAAAACATGGGATTGGCGATTTTCTCAGGTAAAGAAGGAGGGAGAGCAGGAGGAGGAGGAGAAAGAGGAGGAAGAGGAGGAGAGGGGAAAAACTGCATCCTGTGACAAACGATATCCCCAGTCTTCTTCTCTGTGGTCAATTCTGCCGTGTTGGTCTGGACTGTCACTGTGGTCCTTCGGGAACACTGGGCTGGGGAGCAGAATGAGGCCGTGGTTGTGTCCCAGGGCAACTTCCTCCCTCCCTCCATCACCTCGATCTGCTCCCTTATCCAAGGGAATATCTGCAAGGTCAGACTGGGAATCCCTGCCCCATTTCCCAGCGAGGATGGTGCATCCAAGACCGGGGTTAGCACTGTCCAGTGCAACGAGGGCTCTGCTACCGCCTTCTACTGCATCCTGGGTTATGTTGGGCTCCTGGCCCTGGTCAGCCTGGCCAGGAACCCGCCAAACAGCTTCAACAAGACCATTCGTGCTGGTGTCCACTATGCTCTCAGTCCCACAGTCCTTCTGTCTATATCCATAATTAATTTAAATGTTTGTCTCCTCTCTGGCCTGGAGGCTCTTAGTGGGCAGGGAACATGTCTACATACTCTGTTTTCTTGTACTCTACCAAGTGCTTTGTGCATTGTTCTGTACACAGTAAGTGCTCAATAAACACTTTGATTGATTGATCGATTGAGGAGGCATTATTGGATGAGATCCCAGATTGTCATCTTGGAACAGAAGCCAATAGGGCTGTACAAATGGATGAAATGAAATGATGAAAGTCGCTGAATCAGAGTGCAGAGGGCAGAGTGGGCAGAGGTTCCCAGCCAGACCATGCAGATGCTCCCTTGGACAAGTACAATTCAGCAATAAAGAGAGAAGATCCCTGCCAACTCAGGGCTTACAGTCTAGAAGGAAATGTGTCTACCAACTCTGTTGGACTCTCCCGCACTCTTAATGTATAGCTCTGCACATAGAAAGTGCTCAATAAATACAATTTATTGATTGATTACTCTCCCAATTGCATAGTACAGTGCTCCGTATACAGTAAACTCCCAGTAAATACCGTTGATGATACAGACTATTCTGAGCTCTGATTGAACTCTCTGTCTTCAGAGAAAGGTAATAAAACGTTGCCCTGGTATTTCTATATCATTTCCTGTCTTCCCCAATACCCCTGATTCCCAGGGAGGAAAGCCTCAGTGCCCTTTCCATTTGCCTCTTCCCCTCTTCCCACAGACCTCTCACTCCGTGTGTAGGGAGAGCTGCCAGCCGGGATTCAGGAAAACGTATCGGGAAGGGAAAGCCCCCTGCTGCTACGACTGCGTGCCCTGTGCCGAGGGAGAGGTCAGCAATCATTCATTCATTCAATCGTATTTATTGAGCCCTTACTGTGCGCAGAGCACGGTACTAAGTGCTTGGGAAGTACAAGTTGGCAACATATAGAGAGGGTCCCTACCCAACAACGGGCTCACAGTCTTGAAGGGGTAGACAGACAACAAAACAAAACATGTATACAGGTGTCATCAGAATAAATAGAAGTAAAGCTAGGTGCACATCATTAACAAAATAAATAGAATAATAAATATGTACAAGTAAAATAAATAGAGTAATAAATCTGTACAAACATATATACAGGTGCTGTGGGGAGGGGAAGGAGGTATGGCGGGGGGGAATGGGAAGGGGGAGTGGAAAAAGGGGGCTCAGTCTGGGAAGGCCTCCTGAAGGAGTTGAGCTCTCAGTAGGGCTTTGAAGGGAGGAAGAGAGCTAGCTTGGAGGATGTGCAGAGGAAGGGCATCCCAGGCCAGGGGGAGGACGTGGCCCGGGGGTCGAGGCGGGACAGGCGAGAATGAGGCACATTGAGGAAGTTAGCGGCAGAGTTAGCAATCAGACCGGTAGGTATCTGCTGACCATAATGCTTCTTTGTCCATGATGAGCTTCCAGTCTAGAGGTGGAGGCAGATATTGATCGATCAATCAATTCTATTTCTTGGAGCACTTCCGGTGTGGAAGGGTAGAGCACTGTACCAAGTGTTTGTTAGAGTACCATACAGCAGAGTTAGTAGCACGTTCCAATCCCTTGAAAGCAGCTTCTCCATTTATCTGATTTTCCTGGTTCTTTGCATTCTTTGGACCTGCATCATGAACTCCCCTTATCCAGGGACTGATATTTCATGACTTAACCGAAATGAGGTGTGAAATTCCATTTATTCCTTTCAGCTACGGATCAGTGCATCAGGTACCCCAAAAATGAATTTCCAAATCCTCAAACAGATCAGTGTATCACAAAAGCTGTGGTATTCCTTTCCTACGAGGATCCTTTCGGAATGTTTCTGACGTCCTTAGCCCTCTGCTTCTCTCTCCTCACTGCTCTGGTTTTGGAGGTCTTTATCCATCATCGGGATACCCCCATAGTGAAAGCAAACAACCACAGTCTCAGTTACACCCTCCTCACAGCTCTCCTGCTCTTCTTCGTCTCCTCTTTGACCTTTGTCGGCCATCCCAGCCCATCCACCTGCATCCTGCGACAGACAGCCTTCGGAGTCGTCTTCTCCATGGCCACTTCTGCCATGTTGGCCAAGACGGTCACCGTGGTCCTGGCCCTCAGGGCAACTGGGTGGGGGTGCAGAATGATGACGTGCCTGGGACCCAGGGGTCCTTCCTCCTTCGTCTGCATCTGCTCCCTCGTCCAGGTGCTCATCTGCACGGTCTGGCTGGGGATCTCCCCTCCATTCCCTTACGCGGATGTGGTGTCTGAGGCTGGGGCCATCGTCGGCCAGTGCAACGAGGGTTCCTTCACTACTTTCTACTGCGTTCTGGGATACATAGGGCTCCTGGCCCCGGTCAGCCTCTCGGTGACCTTCCTGGCCCAGAAGGTACCAGACAGCTTCAATGAGGCCACGTTAATCACATTCAGCATGCTGGTGTTCTGCAGCGTCTCGGTGTCCTTCCTGCCCACCTACCTGAGCACCAAGGGCAAGGGCATGGTGGCCGTGGAGGTCTTCTCCATCCTGGCCTCCAGCACAGGGCTCGTCCGCTGCATCTTTGGCTCCAAGGTCTACATGATCCTGCTGAGGCCGGACAGGAACACCAAAGGGCAGCTAATGGGGAAACAGGGGAATCATTAAATGGGGCAAAGAGAGGCAAGAGACCAGGGTAGGGCTTTGACAGCTGGCCACTCGAAGGTGATGGTTCGAATTCCTGGCCCTCCCCACTGTCACATGACGTGATGGGCATCCCCCAAAGGGCATTATTTTGTGTGAGGTTATTTCCAGCAACGGCTCCAAATCTTGCCATGCTCCTTTCTTCCTCTTAACCTCTGGCCACCTGTCTTTCATCTGTCCAGGGGGCCTGACCTTGTTCGAGCAGAGAGCCAGTCTCCATCCCCAGGAGGAGGACGAGGGCAGTACCTCCCTCAGGCAGAGGAAGAAAAAGGCTGATCCCTTCACGTCTGCCCTGGGTCTCCGGGAGATGAGGAACATCAATCCTGAATCTGCCCCACTCTGGGCCTCTGATCCCATCTCTCCCAGCTCTGCCCTTTTCCCACCTCCCTTACCCTCTCCTTTGCACCCCAACACTTACTACTCCAGTTTGAAGCTCACTCCTCTCCACTTCTTCCCTGGGTTTCCCAGGACCTTCAAGCCCTGTCCTGATCAATCAATCGATCCACCATACTTACTGAGCGCTTACTGTGCAGAACCCTGAAATAAACACCTGGGAGAGTACAAGGTAACAGAGTTGGTGGACATGTTCCCTTCTCACAGTGAGGATCCTGTCTTAGTCGTCCCTTTTCCACACCTCCCTGCTAGAGGTCAAAGGCCCTAGGGCCTAACATGGGTACTGGACTCTTGTGTCAGTATTCTGGAGCAGAGGCTGGGGTCCTGGCTCCCAACTCACTCCCTACTGTGGCATCCCATGAAATGAGAAGCAGTGTGACAATCAGAAGCAGTGTTGTCTAATGGAAAGAGCACAGGCCTGGGAGTCAGAGGACCTGGGTTCTAATTCCAGCTCCACCACTTGCCTGTCGTGTGAACTCGTACAAGTCACTTCCCTTCTCTGAGTCTCAGTTCTCTCACCTGTAAAATGGAGACTAAGACTGTGAGCCTTATATGGAACAGGGAATGTGTCCTACCTGATGATCTAGTATCAACCCCAGCCCTTAGAACAGTACATGAAACATAGTAGGCTCCTCATACCGTGACAAAATTAAAAGGAGCCAGGGCAAGGAAATAAATGCACGGTCCTCTCTGCCCCATAGGTGTCCTCCAGCCTCAATCTTCCAGCTTCTCCCAGCCTCAGCCATTGAGGACAAACTGCATTCTCTGCCTCCCCCATCCCTGTGCCAGTGGGGAGCCCGGGTTGGTCCTGTCTCTAGTTCCTACACCATGTGTCCCCATGTGTTCCCCACCCAGCTACCTTCCTCAGGTGAGGAGAGTCCACCCCAGACCCCCTCACCCAGGCACGGAGATGTAGGAGGGGAGAAATGAGGAGGGCAAGAAAACAGCCATATCATGGCTCTTCAGAATTTAAAGAAAGAAAAGAAGTCACGTAGTTTGAGAATATTTTTTCTTTTGCCAGGGAAATTGGGGAGTGGTTGTCATGGGAATGTGGGAAAATGGAGGTTCCCTGTCAAATAAATTTAAACTAAAGATTCTCTAGATTGTAAATTCGTTGTGTGCAGGGAACATGTTTACCAACTATGTTGTATTCCCCCAAGTGCTTAGAATAGCCCTCTGTATACAGGAAGAGCTCAATAAATACCATTGATTGATTGATTGGTTGATTCTTCACCTATTTCCCACCGATGCTGGTGGTCTTTATTTCTGTACCAGAGCAGAAAGAGGTTCTCATGGCAAGGAATATCCATTTGTATGAGAAGCAGCATGGTCTAGTATATAGAGCACAGGCCTGGGAGTCAGAAGGGCCTGGGTTCACATCCCCGTTCAGCCCCTTGTCTGCTCTGTGACCTTGGACAGGTCATTTCAATTCTCTGGTCCTCAGTTTCCTCATCTGTAAAATGGGGATGAAGACTAAGAGCCCCATGTGGGACACGGATTGTGTCCAACCTGATTATACTGTGTCTCCCTCAGGATTTAGTACAGTGCCTGGAACATAGTAAGTGCTTAGCAAATGCCACAGTCATTATTATTATCATTTAGAACAGCCAGATGCTATTCCCTAGTGACCCCCATCCCTCCCCATGGACGAGGAAGCTGGAAACAAGGGTGAGTTCGCTAGAAAAACAATTCCCAGAGAGTGAAGGAGACACCCCGGCAGCTTTATCAGTGCGTGGGGACCACACATCCCTAGGAGATCCTGCAGGGACATTGGTCTTCTCCCAGGACAAAGATACAGGTGCTGGGACTTGGGAATCCGAAGCCTGGAAAGCCCTCTTTCCCCAGAGGGCAGGAGGGGATGTTCGATCTGCATCTAGGCTGGGTTTGGGGCCGGTGTCTCCACAGTGACCAGCGGGACCCTCCTCGGTCCTCTCCTCCTCCACCTCCAGAGGCAGGACAGCAGCTTCCCGGGTGGGAGGATAGGTCTGGGGGTCCTCAGGTCCAGCGGGGGCGAGCTCTTTCCCCTTGAACGCAGTCTGGATGCAGTGCCCAGATGTCCACCGGTACAACCTGTACGTGGTGTTCAACTTCCCTTTCCGGTTGGGCTAACTTCACCGGGGCCCGGAAGGTGACCTCCTCCTTGAGCGCCTGGACGGTCAGCTCCTCAAGGGGCGGAGAGAGGTGATGACTGGTGGTGTTCCTGGTCGTGATGCTCTGGGTCTTTCCAACCTCCGCAGTCATGGTCAGCGAGGTATCCACCTTGACTGTGAACCGGGTGCCCAGCATGAATTCCCCAGAGCTCTTCAAGTCAAAGACACGGTGGTTCAGACCTCCAGCTCTTTGATGAAGATGCTGTTGTACAGCTGTGCCATATCGTTGCTTAGAACAGTGCTCAACGCTTAGAACATTGCGTGGCACACAGAGAGTGCTTAAGAAATACTATTATTATTATTATTATTATTATTATTATTATTATTATTATTATTATCAGTGAAGTTGGATCCCACCACCCCAACCACGACCTGACTCCTCTCCCTCCCCACCTTCCTCTTCTCCCACAAGATCTTGGTGGTGATCTCAGGCCAAGCTGGGCCTCAGGGGCCTCACACACTGGAGTCGTGGCTTCCAGAACAGCACTGAGGCATAGTCGGGGCACTTTTCCCAGTGGGAGGGAGTGCTGGACACTTATCCTCTGCCCGGAACACAAAGTAGACCACTCCCCCTCTCTTCACTGAAGCACAGGAGCCAGATGCCTCTCCTGACGGAGTGACTTGTCACCTCCCTGAAGTCCTTGTGGGAAGACATTGACTTCCTTCTTATTGGTTGGCAGAGGGACGAGAAGCTTGTTTTCTTCGTAGAGTGTGATCTGTGGGTTATCCAAGTCTTCCCTCACTAGCTGGAGGGAGGAGATCTGATCGTCCAGGCCGACGCTGCTGTATTACCCCTCCTCGAAAGCCAGGTTGCTGTTCCCGAAGGCCATGTGGTCAAGAGCCGACTCCAGTCAGCTCTTCTCCCAGCTCTGTTCCTGCCTGGACATCTGACTCAATCCTTCGTGGGACTGATTCTTTTTAGCCCAGGAAGGTGATGGAATTGTGGGGTGAGGGACTGGGAAAAAGAGGTCAGCAAGTTCCAAGTCTAATATTCTGATCTAGCAGCTATCAAGCCCAGGAGGGACCTGAGTCTCTCAACTTAAATAGGGGAGGGAGACCCCATAGGCCTCTAAGGATAGAATCCAGTCAGCAAGGAGACAGGTTAAATTTCAATCGATTTTTTAATGGTTTTGTTAAGCGCTGACTATGTGTTAGGCACTGTACTAAGTACTGGGGTTGATACAAGCTAATCGAGTCGGGCACAGTTCATGTCCCACGTGAGGCTCACAGGCTTAATCCCCATTTTACTGATGAAGGAACTGACACACAGAGAAGTGAAATGACTTGCCCAAAGTCACAGAGCAGAGCCATAATTAGAACTCACATACCACTGACTTCCAGGCCCATGCTCTCTCCATTACTACATGCTATGCTATGCTTCTTTTCAGTAATGGGGAAGAACGTGAAGAGTTAATCACTGGGCTGAATGAAGAGGGCAGGGTTTAGGTGGTGGGTGTCAAATTTTTGGTCCACTTCAATAAACAAGTTTCACTGATAGGTTTTCAAGATGGGAAAAGATAGGAGAAACAAAGTCAAAGGTTAGAATGGACATTAACAACAGATATTTTTCAAACAGGTGCTGAGATTGGGACACTAAAGACAAGGAGGGCAGAGGTAAGTTTTATGGACATGGTAAAACAAAGCCTCAGACAATGCTCCATCCCTGATGAATGCTAGGAGGCAATTGCAATCAATCAGTTGGTCTATCTATCATATTTATTGAGCGCTTACTGTAATGATAATGATGGCATTTATTAGGTGCTTACTATGTGAAAAGCACTGTTCAAAGCAGTAGGATAAGCCATCAAGAAAGCTGGCTGACAAGCAGCTTGGCCTAATGGTACAGCACGGGCTGGGTCCTGGCTCCTCCAAATGTCTGCTGTGTGATCCCGAGGTCGCTTCACTTCTCTGTAGCGCAGTTCCCTCATCTGTAAAGTGGGAATTAAAACTAAGAGCCTCATGTGGTACAGGGACTGTGTCCAGCCTCACAACCTTTAGTACAGTGACTGGCACAAAATCAAGGCTTAACAAATATCTTTAGAAAGTGAAAAAAGAATCAAATCAGGATGTCTAGTGTATCTTTTTGAGTCTCAGAGTGTAAGACTAACCTTATATCAAGATTCAGACAAAGCCCAAAATGTATAGGTCAACAGTAGTATGAGAATACAGTGTATTAGAGTTGGCAGACATGCTTCCTTTCCACAGTGAGCTTAAAGTCTAGAGGAGGAGATAGACTTCAATATAAATAAATAAATTATGGATATGGATATGAGTGCTGTGGGGCTAAAAGTGAAATGAATAACGGGTGAAAATCCAAGTGCAAGGGTGATGCAGAAGGGAGTGGGGTGAGAGGAAATGAGACTTTAATCAGGGAAGACCTCTTGGAGGAGGTGTGATTTTAGTAAGACTTTGTAGGAAGGGGGAGGTGTAGCTCTTGGCTACAAAGGGGGAGGGAGTTCCAGGCCAGAGGCAGGATGTAGAGGAGAGGGCAGCAGCATGGTAGAGGAGATCAAGGTACAATGAGGAGGTGGTGTTAATGGAGCAAAATGTGTGGACTGGTTTGTAGTAGGAAATCCGCGAGGTAAGATGGGAAGGAGCAAGGTAATTGAAACTTTAAAAAAATGGTAAGGTGTTTATATTTGATATGAATGTAGATGGGCAGCCACTGGAGGTTCTTGAGGAGTGGGGAGATGTGGAATGAACAGATTTGTAGAAAAATGATCTTGGTGGCTGAGTGAAGTATGGACTGAATTGGGGAGAGACAGAAAGTAGGGAACTCAAAGGATGGTCCCGTTACTGAGGTTTCTTTCAATTAACTGAGTAATTAATGGTATTTGTTGAGTGCTCACTGTTGGCAGAGTTGTGCACTAAGCACTTGGGAGACCATAATATAAATGAGGTGGTTGACTCAATCAATCTCTGTCCATAACCTCTCCACTGTGCACTGAGGAATGAGGGTTTATAGTTTAGTGTTACATTGTAATAATACTAATAATAATAATAGTAATAATATTGTGTTCCCCTTTGTGCTAGTACTATGCTCTGCACACAGTAAGTGCCCCATAAATATGCTTGACTGAGGGTCTAATGCTCAATTACTTGGGAAAGGGAAAAAATGCCTAGCTTTCTACATTGCTTCCACATAAAGATAGCTTTTTACTACTACTACTATGCTAAAAAAGTCATCACACACGAATCTGTTTCTTAGTATCCTGATCTTCGCAAAGGCTTTATGCAAAAAAGTAAATCTTGTCCCACCAACTGCTTTATTAAAAAAAATCCCAACTCCTCTACCACCTCAAGGATCTTACAATTCAGCTGGGGAGAAAGACACTTGCATTTGGCAATAATTCATAATTGTGCTATTTCTTAGGCACTTAATGAGTCCCAAAACACTGTACTGAGTTCTGGGGTTCAGACCAAATAATCAGATCCCACATGGGGCTTGCCATCTAAATAGGAGGGAAACAGGTATTGAATCCAGATTTTGCTGAGGAGGGAACTGAGGCAAACAGAAGTTAAGTGACTTGTCCAATGTCACAGAGCAGACAAATGGCGAAGTGGGGTTTAGACAAACAGGCCCTTGCTCTTTCCACTAGGTAATACTGCTTGCCTAGTGGAATTGATACCTCTTGACCAATCAGAAGGTTCCCAGAAAGAAGCAACCCTGTCACAAAGCTGCCTTCATTGCTGAGCCCAAAACTGGTATTTTCCATCTCTTCTTGGCAGAATTGGAGAATAATACAGGATTATGTCAGGAGCTTTAAGGATTGATCAGTCAATCAATAAATCAATGGTGTGGATTGAGCACTCACTATATGGAGAACACTATATTAAGCCCTTGGGAGAGTACAACAGAATTAGTAGACAGGTCCACTGCCTGTAAACGAGCTTACAGTCAAGAGGGGAACACTGAATAAATGGGTAATTTACAACATACAATTTAATGATATGTACATAGGTGTTGTGGGATTGGGGTGGGGCAAATGCCCAATGTCCAGTGTCCACAGAAATACAGAGTATGTACATTTCTCTTCACCACCAGTCAGATTTAAGGGGTACAAATATGATTTTAGGCCTTAGTGACACTGCAGGGCCCTCTCTCTCTTTCTCTCTTTCTCCCTCTCTCTCTTTCTCTCTCAGTCTTGTTGTAAGTCACTCTCTCTCCCTAGTAGCCCTGCAGGTCTTCTCTAATTCCACCTGAAAATTTGGGTGAATGGATATCACCTTCGAGATTGCGATTCTGACACCGGTTGCCATTGGGATTTTAGTAAATAGATTCCTCTTCCTGTTTTATGTCTACGAGATCTGTGACAGCCACCAGCTGAACTCCTCTGACTTCATCCTTGCTCACCTGACCTTGGCCAACACCATCGTCCTTCTCACTTGGGGAGTCCTAAATGCTCTGGAGATTTGGAGCCCAGGAAATTTCCTAGATGACATCGGATGCAAAATGGTCATGTACTCCTATCGAGTAGGCCGTGACCTATCCGTCTTCAGCTCCTGCCTCTACCAGGACATTACCATCAGCCCCGGGACCCCCAGGTGGGTGGGGCTTAAGGCAAAGCTACCTAAGGTTTATCTCTCCTCCTGTCTCCTTTTCTGGATCTTCAATCTCCTCTTAGATTTTGGTGCACCAATGTTTGTGACAGGTCCCCGGCATGGCTCTGGAGTTCAAATCACACTGGATTTTAAATATTGCACAAAGGTCCCCATCACTGCAGCAACCCACCTGATAAATGCAGCTGTGCTCAGTGCCTGGGATCTGTTCTTTTCAGTTGCCATGGGTACAGCCATCGACTATATGCACAGACACCACAAGCAGGTATGACACATCCATATGCCTGGACCATCCCCCAGGGTGTTGTCTGAGGTCAGGGCGGCCAAGAAGGTCGTCGTCCTGGTAGTGTTCTATGTTCTGCTGCATGTATTACATACCATCACGTTCAGTGTTTTTCTAAACAGGAAAGAGAATTCTCCATGCCTGGTGAATAGCCATGTGGCTTTTTCACTCACCTTCTCATCCATGAGAACGTTCGTGATAATTTCCAGTGACCAGAGAATTCGAACCCTATGAAAAAGGGTCTCTCCTCTTTCCAGCAAGGATCCCTAGGGAAGCTACGTGCTTTCCCATGGGGTCCCTGGGAAGATTAGCAGGAGTCAACTGCAAGCTGGGAAGGCTCAGAACTGACACACATAGTTAGAATCACTCCTGTGTTTTAGTGCCCTGCTGTGAAACGGCCAACAGATGGCATGTCCAGCTCCCTGAGCCCCTCCATCATCTTCACTTATCGGTCAGACTCAATGGCAAATGGCAAGACCAGATCACGGACAATGAATTCCTGGAACACAGTCAGTATCCTAAAAGAGCTGTCTCTGATAATTACAAACATTCTATTTATGAGTGACTTGGGGAAGTCATCTATAACGGAGAAGCTAAGTGACTTGATCAAGGTCACACAGCAGAAAAGTGGCAGAGCTGGCAATAGAACCTGTGTCTCCTGATTCCTAGGGGTGTGCTCTTTCTACTAGGATACGTTAGGGAGCAATTACGTTACATAAAGTAGGAGGTAGTTAAGTTAGCTCTAGATTATAGATAGGTAGATATTGCCATGTTTCATTTACAATTATCTTCCTCCAATGGACTGTTCTCTTCTTGGGAACTTCTATGCTAAATATTAAGGGTTCCTTAGGGCCCAGATCAATACTTCACAACATGTAACCATCATTGCTATTAAATGTTACATCTTACTAAGTAAACCCCATTTACCATCTCATAACCAGAAGTGCCTGTTTAATTTGTGTATGGGAAACACACAAAATTTGAAAACACTCTGCCTCGGCGGGAGTAGGAAGTGTCTTGTCATTATGCTCTCAAGTCAATTCTGACCTGTAGCAAAGCCATGGACACATATTTCCCAGAACGCCACACCTCCATTTGCAATCATTCTGATAGTGTTTACAGTTTTCCTTGTAAAAATATGGAAGCGGCTTACCATTGCCCCTTCCAAACAGTAAACATGAGTCTCCACCCTCGACTCTCTCCCATGCCACTGTTGCCCAGCACAGATGAGCTTTCACTTGTAGCAGATTGCCTTCCACTCGTTAGCCACTGGCCAAGCTAGGAATGGAATGGATAGGCCTCTGCTTGACTCTCCCTCCCATAGTCAAGACTAGTAGAGTACAGGGTCGTACTCCAGGTGCGACCCTGAGAGGGAGAAGTAAGAATAGGTTCTTAAAATCCCATCCCCTCCAAGAGGCTTTTTCTGACTGATCCTTGATTTCCAATTCTCACATCCCCTTCTTCATAAGCTCTTGTGCTTGGATTTGCACTCTTAATCACCCCTTCCTCAGCCCTGCAGCACTTACGTACATCTCCATAATATATCTATTTGTATCAGTGTATGTTTTCTCCTCTAGACTGTAAGCTTGTTGTGGGCCGAGAAGGTGTCTACGACTCTGTTGTATTATACCCTCCCATGTTGTTAGTACAATTGATTGATCGAGTGAGCTTCCTTGCTGACCTCTCTGTCTCCTGTGTCTCCCCACCCCGTTCCCTAGTTTTCTCATTTTTCTACAGAAACGTCAGTCTATGTTTCCCCACTTCTCAAGAGGCTCCAGTGGTTGCCCATCCACTATGCATCAAACGGAAACTCCTTATTGTCAGTTCTAAAGTTCTCAATCACCTTGTTCCCTCCTACCTTATCTCACAGCTCTTCTTCTACAACCCAGCCTGCACACTCTGCTCCTCTAACCCCAACCTTCTCATGGTACCTCGATCTCATCTATTTCACTGCCAAACTCTCATCCATGCCCTGCCTCTGTCCTGGAGTGGCCTCTATCTTCATATCCAACAGACAATTACTTTCCTCACATTCAAAGCTTAAATGAAGGCACATCTCTTCCAAGAAGCTTTCCCTGATTAAACCCTCATTTCCTCTTCTCCCACTCCCTTCTGCAATGCCCTTGTACTTGGATTTACTTCCTTTATTCACCCCTCATTCAACCCCAGAGCACTTATTTACGCTAACACTGCCCTCTCCTGGTTCTCCTCCTTTCTCTCTGGCTGCTCCTTCTCAGTCTCTTTTTCAGTCTGACCTCCTCTGTCTCACTTCCTCTCACAGTGGGGGGTCCCTCAATGCTCAGTTCTCAGTACCCTTCTATTTTCCATCTACCCACTCCCTTGGAAAACTTACTTGTTTCCACAGCTTCAACTACCATCGCTATGTGAATGATTCCCAAATCTACATATACAGCCCTGACTTCTCTCCTATCTCCCATTTCCTCCTGCTTTCAGAACATCTCTACCTGGACATCCTGCCAACACCTCAACCTAAACACGTTCAAGCAGAACTCTTCATTTTTCCACACAAATCCTATCTTCCCTTCTTTTCCATCATTGAAGAAAATCCTCCCGATTTCACAATCCCCTAACCTTGGCATTGCAGTTGAAGAAGAAGAAGACCGTGCTCTGTCCACTAGACCATGCTGCTTCTCATCTTTTCCCTTACTGTGGCCTTGAAATACTTCTTCTGCCCTTCTTGCCTTTGATTTTCCAATTTCAGTTCTCCAGAAAGCAGCTATTTGTAACTCCCGCTGACCCTTAAATGATCTCCTCTGTTCTCCCCTTCATTGATGCTGAAGTAAGATAAGCATAGTACGAGGCTAGGAGACTGACTGTGTTCCAGAAATTCATTGTCCGTGATCTGGTCTTGCCATTTCCCATTGAGCCTGGCCCATAAGTGGAGGTGATGGAAAGGCTCAGAGAGCCGGATGTGCCATCTGTTGGCTATTTCACTGGGAGGGGGGGGGCGGCTCTGGGCCTGACAGAGAGGTGATTCTGACCATGTGCCTCCATCTAATCTTCCCCGAGACCCAATGGGAAAGCATGTAGCTTCCCTAGGGATCCTCGTTGGAAAGAGGAGATTCCCTTCTATACAGCAGGATGTAGAACACAACTAGGACAATAACCCCCTTGGCTGCCCTAACCTCAGGCATTGCCTCTTAGGTACCGTCCAGGCACATGGAGGTGCTGGATCTGCCGGTGGTGTCTGTGCAGGACAAACACCATGTAGCCACTGGTCCCGCTCATGAGCCCTATGAAGAACAGATCCCAGGCACAGTTGCATCACTGGCAGGGACCTCTGTGCAATATTGAAAATCCAGTGTGATTCGAACCCTGGAGCCATTCCGGGAACCTGCCATGAACAGCGGTGCACCAAAACATGAGGAGATTGAAGATCCAGAAGTGGAGACAGGAGGAGAAGACAAATTTGAATAACTTCACCTTAAGCCTAGCCCACCGGGAGGGTCCCGGTACTGATAGTGATGGCCTGGTAGATGTTCAGGAGGTATGTGTTGCAGATGGACAAACTAAGGGCCACTCGATGGAAGTACATGACCATCTTGCATCTGATGTCATCTAGGAAATTCCCCAGGCTCCAAATTTCCAGAGCATTTAGGACTCCCCCAGTGAAAAAAGCAGTGATGTGGGCTAAGGCCAGGTGAGTCTATACTTCACTCTGCTTCCCGGATTATCTTTGTACAGAAACACTCTGGCCATGTCACTTCCCTCCTGAAAAATCTCCAGTGGTTGCCTATCAACCTTTGAATCAAGCAAACATTCTTGGCTTCAAAGCTCTCCATCACCTAGCCCCCTCCTACGTCACCTCCCTTCTCTCCTTCTACAGCCCAGCTGACACACTCCACTACACTGCCGCTAACTTCCTCACTGTGCCTCGTTCTCTCCTGTTCTGCCATCGACCCCTGGTTGACATCCGCCAAACTAGCTGCCTTTTTCCCTTCAAAGCCCTACTGAGAGCTCACCTCCTCCAGGAGGCCTTCCCAGGCTGACCCCCCTTTTTTCTCTCCTCCTCCTCCCCTCCCCATCGCTCCCCCGCCCTATCCCCTTCCCCTCCCTAAAACACTTGTGTATATTTGTACATATTTATTACCGTTTATTTATTATAGGGAAAATCTCTATATGATGCCGATTTGTACTTCCCAAGTGCTTAGTACAGTGCCCTGCACACAGTAAGCACTCAATAAATACGATTGAGTGAATGAATGAATGTGAGCAAGGATGAAGTCAGAGGAGATCAGCAGGTGGCTGGCATATATCTTGTGGGTATAAAACAGGTAGAGGAATCCATTCGCTGATATCCCAGTGAGAACCTGTAACAGAATTGCAATCCCAAATGTGATGTCCATTCTCAGGCAGAATTAGAGAGGACCTCCTCCAAATCAACTGTGGGAGAGAGAGTGACTTCGGTGAGAATGAGAGAAAGAGAGACAATGAGAGAAATAATAAATGAGATAAAAAATACATGCATGCACCCCTTAAATTTTACCGGAGGTCAAAAAGAGAAGAGAAATGTGCATACTCTTTGTTTCTTAATGCTCCTGACATAATCCCATCATTTTCTACTAATTTCGCCAAGAAAGGATGGATTTGGATGATTTAGTTCTGAGAACTGCTGACTGATTGAGTCTGAGAAGCAGCATGGCTTAGTGGAAAGAGCCCGGGCTTGGGAGTCAGAGGTCATGGGTTCTAATCTTGGCACTGCCGCTTGTCAGCTGTGTAACCTTGGGCAATCACTCAACTACTCTGCACCTCAGTTACCTCATCTGTAAAATGGGGATGAAGATTGTGAGCCCTACGTGGGACAACCTGATTACCTTGTATCTACCCCAGCGCTTAGAACAGTGCTTGGCACATAGTAAGCACTTAACAAATACCAATGTTATTATTATTTTATAAATAATTGTTAGCCTCTAGTGTCTGTCTCCCCAGCTAGATTGTAAGCTCCTTGAGGACAAGAATCCTATCTAATGACTATACTTTTGTTTTCCTAGGGCTTAATACACTGCTCTACACAGAGAAAGCCTCAGGAATTCCAATTAATTGATTAAATGATTGATTGACAAAGGCTTCCGTGCAAGACACCTTGGGGGGGTTAAAGGCTAATAATGTCCATATTCCCAAAATTCAATTTTGGTGTGCTACCACGCTTTTCCTTAGAAGGCTTGTAATAAGAAGGTCGTTTTCTACTAAAATTAAAATCCAATGAAAAGCCAACTCGCTTCACGCAGACTTCGATTCGGTTTTGGACCTTTTCCAACCTGTTCCTATTGCAGTGTGTTTGATGCTCAGCATCTCTGATGAAGTGACCTGAACAACACAGTCTCTGCCTTGTGCTTTTTTTAATGGTATTTGTTATGTGGGTAGGGATTGTCTCTGTTTCTGAATTGAACTTTCCAAGCACTTAGTACAGTGTTTTGCACACAGTAAGCACTCAATAAATACGATTGAATGAATGAATGAATGAATGTGGCCGGCACTATCCTGATTGCTGGGGGAGATGCAAGGCAATCAGGTTGGACACAGACCCTGTCCCACATGGGACTCAAAGTCTTAATCCCCATTTTATAGACGAGGGAACTGAGGCCTACAGAAGTGAAGTGACTTGCCCAAGATCACACAGCAGACAAGTGACAGAGCCAGGATTAGAACCCATATCCTTCGGACTCTCAGGTCCATGCTCCATCTACTAGACAATGATGTTTCTCTTAGTCTTTCAAGGCTAATCACAGAGATCATTACTGACAATGACACTGATTCTTCAGGCTCCAGGTAACACAGTCTGAGGGGTCATTTAATGGAGACGGTGGAAGATACTCACTCTTGAATGGGTGCCTTTGTGAGAGTGGACTGTGACTACCGTAAAAAGAAGCAGCGTGGCCTAATGGATAGATCACCTGCCTAGGATTAACAGGCTCTGAATTCTTATCCAGGATCCACCACCTGTCTGCTGTGGGACTTTGGGCAACTCATTTCACCTCTCTGTGCCTCAGTTACCTCATCTGTAAAATGGGGATTCAATACCTGTTCTCCTTCCCTCTTAGACTTTGAACTCCATGTAGAACATTAAGTGGGTCTAACCTGATTATCTTGTGTTGACCCCAGTACTTAGTAAAGCACATGGCACATAGTAAGTGCTTAACAAATATCATGAAAAAGATGTAGCCGAGGAATGTTTTTATGTCAATCATCGGGAGAGCCCGGATGAATGCATTATACCTGGAGGATTGAGGTAGAAGAGGAGGAGCTAATAAAAGACAGCAGATATGTACATATCTGTAATTATTTATATTAATGTCTGTCTCCCCGCCCCAGACCGTAAGCCCGTTGTGGTCAGGGAATGTGCCTATTGATTGTTATATTGTACCCGCCCAAGTGCTTAGTACAGTGCTCTGCAAATAGTAAGTGCTCAATAAATACGACTGAATGAATGAATGGATAAATTAAGTGGAGAGGGAAGTTAGCGTGGCAATGGAGGTGATTTGGGATGAGAATATATAAATCACTCCCTCAGCCAACTCTGTCTCATTGATAATAATAATTATAATCATAGTGTTGGCTAACAACGTCGGTGCCAAACACTCTGGTAAATGCTGGGGTACAGTCAGATCATGAGGTCGGACCAAGTCTCAAATGAGGCTCACAGTCTAAGGGGGAGGGAGAACACATTGTTTTTTGTCTATCTCCCCATTCTAGACTGTGAGCCCGTTGTTGGGAAGGGACCGTCTCTATATGTTGCTGACTTGTACTGCCCAAGCGCTTAGTACAGTGCTCTGCACTCAGTAAGTACTCAGTAAATACGATTGAATGAATGAATGAGCATGTATTTAATCCTCATTTTACAGGTGAGGAAAGTGAGGCACAGAGAACTTAAGTTACTTGGCCAAGGTCACCCAGCATGTAGGTTGTTGGAACTGAGTGGAAAACTCCAGTCTCCTGACTCCTAGTCTTATGCTCTTTCCAATAAAAGGTTACCCAGAAATTCATTAGAACAGGTAGCTGGGGCATTCATGTGCTTAACCTAAACCCTCCTATTTCACCCATCCTCATCCCTCTTGACCTCTCCAAGCCAACCACGCAATGGAGACACATGTCCCCGGCTAACCTCCATCCTTCCTGTGTCCACCTATTCCCAAACACACACCAGGCTCAGCAAACAGTTTCTGTCTCAGTGGAAATCTTCCCTTTCCAGCCTCCTGTCCCTTCAACTCCATCGACACTAGACAGAAAAATGACTCCTTCCTACTCACCTGCCTCAATTTCCTCTGTAAATGAAGGGACCAGGTCTCTGACACTCTGATTCTGGCAGAACAAGGAGGAGGCAAGCATTTATCAAACAGTTTTCCTCATCACCACCCTTCCTCTGGAATTGTTTATTGTGCAGGGTTCAGTGAGTTTGTCACTGAACATTGTCTGCTCTGACACCCTGCCTGGAATATCTGTGATGATGATTCCCCTCCCTGTTGCCCTTCATACTGAGACCTTATGATCCTGGAGCTTTCTGCACAATGCAATGAGATTAATTGACATCAGACATGTCCCAGAAGAGATTGGACACGGCCCAACCCTGCAGACCCTGGGAATGAGTTGAATAAAAAAAACAAAAGCTGTTTAACATGCTATTAACAGCTAGAAACAATACAATATTTAGCCTGACCTTGAGAGTTGATTTTTGACTGACTGAATTTGGATTGACCGGCTATCAATACTACCATGTCACAGACAAATATCACTCCCTTCACATCTGGCCAAAAAGAGGGGTGGGTGAAGGTGGTGCTTGGCACATAGTAAGCACTTAACAATGATAACCATAATTATCATTATCATTATTAGCACAAGGCTCAGAAGCTGACTGATCGAAACTCACCTCTGATCCCTGTCTGCAGAATACAAGTGTTATGGTTCACCCCTGGTAGGAGTCCCTTCAGAGGGACCCCTTCTACAACCCAGCCCAGACACTTCGCTCCTCTAGAGCTAGCCTTCTCACTGTGCCTCCATCTCACTTGTTTTGCGGTCGCCCCTTAGCCCACATCCTGCCTCTGGCATGGAAAGCCCTCCCTCCTGAAATCTGACAGACACTCTTCCCCACTTCAAAGCCTTACTGAAGGCACATCTTCACCATGAGGCTTTCCCAGGCTAAGTCCCACTTTTCCTCATCTCCCAGTCCCTTCAGTGTCACCCTGACTTGGTCTCTTTGCTCTCACACCCTTCCAGTCCCAAAGCACCTATGTAAATATCTGTAATTGCATTCAGTCGTTTGTTCTTCCCCCTCCCAATCCCAAAGGACCTATGTACATATCTGCAATTTTACTTATTTGTATTTATGTCTCTCTCCCCCACTCTAGACTGTGATCTCATTGTTGGCAGGGAATGTCACTGTTTATTGCTGCATTGTTCTTTCCTAAGCACTTAGTACAGTGATCTGCACACAGTAAGTGCTCAATAAATAAGATTGAATTAATGGATGAATGAATGAATGAATGAATGAATGAATGGACCTCCTTGAGTCTATCCTACACTTAAGGATAGTGGCAGAAGCATGGCCTAGTAGAAAGTCCAGTGGCTACCAATCAACCTATGCATCAGGCAAAAACTCCTCACCCTCGGCTTCAAGACTCTCCATCACCTTGCCCACTCCTACCTCACCTCCCTTCTCCCCTTCTACAGCCCAGCCCGCATCCTCCGCTCCTCTGCCGCTAATCTCCTCACAGTGCCTCGTTCTCGCCTGTCCCGCCATCGATCCCCGCCCCATGTCATCCCCCTGGCCTGGAATGCCCTTCCTCCGCACATCCGCCAAGCACATCTTCCTCCCTTCGAAGCCCTATTGAGAGCTCACCTCCTCCAGGAGGCCTTCCAGACTGAGCCCCCTCCTTCCTCTCCCCCTCCTCCCCATCCCCATCCCCCCCGCCTAACCTCCTTCCCCTCCCCACAGCACCTGTATATATGTGTATATGTTTGCATGTATTTATTACTCTATTTTATTTGTATATATTTATTATATTTATTTTATTTTGATAATATGCTTTGTTTTGTTCTCTCTCTCCCCCTTGTAGACTGTGAGCCCACGGTTGGGTAGAAACCGTCTCTATATATTGCCAACTTGTACTTCCCAAGCGCTTAGTACAGTGCCGTGCACACAGTAAGCACTCAATAAATACGGTTGAATGAGTGAATGAATGAATTACCCGAGTTCTCATCCCAGCTCCACTACTTATCTGCTGTGTGACCTTGACAAGTCATTAAACTTCTTTGGGCCTCAGTTTCCTCATCTGTGAAATGAAAATTCCGTGCCTTTGCTCTCCCCCGGGCCTGGAATGCCCTCCCTCTGCCCATCCGCCAAGCTAGCTCTCTTCCTCCCTTCAAGGCCCTGCTGAGAGCTCACCTCCTCCAGGAGGCCTTCCCAGTCTGAGCCCCTTCCTTCCTCTCCCCCTCGTCCCCCCTCCATCCCCCCCCCATCTTACCTCTTTCCCTTCCCCACAGCACCTGTATATATGTATATATGTTTGTACATATTTATTACTCTATTTATTTATTTATTTATTTTACTTGTACATATCTATTCTATTTATTTTATTTTGTTAGTATGTTTGGTTTTGTTCTCTGTCTCTCCCCTTTTAGACTGTGAGCCCACTGTTGGGTAGGGACTGTCTCTATATGTTGCCAATTTGTACTTCCCAAGCGCTTAGTACAGTGCTCTGCACATACTAAGCTCTCAATAAATACGATTGATGATGATGATGATGATGACTGTGAGCTCATGTGGGACAGGGACTGTGTTTGACCTGATTAACTTGTATCTAAATGCTTAACATATAATAAGCCCTCAAGAAATACCCTAATTTTTATCATTATTGTGTCCTGAGCAATTCTATAGGGTAGGAGGGTAGTTGCTACTACTCTTCTTTGGTCAGTCCCCACAGGTATGGGGCGTTGTTGGTTAGGGATTGTCTCAGTTGCCGAATTGTACTTTCCAAGCACTTAGTATTGGTGCTCTGCACACAGTAAGTGCTCAATGAATACAATTCAATGAATGAATGAATAGTCTTCAAGGCTGATGTTCTCACAGCATTTTTTAAAATGGTATTTATCACTTACTCTGTGTTAAGCACTGTGTTAAATCCTGAGGTAAATACAAATTAATCAGGGTGGACATAGTCCCTATATACCTATGGCTCACAGAACAAGTAGGAGAGAAAACACATATTAAATATCCATTTTGCAGTTGAAGGAACTGAGGCACAAAGAAGTTAAATGACTTGCCCAAGGTCACACAGTGGACAAGTGGTGATGCTGGGATTAGAATCCCGGTTCTCCGTTTCCCAGAACCCTTTAGACCATGCTGCTTCTCATCGCTGAACTAGGTGTTGGCCTAGCTCAAATGACAAAAATGGTAGAAAGAAGAGTGAGTAAACTTGCTTCATCGTTTAACTGCAAGAAGAGAATAGAAGTGAATGTGCAATTACTGCGTCCCTCTGGGAGAGCCTAAAGCTGATGATCAATGGTTAGTGCTTTTCTTGTTCTGGATTCCAACAGATATGCTCAGAACTGTTTGTTCCAGGGAGGAACCTTTGTGCTACAAGACTATCCATGAGTTTCCTAGGAACTTCAGGAGTTTCGAGAAACAGCGTGGCTTAATGGAAAGACCAAGGGCCAGGGGGTCAGAGGGCTTGGGTTCTAATCCATATGCCTGCTGTGTGACCTTGGGTAAATCACTTCACTTCACTGTGCCTCTGTTCCCTCATCTGCAAAACTGGGGATTCAATACCTGTTCTCCATCCTACTTATTCTGTGAGACTCATGTGGGACAGGTACTTCATCTGATATGATTACCTTGTATCTTCCCCAGAGTTTAAAAGAGTGCTTGACAAATAGTAAGTTCTTAGCAAATACTACAATTATTTATCTCTACTCATCTGACCTATTCTGGGTAGTTTTTGGAGGTTCCTGTTAACATTTGTTTGCTGTTTCATAGCAAAGGAAAAGCGAAATGATGGTCACTACATTGCATGCTTATGGACTGTAAACTCATTGTGGGGAGGGAATGTATCTCCCAACTCTGTTATATTGCATTCCCTAAGCGCTTAGCATAGTGTTCTACACATAGAATGTGCTCAATAAACACCACTGAATGAATGAATGAACATGCTATCTGCCGGTAAAAATCTTAAACTGTAATTGACAAGAGCATCTCTCAAGATCACACCTGGAGAGTTTCCAGTACTCTACCAATCTAGACTATGGGACGGAGAGTCAAGCAGAAGCATATCCATTCCATTCCTAGCTTGGGCAGTGGCTAGCGAGTGGAAGGCTTGGGCAAGGGCTAGCGAGTGGAAGACAATCTGCTACAAGTCAAAACTCACCTGTGCTGGGCATCATCGGCAAGGGAGAGAGTTGAGGGCAGAGACTCAGGTTTACCTCATGGAAGGAAGCAATGATAAACCACTAATCGAGAAAACTCTATGGATATACTACCGGAATGATTGCAGATGGAGGTGGGGAGTTATGGAAGAGATGTGTCCATGGAGTCACTAGAGGTCGGAGACAACTCGGTAACATAAGACTATTGACAAGAAAGACATAAACATATTAAAACTAGGGCAATAAAAATCAATGATTGGATGTACAGTCAATCAATGTTATTTATTGAGCACTTACTGTATGCAGAGCCCTGTGCTAAGTGCTTGGGAAAGGACAAAACAACAGAGTTGGTAGACCTGCTCCCTGCCCACAAGAAGCTTTCAGTCTAGAGGAAACAGAACAAGAGTGAAGCAGTGTGGTCTAGTGGAAAGATCCCAGGCCTAGGGGTCAGGGGACCTGGTTTCTATTACTGGCTCCAACACTTATCTGTTAGGTGACCTTTGCCAAGTCTCTTAACTTCACTGAGCCTCAGTTCCCTCATCTACAAAATGGGGATTAAAAACCTGTTCTCCTTTCTACTTAGATTGTGAGCCCTGTGTGGAATCTGCTTATCTTGTATCTACCCCAGCACTCAGTAAAGTGCTTGGCACACAGTAAGCACTTACAAATAGCACAATTAGTATTAGCTTTATTATGACAAATGAAGCATTCTCTGAGAGGGAATAAACATTCTTCTTATTTTCTTCAGTCTTCAGTAGCTCCAGAATTGTTTTGGAAAAGCCTTGCCTTTTCACTCTCATTTTCAAAGCTATTATTCCCCAAGGAGCCCACAGCTTCTCTGTAGAAGGAATGCCCAACATCTTCACGGTGACGGAATTCAATCAATCTATCAATCGTATTTATTGAGCACTTACTGTGTGCAGAGCACTGTATTAAGCGCTTGGGAAGTACAAATTGGCAACATATACAGTCCCTACCCAACAGTGGGCTCACAGTCTAAAAGGGGGAGACGGAGAACAAAACCAAACATACTAACAAAATAAAATAAATAGAATAGATATGTACAGGTAAAATGAATAAATAAATAGAGTAATAAATATGAACAAACATATATACATATATACATATATACAGGTGCTGTGGGGAAGGGAAGGAGGTACGATGGGGGGATGGAGAGGGGGACGAGGGGGAGAGGAAGGAAGGGGCTGAATCTGGGAAGGCCTCCTGGAGGAGGTGAGCTCTCAGTAGGGCCTTGAAGGAAGGAAGAGAGGTAACTTGGCGCATGGGCAGGGGGAGGGCATTCCAGGCCCGTGGGAAGACGTGGGCCGGGGGTCGATGGCGGGACAGGCGAGAACGAAGTACGGTGAGGAGATTAGCGCAGAGGAGCGGAGGGTGCGGGGTGGGCTGTAGAAGGAGAGAAGGGAGGTGAGGTAGGAGGGGGCGAGGTGATGGAGAGCCTTGAAGCCGAGGGTGAGGAGTTTCTGCCTGATGCGCAGATTGATTGGTAGCCACCGGAGATTTTTGAGGAGGGGAGTAGCATGCCCAGAGCGTTTCTGGACAAAGACAATTCGGGCAGCAGTATGAAGTGTGGATTGAAGTGGGGAGAGACACGAGGATGGGAGATCAGAGAGAAGGCTGATGCAGTAGTCCAGACGGGATAGGATGAGAGCTTGAACGAGCAGGGTAGCTGTTTGGATGGAGAGGAAAGGGCGGATCTTGGCAATGTTGCGGAGCTGAGACTGGCAGGTTTTGGTGACGGCTTGGATGTGAGGGGTGAATGAGAGAGCGGAGTCGAGGATGACACCAAGGTTGCGGGCTTGTGATACGGGAAGGATGGTAGTGCCGTCAACAGAGAGGAGACGTTCCTCCTGTTAGGGTTCTCGTAGGTCCAGGAGCTACAGCTGGTCCATGCTGCACTGTTCGTCCTGGTCTACCTGGTGGCCCTTAGGGGGAATCTCCTCATCGTAACCGTCACTGTCCTCGATCAGCTCCTCCACACACCCATGTATTTCTTCCTCAGCAACCTGGCCCTCATTGACCTCTGCCTCATCTCTGTCACCGTTCCCAAGTCCATAGTCAACTCCCTGACCAAATACAAATCTATCTCTTTCCTGAGATGTGTTTTACAAGTTTTATTCTTCGTATCTTTGTCATCCACTGAAATGATGTAGCTCACTATGATTCCCCTAGACCAGAGAGGGGCTTGTGGAAGGATGACAGCTGTCTCCTGGCTCAGCAGGGGCCTCTCCGGCCTCTGAGCCCTTCTGGGTATCCGGTGTGATCCAACATTTCTTCTGTGTTGCTCACCACCTCCTGGTCCACGCTTACTCCACTGTGATCCTTAGAGTAGTTGAAGTCACATCCTTTACTGCAGGCGTCTCTCTGCTCTGCTTCTTTTCCATCATTATTCATTCAATCGTATTTATTGAGCTCTTACTCTGTGCAGAACACTATACTAAGTCCTTGAGAAGTACAAGTTGGCAACATATAGAGATGGTCCCTACCCAACAGTAGGCTCACAGTCTAGAAGGGGGAGACAGAGAACAAAACAAAACATATTAACAAAACAAAGTAAATAGAATAAATATGAACAAATAAAATAGAGTAATACATATGTACAAACTGCTGTGGGGAGGGGAAGGAGGTAAGGCGAGAGGGATGGGGAGGGGGAGGAAAGGGAGAGGAAGTAGGGGGAGAGGAAGGAGGGGACTCAGTCTGGGAAGGCCTCCTGGAGGAGGTGAGTTCTCAGTAGGGCTTTGAAGGGAGGAAGAGAGCTAGATTGGCAGATGTGCGGAAGGAGGGGAATGATGTGGGCCGGGGGTCGACGGCGGGACAGACGAGAACGAAGCACGGTGAGGAGATTAGCGGCAGAGGAGTGGAGGGTGCGGGCTGGGCTGTATAAAGAGAGAAGGGAGGTGAGGTAGGAGGGGGCGAAGTGATGGAGAGCCTTGAAGCCGAGGGTGAGGTGTTTTTGCCTGATCATCTCTTACGTGCGTATCTTCTCCGTTGTACTGAAGATACCGTCGGCGGAGGGCTGGTTGAAAGACTTCTCCACCTGTCTTCCCCACTTGGTCGTCGTCACTCTTTTCCTCTCCACAGGAATCTTTGCCTTTCTAAATCAGAAGTCAAATGGTCCTTCAGGGATGGATCTGTTTCTTTCCATGTTCTATTCCATAGTGCCTCCAGCCACGAACCCCCTCATCTACAGCCTCAGGAACAGAGAGCTGAAGGCCAGTCTGGGAAGGATGTTAGCTGGGACCGGGTCCAACAAGAGGGAAATGCTTGCTCGTCCGTTAGTCCTTTAGGCTGCAAACTCACTGTGGGCAGGGAACGCGTCTAACAACTCTGTTGCATTGGACTCTTCCAAGAAGCAGCATGGCCTAGTGAAAAGACTATGGGCCAGGGAATCAGAGGATGTGTGGTATAATCCTTGCTCCCCCTCTTTCTGCTGTGTGACCATGGGCAAGTCAACGAACTTCCCTGTGCCTCAGTTACCTGATCTGTAAAATGAGGATTAAGACTGTGAGCTCCATGTGGGACAGGGACTTAGTCCAACCTGACTCCACTGTATCTACCCCAGTGCTTAGAACAGTGCTTGGAACATAGTAAGCACTTAACAAATATCACAATTATGATTAAAATTGCCTTTGGATTGCCTTTGGCTATTTAAAGTAATTGTAGAATTTTTTTAAGTGTTTCTTATGAGTGGCACTCTGTACTAAATGCTGGAGTATGCCCACGTCATCCCCCGGGCCTGGAATGCCCTCCCTCTGCCCCTCCGCCAAGCTAGCTCTCTTCCTCCCTTCAAGGCCCTGATGAGAGCTCACCTCCTCCAAGAGGCCTTCCCAGACTGAGCCCCTTCCTTCCTCTCCCCCTCGTCCCCCTCTCCATCCCCCCATCTTACCTCCTTCCCTTCCCCACAGCACCTGTATATATGTTTATATGGTTGTACATATTTATTACTCTATTTATTTATTTATTTATTTATTTATTTTACTTGTACATTTCTATCCTATTTATTTTATTTTGTTGGTATGTTTGGTTCTGTTCTCTGTCTCCCCCTTTTAGACTGTGAGCCCACTGTTGGGTAGGAACTGTCTCTATGTGTTGCCAATTTGTACTTCCCAAGCGCTTAGTACAGTGCTCTGCACATAGTAAGCACTCAATAAATACGATTGATTGATTGATTGAGTAGATACAGGATAAAAAGGTCCCACAAGGGGCTAGCAGTCTAAGTAGGGGGGGAGAACAGGTATTCAAACTTCATTTTGCAGATGAGAGAACTGAAGCACAGAAAAATGAAGTTATTTGCCCAAGATCACACAGCACACAGGTCGGGGAATCAGACTTAGAATTCAGGATCCTCTGACTCCCAGGACCAGTCTCTTTACACTAGACCATGCTGCTTCTTTAAGGAGAAGGGACTGAGAACTTCAAACTGATCAGACAAAAGGAAGATCACTGGGTCTCTCAACAGCTGTCTGGGTGAGATTTTCCCCCCTTTCAGCCTCCTTCTCCAGTCCAGCCTCCCATTCTCTAACCAAGACAAATCATAGGTCTCCATGAGGCAAGGCCCTCACTGAAGCCATAATCACTTTCAAGGTCCACTGGAAGTTGGCCAATGAATAAAAATTAATCCACCTGACTAGCCCCTAGGTCAGTTCCATTCCATTACTGTCCTACACGCCTTCAATATTCTTGCCCAGACCTTTGACATTAATGAGGGAAATCTCTTTCCTTCTTCTGACTGGCTCTGATTGGATCATGGAGGAGATGGACATTTCAGCCCTCATTATATGTCTTGCTCTCGTCTGTTTGGTTTCCATGATCATCTCTTACGTCTGCATCTCCTCAGCTGTGCTGTGGATGCGGTCCTCAGAGAGACGGTCCAAATCCTTCTCTAGCTGTCTGCCCCATCTCATCACTGTGCCCTTCTTCCTCTCCACCTCTTCCTTCGATTATCTGAAATCACCCTTACTCTCCATACCTCCCTCGCTTCAAGACCTTATGGTGCCTGTGTTCTACACAGTGGTGCTCCCCTCACTGGACCCCCTCATCTACAACCTGAGGAACAGTGACATGAAGGCTACCCTGGAGAAGATCCTGGGAAGGGAAATGTTCACCTAGAGTGGAATGTGGTTTTGCTTTCAATAGTTGCTTTCTAATGTATCGGAGGGCGTCTCATTGATCTGCAAATGCGGGAGAGGGTAGAATGTTGCCACACAAAGTAAAACTATAGTGGGTTTCCATATATGCATATACATATACATATATGTGCATATTGTACTTCCCAAGCGCTTAGTGCAGTGCTCTGCACATAGTAAGCGCTCAATAAACATGATTGATTGATTGATTGATTATACATACATAAAGGCAGAAGCAGAAATGGTGTGGTCTATTGGAGACAGAGGACCTGGGTTCTAATCCTGGCTCTGCCACTTGTCTGCTGTGTGACCTTAGGCATTTCACCTAACTTCTGTGCTCCTCAGTTACTTTATCTGGAAAATGGAAATTAAGACATGAGCCACATGTGGGAAATGAAGTGTGCCCAACCTGAGTATCTCGTATCTACTCCAGCACTTAGTACAGTGCTCTGTACACAGTAAATAACAATAAATACAATTGAATGATTGATTGATTAGTGCCTATATGTGCTATGGGCCTTGGGATGAGGTGCATATCAGGCTGTTAAAGGTTTCAGAACGAAGGGTATTTGGCTTGGATCGTTCAACCATCTAGCCTGTCCTTGTGATTTTCCACAGGTTGCAGGAAAGGATCTTCAATGGCATTTATTTATTCAGTAGTATTTACTGAGCACTTACTGTTTGCAGAGTCTGTACTAAACCCTTACAGTCCACCTCTCCCATCTCTGTTTTCTCATCTCTTTGTCTTCATGTCCCTCTACCTCTGGCTTGTCTCCCCTGTCCCCCTCCTTCTCCTTCCTTTCAGTCTATTTCCCCCCATTTCCTACGTCCTTCTGCCACTTTGTTTTTCTGTCTGCGTCCCGGATCATCTTTGTGCAGAAAGGCACTGGGCATGTTACTCCCCTCCTCAAAAATCTCCAGTGGCTACCAGTCAAACTAAGCATCAAGTGAAAACTCCTCACTCTCGGCTTCAAGGCTCTCCATGACCTCAGCCGCTTCTACCTCACCTCTCTTCTCTCCTTCTACAGCCCAGCCCGCACTCTCTGCTCCTCTGCTGCTAACCTCCTCACTGTGCCTCGTTCTCGCCTGTCCCGCCTTAGACCCCCAGCCCACGTCCTCTCCCTGGTGGCCTGAAGTGCCCTCCCTCCACACATCCGCCAAGCTAGTTCTCTTCCTTCAAAGCCCTACTGAGAGCTCACCTCCTCCAGGAGGCCTTGCCAGACTGAGCCCCCTTTTTCCTCTTCCTTTCCCCACCCCTCCGCCCTATCTCCTTCCCCTCCCCACAGCACCTGTATATATGTTTGTACAGATTTATTACTCTATTTATTTTACTTGTACATATTTACTATTTTATTTTGTCAATGATGTGCATGTAGCTTTACTTCTATTTATTCTGATGACTTGACACTTGTTTTGCTTTGTCGTCTGTCTCCCACATCTAGATTGTGAGCCCGTTGTTGGGTAGGGACCATCTTTATGTGTTGCCAACTTGTACTTCCCAAGCGCTTAGTACTGTACTCTGAACACAGTAAGTGCTCAATAAATACGATTGAATGAATGAATTAATTAATGTCTATGCCTCTTCCTGTCTCTCCCCCACATAAATTCCACCCTGGGGAAGATTTTCTCCGGCAACTTCATTTCCAGGACAAACTGACACTCTGTCTTGCCGGAGTAATAGGAAAATGGAGAGATCCACTTGAGGGAAGTAGTGTGGCCTGGTGAAGAGCCTGAGCCTGGGAAGCAGAGGATCTGAAGTCTAATTCTGCCTCCACTACTTGTCTACTGTGTGTCCTTGGGCACTCACTTCACTTATCTGTGTGTCAGTTCCCTCACCGGCAAAATGGGGATGCAATACCAGTCCTCCCTCCTACTTAGACTGTAAGCCCAGTGTGGGACAGGGACTATGTCCACTCTGATGACCTTGTATCTACCCCAGTGCTTACTAAAGAACTTGGCACATAGTAAGGTCTTAGGTAATGCCACTATCATTATATTAATGGAGGACTTTAGTTACACTGTTCTACAGGTCAAAACTTTCTTATGAGCCTTCCTCCCTCAACCTTACCCAACCATCCATTCCCTCTCACTATGTTTTAATGGTATGTCTTGAACACTTACTATGTGCCGGGCACTGAACTAAGTCCTGGGGTAGACACGAGCTAATCGGGTTGGACACAATCCATGTCCCACATGGCCTCACAGTCAAAATCTCCTTTTCACAGATGAGGTAACTGAGTCCCAGAGAAGTAAAGTGGCTTCTCCAAGGTCACACAGCAGACAAATGGCAGAACCCAGGACCTTGACTCCCAGGCCTGTACTCTTTCCAAAAGGTCGTGTTGCATCTCAATAATGGTTCTCCCCATAATGTGAGCTAGTTTAACAAAGATTAAGCAATAGTTTAATGGCATTCATTATTAGAAAATAGCACAAAATGGAATTTCATATTCCTTCCCCATGTGTTCTGGAACAAATGCTAATTTATAACATATAATTTATAACAAAGAGAAAATTTACTCACTTTAACAGTCATACCAGCTCCACAACAATTACCCACATAGCCTTATACTCTACTACATTCTCTATCTGTAATTGATTTTGATTTCTATCTCCCCCTGAGTGATGTAAACTCCCTGTGAGCAGTTATTGCAACTGCCAACTTTGTTATATCATGCTTTCCCAACCACGTAGTACAGTGTCTACACATAGTAAGCGTTCAAAAAATACCAGTGGATGATTGCTCTAATAATTAAATTTGGCACATTCCTTTGGTGAGAGAGACAAAGATGAGACATGAAATGGGAGAAGCGATATTTACAAGCTATGGCTAAGGGAAGGTCAAATGAAGTAGCGAAAAAGAGTGAAAGTGGAATTTCATTGCCATAATTCATTGTTTTCAGTTAATGTCTGCCTCCCCTTCTAGACTAAACTCATTGCGGGCAAGGAATGTGCCTGTTATTTTGTTATATCATACTCTCCCAGGTGCTTAGTACGGTGCTCTGAGCACCTTAAGTACTCAGTAAATACTATTGATTGACTGATTGGATGAGGGAGGTGGGAAGTGGGCAGAGGTGAAAGGGACAATATCAGAGGCCAGAGTGGAGACTGACTCAGGATTAATATTCCCCATCCCACCCAACTAGGGCTTTGCCAAAAATCTAGGGCAGATCTTTAGGGATCAGATTCTTTCTCCCTCCACTTTCCAGAGGCACTGCCCTCAGCCTCTTCCTGGGGAAGGAGATGGGTGCTCCACTCAAATGAGCTCAGGCCCTCAAGACTGACCACAGAAAGGAGGTTGGAGGCCAAGGGAAAGAAAGGAACATGGAAGATTTGGGAGCTGATGTGGGAAATCACCTCACACAAAACAGTGCCCTCTGGGGGTTGTTCCTGACGTCATGTGTTGTTGCGGAGGGGCTTCACCCAAATCATCGCTTTAGCATGCCCAAATCCCCTTTTTGGCCCAAGGAGACTTGCCTGATCATACCCCAGTTAAGGGTTCCCCTGCCTCCCCAGGAGCCTCCCTCTGGTGTTCCTGTCTGGCCTCAGCAGGATCACATAGACCTTGGGCCCAAGGATGCAGCCGTGGAGCCCAGTGCCAGAGGCCAGGATGGAGAATACCTCCACGGCTACTGAGACCTTGCCCCTGGTGTTTAGGTAGGTGGGCAGGAAGGAGACCCAGACGCTGCAGAACACCAACATGCTGAATGTGATGAACTTGGCATTGTTCAAGCTGTCCAGCAGCTTCCTGGCCAGGAAGGCCACCATGAGGTTGGCCAGGGCCTGAGCCCCATGTAACCCAGGACGCAGTAGAAGGCAGTGGCTAAACCCTCGTTGCACTGGACCACGATGATCCTGGCCTCGGATACCATGTCTAAGTTGGGGAACTGAGGGGAGGTCCCCAGCCAGACCATGCAGATGTCCACTTGGATGAGGGAGCAGACACAGACGGTGGAGGAAGGCGTCCTGGGCACCAACTATATCCTCATTCTGCTCGCTGGTCCAGTGGCCCTGAAGGCTAGGACCGCAGTGACCCTCTTGGCCAACACAACTGAAATGGTCATGGAGAAAGTGACTTCGATGGCTGTCTGTTGCAAGATGCAGGTGGCCGGGCCTGGGTAGCTGATGAAGGTCAAGGAGGACAGGAAGCAGATCAGAAGGGACATGAGGAGGGTGTAACTGAGACTGCAGTTGTTAGTTTTCACTATGGGGGTGCCCGGGTGGTGGGCTAAAATCCCCAAAACCAGGGCGGTGAGGGGAGAGAAACAGAGGGCTAAGAACACCATAACCACTGCCAAAGGCTCCTCATAGGAAAGGAAGACCACCGCTTTCAGGACCCAATGATCTCTTTGGCGATTTGGAAATTCATCTTTGGGGCATCTGATGGATTGATCCATATCTGAAAGGAATAAAGGAGATTCCCCACTGCGCCTGGGACAAGGCATGAAGTTCCAGCCCCTGGGCGAGGGAAGTTCACAATACACGTGCAAAGTAATGCAGAGAAGAGCAACCAGGAGACTCAGATGGCTGGAGAAACTGCTTTCAAAGAACTTGGAATGTGTATACCAACTCTGTTTTATGTTACTCTCCCAAGGCCTTAGTCCAATGCTCTGCACCCAGTCAATGCCCAAGAAATACTTGGTTTGACTGGAATGATAAGATTGGTTTAGTCTGCTCAGTTACTTTAGCACTTGGATTTGTAGCATTTATTCACCTCAACGACGCTCAGCTCCACAGTCCTTCTGGCCATAACCATAATTTATTTTAATGTCTGTCTCCGCTATAGATTTTAAGCTCCTTGAGGACAGGGAATGTACCTGCCAACTATTATATCATACGCTCCCCAGCGCTCAGTACAGTGCTCTGCACACAGTAGTACATACAAATCAGTAGTAGATACAAATCACTTCACTTCTCTGTGCCTCAGATACCTCATCTGCAAAATGGAGATTGAAACTGTGAGCCCCATATAGAAAAGGGTGTGTGTCCAACCCAATTTTCTTGAACCCATCCCAGAGCTTAGTACAGTGTCTGACACATAGTAAGCGCTTAACAAATACCATAATTATAATTATTGTTATTATCAAGTGGCAGAGCTGAGATTAAAACTCATGTCCTTCTGACTCCCAGTCTTATGATCTATCCACTTGGCTATGCTACGTCTTCACATATTCCCTCTGGTCTGGAACTCCAACCCCCTTCATGTCTAGCAGACTACTACTCTCTCCATCTTCAAAGCTCTATTAAATCCTAGAGCTCTAACCTGATTATTCTGTCATTTTGTCCCTTTTGTTTTACCTAGGCACGTGGGCCTATACCCTTGAGGCAGCACTTTTATACTCACCCTTGCCCCACCCTCTAGTCTACATATTCTGATATTCCGTTACTTCTACTTGTCCCTCTAAAGCAGCACTTTTATATTCAACCCTGACCCACCCCCTTATGTACATATCCTGATATTCTGTTATTCCTCCCATTCATAATTTATTTTAATGATTGTCTTCCCAACGAGAGTGTAAGCGCCTTTCATTTTTCTTTTTTGCCATTATTATTATAAATGCCATTATTATTATTATTTTTAATGGCATTTGTTAAGGGTTCACTATGTGTGAAACACTGGAGTAGATACAAGATGATTAGTTGGACACAGCCCCATTTAATCGCCATTTTACAGATGAGGTAACTAAGGCACGGAGTACATAAGTGAGTTGCCCAAACTCACTCAGCAGGCAGGTGGCAGAGCCAGGATTAGAAGCAATGTCCACTGACTTCAAGGCCCGTGCTCTTTCCACTAGGCCAGTGTGGTTTCTCCAAGATCCCTGAGGGCAAGGATCGTGTCTAATCGGTCTACTCTACTGTACTTCCTCAAGTGGTTAGAACAGCGCTAGAGTCAAAGTAAATGCTCAATCGATGTTGATCCTACCCCTTCATTACCCACTAAATTATTGCTTCAAAATTTACAGTACCACAAACCCATGGGCCTACAAGTAGAGGGTTCATGGAGAGAGATCCTCAGTAGCCTGGGACTGTAGGATCCATCCCCTGCCATGGCCAGCTCCCTTGAATGAGCCCAGAGTCGGTGGTATCTTTGGTTGATTTTAGAACGTCAGAGGGGAGAGAGTGAGTGAGTCCCCTCAGGGCAGGGACCCTGTCTGATCCAACTGTATTGTATCTAGCTCAGCACAGTGCTAAAAGGATTGTATGGATTTAACAAGAAAAGAAGCAGCATAGCCTAGTGGAAAGAGCATGGGCCTGGGAGTCAGAGGACCTGGGTTTTAATGTTGGCTCTACCAATTCTTTGCTGTGTGACCTTAGGCAAGTCACTTAACTTCTCTGTACCTGTGTTCCTCAACGGTAAAACGGGGATTAAATAGCTGTTCTCCCTCTTACTTAGACTGGAAGCCCCACGAGGCAGGGGGACTGTGTCCAACCTAATTAACCTGTACCTACCCCAGGGCTTAGAACAGTGTTTGACATAGTTAAGTGTTTAACAAAGACCCTAAAAAGATGCCACTATTATTAACCTGCAAGCTCGTTGTATGTGCAGGGATCATGTCTACCAACTTCGTTGTATTGCATTTTCTCAAGTGTTTGGTACAGTGCTGTGTACACAGTGAGCACTCAATAAATACCACTGATAGACCGATGGGCAGGAAATCTGTCTGCTAATTCTGTTGTACTCCCCCAAGAATTTACTTGAGTGCTCTGCACATAGCAAGCCCTCAATAAATACCATTGGTGGATTGATTAATGACTGACATGAAATATTCCAGTTACAATTTACACTTATCCTGAACTTTTGGTCAGGAAACATGTCTATCAACTCTATTGTATTGTACTCTCTAATCAATCAATCGATGGTATTTAGTAAGCACTTATTTTTTGCAGAGTACTGCACAAAGCTCTTGGAAGAGTACAGTATAACACTATAACTCCGAAGCACTTCATACAATGCTCTGCAAGCAATAAATGCTCAATAAATACAATTGATTGATTCACTGATTTTTTTATAGCTGTTTTTTTCTTTGGTTTTTTTTTATGGTATTAGTTAAGCCATCCTGCTTACAGTGCTTTTGGGGTTCTGGGAATATCATTCTCCTGCTACTTTCCATCTTCTCCAGCCTAAGGCCCATTGACCAGATCTTCGCTCACCTGTCCTGGCCAACACTATGGTGCATCTCAGCAAGGGAATCTTGGAGACCACTGAAGCTTAGAAGATGGAAGATTTCCTGGACACAATTGGCTGCAAAATCCTCCTTTATTGCTACCGCGTGGCCCGGGGACATTCCATCTGCTCCTAAGCATATTCCAGGCCATCACCCTCAACCCTGGGACCCTCCAATGGGCTCTGGTCAAAGACAGAGCCCCCAGATAGGTCGGCCAGTCGTGCCGTCTCTTCTGGATCCCCAGTTTGCGCCTTGACGTTACCACCCCCTCAGAACCAGACCAGGGTTCAGAATATAGTTCATTTAAAATACGGTTCTTCAGTCAGAGTGAGCGCGGGCCTCACCATGGTGAATTCCATCATTTTCACCCTCCCCGATCTCCTCTTTATAGGGCTCATGAGTGGGGCCAGCACTGGCCAGGTGACTCTACTGTTTAAGCACCACAAGTTAGTCTAGGACCTGCACGGACATGGATACCTGTCCAGTCCGATGCCCAAGTTACGAGAAGCCAAATGTGTCCTTTTCCTGGTCACTCTCTATGATCTCCTGCACGGAAGCAGTTAGGTCACATTGAACATGTTAATGAACACCCAAGCTGAGACTCCCCTCATACTGAATATCCACACGGTTTTGTCGTTAATCTTCCTGGCCATAAATCCACTCCTGATAATCAACAGCATCAGGAGACCATTCTGGGGCAGATTTTCCGAGGAAACACAAAGCCCCACTCTCCACATCAACCGAGTTGACGTCAGCAGCAGAGCCCCAAGTAGGTGGGAGAGAAGGGAAAAGGACCTGAGATGGGAGGGACTGTAAGCCAGTTATGGTCAGGGAATGTGTCTACTAATTATGTTTTATTGTACTATCCCAAATGCTTAGTACAGTGCTGTGAACATAGTAAGCACTCAATAAATACCATTGATTGTTGATTGTTTGAGGGACCTAGTGCAATAGTCACTTCCCAGGGAAGTTTCCCACAGCACTTATGTGCCTATCTATGAACTATGTATTATAAATTCTGTATTTATATTCATTTCTGTCTCCCCCTCTAGCCTGCAATTTCGCTGAGGGAAGGGAACGACCGCCAACTCTGTTGTATAGGACTCTCCCAAATGCTGAGAACAGTGCTCTGTGCATGGTAAACACTCAACTAAATACCTTTAGTAATGATGATGATGATGAATTTTAGCTTTGCCTGGGTGAAGTGACAGCTGCATTTCAGCATGAGACAGCATGAGCTAGACAGGAGCAGATAGTAAGTGCTAGATAAATACCATTGATTTATATCTACCCCAGCACTTAGAACGGTGCCTTACACATAGTAAGCTTTTAACAAATATCCCTGAAAAAAATCAAAAAAACCAAAGGAGTCTTAGCTGGTCTTGAACCTCTTGCAGGTTTGGCCAGGTAAATTTTTGGCAAGTTTTTCTGTTTCACCTAATTCAGCTCATGCTACATTTCATTTCTTGCTATTTGTTCTGTTTTCTTTCTGTTTTGTTAGCATCACTAATCATATCTTTGTACCAAGTGATAAAATATACATCCATATAAAATATACATATCACTGTCATTATTTTCCATCATCATATATCACTATATGAAGGACAATGATATGTGCGTGTGTGTATATTTATGCATATATATATGTATATATGTGTGTGTGTGTATATATATGAGTAGTGATGTATATTATCAGTGATAATACACATATATTATTTTTTTATATTCAAATAAGACACCACTGACAGTGCTGAGTTTTTTATTATGATATTTGTTAAGCGTTTATAATGTGCCAGGCATTGTACTAAGCATTGAGTAGATAGAAGCTAAATCAGGTTGGGCTCCCAGAGAAGCAGAGTGACTTAGGGAAAGAGCACTGGCTTTGGAGTCAGAGGTCACGGGTTCACATCCCAGCTCTGCCAATTGTCAGCTATGTGACTGGGCAAGTTACTTAACTTCTCTTTGCCTCAGTTACCTCATCTGTAAAATGGGAATTAAGACTTTGAGCCCCCTGTGGGACAACCTGATCATCTTGTAACCTCCCCAGCGCTTGGAACAGTGCTTTGCACATAGTAAGTGCTTAATAAATGCCATAATTATTATTACTATGTCTCACACGGATCTCATATGGGGCTTACGGTCTTAGTCCGCACTTGACAGATGAGAGGACTGAGATAAAAAGAGTTACCTGAGGTCACACCGTGGAACAAGGGGTAGAACCGGGATACGAACCTAGGACCTCTGACTCTCAGGCCCATACTCTATCCCCTAAGCCACACTACTTCTCTATGGAGGCACAGGACCGATCAGGGCTATTACCAAGGGAAATAATTTCAGAGCATTCCTCTGGGCTTGAATTTGTCAGAGATGCATCTTCTCCCCACCCACCCCGTCTCCACAAACCGATCCAATGTCCTGCTCCTAATTTTGCTGAGCCAGAATTCCCAGAAGGGATGAGAAAGCGAATGAAAAACATCTTAGCCGAGTCAACGCAGGTGCCAATCCTGAGGGCAGCGATTCTTTAGGACTGGGAAGGAGCTCACTCTGCTCAGGGGTTGAAACGGGGGCTGAGGGAGGGAGGGAGGAAGGGAGAAGCGCGGTCAGAACTCAGGGGCGCCCACATGGCCAGTAACAAGGGGGATTCCCTTTGAAAGAGTCAGAGATTCTCGCAATCACAACTTGGCCAACCTTTAATTATGGGCCCTAGTGGCTGATCCCAGACCTCTCTCCTCCACCAATCAGGAGGAGCCATGAAATCCCATGGCACAAAATTAAAGCTATTGACAAAGAAAACTAGAAACCGTAGCCCCAAGACTAGGTATCAGAAATGGAAAGCATCTCCCTGAGCTGACATCATCACCGGTACTAATACTCAGATGGACCCTTCCAAGCAGTGGCAGCGCGAAGTAATGTGGCCTAGTTGAAAGAGCACGGGTATGGGAGTCACAGGCTCTGGTTTTTAATCCCAGCATCGCCACTTGTCTGGGTGTGACTTTGGGGAAATCGCTTCACTTCTCCTCATCCATAAAATGAGGATTCAGTACCTGTTCTCCTTCCTTCTTAGACTATGAGCCCCTTGTGGGATGTGGACCTGTACAACCCGATAAGCTTGTATCGGCCCCAGCCCTTAATAAAATGCCTGGCACACAGAAAGTGCTTAACAAATACCATTTTAAAAAATAAGCACTGGGAATGCAAAACTCTCAGAGAAACAGGGAACAGGGAGAATGGAATTGGAACTGAAAAGATGGATTCGTAGATGAGGCGGGTTGAGGAAAGATGAGGAGAGCAATGAGTTCAGGAAACAAGGACAGGGAGTTGGGACTGCAGGCAGAAATCGGAAGAGCAATGTTGCCTAGTGGATAGAGCACGGGCCTGGAAGTCAGAGGATCTGGTTCTAATCCTGGCTCTGTCACATGTCTTTTATGTGAGCTTGGGCAAGTCACTTCACTTCTCCATGTCTCCGTTTCCTTATCTGTCAAATAGAGATTGAATGCCGTTCTCCCTTCTATCTCCTTCCATATCTGCCAGACCACCACTCTCCCCACCTTCAAAGCCTTATTAAAGGTCTCATTTCCTCTAAGTGGCCTTCCCTACTTAAAATCTCTTTTCCCCAGTGCCCTCTTCCTTCTGCATCATCTGTGCACTTTGATCTGTGGCTTTTGAGCAATTTATATTCATCCTCCACTACCTATTTACATATCTATGCATTCTATATTAAAAAATTGATTTTTTATATTAATACCTCTCTCCCCCTCTAGACGGCAATCTCATCATGTGCAGGGAATGCGTCCAACAACTCTGTTGCACTGTACTCTCCCAAGCACTTTGTGGGCAGGGAATATGTCTATTTATTGCCATATTGTCCTCTCCCAAACCCTTACTACAGTACTTTGCACACAGTAAGCGCTCAATAAATCATCATCATCATCAGTTGTATTTATTGAGCGCTTACTGTGTGCAGAGCACTGTACTAAGCGCTTGGGAAGTACAAATTGGCAACAGATAGAGACAGTCCCTACCCAACAGTGGGCTCACAGTCTAAAAGGGGGAGACAGAGAACAAACCAAACATACTAACAAAATAAAATAGAATAGATATGTACAAATAAATAAATAAATAAATAAATGGAGTAATAAATATGTGCAAACATATATACATATATACAGGTGCTGTGGGGAAGGGAATGAGGTAAGATCGGGGGGATGGAGAGAGGGACGAGGGGGAGAGGAAGGAAGGGGCTCAGTCTGTGAAGGCCTCCTGGAGGAGGTGAGCTCTCAACAGGGCCTTGAAGGGAGGAAGAGAGCTAGCTTGGCGGATGGACAGAGGGAGAGCATTCCAGGCCCGGGGGATGACGTGGGCCGGAGGTCGATGGCGGGACAGGCGAGAGCGAGGTACGGTGAGGAGATTAGCGGCGGAGGAGCGGAGGGTGCGGGCTGGGCTGTAGAAGGAGAGAAGGGAGGTGAGGTAGGATGGGGCGAGGTGATGGAGAGCCTTGAAGCCCAATAAATACAATTGAATGCATGATTGAAGCAGTTAATAGAGTGCTCTGAACACAGCAAGTGTTCAGTAAATGTCACTGATAAGTCAGTCAGTAAGTCAATCATATTTATTCAGCACGTATTGTTTGCAGAGCATTGTACTAAGTGCTTAGGAAAATACAGTATAACAATAGAACATACACAACAAGTTTACAGTCTAGAGAGGATCACAGACATTGACATCAATTAATAAATTGAAGGTATGGACATAAGTCTCATGGGGCTGGGACAGGGGATGAATAAAGGGAGCCCTGCTTCCTTCCCTCTTCCTCCCCACGAACAGACCTCCCCACTCGGTGTGTAATAATAATGATGGTATTTGTTAAGCGCTTACTATGTGCAAAGCACTGTTCTAAGCGCTGGAGGGTACAAGGTGATCAGGTTATCCCACGTGGGGCTCACAATCTTAATCCTGATTTTACAGATGAGGTAACTGAGGGACAGAGAAGTTAAGTGACTTGCCCAAAGTCACACAGCCATTTAGTGGTGGAGGCAGGATTAGAACCCATAACCTCTGACTCCCAAACCCATACTCTTTCCACTGAGCCATGCTGCATCTTGGGAAGGGAAAGATGCCTGCTGCTATGACTGCATGCCCTGTGCCAATTGATCAGCAATCAGACCAGTAGGTGTTCACCGGGAATTGTGCTTCCTAATCAAACAGAAGTGGGTCGGGCAGGGAATTCCGAGAGAGCCTTCTGAGAGAGGGAACAATAATGATAACAACAAAAATGATTGTAATATTTGTTAAGTGTTTACTCGGTGTCTTGAGAAGCAGCATAGCCATGTGGATAGAGCATGGCCAGGGAGTCAGCAAGACTTGGGTTCTAATCCTGGCTCCTCCACTTGTCTTCTGTGTGACCTTGGGCAAGTCCCTTCACTTCTCTGCGCCTCAGTTCTCTCATCTGTAAAATGGGATTCATTACCTGTTCTCCCTCCTCCTGCCCTGTGAACTCCATTTGGGACTTGATAATCTTGTATCTACTAACCAGTGCTTAGTACAGTGCTTGGCATAGAGAAAACACTTAACAAATACCAAAATTATTCTTATCTGAACACTAAGCACTAGGGTACATACAGGCAGGTCTGGTTAGACACAGTCTATGTCCTAAATGGGGCTCATAGTCTTCATTCCCATTTTACAGATGAGGTAAGTGAGGAAAAGAAAGGTGAATTGACTTCCCCAAGGCCAACACAGCAGGCAAGTGGTGGAGCTGAGACTAGAACCCAGGTCCTTCTGACTCCCGGGCCCTAACGCCATCCACTGGGCAGTCAGGAGGTGGGGTGCGTGGGACAGTTGGGACCCCCAAACTCCTCTGTGTCCTATTATCTTCTCGGGGTTGGACTCTGCCTGTCCACAGTTTTTGTAATTTGGGAGACTTCCCTTATTCCCTTGTCTGTCAATCAGTGCTATTAATTGAGTGTGTGGAGCACTAGTCTAAGCACTTGGGAGAATATAATTCAGCAGACTTGGTAGACAATTTCCCTGCCCACAATCAATCAATCCACACACCCCCCCCCCCCCCCAACTTAAGCGACCTTCCTTATAGTGCCCCCCAACTCCCCTTCCCGGTCCGGTCCTGACTGACTCTCCCCCCCCACCACCCCGGGAAAAAGGCCCTTGTTATCAACAAGTTACATTAATGACAACCTCATTCGCACCTACTCAGCCCTCCTGTCCCCCCATCGACCCCCAGCCCACGTCCTCCCCCGGGCCTGGAATGCCCTCCCTCTGCCCATCCGCCAAGCTAGTTCTCTTCCTTCAAGGCCCTACTGAGAGCTCATCTCCTCCAGGAGGCCTTCCCATACTGAGCCCCTTCCTTCCTCTCCCCCTCGTCCCCCTCTCCATCCCTCACATCTTACCTCCTTCCCTTCCCCACAGCACCTGTATATATGTATATATGTTTGTACATATTTATTACTCTATTTATTTGTTTATTTATTTTACTTGTACCTATCTATTCTACTTATTTTATTTTGTTAGTATGTTTGGTTTTGTTCTCTGTCTCCCCCTTCTAGACTGTGAGCCCACTGTTGGGTAGGGACTGTCTCTATATGTTGCCAGCTTGTACTTCCCAAGCGCTTAGTACAGTGCTCTGCATACAGTAAGCGCTCAATAAATACGATTGATTGATTGAAGACAGACATTTAAATAAATTATGGACATGGACAAAACGACTGAGGGTCTGAGCAGGGTGGAGGGTGGTGAATAAATAGGACAAATCTAAGTGTGAAAGTGATTGGGAAAACTGAACCAAACGTATCATTCTAGGCAATCAATGGTATTTATTGGGCACTTACTGTGTGCAGAGCACTGTACTAAGCACTTGGGAGAGTACAATGCAACATAGTCACTAAACACATTCCAGTTTTTCAGAAGCAGAGTCTCCATTCATCTAATTTTTTGGTTGCTCTTCTCTGCATTCCTTTACACCTGTACCATGGACTTCCCTCACCCTGGGACTATAATTTCACGCCTCCACCCAAAGAAAGTGTTAGATTCCATTTATTCCTTTCAGATATGGAGTGTCCCCAGGATGAATTTCCAAATCCTCAAAGAGATCAGTTTATCTCCAAGGAGGTGGTGTTCCTTTTGTCCGAGGAGACTTTGGGAATGATTCTGGATTCCTTAGCCCTCTGTTTCTCTCTCCTCACTGCTCTGGTTTCGGGAGTCTTTATCCGCCATCGGAACACCCCCATAGTGATAGCTAACAACCGCAGTTTCAGTTATACCCTTCTCATGGCCCTCTAACTCTGCTTCCTCTCCTCCTTGACTTTTGTTGGCCACCCCATTCTTGCCACCTGCATACTAAGACAGATGGCCTTTGAAGTCATCTTCTCCGTGGTCATTTCCGCTGTATTGGCCAAGATGGTCACCGTGGCCCTGGCCTTCAGAGCCACTGGGCCAGGGAGCAGAATGAAGACATGGCTGGGAACCACAGCGCCTTCCTCCATCGTCTGTGCCTGCTCCCTCGTCTAAGTGCTCATCTGTACCGTCTGGCTGGGAATCTCCCCACAGTTCCCCGACATAGATATGGCATCTGAGGCCGGGGTCATCTTCGTCCAGTGCAACTAGGGATCCTCCACTGCCTCCTACTGCGTCTTAGGCTACATGGGGCTTTTGGCCCTGGTCAGCCTCACGGTGGCCTTCCTGGCCAGGAAGCCACCGGACAGCTTCAACGGGGCCAAGTGCATCATATTCAGCATGCTGGTGTTCGGCAGGGGCTGGGTCCCCTTCCTGCCCACCCACCTGAACACCAGGGACAAGGCCCCACTGGCCATGGAGTTCTTCTCCATCCTGGCCTCTGGCACCGGGCTCCTCGGCTGCATCTTCTGGCCCAGGTTCTATGTGATCCTGCTGAGGCTGGACAGGAACACCAGAGAGCAGGTCACTTAATCTGGGTGCAATCAGGTGAGACCCCTTGGGGATGAGCTCGGGGAGGTGGGCCCTTGAAGGGAACCATTCGAATGCAGCCCCTTCCTACCAACACGCGACTCCACGGGTGTCCCCCAGAGGGTACATTTTCACCTGAGGTGATTTCCCGCATCAGACTCTAAATCGGTGAAATTCCTTCTCTCCCTTCAGCCCCGACCTCCTATCGGTAGTTGGTCAAGAGTGCTTAGCTCATTTGAGCAGAGTGCTAGTCTCTGTTCGCAGGAGGAGGCCGAGGGCAGCGCCTCCAGCAGGTAGAAGGAGAAAGAGGCAGATCCCTGCAGGTCCAGCCTGAATCTCTGGGAGAGCCCTAGTTGAGTGGGATGGGGGACATCAATCCCAAATCAGTCCCCACTCTGGTCCTCTCATCCTGCCCTTCCAGCTCTGCCATTATTCCACCTGCTCATCCAGTTAATCAATCATATTTATTGAACACTTATGGTGTGCAAAGTCCTGTATTAAGCACGTTATAGAGTATATATAACAATATGACAGACGCATTCCCTGCCTGCAACAGGTTTATATTCTAGAGGGGGAGACAGACATTAGTTCAAATAAATAAATTACGGCTATGTTCATAAGTGCTGTATGTCCCTGTCCTTTGCACTGCCCTCTCCTCCCCCCACTACTGCAGCCTGCAGTCCACTCCTTCCTTCTTCTTTCCTGGGTTCCCCACTTCCCTCAGGCCTTGCCCTGATGAATGAATCAATAATCATAATGGTGGAGCACTTACTGTGTGCACAACATAGTGCCTAGTAAAATGGGAGATGAAAGTACAATAGGGTGGGTAATCAATGAGTCCGTCAGTCCATCATATGATTACCCACTCTTATTGAGTGCTTATTCTATGCAGAGCACTGTAATAACAACAACAATAATAATAAAAATAATAGTATTTGTTAAGCCTTTACTATGTGCCAAACACTGTTCTAAGTGCTGGAGTAGTTACAAAGTAATCAGGTTGTCCCACGTGGGGCTCACAGACTTAATCCCCGTTTTACAGATGCAGTAACAGAGAAGTTAAGTGGCTTACCCAAGGTCACACTGCAGATAAAGTAGTGGAGCTGGGCTTAAAACCCATGACCTTCTGACACCCAGGCCCTTGCTCTAGCCGCTGCACATAAGTGCTTGGATAGAACAATGTAACAATGTAACAGACACATTCACTGCCCACAAAGAACTTATAGTCTAGACAGGGAGTCAGCCATTAATATAAATAAATAAATTACAGATATTTACATAAGTGCTGTGGAGCTGGGAGGAGGGATGAACAAGGGAGCAAGTCAGGGTGACACAGAAGGAATTGGGAGAAGAGGAAAGGAGGGCTTAGTCAGGAAAGGCCTTTTGGAGATGGGCCTTCAAAAAGGCTTTGAAGTAGGGAGAGTCATTGTCTGTTGGATATGAAGAGGGAGGGCATTCCAGGCAGGATGTGGGCTAGGAGTCAGAGGCAAGATAGATGAGACTGGGGTATATTTAGAAGGTTGGAAGCAAAGGAGCGAAGTGTGTGGGCTGGGTTGTAGTAGGACAGTAGAGAGGTGAGGAAGGAGGGGGCAAGATGATTGAGTTATTTAAAGCCAATGGTAAGGAGATTCCCCTGGATTCTGATGTGAATGGGCAACCACTGGAGATTCTTGAGGAGAGGGGAAATGTGACCTGAATGTTATTGTAGAAAATGATCCGGGCAGCAGAGTGAAGTATGGACTGGAGTGGGGGGAGATAGGAGGCAGGGAGGTCAGCAAGGAGGTTGATGCAGTAATCAAAGTGGGATAGGATAAATGATTGGATTCAAGTGGTAGCCATTTAGATGTAGAGGAAAGGGTGGGTTTTAGCGGTGTTGTGAAGGTTGAACCAACAGGATTCAGTGATGGATTGAATCTTTAGATTGAAAGAGAGAGAAGAATCAAGTATAATGCCAAGGTTATGGGCTTGTGAGACAGGATGGATGGTGGTGCCATCTACTGTGATGGGAAAGCCATGGGGAGGACAGGGTTTGGGTGGGAAGATAAGGAGTTCTGTTTTAGATATGTTAAGTTTGAGGTGACAGGTTGACATCCAAGTAGAGATGTCTTGAAGGCAGGAGAAAATATGGGACTGCAAGAGAGAGAGAGATATCAGGGCTGGAGATGTAGCTTTGAGTATCATCTGCATAGAAGTGGTAGTTGAAGCCATGGGAGCAAATGAGTTCTCCAAGACAGTGAGTGCAGATTGTGAATACAAGGGGTCCCAGAAATGAACTTTGAGGAACACCCACAGGTACGGGGTGGGAGGCAGAGAAGGAACCCATGAAAGAGACTGAGAATGAGCCGCCAGAGATATAGGAGGAGAACCAGGAGAGGATAGTGTCCATGAAGCCAAAGCTGGATAATGTTTCCATGAGAAGAGGGTGGTTGACAGTGTTGAAGGCAGCTGAGAGGTCGAGGAAGATTATGATGGAGGAGAGAACGTTGGATTTGGAAAGAAGCTCTTGGGAGAGTGCTGTAAAACAACATAATGTACACATTCCCTGCTCACAATGAGCTTATGGTCTGGATGGGGACAGTGATTTTAGGAGGGTTTTGAAAGCATGGAATGTGGTGGTCTGTTGCGTATCAGTCAATCAATCAATCAATCAATGGCATTTATTGAGTGCTTACTGTGTGCAGAACACAGTACTAAGTGCTTGGGAGAATAGAATACAACAGAGTTGGTAGATATGTATAAGAAAGGGGAAGGAGTAGGCTAGAGGGAGGATGTGGGCAAAGGGCTTGTGGAGGTGGTTAATAGTTTTTGTTGAATGCTTGCTACATGCCAAACACTGTACTAAGTGCTGGGGTAGATACACAATAATCAGGACCCACAGACGGTGAACAGTCTAAGTAGGAGGGAAGAGAGGTACTGAATCTCTATTTTGCAAGTGAGGGAACTGAGGCACAGAAAAGGTAAGTGACTAGTCCAAGATCACACAGCAGACAAGTAGGCAGAGCCAGGATTAGAAACCAAGTCATTTTACTCTGAGTCCCATGCTCTTTCCACTATCAACCAATCAATCAAATGTATTTATTGAACACTTCTGTGTGCAGAGCACCTGGGAGAATGAAGTATAAGCGAGTTCGTAGACACATTCCCAGACCACAGTGAGCTTAGTCAAGAGGGAGAGACACACGTAACAAAAGTCATTATGTACAGGGAATGTCTTTGCTAATTCTGTGGTAATCTACTCTCCCAAGCACTTAGAACAGTGTTCTGTAAATAGTAAGTGGTCAATAAATACCATTGATTGATTTACATATATATAAGTACTGTGGGACTGAGGGAGGGGTGAATAAAGGGAGCAAATCCAAGTGAAAAGCAAAAGGGAGTGGGAGAAGAGGAAATGAGGGCTTAGGCAAGGAAGGCTTCTTGGAGGAGATGTGCCTTCAGTTTGGCTTTGAAAGTAGGAAGAGTAATCATCTGTCAGATATGAAGGTCGGGGTGGAGGTGGGGGGCACATTCCAGGCCAGAGGCAGGAAGTGGATGAGGGGTCAGCGGTGAGATAGACTAGAATGAGGTACAGCAAGTAGGTTGGCATTAGAGGAGCATAGTGAGCGGGCTGGAAGAACAGCAGCAATGTGAACTAGAAGGAAGTCAAGAGACTGAGTGCTTTATATACAAGGGTAAAGAGTTTGTTCTGCAAGGTAGATGGAAAACCAATGGACTGAACATTTTTTAGTAAAATGATCCAATCAATCAATCAATCATATTTATTGAGCACTTCCTTTGTGCAGAGCACTGTACTAAGAGCTTGGGAAGTACAAGTTGGCAACATATAGAGGCAGTCCCTACCCAACAGTGGGCTCACAGTCTAGAAGGGGGAGATGGAGAACAAAACCAAACATATTAACAAAATAAAATAAATAGATATGTACAAGTAAAATAAATAGAGTAATAAATATGTACGAACATATATACATATATACAGGTGCTATGGGGAAGGGAAGGAGGTAGGACGGGGGGATGGAGAGGGGGACGAGGGGGAGAGGAAGGAGGGGGCTTAGTCTGGGAAGGCCTCCTGGAGGAGGTGAGCTCTCAGTAGGGCCTTGAAGGGACGAAGAGAGCTAGCTTGGCAGATGGGCAGAGGGAGGGCATTCCACGCCAGGGGGATGACGTGGGCTGGGGTTCGACGGCGGGACAGGCGAGAACGAGGCATGGTGAGGAGATTAGCGGCAGAGGAGGGGAGGGTGCGGGCTGAGCTGTAGAAGGAGAGAAGGGAGGTGAGGTAGGAGGGGGCGAGGTGATGGAGAGCCTTGAGGCCGAGGGTGAGTAGTTTCTGCCTCATGTGCAGATTGATTGGTAGCCACTGGAGATTTTTGAGGAGGGGAGTAACATGCCCAGAGCGTTTCTGCACAAAGACAATCCGGGCAGCGGCATGAAGTATGGATTGAAGTGGGGAGAGACACGAAGATGGGAGTTCAGAGAGAAGGCTGATGCAGTAGTCCAGACGGGATAGGATGAGAGCTTGAACGAGCAGGATAGCGGTTTGGATGGAGAGGAAAGGGCGGATCTTGGCAATGCTGCGGAGCTGATACAGGCTGGTTTTGGTGATGGCTTGGATGTGAGGGGTGAATGAGAGAGCGGAGTTGTGGATGACACCAAGGTTGCAGGCTTGTGAGACGGGAAGAATGGTAGTGCCGCCTCCAGGCAGGAGAGTGGAGTATGGACTGCAGTGGGGAGAGACAGGAGGTATGGAGGTCAGCAAGTAATCAAGACAAGATAGGAGAAGTGCTTGGATTAATGTGGTAGCAGTTTGGATGGAAAAGGCAGCACTGCTTTCCTACTCCTTCCAGTAACATCATGTAGTTGCAGTAATGGGTCCCACATCTCCCAAGGGCGTGAGAAAATACTGTGGGGGTGAGAGACAAAGTGCTCAAGGAATATGCGTCTCTCAGCCCTGATGTATGAAATTCTGAGAACTATGAAAGTTTGCAGCATCTTTCCCGTAGCTTTAGGCGAGATAGTTTTCTCCACACTTAACTAATTGCCAGGAAAGAAGCCTCCCTGCCCCTTCCTCCCCTGACGTCCCAGGTCCTCAATGCTTACTGTCAGAGCTGGGTCTAAGGGGGCTCAAAGGTTAGAGTTGAGGCCCACCTGCTCCTGGCTTCTTCTTGTAACACAAGGGAACCAGTGCTTTCTCTGTGCCTCCCACCTGTAGTAGTGCCATGTTCCTGACAGTGACAGGATAATTGCAATTCTACTGGGAGATGAGCTCATGGAATCCTGTCCTATAACTGCTGCCCTCCCAGCCCCCTGCCCAGTTCTTGATCGCCTGATTCCAATCAGACATAGAAGCCTTTCTGGTGAGTGTCTCCTTTCATTATTTGTATTTGTTCATCAATCCATCGTATCCATTGAGCGCTTACACTGTAATAATAATAATTGTGGTATTTGTTAATAGTTTCCTATGGGCCAGGCACTATAGTAAGCACTGGGGTAGATACAAGCAAATTTGATTGTATCCCACATGAGGATATCCCACAGTTTCAATCTCCCTTTTATAGATGAGGGAACTGAGGCCCAGAGAAGTGAAGTGACTTCAATCATTCATTCATATTTATTGAGAGCTTACTGTGTGCAGAGCACTGTACTAAACGTTTGGGAAGTACAAGTTGGCAACGTATAGAGACGGTCCCTATCCAACAAAGGGCTCACAGTCTAGAAGGGGGAGATAAACAACAAAACAAAACATGTGGACAGGTGTCAAGTCATCAGAATAAACAGAAGTAAAGCTAGATGCACATCATTAACAAAATAAATAGAATAGTAAATATGTACAAGTAAAATAAATAGAGCAATTAATCTGTACAAACATATATACAGATGCTGTGGAGAGGGGAAAGAGGTAGGGCAGGAGAGATGGGGAGGAGGAGAGGAAAAGGGGGGTTCAGTCTGGGAAGGACTCCTGGAGGAGGTAAGCTCTCAGTACGCTTTGAAGGGAGGAAGAGAGGTAGCACGGAGGGAGGGTATTCCTGGCCAGGGGGAGGACGTGGGCCGGGGGTCGACAGAAGGACAGGCGAGAATGAGGTACAGTGAGGAGGTTAGCAGCGGAGGAGCGGAGGGTGAGGGCTTGGCTGTAGAAGGAGAGAAGGGAGGTGAGGTAGGAGGGGGCGAGGTGATGAAGAGCCTTGAAGCCAAGAGTGAGGAGATTATCCAAGGTCTTATCCGAAGTCACCCAAAAATAAATGGTGGAGCCGGCTGGGATTATAATCCCACAACCTTCTGACTCCCAGGCCCATGCTTATTCCACTATGCCATGCTGCTTCGCGCTTGGGAGAGTAATAATAACAATAACTATGGTATTCGTTAAGTGCTTACTAGGTGCCAAGCACTGTACTAAGTACTGGGGTGGGTACAGGCAATAGGGCTGCACACAGTCCCTGTCACAAGTGGGGCTCACGGTCTCAATCCCCATTTTACAGACGAGGTAAGTGAAACACAGAGATGAGAAGTGATTTCCCTAAGGGCACACAGCAGACAAGTAGCAGAGCTGGGATTAGAACCCATGACCTTCTTACTCCTAGGTCTGAGCTCTATCCGTTATGTCCTGTTGCTTCTTCAACCCATATAATACTGTATATATAAAAAGTATAATAATAAATAATAATTTTGGTATTTGTTAAGCACTTAGTATGTGCCAAGCACTGTTCTAAGTGCTGGGGCAGATGCAAGGTAATAACGTTGTCCCACGTGGGGCTTGCAGTCTTCATCCCTATTTTACAGATGAGGTAACTGAGGTTCTTGAAGTTAAGTGACTTGCCCAAGGTCAAATAGCCTACAAGTGGCAGAGCCGGTATTAGAATCCACGACCTCTGACTCCCAAGCCTGTGCTCTTGACACTAAACCACGTGTTAAGCACTTACTAAGTACAGAGCACTGGATTAAGTGCTGAGGTAGATACAATATAGGTTGGACACAGTCTCTGTCCCACATGGGTATCACGGTCTAAATAAGAAGGAATAGGATTTAATCCCCATTCTATAGGTAAGGAAACAGAGGCACAGAGATATGTGCCAGGCACCCTATTAAGTACTAGGTTTGATAAGAAATAATCAGGTTGGCTCACAGTCTTAATTCCTCTTTTACAGTTGCACTAACTGAGGCACAGAGAAGTGACTTGCCCAAGGTCACACAGCAGACTAGTGGCAGATCTGGGATTAGAACCCAGGTCCTCTGACTCTCAGTCCTGTCCTCTATCCACTAGCCATGTTGTTTTTCCTTCTGGTTCAAACTTTGAAGCTGGAAGGGGAAAGAGGAAACAGAGATCTGGATTTAGTAGTTTGGATTTTGGGACATAACCGAGACCCTGGAAATATTCCCCATTTGAAGGGATTCTTTTCTTTGGCGTGTCAGAACTCTGACCCAGCCTTGAATACAGAATACTGATCTCTCAGGCAATCAATCAATCAGACTGCATGCAAAGCACTCTACTAACTGCTTGGGAGAATAAAATATAAATGTTTCCCCTTTCCTGCCAGTGATCCAGAGTCTACTGCAGAGGGGAAAGCCTCAGGAGGGGAATTTCAATTTTTTTAATGATATTTGTTAAGCGCTTACTATGTGCCAGTCACTGTACTAAGATCTGGGGTAGATACAAACTAGTCAGGTTGGACACAGTCCTTGTCCCACATGGGACTCACAATCCACAGATGAGGTTTCCGAAGCCGAGAAAAGTGAAGTAACTTCCCTGAGATCACACAGCAGATGAGAGGCAGAGCCAGGATTAGAATCCAGGTCTGTGCTTTATCCACTAGGCCACCCTGTTTCCCAACTACTAGATTCCAACTAATTGATTCCAAGTGAGAAGCAGCATGGCTTAGTGGAAAGAGTATAGGCTTGGGAGTCAGAGGATGTGGGTTCTAAACCTGGCTCTGCCACTTGTCTGCTGTGTGACCTTGGGTAAGCCACTTAACTTCTCTGTGCCTCATTTACCTCATCTGTAAAATGGGAATTAAGACTGTGAGCCCCATGTGGAACAACCAGCTTACCTTGTATATACCCCAGCACCTAGAACAGTGTTTGGTACATAGTAAGCACTTAACAAATACCATTATTATTATTATTATTACTATTAAGATTATTATTAGCACAATGCTGTGCACACAGAAAGAGCTCAGTAAATACCATTGATTGATTCCAAGCATGTAGTGCATTGCTCTGCTCAGTTATTGCTCGTAAATAACATTGATTGTTTGATTTAGATTGCTGTGCTCACAGTAAGCATTCAGCTTAGTACAGTACTAAGCAAATGCTTAGTACAGTGCAATGCACACAGTAAACATTCAGTAACTACCATCGATTGATTCCAAATGCTTAGTACAGTGCTCTGCATACAGTAAGGATTCAGTAAATGCCATTGTTAGATTCCAATGCTTAGCGCAGTGCTCTGCACCCAATAAGCATTCAGTAACTACCACTGATTTATTGATTTATTCCAAACGCTTAATACAATGCTCTGCCCACAGTTAGTGCTCAATAAATAGCACTGTATGATTAGAGTCTGATAATTGGGGCTCTGAACACAACATGGGGAGAACTGGTATCTTTTTCAAATGGAGCAGGAGGGAAACCAACTCTTTCTCCCCATTGCCCCCATCTCTTATTCCCACCTTCCAGATCCTTGGAAGATCAGCCTCCCAGTCACTCCTGCCCACCTTCCACACACTCCCCAGACCGACTGGGCCGAGCAGCCTGAAGTAGGGACAAGCTGTGTCAGTGACTATTCCTAAAGCCTCCAGCTAGTTGGCTGTCAGTTGACTCTGAAGTTATGGTAGAGAAGGGGCTGTGATTATTTTTCTGAAAAAAAGTTCATCTTATTGCTTTCCCATCCCTTAAGAACCTCCAATGTTTACCCATCCACCTCTGTATCAAACAGAAACTCTTTTCCATCAGCTTTAGATAACTCGATCACCTTGGCCCCTCCTCCCTTACCTCGCTGCTCTCCATGCACTATGCTCCTCTAATGCCAACTTACTCAATGTACCTCGTTCTCATATAACTAGTCACTGACCACTTGTTCACGACCTCCCTCTGAACTGTATCCCCCTCCTCCTTCATCAATCAGTGGTATTTATAATAATAATAATAATAATGATAATAGCATTCATTAAGTGCTTACTATGTGCAAGGCACTGTTCTAAGCGCTGGGGAGGTTACAAGGTGATCAGGTTGTCCCACGGGGGGCTCACAGTCTTAATCCCCATTTTTCAGATGAAGTAACTGAGGCACAGAGTAGTTAAGTGACTTGCCTAAAGTCACACAGCTGACAATTGACAGAGATGGGATTTGAACCCATGACCTCTGACTCCAAAGCCCGGGCTCTTTCCATTAAACCATGCTGCTTCTCGCTGCTTTACTGTGCTTTATTGCATGCAGAGTACTGTACTAAGTGCTTGGGAGAATGCAGTTTCATGGGGTTGATAGACATGTTCCCCCTCTACAAGTGTTTATGGTTTTGAGGTGGAGACTATTTGCCAGACCACCACTCTCCCCACCTTCAAAGCCTTATTCAAATCACGTCTCCTCCAAGAAGCCTTCTCTGACTGAGGCCTCATTTCCCCTTCTCCCTCACCCTTCTGCATCATCTATGCACTTGGATCTATACACTTTTATCATTATCAAGTGCCATCGAGTCATTTCTGAATCTTAGTGACTCAATGGATATATTTTCTCCAGAACGTCCTGTCTTCTGCTATAATCCACACCCTTAGAATCAACAACTTGTATTTTTGTGGCAATTGTTTCGTCAGCACAACTCATGACTTTTTCGAGGCTCTTCACAGCAAATCTTCCTAGCATTAATCATTGGCATATTTCTTGTCTGCTATGTCCTTTATTATAAATTATTGATACCAGGAGATAAAAATTGTCAACTATTTCTGTCTTCTTTCCGTCTGCTATAAATGTGTTCAAACTTCCAGTTGTCATGATCTATGTTTTCTTGACATTTAAATGCAGGCCCATCTTTTTGCTCTGCTCCTTAACTTTTAATAATGAGCCCTTCAAATCTTCTTCATTTTTGCTAGTAGGGTAGTATCATCAGCATAAAGAAAGTTGTTTGTATTCCTTCCTCCAGTCTTGGCTCCCTATTCATCTCCATCCAATCCGGCTTCTCATTATGTATTCTGCATAAAGGATGAATAGATCATCATCATCATCAATCGTATTTATTGAGTGCTTACTATGTGCAGAGCACTGTACTAAGCGCTTGGGAAGTACAAATTGGCAACATATAGAGACAGTCCCTACCCAACAGTGGGCTCACAGTCTAAAAGGGGGAGACAGAGAACAAAATCAAATATACTAACAAAATAAAATAAATAGAATAGCTATGTACAAGTAAAATAAATAAATAAATAAATAGAGTAATAAATATGTACAAACATATATACATATATACAGGTATATACATATATACGGGTGATAAGATAAGATAAGATAAGATAAGATAGATAAGGTGATAAGATATATCCTTGCCTTACCCTATTAGTAATGGGAAAACAATCAGTTTCTCCATATTCTGGCTTTATTGTAGACTCCTGTCCAGCATACAGATTCTGCATTAATTAATTCATTCATTCAATCATATTTATTAAGTGCTTACGGCGTGGAGAGTACTGTATTAAGTCCTTGAAAAAGTACAATTCAGCAACAAATACAGACAATCCCTGCCTACAACGGGCTCACCGTCTAGGAGGAGGGAGACAAGCATCAAAACAAGTAAACAGGCATCAATATAAATAAATAAAATTATACATTTGCTTACATCCACCCCAGCACTTAGTACAGTACCTTGCACTTAGTTAGTGCTTAGCAAATACTATGATTATTATGATTATTACATATCATTAATATAAATTATAAAATTTATATAAATTATAATTTATAGAATTATAAATATGTACATACATATACAAGTGCTGTGGGGGGTAGAGCTAAGGGAGAGAGTTGCGGTGGTGGGGAGAGAAGGAGGAGCAGAGGAAAAGGGTGGCTTAGCCTGGGAAGGCATTCCAGGCTAGAGGCAGGATGTGGGCCAGAGGTCAACTGTGGGACAGGTGAGAATGAGGCAAAGTGAGAGGTTTAGCACGAGAGGCATGAAGTGTGTGGGCTGGTATGTAGAAGGAGAGAAGGGAGCTGAGGTAGGAGAGGACAAGGTAATGGAAAGCTTTGAAGCCAGTAGTTGGGAGTCTTTTCTTGATATGGAGGTTGATAGACAACCACTGGAGATTTTTGAGGAAGGGGTGACATGCCCAGAAAATGATCCGGCATGCCCATTTTCCTACATGTGCTCAAGAGCTTCTTAAGATTTTTGTAGTCAAAGGTCTTACTATAATCAATAAAGCACATGCTGACTTCCTTTTGATATTCTCTTTTCCTTTCAATTATCCAACAGACATCAGCAATAATATCTCGTGTCCCTTGTCCTTTCTGGAATCTTGCTTGATCATCGGGCAATTGATGTTCCACATAGGTCTCCATTCGATGCCTTATAACCTAGCAACACCTAGGTGGCATGTAAGATAAAGGAAATTGTACGGTAATTGTTGCATTTAGTCGTATCTCCCTTCTTCAGTATTGGAACATAAACTAATCTCTTCCAATCAGATGGCCATTGAGTGGTTAACCATACCTGTTAACATAATTTGGTAAGGATATTAACCGATTCCTCTCCAGTTGCCTGAAACACCTCAACAGGAAGTCTATCAAATCCATGTGCCTTATTTTTGGTAAGACAGTGCAAAGCTAATCTAACTTAGCTTTTCCCTGATGAGAGGCTCTAATTCATAAGGAACATTTTCAAATACTATATATTGATGTCCTTCTGATATAGTTCCTCTGTGTATTCCCTTCATATCTGTTTGATTTCAGTAGAATCCTTTATCATCAGTTCATCTTTGCTTTCGATGAAGTCAATCCAAGGATGAAATGTTCCCTTAATTTCCTTAAATCTTCTGAAATAGTGATCTTGTTCACCCACATTCATTATTGACTTCCATTTATTTACAAATGCTGTAATAATGCTCCTGTTTGTCCTTCTGGCAGAGCGCTGGAATTTTTGGCTCAGTTCTTTAACCAAGTCCTTTCGTTCTCTGATTTTTGCTTCCTTCCCTTTTTTTTTGGTTATTTCCAGAGTTAGGTTCAACATCCATTTTGACTTCTTCTGCTCCCTGACCTTTTGCAATACTTTGTTGCTTTCTTCTTTGATGACAATTTCAATCTCCATCCACAGTTTCTCTGGTTCCTCACAGTGGTCCCTCACTGTACCTCATTCTCGCCTGTCCCACCAGCGACCCCCGGCCCATGTCCTCCCCCTGGACTGGAATGACCTCCCTCCACACATCCGCCAGGCTAGCTCTCTTCCTCCCTTCAAAGCCCTACCAAGAGCTCAGCTCCTCGAAGAGGCCTTCCCAGACTGAGCCCCCTCTTTCCTCTCCCCCTCCCCATCACCCCGGCCCTATCTCCTTCCCCTCCCCACAGAACCTGTATATATGTTTGTACAGATTTATTACTCTATTTATTTTTCTTGTACATATTTACTATTCTATTTATTTTGTTAATGATGTGCATCTAGCGTTACTTCTACTTAATCTGATGACTTGACACCTGTCTAAATGTTTTGTTTTTTTGTCTGTCTCCCCCTTCTAGACTGTGAGCCCATTGTTGGGTAGGGACCCTCTCTATATATTGCCAACTTGCACTTCCCAAAAGCTTTGTACAGTGCTCTGCACATAGTAAGTGATCAATAAATACGATTGAATGAATGAATGAATGTTTCCTTCCCTTTGAGAGTAAGCATCTCAAATTGATTTTTTACACAATTCTTAAATTCAAGGGGAATATTCGTCAGGTCATATTTGGGCAGCTGTAAGGCATGGTTGATATTTCTAAGTTTTAGCCTGAGTTTACACAGTAAAAGCTCATGATCTGTTCCACAATGTTCCAGGCCATGTTTTTGCTGCCAAAGTACAACTCCTCAATTTCTTTGTACAAATAAAATAATCTATTTGATTTCTATATAGTCCATGTGTACAGTCATCATTCAGGGTGGTTAAAGTAGGTGTTTGCCATTAAAAAGTCATTTGACTCACAAAAATCAATCGGTCTCCGGCTTGATTCTAATTTCCAAAGCCATACTTTCCAACAACCTTCATTTCCATTCCATTACCAACTTTTACATTCCAGTCCTCAGCGATAATCAACACATCTTGTTTGCAGCTTTAATCAATCTTTCTCTGCACTTCATCATAAAACCTATTTCTTCTTGCTTTGCACCTCTTGTTGGGGCATATACCTGAAATGTCAAATTGTATGCTTTTCCTCTGAATCTAACAGATATCAATTGCTTATTGACAGCATTCGATCCGATAACTCTTTTAGCAATTTTCTTTGTCACAATTTTCACTACATCATTTCTTCTTTTTTGACATGAGCAGAGTGGTAGATGATATGTTCACTAGATGGGAAATGACCAATATCAGTTCATTTCATTTCACTTATCCCTAGGATGTCGATCTTCCATGTCACTTTTGACTATTTCCAGATTTCCCTGGTTCATACTATGCACATTCCATGTTCCAGTAATAAAGGTATCTTTACAGCTTTGGATACTCTTTCTCGCATGGCAACATCAGCAACCAGAAGTCCGAAGGCTTTATTACAGCCACATCATAAACACTCATGATACCCTGACACGTTGTCTGCTCATCCCTAGCAGTTCGTTGAGTGCCTTCCAAACGGAGGGGTCATCTTCTAGCATTTTATCTGTAGTCATTCTGGTATGTGAATCCATAAAGTTTTCTTGGTAAAAATACAGTAGTGGTTTACTATGCATTCTTCAATGCAGTGAAAACTCGAGTCTCGGCCATTGTCTTTGATCGACATTTTGATCACTTGATCGTCTGCCTTTGACTCTTTCCCATGCTGCTGCTGCCCAGCACAGGTGCATCAGCTTTGTCTGATACTTCCACTTAGACTTTTCCATTATGGATAACCCTAGTGAGAGAGTATCTCTCAATGGATAGCTCTAAGCTTCATTGGCATACCCAACCCTGCCATGGTAACCTAAGTACTTGATATTCACCCCACAGCACTAATGTCTATATCCATAGTTTAGTTACATTTATGTCTGTCCCCACCTTAGACTTTGAGGTCACTGTGGACAGGGAACATGTCTACCAGCTCTACTGTACTAAACTCTCCTAAGTGCTTACTACAGTGCTCTGCACACAATGAGCATTCAGTACATAGCATCGAAGGATGAGTAACTATTGTTTGTCCCAAGGACTTAGTACAGTACTTTGCACACAATAAGCTCTCATCATATACCACCGATGGACCCCTCACTCAACAGTAGTTTTCCAAGAAAAGGGTGTGTGTGTGTGTGTGTGTGTGTGTGTGTGTGTGTGTGTGTGTGTGTGTGTTGTAGGGTGGGGGGAGGGAATGGAAATGTGGTTACTGGTCATAATGGAGTTTCCTCAGTCTCACAGCAATTATATATATATAATATATATATATATATAAAATATAAATTATATAAAATAAAATATATAAAATCTGTAATTTATTTATTTTTATTAATGTCTGTCTCCCCCTCTAGGCTGCAAGCTCCCTGTGAGCAGGGAATATGTCTGTTATATGGTTATATTGTACTATCTCAAGCACTTAGTCCAGTGTTCTGCACAAAGTGGACAATAAATGTTAATGAATGAATGAATGAATGGAGTTAGAAAGATCTGAGTTCGAATCCCAGCTCCTACATTTGCCTGTTGTGTGACCTTGGGCAAGTCACTTTACTATTCTAAAATGGGAATTAAAACTGTGAGCCCCATGTGGGTTAGAGACTGTGTCCAACATGATTAGCTTGTATCTACTCCAGCACTTAGTACATACAGTGCCTGGTACATAGTAAGGGCTTAACAAATGCCGTAAAAAGAACACTTAATTCAGTGCCTGACATATAATAAGCACTAAAAATTCCATGTAAAACTTTTAGTACAGCACCTGGTACATAGTAATTTCTTAACAAACACCATAGAAAAAGTCATCATCAATGGTATTTATCAAATGTCTGCAGTGTGACAAGTATTGTACAAAATGCTTGAGAGATTCCGATGCAACAGAGAGTGACCTTAGGCAAGTTATTTAACTTTTCAGTGCCTCACGTACCTCCTCTGAGAAATGGGGATTCAACACCTGCTCTTCCTTAGTCAATCTTATTTACTGAGAACTTACTATTCATTCATTCATTCATTCATATTTTTTGAGCACTTACTATGTGCAGAGCATAGTACTAAGAGCTTAGAAGAGTACAATATAACACTATCCCTCCTACTTATACTGCGAGCCCCATGTGGGACCTGATTATTTTGTGTCTATCCCAGCCCTTACACAGTCCTGGCACAGAGTGCTGGGTCTGCTTAACAAACACCACAATTTTCATTACTCTGCTCAGCACTCATCAAGTTCTCAACAAATTCCACTGATCTATTGTAAGAATGAAAAAGACCTGGAACAGGGTAGGAAGGAAACAGTGGTGTTTCCAATCTTGGTGATTTTCCAGGTCCTGGAACAGAGGGCTAGACTTGACAGAGGACTGCCCAGGTGGTTTTTCTACAGAAATGTTTAGGCCATGTTTGCCCACTCCTCAAGAACCTTCAGTGGTTACCCATCCACCTCCACATTAAACAGAAACTCCTTTACATAGACTTTAAAGCAATCAATCACCTTGCTCCTCCTGCCTCACTTCACTGCTTGCCTACTACACTCAGCTTGCACAGTTGGTTCCCCTAATACTGACCTTCTCATTACCTTGATCTCGTCAATTTCACCACCTACCTCTCTCCCATGTCTTGCCTCTGGCTTGGAACTCCCTCCCTCCTTATACCGGATAGACTATTACTCTCCCCTCCTTCAAAGCCTTATTGAAGGCACATCTTCTCCAAAGGGCCTTCCCTGACTAAGCCCTCTTTTCCCCTTCTACCACTCTCTTCTGGTTTCCCTGACTTTCTCCCTTTATTCATCCCCTCTCCAAGCCCCACAGCACTTACGTACAAATATGTAATTAATTCATTTATATTACTCTCTTCCCTTCTAGACAGTAAGCTCATTCTCAGCAGGGAATATGTCCATTTATTGTTGTATTGTACTCTCCCAAGTGCTTTGTGTAGTGTTCTGCTCAATATATAATAATAATTATATTGGTACTTGTTAAGCACTTACTATGTGCCAAACACTGTTTGGCACTGCTTACTAAGTGTCAGGCACGGTTCTATGCACTGGAGTAGATTAATCAATCGATCAATCAATTGTATTTTTGAGCATTTACTATTTGCAGAGCACTGTACTAAGTGCTCAGGAGAGTACAATTCAAGAGAATTAGCAGACATGATCCCTGCCCACGATAAGCTAACAGTCTAGAGAGGGAGACTGACATTGATAGGAATGAATAAGTAGTGTGTAATATATAGTTTAAAGATGTATTCATAAATGCTGGGGTTGGAGGTGGGGTGACTATCAGGTGTCCAAAGGTCACAGACTGAAGTGCATAGATAACTCAGAAGGGAGAGCGAGCCAGGGTAAAGAGGGCTTAATCAGGGAAGTTCTCTTGGAGGAGATACAAGGCTAGATACAAGTTAATCAGGCTAAAGAGAATCCCTGATCCACCTGGTGCTCAGAGTCTAAGTAGAAAGGAGAACAGGGATTGAATCCCCATTTTACAGTTGAAACTGAGGCACAGAGAAGGGAAGTGGCTTGCCCAAGGTCAGCAGGCATGTGGTAGACTCAGGAATGAAAGCCAAGGCCCTCTAGCTCCCAGGACCCGGCTATTTCCACTAGACTGCGCTGCTCCCTGTGTAGTAGCAGTAGAAGAAATTATAGTAGAAGAGGAAACAGATTTAAATTTTTTGCCAGTAACCTCAACCTGGGGGTCATTCATTCAGACAGTCAATCTTGTTTATTGAACGCTTACTCTGTGCAGAACACTGAACTGAGTACTTAGGATAGTACAATACAACAACATAACATAAACCTTTCCTCCCCAAAATGAGCTTACAGTCTAGAGGAGGAGAAGACATTAATATAAAAAATAACAAATGAGAGTCTACTTGGTGATCCTAGGCTCTGCTTCGTCAGTAGTTCCAGAAACTTTATTCCAGGGCGAAAACCCTCATCCTAAGCAAATTCCTTACCCCCTGAAGACTTACCCCAGGGCAGTCTTTATGTCCCTATTCCTCAGGCTATAAATGACAGGGTTCAGAGTCGGGGTTACTACAGCATAGAACATGAGGAGGAGGAAGTCTGCAAGAGAAGGGGAATCAGGAACTGGATTGAGGTATTCAAACTCACCGGAAGAAAGGAACAAGATGATGACGACGAGGTGGGGCAGGAAGGTGGAAAACGCCTTGGCTCGGCCCTCTGTGGATGACATCTTCAGCATGGCCCAGAAGATGTTGACGTAAGAGTAAATGATTAAAATAAAAGAGAAAAAAGCCACCTAGTGATGAGGCAGTTAATACCCACTTCTCCCGATGTGTCTCCAGGGCGGATGAGCTTTAATACCTGAGGGACATCGCAGAAGAAATAGCGGATCACCACGGGGACACAGAAGGGTAGGAAGAAGATATTAGAAAAATGAAGGATCCCCATGAGTTGCCCGCTGAACCACAAGGCAAGGACCATCTTCCCATAGGCCCCTAGAGCCGTGATGTTATCATAGTGCAGGGAGTGGCAGATGGCCACGTAGCAGTCGTAGCACATCGCCGTGAGGATGCCCACCTCTGAACAGCCGCACAAGGTAAAGAAGAGGACCTGAAGACGGCATCCAGCCGAGGAAATAGATCTACTGCTTATCATGGAGTTACTAATGGACTTGGGGACAGTAACAGAGATGCGGCAGTAGTCGAAGATGGACAGGTGCCTGAGGAAGAAGTACATGGGGGTGTGAAGGCACCGGTCCAGGGCAGTGACCGTGACGATGAGGAGATTCCCCAGCAGGGCATGGACCAGCGTCAGCTCCCAGACCTCAGAATACCCCAGGACGTGGAATTCCGTCATGGTGGTGACATTGGCCATGGGTCAGGGGGTGCCTGTGTTGAATAAGAGAGGGGGAAAGTAGGCAATGTTGCCCAAAAGATAGAGCACTGGGTTGGACATCAGGTTACCAGGTTCCAGCTATGCCACTGCCTAGCTCTGTGACCTTAGGAAAGTTTAGTAATCTCTCTGTGCCTTAGTTTCCTCATCTGTAAAGTGGGGATCATGCAGATTGCAAGCCCTAGGTCAGGACTGTGTCCCTGCTAACAATAGCTATGATATTTACTGAGTGCTTACTGTGTGTAGAGCACTGTATGTAGAGCATTTGGGAGAGCACAATGCAGCACAGTTAGTAGACACATTCCCTGCCCACAGTGAGTTTGCTGTCTAGAGGAATAAATCAATCAGTGGTATTTATTGAGTGCTTACCCTGTGCAGACACTGTACTAAGCTCTTCAGAGAGTTCCAGCGCTTAGAACAGAGCTTTGCACATAGTAAGCGCTTAATGAACGCCATCATTATTATTATTATTACAATATAACAGAGTTGGCAGACACATTCCCTCCCACAACGAGCTTACGGTCTAGAGGATGACTAAAAAGTGAGAACTCCTCTGATGTCTTAACAGAGTCCTATTTGCAATCATGAGAGAGCCTCTCATCCTATCCTCAAAGCCATTGGGCTGTGGATCATACCACCTGGAGTCCTTCCCTTGGCTAATTTTCTGTGGCCTCAACACCACGGCCTCTCAGAAACCAATGGTGCCCACCCAGACTGAGTCAGGAATGTCACTGAGTGAGGATATAATTTTTTTATGGTTTCTGTTAAGTGCTTACTATGTGCTAGGCATCGTACTAATTGCTGAGGTAGATAAAAGCTATTCATGTTGGGCAAAGTTCCTGTCCCACATGGGGCTCACAGTCTTAATCTCCATGTTACAGATGATGGAACTGAGGCCCAGAGAAGTTACTTTACTTGTCCAAGGTCACACAGCAGGCAAATGGCAGAGCTGATATTAGAACCCAGGTCCTTGTGACTCCCAGGCTCGGAATCTATCCACTAGGCCATGTTGCTTCTAACTGTTCATCAATGGCATTTATTGAGTACCTATTAAGAGTTATGCACTCTGCTTAAGATTTAGGAGAAAACAACATCAACAAGGTATATGCTCTATGCGCTCAAGGAGCTTATTATTATTATTGATAATAACTAATAATGACAATAATCATTGCGGTGCTTATTGAGAACTTACTGTCTGTCAATCGTTGTACCAAGTGCTGGGGTAGATATATAATAGATAAACAAGTCCCACATTGGGTTTTCAGTCTAGCTAGTAGGGAGAACAGAGAAGCAGCATGGCTTAGTGGAAAGATCACAGGCTTGGGACTCAGAGAATGTAGGTTCTAATCCAGGCTCTGCCACATGTCTGCTGTATGACCTTGGGCAAGTCACCTAGCTTATTTGTGCTTCAGTTACCTCATTTTGAAAATGGGGATTAAGACTGTGAGCCCCACGTGGGGAAACCTGATTACCTTGTAACTACCCCAGGGCTTAGGACAGTGCTTGGCACATAGTAAGCACTTAACAAGTACCATTATTATTATTATTATTATTATTATTATTATTATTATTACTAATAATAATAGCAGGTATTGAATCCCCAATTTGAAGATGGGGGAACTGAGGTATAGATAGGTGAAGTGGCTTGCCCATATTTATACGACACACAAGGGGTGGAGCTGGGTTTAGAATCCAGGCCTCTTTCCACTAGGCTTCTCAATCTTCTCAGTCTATATTACAATCTAGAGCACCATGGCCTAGGTATTCAGTTTGGACACATTCCCTGTTCCACATGGGACTCACAGTCTAGGTAGAAGGAGTAGGACTTAATATCCATTTTGCAGATGGGGAAACAGGCAAAGAGGATTGACCAAGGTCACACAGTAAACAAGTGATGGAGCTTAAATTAGAATCCAGTTTGTATGACAACCAGACCCGTGCTCTTTTCCCCAGGCCATGTTAGGACTCAGCAGAGAGAGAGTGCACAATAAATAATATTGATTGATTCGTTGACTGATTTTAAAATGGGAAGAGCTATCGTCTGGTGGATTTTCAGGGGAGGAAGTTCCAGAGTTGGGTGGGCTAAGGATAGCAAGAGGTATTTATTTAGCACTTCCTGTGTGCAAAACATTCTACTGTAACTCGGGAAGAGTGAAGACCTAGACCTGGAAAGTAGCATGACAAGAAAGTTGATGGGTAGGCTGTGGAAAGCTCATGGAAGGTTTGGAAGCGAAATGAATTGTCTATCATGCCTAATTGCTGATCTCCCACTGCAGTGTTCTAGACTGTAAGCTCACTGTGGGCAAGGAACATGCCTACCAAATCTGTTCTATCGTACTTTCCCAAGTCCTTAGTTTAGTGTTCCACACACAGTAAGCAATCGATCAATTAGTTGTTTTCACTGAGTGCTTACCATGTGCAACACTGCACTAAACACTAGAGAGAGTACAACATGACACTATAACAAGCACATTCCTGCCCACAGTGAAGAAGAGGTCAATAAATACCATTGATTGAGTGATGTCTGTTTGTGTCCCCCTCGAGACTGTAAGTTCATTGTGAGCAGAGAAGGTGTATATGAACTCTTCTAAGCACTTAGTAATCTGCCCACAATAAGAACTCAATAAATGCCATAAGTTGATTGATTCTTCTAACTCCTACCTATATAGAACGAGACAAATGATTTGTCTTGTCAGCTTATTATGAGCAGGGAAAGTGTCTGCTAATTCTGGTGTACTCTCCGAAGTGTTACTACAGTGAGATGCACATTATAAGTGCCCAATAAATATGACAATAATAACTATAATAATTATGGTACTATGTGCAAAGCACTGTTTTAAGCCCTGGGATAGATACAAGGTAATAAGATTGTCCCACCGTGGGGCTCACAGTCTTAATCCCCATTTTACAGATGAGGTAACTGGGACACAGAGAAGATAAGTGGCTTGCCACGGTCACACAGCAGATAAGCGGAAGAGCCGGGATTAGAACCCACGTCCTCTCACTCCTAAACCCGTGATATTTCCACTGAGCCACACTGTTTCTCTAATAATTCTTTAATTGATTCTTTAATCAATATGATTGATTGATTAATCTTACGTGTCTTATGCAGGTCGCACACCGTGACACAGTGTAATCACATTACTGAAGAATCTGTGGACATTTAGAATGTCACCATTAAAAGCCCCTGATTACAACTCCCTCACTCTACTACAGCCATTACTTTCCCTCTCCATGGTGACTGTGAACGAGACATTCCTTCGGGACCATTGTGTCTGGATCTCTTCCTGTTGCAGGGACAAATATCTCCTCCATCAGAAAGGACCTTACAGACTAGTGTGATCTGCATGTACTGTATACAAAGCACTGAACTAAATGCAGGAACAGAATATATGAGTGGGAATTAGGTCCCTGGCTCTCAAGCATATGAGCAGGGAGAGAAGACTGGGGACAGATGCGTAAAGAGACTCAAAATCAGAAAAGCACTAAGGCATGTTGAAAACCAGTGTCAACTAGTGGAAAGAGCCCAGGCCTGGTAGTCAGAGGAATCAGTCAATAAATTAACTGAACACTTTATTGAGTATTTATTGAGCACTTACTGTGTGCAGAGCACTGTACTAAGCACTTGGGAGCAAACAATACAACAATATAACGGACACACTCCCTGCCTACAGCGAGGTTAGCGACTAGAGGAATTAGGTTCCAATTCTGGCTCCTCCACGTACCTGATATGTAACCTTGGGCAAGTCACTAAGCTTCTCTTTGCCTCAATTTCCTCATCTGCAAGGTGGGGATTCAATCCATGTTCTTCCTCCGCACTGGATTATGAGTCCTATGTGTGATAGGAACTGTGCCTGGGTCTGGTAATTTTGTATGTACCCCAAAGATTATTTCAGTGCTTGGCATATAGTAATTCCTTAGCAAATATTATTATTATCATTATTATTACCTTCAGGGGTCTCCCACATGCTTAGCACTCTACACACATTAATTGCTAAGTAAATACCATGGACTGATTGATTATTTATTTTAATATCTGTCTCTCACTCTAGACTAGAAGCTCGTCATGCACAAGGGAACATGTCTTCCAACACTGCTGTACTCTCCCAAATGCTCAATATAGTGTTCTGCACACAGTAAGAGCTCAATAAATACCATCGATTGATTGCTTAGTCTGGAAAATTATGGGGATCAATCCAACCAAATTCTGAGTTAATTGATTAATTAATTAATTATGGTATTTTGTATGCTTTTACTATTTGCCAGGCACTAACCGCTGGGGTGGAGTCAAGCAAATCGAGTTGGACACAGTTTCTGTCCTATATGGGGCTCACAGTCTCAATCTCCATTTTACAGATGATGTAACTGAGGCCCAGAGAAGTGAAGTGACTTACCCAGCAGACCAGTGGCCGAGCAGGCATGAGAACCCATGACCTTCTTACTCCCAGGCCCATGTTCTATCCACTACGCTGTGATGGGAAAGAGGGGAAATTTATGCCAGCCCTTTGGCCTATCCCTGGTCCTTTCCCCTGTCCACAGATGCTACATACTTTAGGAACGATTGAGAATTAGGATTCAGACAATCTGGTATCCCTGTCTCTTTAGTTTCTGGGGCTATATCCTACCTCAGGAGGCAGGGGAGGATCACGATGGTACCTGTAAATCAACCAGGTTTCTGGGGTTCTTCCCCGACTTCTCCAGTGTTCCTCACGCACCTTTGCCCAGGGGTCTCAGCGGTTGAACACAGCCAGAGAGCTCCCCAGGCAGGCCTGGAGATGACAGCAGCAGCAACTTATACAAACATTTAGCCTTTTATTCACGTCATCACCAGAGTCCCCTGGGCCCCTGGACTCTGCCCCATCTGAGTAGAGAGGATATTCCCATAATTCCGTTCATGATGAAGTGTCCTCTTATCAATCGTATTTATTGAGCGCTTACTGTGTGCAGAGCACTGTATTAAGAGCTTGGGAAGTACAAGTTGGCAACATATAGAGACAATCCCTACCCAACAGTGGGCTCACAGTCTAGAAGGGGGAGACGGAGAACAAAACCAAACATATTAACAAAATAAAATAAATAGAACAGATATGTACAAGTAAAATAAATAGAGCAATAAATATGTACGAACATATATACATATATACAGGTGCTGTGGGGAAGGGAAGGAGGTAGGACGGGGGGTATGGAGAACGGGACAAGGGGGAGAGGAAGGAGGGGGCTCAGTCTGGGAAGGCCTCCTGGAGGATGTGAGCTCTCAGTAGGGCCTTGAAGGGAGGAAGAGAGCTAGCTTGGCGGATGGGCAGAGGGAGGGCATTCCAGGCCCGGGGGATGACGTGGGCTGGGGGCCGACGGCGGGACAGGCGAGAACGAGGCACGATGAGGAGATTAGCGGCAGAGGAGCGGAGGGTGCGGGCTGGACTGTAGAAGGAGGGAAGGGAGGTGAGGTAGGAGGGGGCGAGGTGATGGAGAGCCTTGAAGCCGAGGGTGAGGAGTTTCTGCCTGATGCCGCAGATTGATTGGTAGCAACTGGAGATTTTTGAGGAGGGGAGTAACATGCCCAGAGCGTTTCTGGACAAAGACAATCTGGGCAGCAGCATGAAGTGTGGATTTAAGTGGGGAGAGACACGAGGATGGGAGATCAGAGAGAAGGCTGATGCAGTAGTCCAGGCGGGATAGGATGAGAGCTTGAATGAGCAGGGTAGCAGTTTGGATGGAGAGGAAAGGGCGGATCTTGGCAATGTTGAAGAGCTGAGACCGGCAGGTTTCGGGGACGGCTTGGATGTGAGGGGTGAATGAGAGAGCTAATTAGGTGCTAATTAACAAGTACTGGAACCAAATGGGAAGGGAGGAAACTGAGACGCCGTTCAATCTCAGTTTCCCTTTAATATAAAGGCCCTCCGGGCTTCCCTTCCTGCCGCCTCCCCCGACTGTTTTCATGCAATTATGATTTGAAGCTCTAACAAGCTCTCCCTCTCAGGGGACACCTCTCGAGATCGGGGAGGCCCCCAGAGACACCGCTGGTGATATTCACCAGGATAGAGCTGCACAATAGATATGGATCGTATAATAATAATAATAATAATAATAATAATAATAATGGCATTTGTTAAGCGCTTACTATGTGCAGAGCACTGTTCTAAGCGCTGAGGGGATGCAAGGTGATCAAGTTGTCCCATGAGGGGCTCACAGTCTTAATCCCCATTTTACAGATGAGGTCACTGAGACTCAGAGAAGTTAAATGACTTGCTCGAGGTCACACCGCGGACAAGTGGCAAAGCCGGGATTAGAACACAGGTCCTTCGGACTCCCAGGCTTGGACTCTATCCACTAGGCCAAGCTCCTTCTCTGCACTTAAAAACGGACTTTAAAGGGGGTGTCCAGGTCAAATTTGTACTGCTTTCTGGAGAGCGTTCCGGCCCCCACGACCCAAAGGCAGTGTCTGGAAACAGCAATTCCTTCTTACTACTCCGGTCATATAGCAATCAGGTCTGCTTGTACTCCTCCTTTCCCAAAGCAGGAAATATCTCCCATATTTGTTATAAGAAACCAGCTTCAATTTCATCTGTGGTGTGTGTACGTTGTAGCCTATACAACCTATATTTAAAAGCTAGCATTGCAGGCACAGCACTCTGCCTTAGTCCCAGGAAGTAATTGCAAGGATTTGGATGTTCCCAGAATTGATTATTCTGTCATCATTCTCTCTCCAAACGTACCCGGCCAGATGCAGAAGCAGGGTGCCAACTTCCATCTAACTCCCAACAGGAAGCCAGGGAAGTGCCCAGATTGCAGTTTCTTCAGCTAGAGAAGATGTGACTTTGTTTTATACTCTGGTTTCTTTATATTCCTCTTAGAAAAAAATGGTATTTGTCCATATTTACCAACTCTCTCCTATATGTCTGTGCCGACCTCTCACCCATATCCTACTTCTGACCTGGAACTCCCTCGCTCCTCATATCTGACAGACAGCTAGTCTCCCCACCTTCAAAGCCTTACTGAGGACACATCTCCCCCAAGAGGCCTTCCGTGGCCAAGACCTCCTTTCCTCTTTTCCCACACACTTCTGCATCACTCTGACTTACTCCCTTTATTCATCCCTTCTCCAGCCACACAGCACTTATGCACAGACATGTAATTTATTTATTTATATTGATCTCTGTCTCCCCCTCTAGACTGTAAGCTCATTGTGGGCAGGGAATGTGTCCATTTATTGTCACACTGTACTCTCCCAAGCACTTATTACACTGTTCTGCACACGGTAAACGCTTAATAAATAGGATTGACTGATTATAGTACTATCTCAAATACATAGTACAGTGTTCTGCACAGAGTAACTTCTGTATAAATACAATTGACTGACTACCTGTTCTACTCTCCCAAGTGCTTAATACAATGCTCTGTGCACAGTCAGCGCTCAATACATACCATTGATTGATAAGGATAGGGTAGGAGGGGGAGGGGAGGCGGGGTTACCAGCACCTGGAAACCCAGGAGAGGAATAATTTAATAGATACATTCAGTCTTGATTAATTGATTAACCCCTTCGCTAGCCCATCTACAGAGCAGAAAAGCAACCACTCTCCCTACCTTCAAATTCTTGTTAAAACCTCATCTCCTCCATGAGGCTTTCCCCGACTAAGCCCTCATTTCCTCTTCTGTCACTTTCTTCTCTCTCACCCTTGCTGTTGGATTTGAACCCTTTATTCACCCTACCACCCAGCCCCACAGCATCCCTAGACTGAAAGCTCATTGGGGGCAGGGAATGTGTCTATTATATTATGTGTTTTTCTCTCCCAAGCTCTTTGGTATAATGCTCTGCACAGTAAGCACTCAATAAATACAATTGATTGATTATGTACATATCTGTAATTTATTCATTCATATTATTAGCTGTCTCCGCCTCTAGATTGTAAGCTCCTTGTGGGAAGAGAATGTGTCTACCAAATATCTTATGTTGTACTCTGTTATACTGAGAAGCAGCATGGCTTAGTGGATAGAACATGGGCTTGGGAGTCAGAAGAACCTGGGTTCTAATCCTGGTTCTGCCACATGTATTCTCTGTGACCTTGGGCAAGTCACTTAAGTTCTCTGTACCTCAGGTTCCTCATTTGTGAAATGGGGACTAAGACTGTGAGCCCCATGAGGGACAGGGACTGTGTCCAACCTGATTAACCTGTATGTACCCCATTGCTTGGAACAGTGCTTGGCACATAGTAAGCACTTAACAAGTACCATAATAACAATAACTATTGTCATTATTATTACTCTCCCTAGTACAGTTCTCTGAACACAGTAAGTGATCAATAAATGCGACTGATTTATTTATTTTTTGAACCCCCATTTAACAGATGAGGTAATTGAAACACAGAAAAGTGAAGTGACTTTCTCAAAGTCCCACAGCAGGCAAGTAGTGGATCAGGTATTAGAACTCAGATCATCTGACTACCAGGCCCGTCCTCTTTCCATTAAGCTATGCTGCTTTCCTTGTGTCCCCCAAATAGTCACATGAGCACTTATTTCCTCAGAGCCACTTGCATACATGTACACATTCTCCTATTTCAGCACTCATTTATTCACTTACCTATCTTTGCATTCTCTTGTTGTCACCAGTTGTACTTCTCTTTATCACCTCCTCACTGAAAACAACGTTTTTTCTTTCTTAGGCTGTAAGATCCTTGAGGGCAGGGATCATGTTTTTATTATCACTCTTGTACTCTCTGAAGTGCTTAATACTGTGCTCCGAGCACCGTAGACCCCAGATATATTGGGTAGATTGATTGGTAGCAAATGGGGAAGTGGAGCCTGGGTTACCCAAAGAGCTTACTGCCCGCTTGACGGTAAGCTCATTGTTGGAAGGGAATGTGTCTACCAACTCGCTTATCAATCAATCAATTGTACAGAACACTATACTAAGCCCTTGGGAGAGTACAGTACAAAAGATTACGAGACACATTCCCTGCTCATAATGAGTTAGCAGTCTAGAAGTGAAAGCAGACATGAATATGAATAAATAAGTCATTTATAACATATAATTTAAAGATACATATCGTATCTTTCCCAGCAGTATCTCTAGAGGAGATTTCCTGCCTCTTCTCAAAATCCACCTGAACGTCCGACCCCATTCCTTCGAGGCTCATCAAAGCACTCGCCCCCTCCTTTCTTCCCTCCCTTAAAAGCTGTCTTCAACTGTTCTCTCTCCAATTGCTTCTTCCTCACTGCTTTCAGAGTTGCCCATGTCTCCCTTATCCTAAATAAATCCTCTCTTGTCCCCATGGCTCTGTCCAGTTACCACCCCATTCCCCTCCTACCACACCTCTCCAAATTCCTTGAACGAGTTACAGTGCTCTGCACACAGTAAGAGCTCAATAAATAAGATTTAATGAATGAGTTGTCTAAAACGGCTATCTCAAATTCCTCTCCTCCAATTCTCTCCCTGATCCCCTCGAATCTGGCTTCTGTGCCCTTCACTCCACACAAACTGACCTTTCAAAGGTCACCAATGATCACTTTCTTGCCAAATCCAATGGCCTCTACTCCATCCTAATCTTCCTGGACCTGTAAACCCGTTGTGGGCAGGGAATGTATCTGTTTTTCATTCTATTGTACATTCCCAAGGGCTTAGTACAGTGCTCTGCATACAGTAAGTGCTCAATAAATGCAATTGACTGACTTACTGACTTTAAGCTGCCTTTGACACTGTCGACCACCCCCTTCACTTGGAAACATCCATCCTCAGCTTCACTGACACTGTCCTCTCCTGCTTCTACGTCTATCTCTCTGGCCACAGATTCTCAGTTTCCTTCTCTGGCTCCTCTTCTGCCTGCCACCCCGGAACTGTGGGGGTCCCTCAAGGTTCAGTTCTGGATCCCTTTCTATTCTCTACCTACATCCACTTTCTTGGAGAACTCATTTGTTCCCATGGCTTCAACTTCCACCTCTATGCAGATGACATCCAAATCTATGTCTCCAGCCCTGATCTCTCTCTCTCTCTCTCTCTCTCTCTCTCTCTCTCTCTCTCTCTCTCTCTCTCTCTCTCTCTCTCTCTCTCTCTCTCTCTCTCTCTCTGCATGCTCGCGTTTCATCTTGCCTTTAAGACATCTCTACTTGGATGTCCTTCTATCACCTTAAGCTTAGCTTGTCCAAAGCAGAACGCCTTTCCATCCCTCCCAAACGCTGTCCTCTTCCTGACTTTCCCATCACTGTAGACGATTCCACTATTGTTCTTGTCTCACAAGCCCATAACCTTGGCGTTACCCTTGACCCCTCTCTCATTCAAACCATATATTCACTCTATCACTAAATAATGTCAGTCCCACCTTCATACCATCACTAAAATCGGCCTTTCGCCTCCATCCAAACTGCTACCACGTTAATACAATCATTCATCCTATTCCTCCTGGATTACTGCATTAGTCTCCTTGCTGACCTCCCAGTCTCCTGTCTCACCCAACTCGAGTCCAGAATTCACTCTGATTCCCAGATCATTTTTCTACATAAACGTTCAAGACATGTTTCCCCACTCCTCAAGATACTCCGGTAGTTGTCCATCCACCTCAACCTCAAACGAAAACTCCACACCATTGGCTTCAAAGCACTCAATCACTTTTCCCCCTCCTACTTCACGTTGCTACTCTCCTACTACAATCCAGCCTGCACACTTCACTCCTGTAATGCCAACCTTCTCACTGTACCTCTGTCTCATCTATTGCATTGACGAACCCTCATCCACGTCCTGCCTCTAACCTGGAATGCCTTCCCTCCTTAAACCCGACAATTACTCTCCCCACCTTCAATGCCTTATTGAGAGCACATCTCCTTCAGTCACCAAAACCTGCCGGTATCACCTCCACAAAATCGCCAAGATCTGCCCTTTCCTCTCTATCCAAACTGCTACCTTGTTGGTTCAATCTCTCATCCTATCACGACTGGATTACTGCATTAGCCTCCTCTCTGATCTCCCATCCTTCTGTCTCTCCCCACTTCAGTCTATATTTCACTTTGCTGCTCCGATCATCTTTGTGCAGAAACGCTCTGGGCAGTCACTCCCCTCCTCAAAAATCTCCAGTGGCTGCCCGTCAACCTACGCATTTAGCAAAAACTCCTCACTCTTGGCTTCAAGGCTCTCCATCACCTAGCCCCTGCCTACCTCACCTCACTTCTCTCCTTCTACAGCACAACCCGCACCCTCCACTCCTCTTCCACTAACCTCCTCACTGTACCTCGTTCTCGCCTGTCCTGCCATCGACCCCCGGCCCACGTCCTTCCCCTGGCCTGAAATGCCCTCCCTCCACATATCTGCCAAGCTAGCTCCCTTCCTCCTTTCAAATCCTTACTGAGAGCTCATCTCCTCCAAGAGGCCTTCCCAGACTGAGCCAACGTTTTCCTCTCCTCCTCCCCATCCCCCTGCCTTACCTCCTTCCCTTGCCCACAACACCTGTATATGTTTGTACATATTTATTACTCTATTCATTTTACTTGTACATATTTGTTATTCTATTTATTTTGTTAATGATGTGCATTTAGCTTTACTTCTATTTATTCTGACGATTTGACACCTGTCCACATGTTTTGTTTTGTTTTATGTCTCCCCCTTCTAGACTGTGAGCCCGTTGTTGGGTAGGGACCGTATCTAGATGCTGCCAATTTGTACTTCCCAAGCGCTTAGTACAGTGCTCTGCACACAGTAAACACTCAGTAAATGCGATTGAATGATTGAATGAATGAATGAAGAGGTCTTCCCTGATTAAGACCCCCTTTCCTCATCTCCCACTCCCTTCTGCATCGTCCTGAATTTTTTCCTTTCCCCCTCTCAGCCTTACAACACTTATGCCCATATCTGTAATTAATTTATTTGTATTAATGTGTCTCTCATACCTCTAGACTGTAAGCTCAATGTGGACAGCAAAACCTCCTCACTATTGGCTTCAACGTTTTCCATTATCTTGCCCCCTCTTACCTCTCCTCCCTTTTCTACTTCTACAGCCCAGCCCTCACATTCCACTCCTCTGCTGCTAACCTCCTCACTGTGCCTCGTTCTCGTCTGTCCCGCTGTCGACCCTAGGCCCACGTCCTACCTCTGGCCTGGAATGTCCTCTCACCTCACATCCATCAAACTGCCACATTTCCACCCTTCAAAAACCTACTGAAAGCTCACCTTCTCCATGAGACTTTCCCAGACTGAGCCCTGCTTTTCCTCTGCTCCTCCTCCCCTCCCTATCGCCCCGACTCCCTCCCTCTGCTGAACTCTGCCCCCCCGCCCCACGCACTTGTGTATATATGTTCATAGTTATTATTCTATTTATTTTATTAAGGATGTGTATATATCTATAATTCTATTTATTTATATTGGTGCTATTGATGCCTGTCTACTTTCTTGTTTTGTTTTGTTGTCTGTCTCTCCCCTGCTAGATTGTGAGGCCATTGTTGGGTAGCGATTGTCTCTATTTGTTGCCAAATTGTACTTTCCAAGCACTTAGCACAGTACTCTGCACACAGGAAGTGCTCAATAAATACAATTGAATGAATGAATGACAGGGAATCGTTAAGCACTTGGTACAGTGCTCTGCACACAGTAAGAGCTCATTAAATATGATTGAATAATGAAAAAATATGATTGAATGAATCTGTTTGTTTATTGTTGTATTGTACATTCCCAAGTCCTTAGTACAGTGCTCTGTTCATTGAGCTCAATAAATTCGATTGAATGTATATATACATATATGCATAATATAGTTGTGTTGTATTCACCCTTAGTACAGTGTCCTGCACAGAGTACATACTCATTAAACACCATTGATTGATTGATTGATTATGGGCAGGAAGCGTATCTAGAACCTCTGTTGTGTTGTACTCTCCCTAGCTCTTAGTACAGAAGTCTGCACCAAGCAAGCACTCCATAAATACCATTAATAGATTGATTCATTGTGACAAAGGAGCATGTCAGCAACTATGTTACATTTTACTCTCTCAAGTACTTAGTTCAGTGTCCTGTACACTGAAGGGCATTGGTCTTCTTAGGAGCACAGTTCTCTCACTGGTGTTGAGCCTGGTCCACTCCCAGGGGATTCCTGAAGGCCAGTTTGGGCCATGGACTTGGTGTATGAGGGTCCAGACAGTTCAGATCTAGCTAATTCTGAGGATGCTAGACTTTGAGAGATTTAGAGTCTCCTTCATGGAGCGTCAGACCAAAGTGGTATTGTCCCTACTGAGAAGGATGTGAATTGATTATGATAATAATGATAATGATAGTCATAATAATAATAATAATATTTGTTAAGCACTTACCACTTATCAAGCACTGTTCTAAGTGCTGGGGTAGATACAAAAGTTAATCAAGTTGGAACCACTCCTTTTTTAATGGCATTGACAGGTGGTATTCACCCCATCTTCAGCCGCACAACAAATATGTACATGTCTATACAGTCAACATTATGAATTATTTATTCATATCAATGTCACTCTCCCTCTCTAGACTGTAAGCATGTTGTGGGGAGGGAACGTGTCTACAAAGTCTGTTGTATTGAACTAACCCAACTACTTAGTACAGTGCTCTGCACATGGTAAGTGTTCAATAAATACCATTGATGCTGCTGCTGCTAAGAATTTACATGTGCCAGATACTGTACTAAGAGCTGGAGTAAATACAAGATCATTAGGTTGGACCTAGTCCATGTCTTACATGGGTCTCACAGTCTTAATTTCCATTTTACAGATGGAAAAAAGTGATTTTTCCAAGTGATTTGCCCAAGATCACACCACAGACAAATGGCGGGACCGGGATTAGAATCCAGAACCTCTGTCTCATTCATTCATTCATTCATTCATTCAATCAATCATATTTATTAAGCACTTACTGTGTGATGAGCACTGGACTAAGCACTTGGGAAAGTACAGTACAACAATAAAGAGTGACAATCCCTGCCAACAAAGAGCGCACAATATAGAAGGGGTGAGACAGACATCAGTAAAAATAAACAGACATCAATACAAATAAATAAAATTACAGATATATACACAAGTGCTATGTGGCTGGGAGAGGGGGGAAGAGCAAAGGGAGGGCAACGCAGAAGGAAATGGGATATGAGGAAAAGTAGGACTTAGTCTGGGAAAGCATCTTGGAGGAGATATGCTTTCAGTAAGGCTTTGAAGAGGGGCGTGAGAATTTTCTGGCAGGTTGAAGGAGGGAGAGCATCCCGGGCCAGAGTTACAACGTAGGCCAGGTGTCGACGGTGGGACAGGAGCGATCGAGTCACACTGAGAAGGTTAGTACCAGAGGAGCCAATTATGTGGGCTGGGTTTTAGAAGGAGAGAAGTGTGGTAACGTAAGAGGAGGCTAGGTGATGGAGTGCTTTAAAGCCAATGGTGAAGAGATTTTGTTTGATAAGGAGATGGATAGGCAACCACAGGAGATTTCTGAAGAGTGGGGATGACATGTCCTGAACGTTTCTGTAGAAAGATGATCCAGGCAGCCAAGTGAAGTCTGGACTAGAGTGGGGAGAGGCAGGAGATTGGGAGGTCGGCAAGGAGGCTGATGCAGTAATCTAGGTGGGATAGGATGAGTGATTGTATTAACGTGGTAGCAGGTTGGATGGAGAGGAAAGGGCAGATAAGAGCGATGTTGTGAAGGTGGGACTGACAGGATTCAGTGACGGATTGAATATGTGGATTGAATGAGAGAGAAGAGTCAAGGATAACTCCAAGGTTATGGGCTTGTGAGACAGGAAGGATGGTGGGGCCATCTGCAGCGCTGGGAAAGTCTGGGAGTGGACAGGGTTTGGGTGAGAAGATAGGAAACTCAGATTTGGACATGGCTTCTGAGTCCTCTGACTCCCAGTCCCATGTGCTCCCCTCTAGGCCATGCTGCTCCTTACAAGTAGCCCCACATAAGACTCACGGTCTAAGTAGGAGAGAGAACAGGTATTGAATACCCATTTGACAGTTGAGGAAACTGAGGCACAGAGAAGTTTAGTGACTTGCCCGTGCTCACACAACAGGCATGTGGCAGTGCTGGGTTTAGAACCCAGGACCTCTGGCACCCAAGCCCATGCTCTTTCCACTAAACAAAAATTGTGCCTCCACAAATATTCATTCAATCACTCCTTCAATCATATTTATTGAGCACTTACTGTGTGCAGAGTACTGTACTAAGCGCTTGGAAAGTACAGTTCAGCAACAAATAGGTACAATCCCTACCCAACAACAGGCTCACAGTCTAGAAATATGAACGTCTAACAGCACTAAAATTCTGTTTTGACTCCTCCTTTCTCCTTTCCCTCTCCCAGCAGACCTCATCTCCACAACAGTGTCCAGTGGGGATAATTGCCTTCATCTCCCCCCTTGGGACTTTCTCCATGACTCCTGTCTCCAAAATCCATATCAGGTGATTAAATATCACCAATTTCCCTCCAATGCATTGTGACCTGATGAAACGGGTTTGTGCATCAGACCATTTCAGATACATATTTGAGTGCCTCTGTGGGTCTCAGGGTGCTTCAATGACAGCAGAAGAACTGGAACACTGGCCACTTCTGTATGGATGGAGATTATCCCTCATGCTGGGTAATCTGACTTTGGAAATAAGTTCCTTCCACTCCCCACCTCTTCGTTCCCATGACGATCCTGAAGCACAGAGAGAGGCTGATACATAACCCGGGTCTCCCAGCGAGTCAGCAAGAGAGTTGGAATTGGATCTCAGATTAACGTGTTCCATATGTCTGTCAGTCAACCTTCCAGGCTGCCTTTGTCTCAGAAAAGAATCAGCATTTCCATATGGTTAGTGTCAAGTGACTGTTATGAGTTTGTGTAGGCCAACAGATTCAGTGGCCTTTGGTATAATTATCCTGTTGGTTTACAGCAAGAAAGAATCTAAAATTTGTATTTGGGATTACAATTTTTGTCTGTCTCTCCCATTAGATTGAAAGATCTTTGAGGGAAGGGAACATGTGCCTTGTTTTGTTAGATGATATTAGTATTGTCTAATTACTGTCTTTCTTGTAACACATTAAAAAACCTAGGAAGGTGAGGTCAATCAAATATTTCTTGAGCCTGAATTAGGCATTTTATTATTACCATGAAAAAGTCACTTGTTTCAATTTTGGTGATGCAGAATGTTGGGGATATTTTTCTGCTTGTTCCCACATAGTACATTTTACATTTGAGGAAGAATTTAAACTCTAAGGGGGTTTGTAGTTGAGAAGTCGTGTGGCCTAGGGGATAGAGCACCTGGGTTCTAATTCCAGCTCTGTCACTTGTCTGCTTTATGAACCTGGGAAAGTCAATTTTTCTGTGCCTCATTTATCTCATTTTTAAAATAGGGACTAATACTGTGCTCCTCAGGTGGGTCTTGGACCGTGTCCAATTTGATTAGCTTGTTTCTACCCCAGTGCTTAGTACAGTGCCTGTACACTTAACAAATATCATAAAAAATAAAACTTGTAGGACTTTTCCCCCTGAGATGGTTAAATCGGAAAAATGTCTGTCTGTCTCCCTCTAGACCGCAGGCCCATTGTGGGCAGGGATTGCCTCTCTTTATTGCTGAATTGTACTTTCCAAGCGCTTAGTACAGTACTCTGCACACAGTAAGCATTCAGTAAATACAATTGAATGAACGACTGAATGAATTTGTTAAGCATTTACATTGTGCAAGACACTGCACTAAGCTCTGGGGTAAGGTCCTTGAGGTCAGGGAAATGTATCTTACTTCTGTTTAACTCTTCCAAGATTATTGTAGGCAGGGAATGTGTCTACCAATCTTATTGTATTTATACTCTCCAAAGTTTTAGTACAGTGCACTGCAAACAGTAAACATGGGTTTACTGTGATTGATTGATTGAGTGATTGAGTGGACATTGAAGGCTAGTTATTCACTGATTGAATAATATAATTTCAAGGTTTTTTTTTCCAATCTGATGCAAAATGGGGGAAAATAGTCAAAGATAGAAAACTGATAAGGTTAACTATTTGTCATCCAACAACACATGGACAGAATCATCATCATCATCATCATCATCATCATCAATCGTATTTATTGAGCACTTACTATGTGCAGAGCACTGTACTAAGCGCTTGGGAAGTACAAATTGGCAACACATAGAGACAGTCCCTACCCAACAGTGGGCTCACAGTCTAAAAGGGGGAGACAGAGAACAAAACCAAACATACCAACAAAATAAAATAAATAGGATAGATATGTACAAGTAAAATAAATAAATAAATAAATAGAGTAATAAATATGGCAGTAATAAATATGGCAGAATAGTGGCAGTCTTGTAATGATAATCACATTTGTTATAATATAATAATGGTATTTGTTAAGCATTTGCTAAGTGTCAAACCCTGGACTAAGCGCTAGGGTAGATACAAGATTATCAAACACGTGGAAAGAATAGAGGCTTCTTGTAATGATAATAATAATCATATTTGTTATTGTGGAATAATGGCATTGTTCAGCATTTACTGTGTGTTAAGCACTGTACTAAGTGATGGGATAGATATAGTAGGTAGCTGGAGTAGACAGTGCTGGAGAAGCTGCGTGGCTTATTGGAAAGAGCCCGAACTTGGGAGTCAGGGGTTGTGGGTTCTAATCACTGTGCCTCTAATCACCCTCACTGTACCTTGTTCTCGCCTGTCCCACCGTCGACCCCCGGCCAACGTCCTTCCCCTGGCCTGGAATGCCCTCCCTCTACAGATCCGCCAAGCTAGCTCTCTTCCTCCCTTCAAAGCCCTACTGAGAGCTCACCTCCTCCAGGAGGCCTTCCCAGACTGAGCCCTTTTTTTCCTCTCCTACTCCCCATCCCCCCACCCTACCTCCTTCCCCTCCCCACAGCACCTGTACATATATTTGTACAGATTTATTACTCTATTTTACTTGTACATTTTTACTATTTATTTTGTTAATGATGCGCATATAGCCTTAATTCTATTTGTTCTGACGACTTTGACACCTGCCTGCATGTTTTGTTTTGTGGTCTGTCTCCCCCTTCTAGACTGTGAGCCCGTTGTTGGGTGGGGACTGTCTCTATATGTTGCCGATTTGTACTTCCCAAGCGCTTAGTACAGTGCTCTACACACAGTAAGCGCTCAATAAACATGATTGAATGAATGAAATGAATGAATAATCCCGCTTCTGCCACTTGTCAGCTGTGTGACTTTGGGCAAGTCACTTAACTTCTCTGGGCCTCAATTCCCTCGTCTGCAAAATGGGGGTAAAGCCTGTGAGCCTTACTTGGGACACCCTCATTACCTTGTATCTACTCCACCGCTGAAAACAGTACTTTGCACATAGTAAGCTCTTAAGAAATGCCATCATTACTGCTAGACTGTGAGCCCGTTGTTGGGTAGGGACCATCTCTATATGTTGCCGATTTGTACTTCCCAAGTGCTTAGTATAGTGCTCTGCACTCAGTAAGCGCTCAATAAATACGATTGAATGAATGAATGAATGGAGACACACCATGGCCTAGTGGATAGAGCATATGCTTGGGAGTCAGAAGGACCTTGGTTCTAATCCCAGCCCTATCACGTGTCTGCTGTGTGACCTTGGGCCAGTGTCACCGGTTGCCCGGGGACGGGTTCGTTTGGGAATCAGTTTGGTGAGAGAGACCGGGGACGGAAAGGCTGAGTTTTACACAAAATTCATTCCACGAGATGAATTATTTGATTATGTCGGACGTGGTGAAATTAACCTCCCTTTAGGGAGGAATATGATTATTTAGTGATATTATAGCTTCCCTATCGGGAGGAATATAATTATGTGTTACTGGCAAGTGGTAAAACACCCAGGTCCCACCAAGGAGAAATCCACTTGTTGTTTGTTTGCACGTGGTGAGGCGGCTATCTCCTACCCATATGCAACTCTCACTTGGGAAGTGCCTAGCTTCCAGCCCCACAAGCGTTCAGCGGGACACTCAGCCATCCCATGGCTCCTCTCTTGGTGCGGGCAGAGCGGGCATCCCACCGATCCAAAGCCGGCTGCCACAAGTACCGATCCCCTGCACGGAAGGTCATCACCTGTGCTCCTAGGCTACTCCAGCTTCCATCCTCACTTTACCCAATCTCTGCCCTCCCCCTCCTTTATACCTAATTTGATTGACATGGGGGCAAGCGACACCTGAATTCCCGGCTTGGGCTGTTTTGTTTGTAGGGGTGTTATCCCACCCACACTTCTGAGTTCCACCTTAATGGCTCGGGCAGTCACGGGATAGCATTTGACTTTGAGACGATGGGTACCCGGGGTTTACCTTGGCACAGAAAGTCACTTCACTCCTCTGTGTCTCAGTTACCTCATCTGTAAAATGGGGATTAAGAATGTGAGACCCATGCGAGACATGGATTGTGACCAATCTTGTATCTACTCCAGCGCTATCATAGTTCCTGGCACATAGTAAGCACTTAACAAACAAAAAAAAATACTAAAACAAAAAAGAAATTAGGTCGTACTGTATTAGAATCTGATTTTCTTGCATCTACTCCAGCACTCAGTGCAGTGCCTGGAACATCATAAACACTTTACAAATTGCCCAGTTATTGCAATTATTCCTTCCAGTGCTTAGTAATACACTATGAACACAGTAAGCAATCAATAAATGCCATTGATTGTTTGATTCAGGGAGGGGTCGGGAGGAAAGTTTGTCTTTTTTTATCAACTTCCACAGTTCCTCCTTCCCACTTCCGCTACATGTCGGGCTAGCTGCATGACCCTCACAGCTTATTATAGGTATATTGAGGTAGACGAAACCAGTGTCCACCAGGCCCAAAAGAAGGTAATGCCTAATGGATAATAATGGCATTTGTTAAGTACTTACTATGTGCCAGGCACTGTACTAAGCGTTGAGGCACTGTACTAGCTATCCTAGGCATCAACTACTAGTATCAGTAGGCATTTTGTTACTACTTTAAAACTAGTACTTAACTATACCAGAAGTAGGTAGGTTTTCTAGGCCGGCAGCAAGGAAAAAACAAAATTCTTGAAGCTAGATGGAGGAAGTTCTATTTTGCGAATATTGAGCTGAAATAGTGGTACCTTTTATGTTCCTTTTCAGTACGTGGTAATTGCCTAGACCAAACAACATGGCCTAGTGTAAAAAGCATGAGCCTGGGAGTCATAGGAGCTGGGTTCTAATACTGCTACACCAATTACCTGTTGTATGACCTCGGACAAGTCACTTAATTTCCCTGTGCCCCAGTTCCCTCATTTCCAAAATGAGGATTCAATACCTGTTCTCCCTCCTACTGAGACTTTGAGCCCCAGGCGGGACCTGATTATCTTGAATCTACACCAGCGCTAAGATTGTGCTTGGCACATAGTAAATACTTCACATATACCACAATTATTATTAGTAGTAGTAGTATTGTTATTAGTGCTAGGAATCTGAGGGCTGAAGTATTGCACTCTAGGAGACCAAGAAGAATAACTTGAATAATAAATCAGGAGAGTAAGGGGAAAGGGGAAGAAAAAAAACTGTGCTGTTTGGCAGTTTTTGTCCACATGCGGGCCTTTGTCACAACTGTTTTCAGACATTCAATAAACTAGGTGTTCTTGTTGTGTCACAAAACAGAAGTTTCCTCCAAACTTTCCTTTCACTCAGCTGGCCAATGGTACGGTGGTAATGGAATTCCTGCTCCTGGGTTTCTCAGAAGTCCGGGAGCTGCAGCTGGTCCACGCCACGATGTTTCTTTTGGTCTACCTGGCAGCCCTGACAGGGAATCTCCTCATCATCGCCGTCACCACCCGGTGCTCGACCGGCGCCTCCACACCCTCATGTACTTCTTCTTCAGGATCCTATCCGTCCTTGACTTCTGCCTCATTTCCATCACCGTCCTCAAATCTTTCTTCAATTCAGTGATGAACAACAACTCCATTTCTTTCCAGGGCTACGTACTGCAAGTGTTTTTCTTTGTTTTAGCTGTTGTCTCTGAGGCGAACCCTGCTCACAGTGATGTCCTATGACCAGTATGCTGCAATCTGCCACCCCTTGCACTATGACGTCCTTATGAACAAAGGGGTTTGTGGGAAGATGGCAACCACCTCCTGGCTCAGGGAAGGCCTCTCCAGCGTCATGCACACGGCCGCCACCTTCTCTGAACCTTTCTCTGGGCACAACGCAATCCACCAGTTATTTTGTGATGTCCCCCAGCTTCTGAAACTCTCTGTTCCCCAGGAAACATACGCGAATATTCACTCATTGTCCTGTCTGCCAGTTCCTTCACTGTCTATTTCACGTACATAACCACCTTGTATGTCTGCATCTTCTCAGACGTGCTGAGTATGCTGTCAGCAGAGGGCCGGTCCAAAACTTTCTCCACCTGCCTGCCCCATCTCATCGTCGTGACTATCTTCGTCTCCACGGTGTTTCTGAACATCTAATTCCATCCTCCAATTGTCTATCAGGTCGAGACTTGCTTCTGTCCGTTTTCCATTCCATGGTGCCCCCGGCTCTGAACCCTGTCATCTACAGCTTGAGGAATCAGGCTATGAAAGCTGCTCTAGGGAGGATGTTCTGCCTGGAATAATAATAATACCTGTGGTACTGGTTAAGTGCTTATTGTTTGCCAGACACTTTACTATGCACCGGGGTGGATACAAGCAAATCGGGTTGGACATAGTCCCTGTCCCACTTGGGGTTCACAGTCTCAATCCCCATTTTACAGATGAGGTAACTGAGAAACAGGGAAGTGAAGGGACGTGCCCAAGGTCCCACAGTAAACAGGTGGCAGAGCTGGGATTAGAACCCCTGACCTTCTGACTCCCCGGCCCGTGCTCTATCTGCTACATCATGCTACTTCTCATAATGGTTCTCTAACAGAAAATAGCTGTTTCTTCTGAAAGAGGTCAATCATCCATCCTGAAAGCTGAAAATTCTCTTGCCCCAAGGTGAGACGAATTAACGTATCTCCCCTACAACTTTGTTGGTGAAAGAATCTGTCTCCCTCTCCTCATACACTATCCTGTCTCCATTCCCTGTTCTTATTCTGCCCAGCTGTCCTCTAGATTGTAAACTCTTTGTGGACAGGGATCATGTCCAACAGCTCTGTTGTACTGCACTTTTCCCAACACTTGGTACGGTGCTTGGAACACATAAGGGCTCAGTAAATACCGTTGACTGATTATTTCTATTGGGGATTTTTAGACTGTTGATTGAGAGATTACTTAATGATTGACTAACTGGTTATTTGACCTATCGGGAATTTATTTCAATGTCAATCTCCCCCTCTAGACTGTAAGCCTTTTGAGGGTGGTGATTGCATCTACCGACTCTGTTCTACTGTACTCTCCCAAGTGCTTGGTATAGTGCTCTGCACACAGTAAGTGCTCAATAAATACCATTGATTGATTGACTAATTTCTGTGGACTGTAAACTCATTGCGGGCAGGGAAAGTGTTTACCAATCCTCTGGTACTGTAGTCTTCCAAGTTATTAGTGCAGTGCTCTGCACATAGTAAGCACTCAATAGAATATCACTGATTGATAAGAACTGGTCTCCCTGATGTTTGTAACATCTAACCCCTTGACCCACACCCTGGACCCCAGACCATTTCACCTCTCAAAAACACTTGCCTTTCTACTCCTCCATTATTGAATCCTTTCATCTTTCACTCTCCAGTGGCTATTTTTCTAGTCTCGAGAAACAGTATAGCCTAGTGGTAGGAGCCTGGGCCCCAGAGAGGACTCCGGTTCTAGTCCCAGCTCCATCACCTGTCTTTTGTGTGACCTTGAAGAAGGCACTTTACTTCTCTAGGCCTCAGGTCCCTCATCTGTAAAAGGAGGGGAATCAATACCTAGCTCGCTCCTACTTAGAATGTGAGATCCATGAGGGACCTGATGATCTTGTATCTACACCAGGGCTTAATACATAGTGAGTACTTGACAAATATCATTATTTCCTCAGACTTCTTGTATCTGATGATCTTGTATCTACACCAGTGCTTAGTACATACTGAGTACCTGAGAAATATCATTATTTCTTCAGACTTCTTTCAGGGATGGAAATGCTGTAATGATGAAGATGAAGAGATGGTGATGATGATGATGATAGGAATTTGGGGGTAGGGGAGATTTGGAGGGATCAGAGGTGTTGCTGGATGAAATCATTAGGGACAAAGAAACCATCAAAATTTAAAACTTGCAAGGGCTCCAGACCTTCTGATAAAGAGAGTTACACTCCTCTATGGAGGTACTTATAGAAAGGAGCCCAAAAATTTCATTCCCAAGAACAACATCCTTACTTCACGAATCCTTTCTGCTCCATTACTTTATTAAAATTGTATTTGTTAAGCATTTACTATGTGTCAAGCACTGTTCTAAACATATGATTAGATATGTTAATCGTGTCGAACACAGTCCCTGCCTCACAAGGGGCTCACAGTCTTAGTATTGAATTTTACAGTTGACGAAACTGAGGCCCAGGCAATTGAAGTGCTTTCCCAAAGTCACACAGCAGAGAAGTGGAAAAGCAGGGATTAAAACTCAAGTCCTCTGAATCAATCCCCCTCTGTTTGATCCCTTGAGCTCACTCACTCCTTATTAATTTTGCATTGTAGCACAGCCCATAATGATCTTATCACAGGAGACAGTGCATTCATCTTGTAATCTGAAAGTCCTTAATTTGAGTTTCAGATTGTGGTGGGTGCTGTTTCTTTTTAATTCTATTTTTAAGTGCTTACTTTATGCAAGGTACTGTACTAAATTCTGGGGTAGATAAAAATTAATCCAGTTGGACACACTCCATGTCCCACATGGGGCTCAAAGCTTCATTGCCTATTTCAAAGATGAGGTAACTGAGGCACAGAGAAGTTAAGTGACTTGCCCAAGGCCACATAGCAGGCATGCGGCAGGTCCTTCTGACTTCCAGGTGTGTGCTGTCTCCACTAGGCCATGCTGCTACCTCAGGAAGGATCCCTCGGTATAAAAGACGATTCTGGGAAGGACATAGGTTCCTCACGGAGATGGAACCTTGTTTTCCTCAAACGGACCTCCCAGAACGTGGCAAGCTTGGAGTTACTGCTTAACATCAAGAAGGAGCTGACGGTGGCATAACCGCTGACCACAAACATCTTCACATTCAGGAGGGTAATGTTGTTCCTGAGGGAACTTCCAAGAAACAGTGACAGTATGAAGTCCATGCAGTAGAAGGCCACGAAACAGCAGACGAGCAACAGGATGGTCTCGTCTCCTGGGATTTCCGAGGAGGCAGGAGCTGGCCGTGCAGATGCCAGACCTTCCGGCTGTGTCAGAAGAGGAGGAGGACCATGTAGCCACTGGAGCTTCCCATGATTCCCAAGGAGAGGAAGTCGCGGAGGGCCATAAGGAAGAGAACAGACCTACGAGGCTGCTGACGGGCTTGACGGAACAGTAGTCATCACTGAATCTGGTCTTGTGGCTGATCACAAGAAGGCCTCCTAAGTGGGGGGGTGGAAGCAGGGGGGGCGTCCGTGGGGGCGCTGAGATGGCGGGTGGGTGGGCGGCCGGGCCACTCGGGAACGGAGTCCCGGGCGTCAGTGGCGGCGCTCTGAGGAGAGGATCCTTCCGGGAGCGGCAAGGCTGCGCGGTGTGATGGCGGGCGGGCCTCTCGGGAACGGAGTCCCGGGCGTCTATGGCGGCGCGCTCCGAGGAGAGGAACCTTCCGGGAGCAGCAAGATCCGCCCTTTCCTCTCCATCCAAACTGCTACCCTGCTCATTCAAGCTCTCATCCTATCCCGTCTGGACTACTGCACCAGCCTTCTCTCTGATCTCCCATCCTCGTGTCTCTCTCCACTTCAATCCATACTTCATGCTGCTGCCCGGATTATCTTTGTCCAGAAACGCTCTGGGCATATTACTCCCCTCCTCAAAAATCTCCAGTGGCTACCAATCAATCTGCGCATCAGGCAGAAACTTCTCACCCTGGGCTTCAAGGCTCTCCATCACCTCGCCCCCTCCTACCTCACCTCCCTTCTCTCCTTCTACTGCCCAGCCCGCAACCTCCGCTCCTCCACCGCTAATCTCCTCACTGTACCTCGTTCTCGCCTGTCCCGCCGTCGACCCCCGGCCCACGTCATCCCCCGGGCCTGGAATGCCCTCCCTCTGCCCATCCGCCAAGCTAGCTCTCTTCCTCCCTTCAAGGCCCTGCTGAGAGCTCACCTCCTCCAGGAGGCCTTCCCAGACTGAGCCCCTTCCTTCCTCTCCCCCTCGTCCCCCTCTCCATCCCCCCATCTTACCTCCTTCCCTTCCCCACAGCACCTGTATATATGTATATATGGTTGTACATATTTATTACTCTATTTATTTATTTATTCATTTATTTTACTTGTACATTTCTATCCTATTTATTTTATTTTGTTGGTATGTTTGGTTCTGTTCTCTGTCTCCCCCTTTTAGACTGTGAGCCCACTGTTGGGTAGGGACTGTCTCTATGTGTTGCCAATTTGTACTTCCCAAGCGCTTAGTACAGTGCTCTGCACATAGTAAGTGCTCAATAAATACGATTGATTGATTGATTGATTGATCACGTTGGGAGATGCAGCGGTGTTGAACAGGACGTTGATGTCCACGATCGAGTTGAAGAACAACAGGAGGATAAAGATTGGGAGGATATTCTTTCTTACCCTGGCTTTGAGCTGGGCCCAGAGAGAGGAACTGAGGCTGATGACCATACTCAGGAGGCCGGTGGTGCAGATGGATGGACCTCTGGTCAACCGGTAAACATAGGCGAACGTCTAACATCCGATGTCCATCTGCAGGAGCCACAGACGCTGCGCTGATGCTGACACAGTGATCACTCTGGTAAGGAGCATCGCAGTGCCTACCAGGGACAGGTGGATGATGTCCAGGTCCTTGGGCTTCAGCCTGGCCTCCAGAAGGATCGTGGAAACGTGGAGAGTGATGAGGAAGGGGTTTCTCACGACCCCCACTCCGTTCTGCAAGAGAAAGCAGATGCCCTGGACCTCATCATTGGAGAAAGTCAGCATTATCAGTTATTAGAGTTGGTAGGTAGAGTCTAAAGAAGAACAGAATATGTAAAGGAAAGTAAGAGCTGTTATGCAATGGTCACTTGGAAAAATCTGACATAACCCAGAACCCAACAGAACTCAGGGCACAGGGCTAAAACAATTCCAACTATCCCTCAATCGATCATATTTACTGAGTGCATACTGTGTGCAGAGAACTGTACTAAGCATTTGGGAGAGTAATAATGATTATAATGATGGTATTTGTTAAGTCCTTAGTAAGTGCTAACCACTGTATTAAGCACTGGGGTAGATACAAGGTAATCAGGTTGTCCCACATGGGGCTCACAATCTTAATCCCCATTTTACAAATGAGATACCTGAGGCATAGAGAAGTTAAGTGGCTTGCCCAAAGTCACACAGCAGACAAGTGGCAGAGCCGGGATTAGAACCCACAACCTCTAACTCCCAAGCACGTGCTTTTTCCACAAAGCCACGCAGAGTTGATAGACATGGCCCCTACCCACAACAAGCTTACAATCCACAAACTGTAGGCATCCCACGTAATCCTAGTAATAATAATAATGATAATAATAATTGTATTTGTTAAGCACTTACTACGTGCCAATCCCTGTTCTAAGTGCTGAAATAGATACAACATAATCATCATCATCATCATCATCAATCGTGTTTATAGAGCGCTTACTATGTGCAGAGCACTGTACTAAGCGCTTGGGAAGTACAAATTGGCAACATATAGAGACAGTCCCTACCCAACAGTGAGCTCACAGTCTAAAAGGGGGAGACAGAGAACAAAACCAAACATTCTAACAAAATGAAATAAATAGAATAGATATGTACAAGTAAAATAAATAGAGTAATAAATATGTACAAACATATAAACATATATACAGGTGCTGTGGGGAAGGGAAGGAGGTAAGATGGGGGGGATGGAGAGGGGGGTGAGGGGGAGAGGAAGGAAGGGGCTCAGTCTGGGAAGGCCTCCTGGAGGAGGTGAGCTCTCAGTAGGGCCTTGAAGGGAGGATGAGAGCTAGCTTGGCGGATGGGCAGAGGGAGGGCATTCCAGGACCGGGGGATGACGTGGGCCGGGGGTCGATGGCGGGACAGGCAAGAACGAGGTATGGTGAGGAGATTAGCGGCGGAGGAGAGGAGGGTGCGGGCTGGGCTGTAGAAGGAGAGAAGGGAGGTGAGGTAGGAGGGGGCGAGGTGATGGAGAAGCTTGAAGCCCAGGGTGAGGAGTTTCTTCCTGATGCTCAGATTGATTGGTAGCCACTGGAGATTTTTGAGGAGGGGAGTAATATGCCCAGAGCGTTTCTGGACAAAGACAATCCGGGCAGCAGCATGAAGTATGGATTGAAGTGGAGAGAGACACGAGGATGGGAGATCAGAGAGAAGGCTGATGCAGTAGTCCAGACGAGATAGCATGAGAGCTTGAATGAGCAGGGTAGCGGTATGGATGGAGAGGAAAGGGCGGATCTTGACAATGTTGCGGAGCTGAGACCGGCAGGTTTTGGTGATGGCTTGGATGTGAGGGGTGAATGAGAGAGTGGAGTCGAGGATGACACCAAGGTTGCGTGTTTGTGAGACGGGAAGGATGGTAGTGCCGTCAACAGAGATGGGAATGTCAGGGAGAGGGCAGCGTTTGGGAGGGAAGACAAGGAGTTCAGTCTTGGATATGTTGAGCTTTAGGTGGCGGGCAGACATCCAGATGGAGATGTCCTGAAGACAGGAGGAGATGCGAGCCTGAAGAGACGGGGAGAGAGCAGGGGCAGATGTAGATCTGGGTGTCATCAGCGTAGAGATGATAGCTGAAGCCGTGGGAGCGAATGAGGTCACCGAGGGAGTGCGTGTAGATTGAGAACAGAAGGGGACCAAGCACTGAACTTTGGGGAACCCCCACAGTAAGAGGATGGGATGGGGAGGAGGAACCTGCAAAAGAGACTGAGAAAGAACGACCGGAGAGATAAGAGGAGACCCAGGAGAGGACGGAATCTGTGAAGCCAAGGTCAGATAGCGTGTTGAGGAGAAGGTGGTGGTCCACAGTGTCAAAGGCAGCTGAGAGGTCGAGGAGGATTAGGACAGAGTATGAGCCGTTGGATTTGGCAGTTTCCGTGGAACGTAGGGGACGGAAGCCAGACTAGAGGGGGTCGAGGAGAGAATTGTTGGAAGGAGAGAATCAGGTTGGACACAGTCCTTGTTCCATATGAGGATCGTATTCTAGGAAGTAGGAGTTAATTCCCATTTTGCAGATGAGGAAAGTGAGGCACAGAGAAGTGAAATGACTTGTCCAGGATCAAAACAGGAGACCAGTGGCAGAACCAGGATTAGAACCCAGGTCCTCTAACTCCCAGTACCATGTTCTTTCCATTAGGCCACGCAGCTTCTCATCTCGTCCCAAAGAGTGTACCTCAAAGTTCCTCCCAGAACTCTATCCCGGACTTTCTCATCACAGTAGGCAAGACCACCATCGTCCCTATCTCATATGCCCAAAACCTTAGTGTTTTTCTCGACTCATCTCCTCCATTCAAACCACATATTCAATCTGTCATCAATTCCTGTCAGCTCTACCTTCACAACTGTAGAATTTGCCTTCCCTCTCTGAATAAACTGCTACCACACTGATCCAAGCACTTTTCCTATCCCACTTGGACTACTGTATCAACCTCCTTGCTAACCTTCCTGCCTCCTGTCTCTTCTTCAAGTTCACACTTCACTTCACTTCCTGCATTGTTTTTCTATAAAACAGAAGAGTCCACATCTCCCACTCCTCAGGTGGTTGCCCATCCCTAGCATAGTGGCTTAGTGGAAAGAGAACGAGATTGAGAGTCAGTGGTCGTGAATTCTAATCTTGGCTCTGCCACTTATCACTTGTGTGACTTTGGGCCAGTCACTTCACTTTTCTGTGCCTCAGTTACCTCATCTGTAAAATGGGGGTTAAGATGGTGAGCCCCACATGGGACAACCTGATAACCATCTATCTCTCCCAGAGCTTAGAACAGTGTTTGGCACATAGTAAGCACTTATCAAATACCATCATTATTAGTGTGATTATTAAAATCTACTTGCCATTGGCTTTAAGGCACTCCAACAGCTCTACCCCTCCTACCTTTCCTTGCTGGTTTATTGCAACCCAACATGCACGTTTTGTTTCCCTAACGAAAGTTGCTTTAGAGTGCAGTTCTGGGAGTCAGAAGGGCCTAGGTTCTAGTCCTGAGTCTGCCACTTGTTTGCTGTGTGACCTGGGGAAAATCATTTAACTTATATATGTGTGTCATTTACCTCATTTGTAAAATCCAGAGTAAGACCGTGACCACCATGTGGGACATGGACTTTGTACAGCCTGATTACGTAGTATCTACTCCAGCACTTAGACCAATGCCTGGCTCAAAATAAGGGATTAACAAGTACCATAAAAAACAAAATAAAAACAAAAAAACACCTTACTCACTTTAGTTCATTCCTTGCCCATGTCCTCTTTCTGGCCTTGAACACCCTCTTCCTTTATATCCAACAGACTACCACTCTCCCCAGCTTTAAAGTCATCTTAAAACTCCCATCTCCTCCAAAAGGCCCTGACAGAGTAAGACCTAGTTTTTTTTAAATGGTATTTGTTAAGCACTTTTTATGTGTCAATCACTGTTCTAAGCAATGGGGTAGATACAAAGTACATGTACTATGTGGGTCTCCAAGAGTTAATCCTCATTTTACAGATGAAGAAACGGAGGCTGAGAGAAGAGATGTGATTAGCCTAAGGTCACAAAGCAGACAAATGATGGAGCCGTAATTAGAGCCCATGTCCTTCTGAATCCCAGACCCGTGCTCTACCCACTAGGTCATGCTGCTTCACTCTTCTGTTCCGTTTAAGTACTCCCTTCTACAATTCACTTCCAAACTCCTTGAGAGAGTTGTCAACACCCTCTATCTCAAATTCCTCTCCTCCAGGTCTCTCCTTAACCCCTCCAACGTGCCTTCCATTCCCTTCACTCCACAAAAGCCACCTTCTCAAAGGTCACTAATGATCTCCTACTTACCAAATCCAACGGCTTCTACTCCATCTTAATCCTCAACCGCTCCGTTGCTTTCGACACTGTTAACCACCCTCTTCTCCTGGAAACATTATCCAACCTCAAGTTCATTGACAGTATCCCCTCCTGGTTCTCCTCTTTTCTCTCTGGCCGCTCATTCTCAGTCTCCTTCACCGGCTCCTTCTCTGTCTCCTACCTCCTCCTTAGGAGGGTCCCTCTAGGTTCACGTCTGGGTCCCCTTCTATCCTCCATCTACACCCAGTTTCTTGAAGAACTCTTTTGCTCAGATGGCTTCAAATATCACCCTTATGCAGATGACACCCAAATAGACATTTCCAGCCCTGATCTCTCTCCTTCTGAGCAGTTTCACCTTTACTCCTCCCTTCAAGACAACTCTACTTGGATGATCTCCCATCACGTCAAGGTTAACATGCCCAAAACAGAACTCCTTATCCTCGCACTCAAACCCTGTCCTCCCCCTGATATTTCCATCCCCCTCCCTCCAGGCTCGCATCTCCTCCTGCCTTCAGGGCATCTCCATCTGGATGTCTGCCCGCCACCTAAAATTCAACATGTCCAAGACTGAACTCCTTGCCTTTCCTCCCAAACCTTGCCCTCTCCCTGATTTTCCCATCACTGTTGACGGCATTACCAATTCTTCCCGTCTCACAAGCCTGCAACCTTGGTGTCATCCTCGACCCCACTCTCTCATTCACCCCTCACATCCAAGCCGTCATCAAAAGTTGCCGGTCTCAGCTCCACGACATTGCCAAGATCCGCCCTTTCCTCTCCATCCAAACTGCTACCCTGCTCGTTCAAGCTCTCATCCTATCCCGTCTGGACTACAGCATCAGCCTTCTCTCTGATCTCCCATCCTCGTGTCTCTCCCCACTTCATTCCATACTTCATGCTGCTGCCCGGATTCTCTTTGTCCAGAAATGCTCTGGGAATGTTACTCCCCTCCTCAAAAATATCCAGTGGCTACCAATCAATCTGAGCATCAGGCAGAATCTCCTCACCCTCTGCTTCAAGGCTCTCCATCACCTCGCCCCCTCCTACCTCACCTCCCTTCTCTCCTTCTACAGCCCAGCCCGCACCCTCCACTCCTCTGCTGCTAATCTCATCAAGGTCCCTCGTTCTCACCTGTCCCGCCATCGACCCCCGGCCCACGTCATCCACCGGGCCTGGAATGCCCTCCCTCTGTCCATCCGCGAAGCTAGCTCTCTTCCTCCCTTCAAGGCCCAACTGAGAGCTCACCTCCTCCAGGAGGCCTCCCAGACTGAGCCCCCTCCTTCCTCTCCCCCTCGCCCCCCTCTCTATCCCCCTGTCTTACCTCTTTCCCTTCCCCACAGCACCTGTATATATGTATATATGTTTGTACGTATTTATTACTCCATTTATTTATTTATTTTACTTGTACATATCTATTCGATTTATTTTATTTTATTAATATGTTTGGTTTTGTTCTCTGTCTCCCCCTTATAGACTGTGAGCCCACTGTTGGTAGGGACTGTCTCTATATGTTGCCTATTTGTACTTCCCAAGCGCTTACTACAGTGCTCTGCACACAGCAAGCGCTAAATAAATGCGATTGATTGATTGATTGATTGATCACTGTAGATGGCACCACCATCCTTCCTGTCTCACAAGCCTGTATTCTAGGCGTTATCATTCATTCATTCAATCATATTTATTGAACATTTACTGTGTGCAGAGCACTGTACTAACTGATTAGGATAATACAATACAACAATAAACAGACACATTCACTGTCCACAATGAGTTTACAGTCTGGGGGTGGGGGAGGAGGGGTAGAGGAGGAGACAAGACAGACATTAATATAAATAAATAAATTACAGATATATACAATGATAGAGACTGGAATACATCCCATCCTGAGCCCCAAAAAGCTTACATATCTATCCGTATCCTTGTCATTTGTCATATTTGGAAACTATTTCAATGTCTACCTCCCCCTCTAAACTATAAGCTCCCAGTGGACAGGTAATGTCTCTAACAACTCCATTTATTTTTTTCTCCTGAGTGCTCAATGCAGTGCTTAGTGCTCAGCAACAGTAAACAATAATGATGGTATTTGTTAAGCGCTTGCTATGTTCCAAGCACTGTTCTATATACTGGGGTAGATACAAGATAAACAGTTTGTCTCACATAGTCTTAATCCCCATTTTTACAAATGAAGTAACTGAGACACAGAGAAATTGAATGACTTGCCCAAGGTCACAGAATGGACAGGTGGGGGAGCCGGGATTAGAACCAACAACCTCTGACTCTCAAGCCCGTGCTCTTTCCATTAAGCCACGCTGCCTCTCAAATCAGTAAGAGTGACTTTAAACCAGAATCGTGGAGTAACCTCGGAATGGTTCCATGTCCAAGACTGAGCTCCTTATCTTCCCTCCCAAACCCTGTCTTCTCCCTGACTTTCACGTCACTGTAGACGGAACTACCATCGCTCCCGTCTCACAAGCCCACAACCTTGGTGTCATCCTTGACTCCCCTCTCTCATTCACCCCACATATCCAATCCTTCACCAAAACCTGCCTATCTCACCTCCACAACATCGCCAAGGTCCTCCCCTTTCTCTCCATCTAAATCTTGTTGGCGCAATCTCTCATCTTATGCCAACTGTATTACTGTATCAGCCTCCTCTCTGATCTCCCATCCGCCTGTCTCTCCCTGCTTCAGTCTATAGTTTACTCTGCTGCCCGGCTTAGCTTTCTACACAAAGGCATGTTACTCCCCTCCTCAAAAATCTACACTGGTTGCCTATCAACCTTCGCATGAAGCAAAAGCTCCTCACTATCGGCTTCAAAGCTCTCCATCACCTTACCCCCTCCTACCTCACCTCCCTTCTCTCCTTCTATAGTCCAGCCCTCACACCCCACTCCTCTTCTGTTACGTTCTCAATATGCCTCGCTCTCGCCTGTCCCGCTTTCGACCCCTGGCTGACGTCCTAACCCTGGTCTGGAATGCACTCCCTCCACACATCCAACAAACTAGCTCATTTCCTCCCTTCAAAGCCCTACTGAGAGCTTACCTCCTCCAGGAGGGCTTTCCACAATAACCCCGCCTTTTCCTCTGCTCCTCCTCCCCTCCCCATACCCCACCCCTTCCATCTGCCATACCTCCTTCCCCTCCACACAATACTTGTGTATATTTTTAAATATTTATTACTCTATCTTATTAATGTTGTATATATAGCTATAATTCTATTTATCTATTCTGGTGTTATTGACACCTGTCTACTTGTTTTGTTTTGTTGCCTGTCTCCCCCTTCTAGACTGTGAGCCCGTTGTTGGGTAGGGGCCATTTCTGTATGTTGTCGATTTGTACTTTCCAATCGTTTAGTACAGTGCTCTGCACACAGTAAGCGCTCAATACATGCGATTGAATGAATGAATGAATGAATGCATGAATGAATGGCCCTAGCCTAGGACATGTCTTGACTTGATCTGGGTTACCCCACAGCAAGCAACTTACCCTTGTCATTTATCCCAGTGGAAGGGCATCTTCATGGAGCTTCGTATTAGTCTGGTACGTTAAGCGCTTAGAACAGTGCTTTGCACACAGTAAGCGCCTAATAAATCCCATAAAAAAGTTGTCACTCAACTTCTCTCTGCCTCAGTTTTTATGGCATTTATTAAGCGCTTACTATGTACGAAGCACTGTTCTAAGCGCTGGGGAGGTTACAAGGTGATCAGGTTTTTCCCTCATCTTCAAACTGGGGACTCAATACCTGTTCTCCATTCTACTTAACCTGCGATCCCCATGTCTATACCTACCCCATATACGTAGTACTCTCCTTGGCATATTGTAAATGCTTAACAAATACCACAGTTATTATAAGTAGTGAAGTCTTGGAAAATGAGGATCATATCTCATATTAATCGATTCATTCTTTTAGCGTCTATTACAGAGATGCATTTATCCTTAATCAATTAATGGTACTAACGAACACTTGCTGGGTCAGTCAGACAGTCAGTCAATCATATTTACTGAGCACTTTTGGGAGAATACAAAATAACAATAAAACATTCATTCATTTATTGGTTGAATGTATTTATTGAATCATCGTCATCATCATCAATCGTATTTATTGAGAGCTTACTGTGTGCAGAGCACTGTATTAAGCGCTTGGGAAGTACAAGTTGGCAACATATAGAGACAGTCCCTACCCAACAGTGGGCTCACAGTCTAAAAGGGGGAGACAGAGAACAAAACCAAACATACTAATAAAATAAAATAAATAGAATAGATATGTACAAATAAAATAAATAAATAAATAGAGTAACAAATATGTACAAACATATATACATATGTACAGGTGCTGTGGGGAAGGGAAAGAGGTAAGATGGGGGGATGGAGAGGGGGACGAGGGGGAGAGGAAGGAAGGGGCTCAGTCTGGGAAGGCCTTCTGGAGGAGGTGAGCTCTCAGTAGGGCCTTGAAGGGAGGAAGAGAGGTACCTTGGCGGATGGGCAGAGGGAGGGCATTCCAGGCCCGGTGGATGACGTGGGCCGGGGGTCGATGACGGGACAGGCAAGAGCGAGGCACGGTGAGGAGATTAGCGGCAGAGGAGGGGAGGGTGTGGGTTGGGCTGTAGAAGGAGAGAAGGGAGGTGATGTAGGAGGGGGCGAGGTGATGGAGAGCCTTGAAGCCGAGGGTGAGGAGTTTCTGCCTGATGCGCAGATTGATTGGTAGCCACTGGAGATTTTTGAGGAGGGGAGTAACATGCCCAGAGCGTTTCTGGACAAACACAATCCGGGCAGCGGCATGAAGTATGGATTGAAGTGGGGAGAGACACGAGGATGGGAGATCAGAGAAAAGGCTGATGCAGTAGTCCAGACGGGATAGGATGAGAGCTTGAACGAGCAGGGTAGCGGTATGGATGGAGAGGAAAGGGCGGATCTTGGCAATGTTGCGGAGCTGAGACCGGCAGGTTTTGGTGACGGCTTGGATGTGAGGGGTGAATGAGAGAGTGGAGTCGAGGATGACACCAAGGTTGCGGGCTTGTGAGACGGGAAGGATGGCAGTGCCGTCAACAGAGATGGGAAAGTCAGGGAGAGGGCAGGGTTTGGGAGGGAAGACAAGGAGTTCAGTATTGGACATGTTGAGTTTTAGGTGGCGGGCAGACGACCAGATGGAGATGCCCTGAAGGCAGGAGGAGATGCGAGCCTGGAGAGAGGAGGAGAGAGCAGGGGCAGAGATGTAGATGTGGTGTCATCAGCGTAGAGATGATAGATGAAGCCGTGGGAGCGAATGAGGTCACCAAGGGAGTGAGTGTAGATCGAGAACAGAAGGGGACCAAGCACTGAACCTTGGGGTACCCGCACAGAAAGAGGATGGGAGGGGGAGGAGGAGCCTGCAAAAGAGACTGAGAATGAACGACCGGAGAGATAAGAGGAGAACCAGGAGAAGACGGAGTCTGTGAAGCCAAGGTCAGATAGCGTGTTGAGGAGAAAGGGGTGGTCCACAGTGTCGAAGGCAACAGAGAGGTCGAGGAGGATTAGGACAGAGTATGAGCCGTTGGATCTGGCAAGCAGTAGGTCATTGGTGACCTTTGAGAGGGCAGTTTCCGTGGAATGTAGGGGACGGAAGCCAGACTGGAGGGGGTCGAGGAGAGAGTTGTTGTTGAGCAATTCGTGGCAGCGCGTGTAGACAACTCGTTCAAGGAGTTTGGAAAGGAATGGTAGGAGGGATATGGGGCGATAACTAGAAGGTGAGGTGGGGTCAAGACAGGGTTTTTTAGGATGCGAGAGACATGGGCATGTTTGAAGGCAGAGGGGAAGGAACCAGTGGAGAGTGATCGGTTGAAGATGGAAGTTAAGGAGGGGAGAAGGGATGGAGGGAGAGATTTCATGAGATGAGAGGGAATGGGGTCAGAAGCACAGGTGGCTGGAGTAGCACTTGGGAGGAGGGAGGAGAGCTCCTCTGAGGATACTGCCGGGAAAGATGGGAGAGTAGCAGAGAGTGTTGAGATCCGGGGGGTTGGAGGAAGGGGGGAAGTGACTTTGGGGAGGTCGGACCTGATGGATTTAATTTTTTTAATGAAGTGGGAGGCCAGATCGTTGGGCGTGAGGGAAGGAGGAGGGGGAGGAACCGGGGGCCTGAGAAGGGAGTTGAATGTACGGAAGAGCTGGCGGGGGTGATGGGCATGGGTGTCAAAAAGGGAGGAGAAATAATTTTGTCTGGCAGAGGAGAGGACTGAGTTACAGCAGGAAAGGATAAACTTGAAGTGAACGAGGTTGGCATGGTGTTTAGACTTTCGCCAGCAGCGTTCGGCAGCTCGAGCATAAGAGCGAAGGAGGCGGACAGTGGCAATGATCCAGGGCTGTGGGTTAGTGGTACGAGAGCGGCGAAGGGAAAGGGGAGCGAGTGAGTGTAGCTGAGTAGAAAGGATAGAGTTGAGAGCAGTAATCTGATCATCAAGACTGGGTAGAGAGGAGAGGGCAGCGAGGTGGGGTGAGAGGCGCTCCAAAAGATAGATGGGGTCAAGAGAGCGGAGTTCTTTGTGAGGGAGTAATATGGATTTACAGGGGAAAGGAGTGTGAGTGAGGAGGCAGGTGAGATGATTATGATCAGAGAGAGGGATTTCAGAGTTGGGAGGGTGGACACAGTGCAGCGATAGGAGATGATGAGGTCGAGGGTATGACCAAGTTGGTGAGTGGGTGAGCTGGGGTGGAGGAAGAGGTTGGCAGCATCGAAGAGAGATAGAAGGCGGGCGGCAGAGGAGTCATCAGAGATATCCATGTGGATGTTGAAGTCTCCGGGGATCAGAGTGGGCATGGAGAAGGAGAGAAGGAAGGTGAGGAAGGGGTCAAAGTCGTTAAAGAAGTTGGAAGTGGGGCCGGGAGGGTGGTAGAAGATGGCTACAAGAATCTGGAAGGGGTGGTAGAGGCGAATAATGTGGGCTTCGAAAGAAGGGAAGGAAAGGGAAGGGGGAGGAGGGATAGTGCGAAAGCGACATTGGGGGGCGAGAAGGAAACCGTTACCTCCTCCTTCTCCGGTGAGTCTGGGGGAGTGGGAGAAGAAGAGGCCTCCACTGGAGAGAGCAGCAGAAGAGACCGTGTTTCTGGAGACAGCCATGTTTCAGTTAGGGCGAGGAGGAGTAGAGAGCTGGAAAGGAATAGGTCCAGGTTGAAAGGGATCTTACTTAAAACGGAGCGGGGGTTCCAGAGGCCACACTTGGCAGCAGCTGTCGAGGGAGGGGAGGGAGGGGGAAGGGGAATCATATTTATTGAATACTTACTGTGTGCAAAGGACTGCACCAAGCGCCTGGAAAGTACAATTCAGCAACAAAGACAATCTCTGCCCACAACGGGCTCATAGTACAGAGGTGGGAAGAGATGTAACCAATTCATCAATCAATTAACGGTATTTGGGGAGAGATTACTGTGTCCAGCACCTCTCACGGTCGCACCTGGAGAGTTTCCAGTACTCTACCAGTCTCGGCTATGGGAGGGAGAGTCAAGCAGAGGCCTATCCATTCCATTCCTAGTTTGGGCAGTGGCTATTGAGTGGAAGAAAATCTGCCTCGAGTCAAAACTCACCCATGCTGGGGAGCAGCGGCAGGGGAGAGAGTTGAGGGTGGAGACTCAGATTTACTGCGCCATAGGAGGCAATGGCAAACCAGTTCCATATTTTTGCCAAGAAACTTGTATGAATACATTACCAGAACGATTGCAGATGGAGAGCAAAGAGTTCTGGGAGAGATGTGTCCGTGGTGTCACTATGGGTCGGACGGCATAAGACAAAACTTTTTGCAGAGCGCTGTACTAAGCACTTGGGAGAGTACAACAGAATTAGCAGACACATTCCCTGCCCGTAATGATCTAACAAACTAGACAGGGAGACAGACATTAATATGAATGAAACCAAGAATTTATAAAACACTGAAATGTACATAAATGCTGCGGAATCGAGGGTGGGACAACGATCAAATGCCCAAAGGCACAATGATATTGAAGTCCTTTACTTCATATGTAAAATGGGGATGAGGACTGTAAGCCCCATGTGGGACATGGACTTTGTCTAACCTAATTAGCTTGTATCTACACCAGTGCTTAGTACAGTGCCTGGTAAATACCATATATAAATACAGATACCAAATACAAAATGCAATGCTTAACAAATACCGTAAAAAAACAAGATAATAAGACTGGACACAGTCAATGTCCCACATAGGTAATCACAGTCTTGATTCTGCATATGAGGTAATTGAGAAACAGAAATCCCCCTCTGAACTTAAACTCGTTGTGTGCAAGGAATGTGTACACAAACTCTGCTATAGCGTACTGTCCTTATCACTTAGGATAGTGGTTTGCACACAGTAAGCACTCAATAAATACTATTAATTCATTGCCCAAGGTCATGAAGTGGACAGGTGACAAAGCCAGCATTAGAACCCAAATTCTGTGATTCCCAGAACTGGCTCTATCTACTAGCTGCTTCTCGTCTTCGTGTCTCCCTCCATTTCCAGTCTCAGATTCTTAGGCAGAAAAAAAATCACTCACCAGGCTGGTGTCTACCGGAGGAATGTGGACATGTCTGAGCCAGCAGGGACTGGTGGTCAGTGAGTTGAGACGACATTTAAAAAAAAGATTTCATAAGCTCATCTCCCTCCAGAACTGCCTTTATTCTGTTAATGGTAGGAGCCTGATACTGTCAGGTAGAATCAGAGAGTGAGGAGTACCTAGTTGTGATAAACCACTTGTTTCCTCATGGCAAAACAGCCAGAAACAGGAGCTGTCAAGTGAGGGATGGGGATCTGAAACCCAGGAGAGCAAAGGAAAGAGGAAGGTAAAAGTAATAAAAGTTGTATTTGTTAAGCATTCACTAAGTGACAAGTGTTGAGCTAGATACAAGATAATCAAGTCCCACATGGGATTCACAGTCTAAATCCCTCTTTGGCGATGAGGGATCTGAGTCACAGAGAAGTTAAGTGGTTTGCCCAAAGTCATACAGCAGACAAGTTGTGAAGCTGGAATTAGAGCTCAGATCCTTCTGACTCCTAGGCCCATACTGTTTCCACTTGGCTATCTATCAATTATATTTATTGAATGCCTACTATATGTAGAACTGTACTAAGCTCAAGTGCAGTAAAATAATAATAATAATAATAATAATAATAATAATAATAATAATAATAATAATAATAATAATAATAATAATGCCACTTGTTAAGCTCTTACTATGTACCAAGCACTATTCTAAGCAATGGGGTAGATACAAGGTAATCAGGTTGGACACAGCCCGTGTCCCACATGGGGCTCACAGTCTTAATCCCCATTTAACAGATGCAGTAACTGAGCCACTGAGAATTTAAGTGACTTGCCCAGGATTGCACAGCAGACAAGTGTCAGAGCAAGGATTAGAACCCAGATCCTTCTGACTCCCAGGCCCATGCTCTATCCACTAGCCACACTGTTTCTCTACAACAGAGTCGATAGACATATTCCCTGTCCACAAGGAGCTTACAATCTAGAGGGGTAGACATACATTAATCAATGGTATTTATTGAGCACTTACTGTGTAGAAAGCTCTGCACTAAGCTTTTGGAAGTGTACAATTAAATAAAGTTGCATTCTATTATTTACACTGCCTCAAATTGTTGCACTTGGAGGAGGAGTGTTGGAAATAGTAGAGTAACATTATTGACTGAGCACCAATTCGTTCCCATTCACTGTATTAAGTCCTAGGGAAAGTAGTAATATCATTATTATTACTGCTATTATATTTGTTATTCAGTTACTATGTATCAAGCACTGTTATAACCACTGGGATAGATACAAGGTTATCTAGTTGGTCACAAATCCTGTCCCTCGTGGGACGTATAGTATAGTTGGAAGTGAGTAGGATTTAATCCCCGTTTTACAGATTCATTCCTTCATTCCTTAATTCATTTAATTGTATTTATTGAGTGCTTTCTGTGTGCACAGCACTGTAGTAAGCTGTTGGGAGAGTACAATAGAACAGTAGAACAGGTAAATTCCTTGCCTAACACATTCCCTAACCACCACGAGCTTATGGTCTAGTGGGGGAGACAGGCATTACTGTAAATAAATTACAGATGAGGAAACAGAGAGAGGGGATCAGTTCACCCAGAAATAAAATTGCCAGTGAAACGCCTCCTCAGGGAAGCCTTCATGTCCTGGTTCCTCAGGCTGTAGATGAGGGAGTTCAGGGTGGGAGGCACCACCGTGTAGAACACGGACACCGGTGGATCCAGCATTGAGGGGGAGTCTGAGGGAGGCTTTAAATATGCAAACCCGGCAGTGAAGACAAAAACATTAATCGCAGCGAGGTGAGGCATGCAGGTGGAGAAGGCTCTTGCCCGGCCCTCAGTGAAAGGAAGCACCAGAAGTACGGAGAAGACGTGGCAATAAGAGGTGACGATAGCGACAACGGAGAGTGAACCAAAGCCAATACCAATTGCCTCACTGACATCGATGAGAAGGTGTGTTTTGGAGCAAGAAATCTTCAGCAGGGAGGGGATGTCACAGAAGCACTGCTGGATCGTGTTGGACTCGCAGAAGCTTAACGAGAATGTCCTGTCAGAGTACATCAACCCAAAAAGGCCCCCGATGATCCAGGAGGTGGATGCCATCTTCTCACAGGACCCTCGATTCATGATGATGTCATAGAGCATGGGGAGGCAGATGGCAGCATAGCAGTCATAGGACATCGCCGTGAGGATGCATGTCTCTGAACCCATGAAACAAATCACGCACAGGACTTGTGTCAAACAACCCCAGTAATAGATTAAGCGTTGGTCAGTCAGGGAGGTGACGATGGACTTGGGAACGGTGACGTGGATGAGGCATAGATCGATGAAGAACAGGTTCCTGAGGAAGACGCATATGGGGGTTGGAGGTGCTGATCAAGGGTGGTGGTGGTGAGGATGAGGATATTCCCTGTTAGGGTCACTAGGTTGACCAGGAAGAACAGAGTGGCGTGGACCAGCTGCAGCTCCCAGACCTCTGAGAACCCCGTGAGAAGGAATCAAGTCAGCGTGGTGAGGTTAGCCATGTGGTTTATGGTTTGCCTGAGGGGACCAAGAGATTGTGAAAGATCCAGAGCAAACATGGTAAGAACAATGATTTTGTTGGTCTTCAAGTGAGCATAGGGTCCCCTCCTTGGGTCCTGATGGTCATCTTTGGCTTTCAAACCAGGCACCCCTCCTCCCTCTGGTCCGGAACTCCTTCCCCTCCACAAACACCAGTCCACCACTCCTCCCGCCTTCAAAGTTTTATTAAGGTCACATCTCCTACAAGAGACCTTCCCCGATTAAGCCCTCTTTTCCCCAGCTCGCACTCCCTTCTGCATCATCTGTGCTGTGGATCTGTGACCTTAGAACATCTGATATCCTCCCCACCCTGAACCCCACAGCACTCATGTATATAGCTATAAAGTATGCATTATAAATTATTTATTTTAATGTCTTGCTCCCCCTCTAGATTGTAAGCTCCTTGTGGGCAGGTAACCTGTCCACTAACTCTGTTTGCATTGTAGTCTCCCAAATGTTCCTTACAGTGCTCTGAACACAATAAGCACTAAATGAATACCACTGATTGATTGAAATACCATTCATTGATTCATTCATTTAATCATATTTATTGAGCACTTACTGTGTGTAGAGCACTGTACTAAGTGCTTGGAAAGTACAAATCAGCAACACATAGAGACGGTCCCTACCCAACAACAGGCTCACAGTCTTGAAGGGGGAGACAGACAACAAAACAAAAGAAGTAGAAGTAGACAGGTGTCAATATGATGGATCGTGTTTTTGCGTCATTTTCCCAAGAACCTCCAATGGTTACCCATAGCTTCTACATCACGCAGAAAGTCGTAGAAAAATCCCATACCTGGTAGTCAGAGGACCTGCCTTCTAATTCCGCCTCTGCCACTTGTCTGTTGTGGGACCTTGAGAAAGTCACTTCACTTCTCGGTGATGCCGATACCTTATCTGTGAAAGACTATGAGCCCCATGTGGGACTTGGACTGTGTCCAACCTGATTATCTTCACCCCAGAGCTTAGTAGGGTGTCTGGCACACAGTAAGCACTTAACAAGTATCGTTAAAAAAAAGTGAGCTGGGAGAGGGGGAGAGAAGGAAGGAAATGAAACTGAAAACGGGTTATCTTCTGTCCCCATCTCCCCACCCGTTATTCTTCACCTGCTGCTCCCAAAATTTCACTTTTCCTTCTTTCCAAGGTCTCCATCTAATTTGGTCACTCTCAGCTCTCCCACCTCTGAACCCCTCGCTAAAAACCCCAATATATAATAAAAGGTTCACCGGCAAGGAGGTTACACAATTAGTCAGAACAAGCACTTAGTACAGTGGTCTGCACACAGTAAGCACTCAATAAATACAATTGAATGAATGAATTAATGAACACGGGGAATATGTTTTTTGTGGTTTCGTTTTTGTTGTTTTTTATACTATTTGTCAAGGACTGTACTAAGTGCTGAGGCAAATACAAAATCATAACATCCCACAAGGGGCTAACAATCTGAGTAGGAGGGAGAACAGGTATTGAGTCTCCAATTTACAGTTGAGGAGCCTGAGGCACAGAGAAATTAAGTGACTTTTATGATATTTGTTTAGTGCTTCTTTGTGACAGGCACTGTACTAAGTGCTGAGGTCGATACATATAGTCAGGATGTGTCAGTCCATGTTCCACATGAGGCTCGCAACTTTGATCCCCATTTTACAAATGAGGCAACTGGGGCACAGAGCAATGAAGTGACTTGCCCAAAGTCACACAGCAGAAAAGTGGTGGAGCCGGAGTCAGAACCCAGGTCCTTCTGACATCCAGCCCTATGTTCTATCCACTAGGCCATGCTGCTTCTCCAAGGTCACACAGCAACGTCACACAAAAGTTTACACAGGTCACACATCCATGTGTTCAAGTTCACAAAGGAAGTAAGTGGCAGAGTCAGGATTAGAACTCCGGTCCTCTGAATCCCAGGCCAATGATGTTCCCACCAGACCACGCTGTTTCAGGGATATTATATTTTATTACTCAGGGTCTTCTCCAGGAATGGGACATAATTCAATATAAATAGTAAGTTACATCAAACACTGAATCTTTTTGATCCCTTCACGCGTGAAAACAGTTCAGGTTAAATGTGTTTCATCAATGACATGTAAGTGAGAATTGGCTCATGAAGGATCTAAGAATCATTTAGGGAATAAGAACAGGACCAGGGTTATTTTTCCTAGGAATAAATTCCCAAAGCCTCCTGGGAGGAAGTGATCCTCAGGGAATGAACAGAAGAGAAGCAGTACGGCCAGGTGTGAAGCAATGTGGCCTAGTGGAAAGAATATGGGCATAGGAGTCTGAAGACATGGCTTCTAATCCTGGCTCAGCCACTTTTCTGTTGCTTGACCTTGGACAAGTCACTGAACTTCTCTGTGTCTCAGTTTCCTCATCTGTAAAATGGGGATTAAGACCAAGAATATGTATACGCATGCCAGAACGACACTAGAAGATGGGATGTTCTGGTGAGGTCCATGGAGTTGCTATGGATCAGAAATAATTCGACAGCATTTCAAGTAGAAGAAGATTGGCTGCTAGGTTTTCAGCCTCCTTTCCCACCTACTTACTATTGCTGGACAATTTGGGATTTAGCTTCATTTCATTTGAGGCTTGTGAGAGGCTTAAATAATATGATTTCTCCTACCTTTTCCTTCACCAGTAGTCATTCATTCCTTTAAGTGTATTCATTGAGTGCTTACTACTACTATTAATAATAATAATAACAATAACCGTACTTGTTAGGAACTTACTATGTGTCAATCACTGTTCTAAGTCCCTGTCCCTTATGCGGCTCACAGTTTTAATCTACATTTTACAGATGAAGTCACTGATGCACAGAGAAGTGAAGTGACCTGCCCAAAGTCACACAGCAGACAGATGGCACAGCAGGGATTAGAGCACAGGTCCTTCTATTACCAAGCCTTTGCTCTGTATAATAATAGATACACATTCCCTGCCGAAGACGAGCTTATTAACTATAATAATAATGATAATGTACTCAGAAGTGGCAAATAAAGAAGCAGTGAGGACTAGTGGGTAGTGCATGTGCCTGAGAGTCAGAATGACTTGGATTCTAATACCTGCTCTGACACTTGTTCTGCTGTGTGACCCTGAGCAAGTCACTTCATTTCTCTGTGCCTCAGTTACCTCATCTGTAAAATGGGGAGTAGACTGTGAGCCCCATGGGGGACAGGGCTTCTGTCCAACCTGATTTGCGTGTATCCATCTCAGAGCTTAATATGGTGCCTGGCATATAATAAGCACTTAACAAATGCCATTATTATTGTTATTAGTAGTAGTAGTAGTAGTAATAATAACAATAACAAATGTGGACATCACAAAAACTAGCCCATGCAGGACAGGGACTGTACCCAATCTGATTAGCTTGTATCTAACCCAAAGATGAGTGCAGTGCCTGGAACATAGTTGGTGTTTAACAAATTCTATTAAAAAAAAAAAACAAAGAAGACCCAAAACTAGCTCCACACAAAGCAAAGAGAAAAGGAACTCAGGAAAAGAATCACTTCAAAATAACCCTCTCTGGGAGAAGGTTGCTTAGTGGAGGTATTAAAGTTTCTTAACGTATTTACTTGAAACCTAGTCACAGAGAGAGAATCACCCAATCAATTTTATTTATTGAGTGCTTTCTGTGTGGCTAGCACTGCACAAAACGATTGGGAGAGTACAACAGAGTTGGTAGACACATTCCCTGCCCACAGGGAACTCATATTCTAGAGGGGGAGACAGACATTAATATGAATATATTACAGAAGTGCTGTTCGGCTTGAGCATGGGGGGAATATCAAGTGCTTAAAGAGGATAGTTCTAAGTGCATAAACAACACAAAATGGAAAGGGGGTAATGAAGAGAGCATAGGCGGTGGAGGCCTCTTGGAAGATATATGATTTTAATGAGAGAAAGGATGGGAAAGATGATGCGGGGCAAGGTAGATGGAAAAAGAGGCCCTCAACTATCTGGGCACTCAATGCCTGTTCTCCCTCATTTAGAGTATGAACTCCATGTGGAACCCCAGAGCTTAGGACAGTGCTTTGCACATAGTAAGCTCTTAACAAGTATAGTTCATTGAGCACACTGATTCCCAGTAGACACTCAAGTAGACTGATCGATTGATGGATATTATTTGCCTTCACGTCAGAACCTGTCAGAGCCTGCTTCATTCTCTCCCCCTCACTCCTCTCACTCCCCTCACCCCAGATTCCCTCAGTTTGGTCATTTACGCTGGGGAATTTTGTGGGTTGACATCACCTCCCCCCTCCACTGGTGACTGTATTTCCACTGCAGTATCTCCTGGGTCTATACAGAGATGTATTCTGGGATGACCTGAGGGGATTTCAGCACCCTTGTCCCTGAAGTCTTCTGAATGATAAATCCCAAGGTTTCCCCCATATGTCATGAGGCCCTTGCCCATAAAGAGACTTAGAGGTTGTCGTTCTGATAGGTCCCCTATTCAGAGTGGATCCAAAGGCTCCCTGCATTTATGCAGCAGCAGCAGTACAGAGAAGAGACTCAAGAATCTCCGATTTGGATCACTCCAATCACCCCCTTCCCTCTTCTCCCCAATCTGGACAGGGCTCTTCATAGCTCCCTGCCCTCTTGGCAGAAGGAGAACAGGACTTCAGGAAAGAGCGAGATGGAATCTGAATAACCCAGCAGGTTAGACTGAGGCTACAGATATGGGTATGAGAACCAATTAATCTAATCTCAGTTTTGCCAGTGGCAGACTGGTTGATCTTGGGCAAGTCACATCCACTCTGCCCCTCTATTTCCTGATCTTTAAAATCGGGATGACACCTACTTACCCTACCTCTTAGATTGGGTGCCCTAAGTACAACAGGGATGGTGCAGGATATAATGATAATTGTGATATTCATTAAGGGTTTACTACATGCCTGGCACTGTATTAAGCAATAGAGTCGATACAATTCAAGTAGGGTAGATAAAGTGTATTTGCGTTGGGCACAGTCCCTGTCCTACATGGGGCTCACAGCCTCAATCTTCATTTTACAGATGAAGTAACTGAGGCACAGAGAGGTGAAATGACTTGCCCAAGGTCACATAGAAGACAAGTGGCAGAACTGGGAATAGAATGCAGATCCTTCTGACTCCTTGGCCCGTGCTCTATCCACTAGGTCATGTGGCTTCCCTTAACATCTTGCCTCCCCCCAGCATTTATCACAGTTCTGGGCACATTTGAGTGCCCACCCTACATAATAAACAACAAAATCCTCCCCAGTGTCTATACAGAAAAGATTGATTTCTCTGAACATTTGGGCTAAAGACTATGTCCAATCTGCATCTACACCAGTGTTCATTCATTCATTCATTCAATCGTATTTATTGAGCACTTACTGTGTGTAGAGCACTGTACTAAGCGCTTGGGAAGTACAAGTCAGCAACATATAGAGACGGTCCCTACCCAACAACGGTCTCACAGTCTAGAAGGGGGAGACAGACAACAAAATAAAACATGTACACAGGTGTCAAAACTGTCAGAATAAATAGAATTATAGCTACATGCACATCATTAATAAAATGGAGTAGTAAATGTGTACAAGTAAAATAAATGGAATAATACATCTATACAAATATATACAAGAGCTGTGGGGAGGGAAAGGAGGTACGGCGGGGGAGGATGGGGAGGAGGAGAGGAAAAAGGTGGCTCAGTCTGGGTAGGCCTCCTGGAGGAGCTGAGTGCTCATTAGGGCTTTAAAGGGAGGAAGAGAGCTAGTTTGGCATATGTGTGGAGGTTAGGACATTCCAGGCCAGAGGAAGGACGTGGCCTGGGGGGTCGACGGCGGGACAAGCGAGAACAAGGTACAGTGAGGAGGTTAGCAGCAGAGGAGCAGAGGGTGCGGGCTGGGTTGTAGAAGGAGACAAGGGAGGTGAAGTAGGAGGGGGCGAGGTGATAGAGAGCCTTGAAGCCGAGAGTGAGGAGTTTTTGCTTGATTCGTATGTTGACAGGCAACCACTGGAGATTTTTGAGGAAGGGAATGACCTGCCCAGAGCGGTTCTGTACAAAGATAATAAAGGCAGCAGAGTGAAGTATAAACTGAAGTGGGGAAAGACAGGAGAATGGGAGATCAGAGAGTAGGCTGATACAATGTTCAATACAGTGCTTGACAAAAAGTAAGTGCTTAACAAATATCACTATTATTAGATAATTACGTTAGGCTTTTTTCCCCTGTTTGCATGACCCTAATTCCTGAGAGGATTCCAAAAAGCCACGGACTATTAGAAATGGCCATCTAGGTTTGGCTGGTACTTCTTCCAGGCCAGCATTCTATCTTCTATAATGGCAACAGATGATGGTTCTCCTCAAGAGCCATTCACTCATTCAATTATATTTGTTCATATCTGTTCTCGATCGACACGCACTCCCTTGGTGACCTCATTCGCTCCCACGGCTTCAACTATCATCTCTACGCTGATGACACCCAGATCTACATCTCTGCCCCTGCTCTCTCCCCCTCTCTCCAGGCTCGCATCGCCTCCTGCCTTCAGGACATCTCCATCTGGATGTCTGCCGGCCACCTAAAACTCAACATGTCCAAGACTGAACTCCTTGTCTTCCCTCCCAAACCCTGCCCTCTCCCTGACTTTCCCACCTCTGTTGACGGCATTACCGTCCTTCCCGTCTCACAAGCCCGCAACCTTGGTGTCATCCCCGACTCCGCTCTCTCATTGACCCCTCACATCCAAGCTGTCACCAAAACCTTCCGGTCTCAGCTCCACAACATTGCCAAGATCCGCCCTTTCTTCTCCATGCAAACCGCTACCCTGCTCGTTCAAGCTCTCATCCGATCCCTTCTGGACTACTGCATCAGCCTTCTCTCTGATCTCCCATCCTCGTGTCTCTCCCCACTTCAATCCATACTTCATGCTGCTGCCTGGATTGTCTTTGTCCAGAAACGCTCTGGGCATGTTACTCCCCTCCTCAAAAATCTCCAATGGCTACCAATCAATCTGCGCATCAGGCAGAAACTCCTCACCCTGGGCTTCAAGGATCTCCATTACCTCGCTCCCTCCTACCTCACGTCCTTTCTCTCCTTCTACAGCCCACCCCGCACCCTCCGCTCCTCTGCCGCTAATCTCGTCACCATACCTCGTTCTCGCCTGTCCCGCCATCGACCCCCGGCCCACGTCATCCCCCGGGCCTGGAATGCCCTCCCTCTACCCATCCGCCAAGCTAGCTCTCTTCCTCCCTTCAAGGCCCTACTGAGAGCTCACCTCCTCCAGGAGGCCTTCCCAGACTGAGCGCCTTCCTTCCTCTCCCCCTCGTCCCCCCTCCATCCCCCCATTTTACCTCCTTCCCTTCCCCACAGCACCTGTATATATGTTTATATGTTTGTACATATTTATTACTCTATTTATTTATTTATTTATTTATTTTACTTGTACATATCTATTCTTTTTATTTTATTTTGTTAGTATGTTTGGTTTTGTTCTCTGTCTCCCCCTTTTAGACTGTGAGCCCACTGTTGGGTAGGGACTATCTCTATATGTTGCCAACTTGTACTTCCCAAGCGCTTAGTACAGTGCTCTGCACACAGTAAGCGCTCAATAAATACGATTGATTGATTGATTGAGTGCCTTCTGTGTGCAGAGCACTGTACTGAGCACTTAACACAGTACTAAGCGCTCTAACGTCAATCAATCACCAATTATATTTATCAAGTATTTCTTGTTTTTGGAGCTCTGTACTAAGTGCTTGAGAGTGTACAATATAATAGAGTTAGCAGACATGATCCACAGCGAGACAGTAGAAAGAGCACAGGCATGGGAGTCAGAGGTCATGGGTTCTAATCCTGACTTCACCACTTGTCAGCTTTGTGGCCTTGGGCAAGTCACCTAATGTCTCTGTGCCTCAGTTACGTCATCTGCAAAATGGGGATTTAGACTATCAGCCCCAAGGGGGATACCCTGATTACCTCGTATCTACCCCAGCATTTGGAGCAATGCTTGGCACATAGTAAGCACTTAACAAATATCAACGTTATTATTATTATTATTATCATTATTATCATTAGTATGATCCCTGTCCACAAGGAGCTTACAACCTAGAGAAATTAGTCAGTCAATGGTATTTATTAAGCACTTCCTTTGTGCAGTGCTCTGTACTGAGCACTTGGGAAAGAACAGTACAATGGAGTTGGTCAACATGGAGCTTACAGTTTAGAGGTGGGGGTTAGAGATAGTGCTTAGTACAATGGTCTGCATACAGTAAACACTCTATAAATAACATTGATTGATTATAGTTGCAGCCATAATCTTTCCAACTAGTTTTATGTCCCAAAGGATGGCCATTCTTGTAGTGTCTTATTGTACAGGCCGGCTTCCTACTGGTCAGAAGAGACACTAGACTGGAAGCTCATGGTGGACAGGGAACCTGTCTATCAAGTTTGGCTGTATTGTCTTCCCCCTGTGCTTAGTACAATTCTCTACACACAGTAAGCAATCCATGAATACCATCGACTGTCTGATTCTTCTAGACTGTAAGCTCCTGCTCAAACAATTGATTGGTTGATTGATCGATCCATGAATACATTTGACTGTCTAATTCTTCTAGACAAGTAAGCTCCTTGTCAATCAATTGATTGATTGATCTCTGCAGCACTTAATGCTATGCTATGCACTCAGTCAACACTCATTAAGTGCCACTCGATAAATGCCAATGAACCCTTGATCGACTGATTAATTGATTGATATGTCACTGGAGGATCTTATGTGCTCTGGAGGAGAATACAGTAGCTCTGAAACATAGGTCGGGGGTCCCCCTGGAAACATGTTTGGTGATCTTCCAAAAATCAATGTCATATTGATTGAGTGCTTACCATGTGCAGCACTAAAAGCACTTGGGAGGGTACAATACAACAGAGTTGATAGACACATTCTAATCCTGGTGCTGCCACTTGTCTGTTGTGTGACCTTGGGAAAGTCACTTCACATTTCTTTGCCTCATTGCCCTCATCTGTAAAACGAGGAGGAAGACAGTGATTCCCACGTGGGACAGGGACTGATGGTAACATAATTAGCTCGAATCTACTTGGGAAAATACAACACATATTAAGAGATTCTGGGTTTGCATCCATTTCTGCCACTCATCCACTGTGTGACCTTGGGCAAATCACTTGTCTATGCCTCGTTTTCCTCAACTGGAATATGGGGACTCAAGATCTGTTTTCCATTCTACTTAGACTGTGAGTCCCAACTGGGACAGTGACTGTATCCAAACCGATTAACTGGTATCTACCTCATCATTTAGAACAGTGATTGACAAACAGTATTATCATTATTATCATTGCTATTATTATTGCTATTAATAATAACGATAATTGTAGTAAAGCTGTAGTATTAATAAAGGTAATAGTAATGATAGCAATAGTAGATGTAATGGAGGTAGTAGCATTAATAAATGCAATAGGAATAGTACTAATGGTAGTTATAGTAGAGGTAGCAGTATTAGTAGACATAGTAATAATGCAGTGGTAGATGTAACAGAGATAGTGGTCGTAGAAGCGGTAATAATAATTGCAATTTGTATATTGCTTACTAGGTACTATACATTGTGTTTTTGAAAGAACAAAAGAGTCATAAGGCACATTTCCTACTCACAAGGACTTTATACTCTGGGAGGTGGGACAGTTATTAACATATTTTAAAAGGTAGACTATCTTGGTGGTCTGCCTACTAGCAGGATTCCCACCCCTTCCTCTTCCTGGAATGACCAAAGTTCAATGAGGTTGTATCCAGTAAATAGTGGAAGGGGTACAACTGAGGCAGGCGGAGACCACAAGGAGCATATTCGTCTCTGTGTCCAGTGGCTTGCAGTTTTCCTGTCTGGCCAGGAAGCAGGATGACCCAGTGGAGACAGCAGGAATCTGGCAGTCAGAAGGGTACAGGTTCTAATCCCAGCTCTGCCACTTGCTGGTTTTGTTATCTTGGTAAATCACTTCACTCCTGTGTGCCTCAGTTACCTCATCTGTAAAATCAGGATTAAGATTGTGAGCCCCATGTGTTATTTGGACTGCGTCCAATTTAATTAGCTTGTATCTACCCCAGAGTAAGTACAGTGGTTGGCACATAGTAAGTGCTTAACAAATAGCATTAAAAAAACCCTGAATATAGAGGCAACTCCAGCCTGCTCATGTGACTCCTCCTCCAAACCTTAAAAATTAACCCAGAGACGGTATAGTGGTATTTGTTAAGTGCGTATTAAGTGCCAGGCACTGTACTAAATGCTGGGGTAGGTATAAGAAAATTGGGTTGGACACAATCCCGGTTGCGCATGGGGCTCACAGTCTTAATCCCCTTTTTACAGTTGAGAGAAGTGAGGTATAGAGAAGTTAAATGACTCGCCCAAGCCCACACAGCAGACAAATGGCAGAGCGGGATTAGCTTTGACTCCAAGACTCGTGCTATACCCACTACTTCATGCTGCTTCTTGGTGGGCACACAAAGATGAAGACAGTAAAGGAATGTCAGGAATTCTTTAGTACATCAGAAGCAGGAAGGATCAAAACTGTGTGAGTACACATGGGAGCCAGAATGGTTCCCCTTGATCTTCCTGTTCTCCACCATCCTTCTCATTCTCCAGTGTCCTTTAGTTCACTCAGGCTGGAAAAGATCTCCCAGCTATGAAAGGCCAATAGCATGGAGGTGACAGAATTCGTCCTCCTGGGACTCTTACTTCCCAAGCGCTTAGTACAGTCCTCTGCACACAGTAAGCGCTCAATAAGTACGATTGAATGACTGAATGGGAGCTGCAGCTGGTCCACACCACTCTGTTCTTCCTGGTCTACCTAGCGGTCCTGACGGGAAATCTCCTCATCGTCACCATTACCACTCTTGACCGGCGCCTCCACACCCCCATGTACTTCTTCTTCAGGCACCTATCCATCCTCGACCTCTGCTACATATATGTCAGCTCCCCCAAATCCATCCTCAACTCCCTGACCGCCAGCAGCTGCATCTCATTTCTGGACTGTGCTTTCCAAGTATTTGCATTCATGCTGTGTTCCTTTGCAGAGACACCACTGCTCACAGTGATGTCCTTTGACCATTTCGTAGCCATCTGCCTTCCCCTGCACTATGAGGTTATCATGGACGATGGGACCTATGTAAAAATGGCGGTTGCCTCCTGGCTCTTTGGCACACTGAGCGCCATTAAACACACTACTGCCACCTTCTCTGCCCCCATCTGGTGGTCTAACGTCCTCCCTCGGTTCTTTTGTGATATCCCCCAGCTCATCAGACTCCTGGGACTGGATGGAAATATTCAGGAATTTGTGGCTAAAACTTCCCCTGTCGGCCTCATCTTCTGTTATTTCCTTGCCACCGGCGTCACATACGTGTGAATCTTCTGGGCCGTGCTGAAGATGCTCGCCGCTGAGGGCCGGGCCAAAGCCTTCTCTACCTGCCTGTCCTATCTCGCTGTTGTGACTTTATTCATAGCGAACAGCCCCTTTCCCCACCTCAAGCCCGTGACTGACTCCCCTTCGGCCCTGGACCTGTTGATGTCCGTGTTCTACACCGTCGTGCCTAACACCCTGAATCCTCTCATCTACAGTATGAGGAACCAAGACATGAAGGCCGCCCTGAGGAAAATGATAGTGGGAAAATGTGTCTACAATGACGATAGAACCTCTTTCTCCATGAAGTCATGGAATCTTCTAGCCCGGGGCATGCTGGGTCCCTACCCCTTGGCATCAGTCACACGAGAATCACTGGTGTCCATGGAGTCTCCATGTCCAGAGAAAGATGCCCGACACAGTTGCTGAGGTCTCAAGATTAAGGACCACCATTCCTGAATGGATTATAACGCCAGCCTCTGCTCAGTGCGTATTTTCCATCTTTGTCCCTGCCTGTCCTTTTCCTCTGGGGTACGGAGTACATTGAATGCTTGGGTGATAAGGGGTGAAGTATATTATAAAAGGCCAGCATACATTCTTTTACCCTTCCATTTATGGCCAAAGCAGCCAGAACTTTGAACCATTGTAATGCCTTTGGGTCGTGAATGAGCAACCTCAGTAGCCACTGCTGGCTGCTACGTTAGCCAATTATTTTGGCTGTGTTACCCTTAAGCACTTTCGTCCTCATCCCGGCTCCAAAATACACGTGTAAAAATTCTTAGACTCCACGATTTTTCCTATCCTTAATCTATTTTAATGTCTGTCTCCACCTGAAGCAGCATGGCTTAGTGGATAGAGCATGGGCCTGGGAGTCAGAAGGCCAACGGTTCTAATCCCGGCTCTGCCACAAGTCTGTTGTGTTAGTTTGGGCAAGTCACTTCACTTCTCTGAACCTCAGTTACCTCATCTGTAAATTGGGGTTTAAATGCGTGAGCCCTACGTGGGTCAGGGACTGTGTTCAACCTGACTGACTAACTGGTGTCTACCCCAGTGCTTGGAACAGTGCTTGGCACATAGTAAGCACTTATAAGTAAGCTCCTTTTGATCAGGGATCATGTCTATCACCTGTGTTGTACTGTACTCTCCCAAATGTTTAGTACAGTTCTCTATACCCAGTAAAACCTCAATAAATATCATCAATTGTTCAATTAATTGTATCTATCGACTTCTATGTTATACTTTCCTGACTGATTAGTATAGTGCTCTGCATACAGTAAACTCTCAATAAATGCCATCAGTTGATGGATTGATTGTGTCTCCCAAATCTGTTGTATTATACTTTTGCAACTGCTTATTACAGTCCCCAGTTCACGTCAGACTATCCATCAGTTAATAATATTAATGGAGCATTTATTGTGTGCTGAGTACTGCACTAAGCTCTTGGAAGTATACAAGTCTCAAAAGTTGGTAGACACACTCCCTGCCCACCAGATGCTCAATAAAGAGTAGGTTGAAAAGCAGTGTTGCCTAGTGGAAAGAGAATGAACCTGAGAGTCAGAGAACCTTGGTTCTAACCCTGGTTCTGCTTGCTTGCTTTGTAACCATGGGCACGTCAATGACTTCTCTGTGCCTCAGTTACCTCATCTGTACAGTGGGGATTGACTGAGCCCCATGTGGGGCATAGGCTGTGTCAAACCTTGTGTTTACCCCAGCGTTTAGAACAGTGCCTGGCACATAGTGAGTGCTTAACAAATGCCATTAAAAAAATCCCTGTCCCCCCTCTTACTTAGACTGTATGCCCCAAGTGGGACAGGGACTGTGTCCTTCCTGATTAACTTATACCTATCTCGGTGCTTAAAACAGTACTTTACACATAGTGAGCACTTAAAAATACAATGACAATATATTAATAGCAATAATAATAATAATAATTGTGGTTTTTGTTAAGTACTTACTATGTGCCAAGCACTGTTCTAAGCACTGGGGTAGATACAAGGTAATCAGGTTGGTCACAGTCCCTGTCCTATATGGAGCGCACAGTCTTAAAATCTCCATTTTACAGATGAGGTAACTGCGGCACAGATAAGTTAAGTGACTTGCCTAAGACATGTGGCAGAACTGGGATTAGAACCCACGTCCTTTGACTCCCAGGTTCGTGCCCTTTCTACTAGACCATGCTGTGATGATTGATGTAAATTCCATCTATTCTACTGGCCCTGCTCTCTTCAAGATCCTGCCTGGTCAGACATTCTGTGGAAGTGACCCCAAGCTGCTTACAAGATTCCACCCAACACATTGAAAATCATCATCATCATCATTGTTATTTATTGCCAACTGTGGGCAGAGCACTGGGCTAAGTACGTGGGAGGGTAAAACAGAATTGGTAGACACATTCCCATCATCAGCAATCGTATTTATCCAGCCCTTACTGTGTGCAGAGCACTGTACTAAGCACTTGGGACGTGCAAGTTGGCAACATATAGAGACAGTCCCTACCCAACAGTGGGCTCACAGTCTTAAAGGGGGGAGACAGAGAACAAAACCAAACAAACTAACAAAATAAAATAAATAGAATAGATATGTACAAGTAAAATAAATAAATAAATAAATAAATAAATAGAGTAATAAATATGTACAAACATATAAACATATATACAGGTGCTGTGGGGAAGGGAAGGAGGTAAGACAGGGGGTTGGAGAGGGGGACGAGGGGGAGAGGAAGGAAGGGGCTCAGTCTGGGAAGGCCTCCTGGAGGAGGTGAGCTCTCAGTAGGGCCTTGAAGGGAGGAAGAGAGCTAGCTTGGCGGATGGGCAGAGGGAGGGCATTCCAGGCCCGGGGGATGACGTGGGCCGGGGGTCGATGGCTGGACAGGCGAGAGCGAGGCACGGTGAGGAGATTAGCGGCAGAGGAGTGGAGGGTGCGGGCTGGGCTGTAGAAGGAGAGAAGGGAGGTGAGGTAGGAGGGGGCGAGGTGATGGAGAGCCTTGAAGCCCAGGGTGAGGAGTTTCTGCCTGATGTGCAGATTGATTGGTAGCCACTGGAGATTTTTGAGGAGGGGAGTAATGTGCCCAGAGCGTTTCTGGACAAAGATAATCCGGGCAGCAGCATGAAGTATGGATTGAAGTGGGGAGAGACACGAGGATGGGAGATCAGAGAGAAGGCTGATGCAGTAGTCCAGACGGGACAGGATGAGAGCTTGAACGAGTAGGGTAGCGGTTTGGATGGAGAGGAAACGGCGGATCTTGGCAATGTGGCGGAGCTGAGACCGGCAGGTTTTGGTGACGGCTTGGATGTGAGGGGTGAATGAGAGAGCGGAGTCGAGGATGACACCAAGGTTGCAGGCTTGTGAGACAGGAAGGATGGTAGTGCCGTCAACAGAGATGGGAAAGTCAGGGAGAGGGCAGGGTTTGGGAGGGAAGACAAGGAGTTCAGTCTTGGACATGTTGAGTTTTAGGTGGCGGGCAGACATCCAGATGGAGATGTCCTGAAGACAGGAGGAGATGCGAGCCTGAAGAGAGGGGGAGAGAGCAGGGGCAGAGATGTAGATTTGGTTGTCATCAGCGTAGAGATGATAGTTGAAGCCTTGGGAGCGAATGAGGTCACCAAGGGAGTGAGTGTAGATAATAATAATGATAATGGTATTTGTTAAGCGCTTATTATGTTCAAAGCACTGTTCTAAGCGCTGAGGAGGTTACAAGGTGATCAGGTTGTCTCATGGGGGTTCACAGTTTTCATCTCCATTTTATAGATGAGGTAACCGAGGCACAGAGAAGGTAAGTGACTTGCCCCAAGTCAAGCAGCTGGCAGTTGGCAGAGTCGGGATTTGAACCCATGGCCTCTGATTCCACAGCCAGTGCTCTTTCCACTGAGCCACGCTGCTTCCACCCATGAGCTTGTAATCTAGAGCAGGGGGAACGGGTATTAATTAATCAGTCAACGGTCTTTATTGAAAGCTTACTGTGGGCAGAACACTGTATTAAACGCTTGGGAGAGTACATTACACCGAGTTGTTAGACGTATTTACTGCCCACAACGAGCTTACATTCTCCAGGGGAAGGATAGACAGTAAAATAAATAAGAGATATGCATGAAAGGGCTGTGGGGCTCAAAATGGAGTGAATAAAGGATGCAAATCCAATCCAAGTGTGAAGGTGAAAAGAGTGGAGTGGGAAAAGAGGAACTGAAGACAATTTAGTACATGCACTTCGCAGGCTGGGATGACTATCTTCGGATGATTTCGTGTTGGGTCACTGTGCATGGCATATAGTCAAATGATTATGTCGTAGTGCAGGTGTTCCAGGATTGAGGAGAGAAAAGAGCTTTGGTGTAGCCAACTTTGCAACAAGTCCATATTCAGGAAGCTGAGGGTCCGAGACCTGTTTCTGTCCCGTTGACCTGAAACCATGTGAAAATCAATTTATCAGTGGTATTTACCAAACACTGGACGGAGTGTTTGGGAGAGTACAATGGAACAGAGTTTGTAGACATGTTTCCTGCCCACAATGAGCTTACACTCTCCCCCATCTTTAAAACCCTCCTAAATAGACCAATGACATTTATTGAACACTTACTGTGTGCAGGCCACTCAACTAAACACTTGGGAGAGTCCAGTAAAACCGAATTTATAGACACATTTTCTAACCCCAAAGAGCTCACAGTTTAGAGTCAGTTGGTCAATCATATTTTCTGAGCGATTACTGTGTGCAGAGCACTGTAGGAAGCTCATGGAAGAGTACACTATGACAATAAACAGACACATTCCCTGCCCACAACGAGGTTACAGTCTAGAAGAGCAGACAGAAAGTAATGCAAATAAATAAATTACACATATGTAAAAAAGCGTCATGAGGCTGGGAGGAGGCATGAATAAAGGGAGCAAGTCATGGTGATGCAGAGGGAGTAGGTGAAGAGGTAAGGAGGGCTTAGTCAGGGAAGGCCTTTTGGAGGAGATGTGCCTTTGGAGGAGATGAGCCTTTTATGGCTTTGATAGTGGGGAGAGGTGGGGAAAGAGGATTCAGATATGAGGAGGGAGGTCATTCCAGGCCAGGGGCCGGTTGTGGGCGAGAGGTTGGTGGCAAGGTGGATGAGATTGAGGTACTGTGGGCATTAAAGGAGTGAAGTATTCAGGGTGCACTGTAGTACGAGAGTAATGAGGTGAGCTAGGAGGGGACAAATTGATTGAGTGCTTAAAGCTAATAGTAAGAAGGTTCTGTTGATGATGATGGTGATGGGCAACCATTAGAGTTTCTTGAAGAGTAAGGAAACATGCCCTGAACATTTCTGCAGAAAAAAATGATGCAGGCAGCAGAGTGAAGTATGGACTGGAGTGGGGAGAGACTGGAGACATATACATTAATATCAATAAATAATTCATAATATATCATTTATAGATATGTACATAAGCGCTGTTAGGTTGAAGGTGGGTGAATAGTAGTTCTCCAGAATTCAATGACTCAAGTTCATAGATGAGCAGAAGGGAGAGGGAGTCGAGGAAAAGAGGGTTTAATCAGGAAAGACCCCTTGGAAGAGATGTGACCTCAATAATGCTTTAAGGGTGGGGGAAGAGGTAATCTGGTATATATGGATGTGTGGCCGAGGGGAGAGGAGTTCCAGGCCAGAGGCAGGTTGACCACAAGATACGCGAGGTTGTGGTTCAATGAGTCGGGTGGTATTAGAGGAGCGAAGGGTGTAGGCTGGGCTGTAGTAAGAGATCAGTGGGGTGAAGGGAGGAGGGAGTGAGGTGATTGAGTGTTTTAAAGCCAGTAGTAAGGATCTGTTTGCTATACCGGTGGATGGGCAGACAATGGAAGTTCTTAAGGACAGAATGCTTTTGTAGAAAAATGAAGTGACGTTTCGACTGATGTGGGGAGAGACAGAGAGAAATGACTGTGCCAAGATCTCATTGTTCAGGCCTTCCTACAGCGTCGTGCAGTGAACCATCCCAATGGAGGTGGAAGAACGGTGCAGAGATGACGAAGTGACCAGCTGGGCTCTGGAGAGCCAATGGTCCCCTCCCTCCACCAAAGCCTGAAGGGATTGTTATTCAAGAGCCTACAATGGTAGCAACATCACCGCTGGGGGTGTTATATGGCTTGTGGGCCCCCGGGAAAGAAGAGAAATGGGGAGAGATTCTGTGTGATCAGGAGAAAAACCCCTATCCTCTTGATGCACCAGTGGGCAGAAAGAGGTGGGCCGTGAAGAAGCCAGCTGCTCCAGATCCTTCCGGGTGAGTGTGGAAGTGGATGGAAGTGCCGTGAGCGCTCAGGAATGGTGGTGATATAATAATAAGGATAATAATAATAACAATAATTGCGGTTTTTGTTAAGCTCTTACTAGGTGCCTGGCACATTACTGAGGTTGGATCCAACAGGGTTAGATTCAAGCAAATAGGGTTGGACTCAATCCCTCCCCCACATAGGGTTCAGTGTCTTAGTCCTCATTTTACAGATGAGGGAATTGAGGCACAGAAAATTAAAGTGACTAGCCCAAGTTCACCCAGCAGACATGTGGCAGAGCTTAGATTAGAATCTGGGTACTTTAAACTCCCAAGCCTGTGCTCTACCCAATAAGCCACTCTGCTTTCTCATCCAGCCAATTCCCAGACTGAGTCTCAGCTCTTCACTCTGCTCTCACCCCACCACTGGTAGGAAGGTTTTAACCACCCATCTCCAAAACACGAAGTCCCCAAAGTCCAGAGAGTGTAGGGATGGCCTAATGGAAAAAGACTGGGCCTAGAAGACAGAGGACCTGGGCTCTAACTCTAGCTCTGCCATCTGTCTGCTGTGTGGCCTTGGGGAAATCACTTCACCTCTCTGTGCCTCAGTTTCTTCATCTGTAAAATGGAGGATTTAATCCTCCTCCCTCTTACAAGATTGTGAGCTCCATGTAGATAGGGACTAAGTCCAGCCTGATTGTCTTTTATCTACCTTAGTGCTTAGTATAGTACTTAAAACATCAATCAATCATTCAGTCATATTAATTTGGCACTTACTATGTCCAGAGCACTGTACTAAGTGCTTGGGTGAGTACAGTACAACAGAATTAGCAGGAACGTTCCCTGCTCACAATGTGTTTGCAGTCTAGAGATGAGCTTACAGTCTAATAGTAAGTGTTTGACAAATACCACAATTGTTATAGCCATTCTTTCAGGTTGGGTACAGTCTGAGGTCCTGAGAACTCAGGGTTGGGGAAGGTCAGTCCACTTTCCCTTTTTTATGGTATTATCATTCGTTCAGTCAGTCGTATTTATTGAGCACTTACTGTGTGCAGAACACTGTACTAAGCGCTTAGGAAGTACAAGTCGGCAACATATAGAGAAAGTCCCTACTCAACAATGGGCTCACGGTCTAGAAGGGGGAGACAGGCAACAAAAGAAAACAAGCAGACAGGCGTCAATACTATCAGAATAAATAGAATTATAGCTAGATGAACAACATTAATAAAACGAATAGATTAATAAATATGTGCAAAAATTAGAGTAATGAATATGTGCAAAAATTAGAGTAATAAATATGTACAAATATATACAAGTGCTGTGGGGAACGGGAAGGGTGTAGAACAGAGGAAGGGTGATGGGGAAATGGGGAGGGGAGGAAGAGCAGAGGAAAAGGGGGCTCAGTCTGGGAAGGCTTCTTGGAGGAGGTGAGCTCTCAGTGGGGCTTTGAAGGGAGGAAGAGCTCTGGTTGGGCGGATGTGTGGAGGAGGGCATTCCAGGCCAGAGGTAGGACGTGGGTCGGGGTTGACGGCGGGATAGGTGAGAACGAGGCACCGTGAGGAGGCTGGTGGCAGAGGAGTGGAGTGTGCGGGCTGGGCTGTAGAAGGCGAGAAGGAAGGTGAGGTAGGAGGGAGCGAGGTGATGGAGAGCCTTGAAGCCGAGAGTGAGGAGTTTTTGCTTCTTGCGATGGTTGATAGGTAACCACTGGAGATTTTTTAGGAGGTGAGTGACATGCCTAGATTGTTTCTGTACAACGATAATCTGGGCAGCAGAGTGAACTATAGACTGAAGCGGGGAGAGACAGGAGGATGAAAGATCAGAAAGGAGGCTGATGTAGTAATGCAGTCGGGATAGGATGAGAGATTGAACCAGCAAGGAAGAGGTTTGCTCGGATGTATTTTTTAAGCACTTACTATGTACCAGGCACTGTCCTAACTGCTGAGGATGATACAAGCTAATCAGATTGGACACAGTCCATGTCCCACATGGGGCTCACAGTCTTAATCCCCATTTTATAGATTAGGCAACTGAAGCACAGAGAATTTAAACGCCTTGTCCAAGGTCATGTAGCAGTAAATTTGTGGAGTCAGGTTTAGAACCCAGGTCCTTCAAGGGAAAGAGGAATAATCTGTGTTTGTTGAGCTCAGAGAAGAGAAGGCTGAGAAGGTCAAGGAGTCCGGGAGAGTCTAGGAGATAAGGAATGGGTATTAGACTGTGAGCCTTTTAGACTGTGAGCCCACTGTTGGGTAGGGACTATCTCTATATGTTGCCAATTTGTACTTCCCAAGCGCTTAGTACAGCGCTCTGCACACAGTAAGCGCTCAATAAATACGATTGATGATGATGATGATGATTAGCAGGAGATGAGGGGAGGGAAGATGGAAAAATTCCTGAGCTATAAGGATGAGAGAATAATAAGGATGTGTATTAAGTTTACAAAATAATCGTATTGGACACAGTCCCAGTCCCACATGAGGGTCACAGTCTGCGAGAGGGAGAACAGGGATTTTCTCCCTATTTTATGGATGAGGAAACCGAGGCCCAGAGAAGGTAAGTGACTTTTCCAAGGTTGCAAAGGTCACCAAACATATGAAGAGCGGAGCAGGAGCTGGAATCCCGGCTGTGGGGCTTCCAGTTCTTGGCTGTTTCCCTTGGGCAGGCATGAGGGGTGGTTTTGTATCTGGATTAGGCATCTGATAGGGACTGATATCTGGGGGCTAAGGAACTAAAAGTCAGAAACGAGAGCAGGGAGGAGGAGGCGTTATGCTGCAATTCTTGGGAATGTGTGTTGTTTAATGTGAATGAATTCATAGCAAGACAGGGCAAAAGACTTTGAGACATTTCTCCCTCATCTTTTTTATGGTGTTTTAAGTGCTTACTATGTGCCAGGAATCATACTACGTGCTGCGGAAGATACAAGCTACTTAGATTGGACACAGTGCATGGCCCACATTCATTCATTCATTCATATTTATTGAGAGCTTACTGTGTGTAAAGCACTGTATTAAGCGCTTGGGAGGGTACAATATAACAACAAAGAGACACATTCTCTGCTCACAACAAGCTTGGGGCTCACAGTCTTAACCTCCATTTTGCAGGTGAGGTAACTGAGGCACAGAGAAGTGAAATGACTTGCCCAGCATCACACAGCAGATCCATGGTGGAGCCAGGATTAGAATCCAGGTCTTTCTGATCCATTGGATCTCCTGTACATGGTCATCTCCTTTCCCTGGTTCCTCCCAGGAAACTCATTATATTTTACTGCAAATGGCGAATCACACGGCGGTGACGGAATTCCCCCTGCTGGGTTTCTTGGAGGTCTGGGAGCTGCAGCTTGTCTAGGCCATGCTATTCCCCCGTTCTACGTGGCGGCTCTGACGGGGAACTCCTTATAGCCGACGTCACCGCCCTCGACCGGCGCCTCCACACCCCCATGTACGTCTTCCACAAGCACCTATCCCTCCCCGAACTCTGCCACATCTCTGTCACCTTTCCCAAGTCCATCTTCAACTCCCTGACCGGCCGCCACTCCATCTCCTTCCTGGAGAGTGTCTTCCATGTAGTTTTTCTTACTACTGTTTGCTTGTGCTGAGCTCTACTTCCTCACAGCGGTGTCCTATGACCGCCACGTCGCCACCTGCCTCCCCCTGTGCTATGACATCATCATGAACTGAGGGGCTTGTGAGAAGATGGCGGTCTCATGGCGGTCTCCTCCTGGATCAGCGGGTCCCTGTCTGCCACCCTGCATATGCCCGCCACCTTCTCAGTTCCCTTGGGAGGGTCTAATGTGATCCACCAATTCTTCTGTGAGGATCCCCCAGGTCATCAGACTCTCCAATTCCAGTGAGAATATTGGGGAGTTCATTGCAACCGTCTTCTCTGCAAGTCTGACTTTAACTGTTTTGTCTCCCTCGTCATCTCCTACATGGCCTCTTTGCAGCCATGCTGAGAATGCCATCCGGAGAGAGCCGATCCAAAGCCTTCTCCACTTGCTTGCCATACCTCGTCGTCATCACTTTGTCTTCACCGGTGACTCTGCCTATCTTAAGCCCATGTCTGACTCCCCCTCAGCGATGGAGCTGCTGGTGTCCGTGTTCTACTCCGTCGTGCTCCCGCCCTGAATCCCAGTGACCCCGCCCTGAACCCCTTCATCTACAGTCTGAGGAACCGGGACATGAAGGCCTCCATGTTGAGGATTTTGGGAGGGAAACAGGTCCACTTGACAATTTGTCCTTTGGCTACTCTGTGGAGATTCCTGGTAGGTTGAAATGAAAGGCTATTTCTGTTCTCCATTGCTTAGGTCTCCTCACAGACTTAGTCAGGGCTGACCAAGCCTTCTAAAATAGCATAGTCATTGAAAGATTGGTCAAACTTTCAAGGGAAAAAAGTCCTTAGACAGTGAATCCCATCTAGGACTGGGTTTGTACCTGATCTGATTCTACCTTATTGACTGCATCGTATCTGCTTGGATCTCTTCTATCTCACCACCAACCCCTCACTCATGTCCTCCCTTTGTCTCGAAATCCCTCCCACTTCATAACTGGCAGAACTTCACTCTCCCCACTTTCAAAGCCTTATTAAAATCACACCTCCTCAATGTGTCCTTCCCCCCCACTCGGCCATTCAGTACTAATATACATCTCTGTAATTTAATATTAATGTCTGTCTCCCCCTCCCATCTGTGAGCTCGTTATGGGCAGGGACTGTGTCCGCTAATTCTGTTGTATTGTCCTCTCCCAAGCTCTTAGTACAGTGTTCTACAAATAGTAAGCGCTTAATAAATACTTTTGATTGACTGATTGATGTCTGTATCCCCCTGCAGACTGGAAGCTCCTAGAGGACAAGGAACACGTCTACCAGCTCTGTTGTATTGTAATATTGTAAGCGCTTAGTACAGTGTTTGGTACACAGTAAACACCCAATCAATGCGATTGATTGATTAACTCACTGAGTGAGTGACGGACAGTGAAGCAAAATAAGGAAGCTAGGCTAGGATGGGAAACTGTAAAAGTTTGTGTGGAGGAGTGGCTATAGGCTAAGGAAGAAACAAAGAGCTAACAAGCATACTAAAGGGTCGTTATGAGAGTGAGAGCAAATGCAGTAGAGAAAATAGGACAACACAGCTCCACCGTCAAGAGATGACTTTTACTGGACACATAACATGGCCCAACATACAAACCATAAAAGTGAAGACTGTAATCCATAGCTCTATGCTCGAGGTGATTTCACCTCGACCTGTAACATACAACATACAAACCATAAAAAGGAAGACTTGCCAACAGCTCTACCCCTTAAAAGGTGACTCTGACTGGACATAGAACATGGCTCATATTATACACTCCCATTCACTTAGTACAGTGCTCTGCATATGGTAAGCACTCTAAAAATGTGATTGATCGATTTGTTAACATAGAAACTACAAGAGGGATGGCCATTGCCGAGAACGCAGCATGGCTTAGTGGATAGAGCATGGGCCTAGGAGTCAGGAGGACTGGGTTCTAAGCCCAGCTGCGCCTCTTGTCTATCTCAAGCCCGTTCCTGACTCCCTTTCAGCGCTGGACATGCTGGTGTCCGTGTTCTACAACGTGGTGCCCCCCTCCCCCCGCCCTGAACTCCCTCATCTACAGGCTGAGGAACCGGGTCATGAAAGTGTTCAATAAATACTACTAACTGATTGATAAAGCATACTGGAGGCAGAAAATATGTCTAGAACTCTTGTACTCCTCCAAGATCTTAGTACAGAGCTCTGCACACAGTAAGTGCTCAATAAATACCACTGATTGATGCTTCCCCAGCTAGACTTCAGCCACTGGAATTTAGCTAATTTCTATCAGACAAAGCTGATAAAGTTCAAAGTCCAAAAAAAATCAAATCCAGTCAATAAAACATCCTTTCCCATTCCTAGATTTTCTCCTGTTGTCAGGCAAGGATGTGAGGATGCATAACATATTCCAATATCCCCGGCCCTTTCTAACATCCCCGGCCTTCTGTTAGTCTAACATCCCCGGCCGACGTCATCCCCCTGGCCTGGAATGCCCTCCCTCCCCACATCCGCCAAGCTAGCTCTCATCCTCCCTTCAAGGCCCTACTGAGAGCTCACCTCCTCCAGGAGGTCTTCCCAGACTGAGCCCCCTCCTTCCTCTCCCTCTCCTACTCCTCTCCATCCCCCACCATACCTCCTTCCCTTCCCCACAGCACCTGTATATATGTATATGTGTTTGTTCGTATTTATTACTCTATTCATTTTACTTGTGCATATCGATTCTATTTACTTTATTTTGTTAATATGTTTTGTTTTGTTCTCTGTCTCCCCCTTATAGACTGTGAGCCCGATGTTGGGTAGGGATCGTCTCTATATGTTGCCAACTTGTACTTCCCAAGCGCTTAGTACAGTGTTTTGCACACAGTAAGTGCTCAATAAATACGATTGAATGATTGATTCCAAGGCCAGTGCTCCCTCCTGAAATCCACCTCTATAAGTCCTTCCTCTCGGGGTTTTCCTCCCTCTCATGAAGGGAAGTGATAAGGACAACATAATGCATGGAGAAGCAGAGCAGCCTAACAGATAGAGCCCGGGTCTGGGAGTCCTTGCTCCGACACTCGTCTGCTGTGTGACCTTGGAAAAAGCACTTCAATTCTCTGTGCTTCAGTTCTGTAAAATGGGGATTAAGACTATGATTCCCGTGTGGGACAAGGACTGTGTCCAATGGTATTAGCTTCTATGTACCACAGTGCTTAGTACAATGCCTGGCACCTAGTAAGTGCTTAACAAAAAGAGAAGCAACGTGGCTTAGTGGCAAGAGCATGGGCTCGGGAGTCCAAGGTCGTGGATTCTAATCCTGGCCCCGCCACTTGTCAGTTGTGTGACTTCGGGCAAGTGACTTCACTTCTCTGTGCCTCAGATATATCATCTGTAAAATGGGGATCAAGACTATGAGCCTCACGTGGGACAATCTGATTACCTTGTTTTTACCCCAACACTCGGAACAGTGCTTGGCGCATAGTAAGCTCTTAACAAATACCATTATTATTATTATTAATAAATACCATAAAAGGGGTAGGGGAGAGAGTGTCAAACACGCACTAGAGGGACAGGATTTCCTCCTGACAGAGATGGGCCCTGGAATGGAGTTGGAATCCCTCTAAAACCTGCAGGACTCGGCACTGACATGGGCAGATCTCTCCAGGGATGTCTCAGAAATAGAAAAAGAAAGAAATAATGGAGGGGAGACATCTAGGCTAATTCTAGTCCCAGGACCTGAGGTTCAGGGAAGGGAAGCCAGAGATTTCCCAGGTAGAGTGTCAGAGTGAATAAATGCTAAGTGATCCAATCAGCTGCACATATCCTATTCACTTCCTAAGAGAGGGGAGAAAGAAAGAGGCCTCTGCTAAATGTTGCCCCAGCCTTGTTCTATCTGACAGCTGCCTTCTCACTGACTAAAAGGTCCGAGTTGGGTAAGTAGGATCGAACCAGCTCTCCGTCGACAGCTTTCCATGGTTCCAAGTTATTCTGACATTAATTGAGACTTATAGCTATTCCCCATTTCTCTTCCATCTCCCTATTCCTCAGAACTTCAGAGCAGACCACATCATCTTCCATCTGGGGTTTCTAAAATATAAATCAATCAATTGATATCTATTGAGTGCTTACTGTAGGAAGAGCACTGTACCAAGAGCTTGGGAGAGTACAATACAAGAGAATTAGCAGACATGTTCTCTGTCAACAAGAAATTTATAGTCTACTTTACTTACACTGAATGGTATTACAGTATATTATATTCTTCCCAAGTGCTTAACACAGTGTTCTTCATACACTAGGCAATCGATGTCTTTTTTTAGTGGTATTAGTTAAGTGCTAAGATCAGTTTCAGTTAAACCCTGCTATATGTCTGGGGGAATGAGCATGCCCAGGAAATGAGAGACCCTGAACTAATAATAGTAATAATAATTGTGGCATTGGTCAAGTGCTTATTATGTGACAGATACTGTATTAAGCACTAAAGAAGGTGCAAGCTAATCACATTGAATACAATCTATATCTCACATGGTCTCACAGTCATAACCCCAATTTTACAGATGAGGTAACTGAGGGACAGAAAGGTAAAGTGACTTGCTCAAGGTCACACAGCAAACAAGTGGTGGAGCTAGGGTTAGAACCCAGGTCCTCTGTCTCCCAGGCCTTAGCTCTTTCCACTAGGCTGCACTGCTTCTAGTTCTCTCTCTGCCTTATCCTATGAGCCCCATGTAGGACAGGTGCCTTATCTGACCTGATTGATTTGATACTACCTCAGGGCATAGGACAATGCTGAACATATAGCAGTCTCTTAACAAATACCATTGAAATAAGTAAACAAATTAATGCCACTGATTGACTGATTGATCCACTAGAATCCGGACCCTGATGTGTTAACAAGATCATTTTCTTCCTTAGAGCAATTTTCATGGCAAATTCAATGGATTAAGTCAGTATCTGGCACACAGTAAGAGATTAACAAATACCATTAAAAAAAGTTTGAGGGAAATCATTCATTCAATTGTATTTATTGACCACTTACTGTGTGCAGAGCACCGTACTAAGGGCTTGGGAAATACATGTCGGCAACATATAGAGACGGTCCCCACCCAACAACGGGCTCACAGTATAGAAGGCGGAAGACAGACAACAAAACAAAACATGTAGACAGGTGTCAAAATCGTCAGAAGAAATAGAATTATAGCTACATGCACATAATTAACAAAATAAATAGAATAGCAAATATGTCCAAGTAAAATAAATAGAGTAATAAGTCTGTACAAATATATATAAAAGTGCTGTGGGGAGGGGAAGGAGGTAAGGCAGGAGTGTTGGGGAGGAGGAGAGTAAAAAAGGGGCTCAGTCTCGGAAGGCCTCCTTGAGGAGGTGAGCTCTCAGTAGGGCTTTGAAGGGAGGAAGAGATCTAGGTTGGCGGATGTGTAGAGGAAGGGCATTCCAGGCCAGGTGAAGGACGTGGGCCAGGGGTCGATGGTGGGACAGGCGAGAACGAGGTACAGTGAGGAGGCTAGTGGCAGAGGAGCAGAGGGTGCAGGCTGGGCTGTAGAAGGAAAGAAGGGAGGTGAGGTAGGAGGGGGAGAGGTGATGGAGAGCCTTGAAGCCGAGAGTGAGGAGTTTTTGCCTGATACGTAGGTTGATTGGTAGCCACTGGAGATTTTTGAGGAGGGGAGTAACATGCCCAGAGCGTTTCTGCACATAGATGAGCCGGGCAGGAGCGTGAAGTGTAGATGGATGTGGGGAGAGACAGGAGGATGGGAGATCAGAGAGGAGACTGATGCAGTAATCCAGTCGGGATCGGATGAGAGCTTGAAAGAGCAGGGTAGTGGTTTGGATGGAGAGTAAAGGGCGGATCTTGGCGATATTGCGGAGGTGAGACCGGCAGGTTTTGGTGACAGATTGGATGTCAGGGGTGAACGGGAGAGCAGAGTCGAGGATGACATCAGGTTTGTGGGCTTGTGAGACGGGAAGGATGGTAGTGCTGTCAATAGTGATGGGAAAGTCACGGAGGAGGGCAGGGTTTGGGAGGGAAGATAAGAAGTTCAGTCTTGGACATATTGAGTTTTAGATGGCGAGCAGACATCCAACTGGAGATGTCTTGAAGGCAGGAGGAGACACGAGCCTGAAGGGAGGGAGAGAGAGCAGGGGCAGAGATGTAGATTTGGATGTCATCAGCATAGAGATGATAGTTGAAGCTGTGGGAGCGATTGAGATCACCAAGGGAGTGAATGTAGATAGAGAACAGAAGGGGACCAAGAAGTGACCCCTGAGGAACCCCTACAGTAAGGGGATAGGAGGGGGAGGAGGAGCCAGCAAAAGAGACTGAGAATGAACGGCCGGAGAGATAAGAGGAGAACCAGGAGAGGACAGAGTCTGTGAAGCCAAGGTTGGATAGTGTGTTGAGGAGGAGGAGGTGGTCGACAGTGTCGAAGGCATCTGAGAGGTCGAGGAGAATTAGGATAGAGTAGGAGCTGTTGGATATGGCAAGCAGGAGGTCATTGGTGACTTTTGAGGGGGCAGTTTCGGTGGAATGTGGGGGACAAAAAACAGATTGGAGGGGGTCGAGGAGAGAGTTGGCGTTGAGGAATTCGAGGCAGCGGATGTAGATGGCACGTTTAAGGAGTTTGGAAAGAAATGGTAGGAGGGAGATAGGGCGATAACTAGAAGGGGAGGTGGGGTCAAGAGAGGGGTTTTTTTAGGATGGGGAGACGTGTGCATGTTTTAAGGCAGAGGGGAAGGAACCAGTGGAGAATGAGCAGTTGAAGATGGAAGTTAAGGAGGGGAGGAGGGACGGAGCGAGAGATTTCATAAGATGAGAGGGAATGGGGTCAGAAGCACAGGTGGCCGCAGTAGCACTTGAGAGGAGGGAGGGGATACCATCTGAGGATACTGCTGGGAAGGATGGGAGAGTAGCAGAGACCGTTGAGAGCCGGGGTGTTGGAGAAGGGGGAGGAGTGACTTTGGGGAGGTCAGACCTGATGGATTTAATTTTATTAATGAAGTAGGAGACCAGATCTTTGGGGGTGAGAGAAGGAGGAGGGGGAGGAACAGGGGGCCTGAGAGGGGAGGTAAATGCACGGAAGAGCTAATGGGGATGTTGGGCATGGGTGTCAATAAGGGAGGAGAAATAGTTTTGCCTGGCAGAGGGGAGGGCAGTGTTAAGGCAGGAAAGGGTAAACTTGAAGTGAACGAGGTTGGCATGGTGTTTAGACTTTCGCCAGCAGCGTTCAGCAACTCGAGCATAAGAGGGAAGGAGGCGGACAGTGGCAGTGATCCAGGGCTGTGGGTTAGTGGTACTAGAGCGGCGAAGAGAAAGGGGAGTGAGGGAGTCAAGCTGAGTAGAGAGGGTAGAGTTGAGAGCAGTAATCTGATCAAGTCCATGGGTAGAGAGGAAAGGGAGGCGAGGTGGGATGTGAGGCGCTCAGAAAGATGGATGGGGTCGAGAGAGTGGAGGTCTCTGTGAGGTAGTATTATAGATTTACAGGGGAGAGGAGTGTGAGTGAGGAGGCAGGTTAGAAGGTTATGATCAGAGAGAGGGATTTCAGAGTTGGTGAGGGTGGAGAGTATAATGCTTGAGACATAGTACACACTTAACAAACACCACAGTTGTTGTTGTATGATTTATAACATATAATAATGTATATATTTGTATTATAATGCTTATAAAATACTCTAGGTATCTTAATGATTTTCAAATTGTAAAGTAAGGAAACGGGGCAGGTTTGAGCCCAGGGAGAGGGATAGAAATAAGTTAAACTGGTCTCGAGAATGAGCTCTCACTGTGAGTAGGGAAAACATCTGTTAATTATGTTGCATTGTCCTCTCCCAATTGCTTAGTATAGTGCTCTGCACACATTACGCACTCGATAAATGCTATCCATTGATTGAATGTGGGCGGGGAACATGTCTACCAACTCCGTTGTATTGTATTCTCCCAGCCACATTAGTTTATTCAATAGTATTTATTGAGTGCTTACTGTGCGCAGAGCACTGCACTAAGCACTTGGAAAGTACAATTCAGCAAAAAACAGAGACAATCCCTGCCCACAGTGGACTCATAGTCTAGAAGGAGGGAGACAGACATCAAAACAAGAATACAGTTCAGTGCTCTACATACAGTAAGTGCTCAATAAAAAAGAATTGATTGATTGATTATGAGCAGGGAAGATGTCTGCCAACCATGTTGTATTGTACTCTCCCATGTACTTAGTATAGTGTTCAGCATTGATTAAGGTTCTCTTCTGGTTTGAGATGGGTTTAGGGATAAGGAGGAAGTTATAATTAAGGGTTGGCTTAGAGGAAGCATAAGACCAGTAATGACATATTCCCTGCCCACAAAGAGCTTAGACTTTGATCAATCCATCAATCAATGGTATTTATTGAGGGCTGACGTGGTGCAGAGCACTGTTCTAAGCACCAGGGAGAATACAATAGAGCAGAACTGGTAGGCAAGTTCCCTGCTCGCAAGCTTACAGTCAAAAGAGGGAGGCAGAAAATAATGAAAATAAAGGAAAGTGGAGATAGACATAGACGTCTTTACAGCACAGCAATCTGGAGAGGTGGCTGTGCAATGGAGTAAAGCAATGAACATGCCGAAGAGGAGTATCAGTCGTTCCATGATGTATAGAAATGGTGGGTGGGTTTGTCTGCCTGAGAGTTAACTGGTAAAAGCTCGTTGGAGGAGACGGGCTTTTGTGCGGAAATTAGAAAGTGGAAGGAATGTGTTCTGTCAGGAGACGCAGCATGATGTAGTTGATAAACCACGTGTCTGGGAATCAGAAGGTGATGGGTTCTAATCCCGGCTCCGCTGTCTGCTCTGTGACCTTGGGCAAGTCACCTCACTTCTCTGGGCCTCCGTTATCTCATCTGGAAAATGGAGGTTGAGCCCCTGAGCCCCACGTGGGACCAACCTGATTTTCCTGTATCTGCCCCAGCGCTTAGTAGAGTGACTTGCACATAGTAAGCACTTAGCACATACCATAGTAGTTATCTGAAGGGGTGGGAGCTCTAAACTGGGGCACAGCCCGAGAGAGGGAAGAGATATGGGAGTAATGATATTGAAGCAGAGCTAGAAGAGTGGCCAGGGATGAATTAAAGGAATATGACCAATGTCACCGTGAAGACAGAATTCCTGTTCCTGGGATCCTCGAAAGTCTGGGAGCTGCAGCTTGTCCATGCCTCGCTGTTCCTCTTAGTCTATCTGGCGGCCCTGATAGGGAATCTCATCTTTGTCCACATAAAGTGCTCATAAAATTCCATTGACTGATTGATTGATTAATATCGGTATCATCCTCTAGATTGTAAACTCATTGTGGGCAGGGAATGTGTCTGCCAACTCAGTTATACTGTACTCTCCCAAGTGCCTAGTACAGTGCTCTGTATGTGGAAAGAGCTCAATAAATACCATTGATTGATTGAGTGATCGATTGATTAATGTCTATCCCCCTCTAGCCTGTAAGCTCACTGTGGACAGAAAACCTGTTTACCAGCTCTGTATTACTGTGCAATACCAGGCACTAGTACAATGCTCTGCACATGGTAATAGCTCAATAAAGACCATGGATCGATTGACTGATTAAAAAGATGGCTACCGCACTTAGCACAAAAGATGTGCTCAATCAATTGCAATGATGGACTACTGGTTGGATGAAGAAATGGATGAATGGATAGATGGTTGGATGAGAGGAGGTGGATCTGAGCAGTTGGATGGGATCTGTATCCATCTTTTACTCCCCTTCTTCCAACGGTCGTACCTACCCTAAGAGTGCGCCTTGTTCTCCACCTCTTCAAAGTTTACTGAAGGACATCTCCTCCAAGAGGCCTTCCCTGACTAAGTCTTCTTTTCCTTTTCTTCCACTCCCTTCTGCCGTGCCCTGACTTGCTGTCTCTATTCATCCTCCTCCGAGTCCCACATGATTTATGCCCACATCCATAATTTATTTATTCATATTAAGGCCTGCTCCCACTCCAGACCGTAAGCTCACTGTGGGCAAATAATATGTCTGTTATATTGTTATGCTATACTCTCCCAAGTGCATAGTACAGTGCTCTGCACACCGTAAGCACTCAATAAACACGATTGACTGACTCCTAAATTTTTTTATTAGTAACATCAACATCATCCTCTGTCAAAAATATTTATTGAGCACTTACTACGTGCAGAGCACTCTACTAAAATGTTGGGAGAGTACAATACAACAAACTCGGCCAGCACGCTTCCTGTCCATAACAAACTAGCAGTCTAGAAAGCCACACAATTGAATATTTGGCCAGCACACTGGATAAAATCGCCCAGACATGGGACAGTTGGGAGGCTGAAATGTATTGGATATCATATCAGGATACTATAGGCTATCCTTTGTCTGAGGCTTCAGGGAGTATCTCTCAATGGCATAGCTCTAAGCTTCATTGGTATATGCAAACTTTCCCACCACGGTAAGGCATTGATTCGTAGGAGAACTTCCGTTCAGAAGAATTGATGATAGTGCCGGGGTTTTTCCCAAAATCAGCCATGCTCTCTCATCCCTGACAATCACGTTCCTGCTGAAAATGTTTTTGACATACAGGAACCACTGAGAGCCAAACTGACTATAGCATCGTGCCGATGCTCGGTTGTAACATCCAAGCCTGGCGGGCAGTTGCCATGGTAGCCAGGGTGGTGATGCTGGAGGAAGGAGTGCTGTGTCGGTGATGGGGCCACTGGTGGATACAGCACGGGCCTGGGAGTCAGAAGGATGTGGGTTCTAGTCCCGAATCCCTCAAAAGTCTTTGATGTGACCTTGGGCAAATCACTTCACTTTCCTGTGCCTCTGCTACCCCATATGCAAAATGGTGATGAGTGTGAGCCCCATGAAAGACAAGGACTGTGTCCAACCTGATTAACTTGTATCTAACCCAGCGCTTAGAACAGTGCTTGGCACACAGTAACAGCTTAATATGTACCAAAATCATTTATGATTTCTTGTTACTGGCAAGCCATTCCCCTCCTACAAGCCTGTCCTGTTTGGGGTATGGTCTTGGTCTGAACTGCTCTCTCCCCACCTTGTAGTCTGTGAGCCCGTTGTGGGCAGCGATTGTCTCTGCTGCCGAATTGTACTTTCCAAGCGCTTAGTGCAGTACTCTGCACACATTAAGCTCTCAATAAATACGATTGAATGAATGAATGAACTCTAACCTGTTCCACGAGGGCGAGAATCTCCCCAGAATGGCTCCATCTCTGGCTTCATACTTCTGGTTCCATCCTGCCTCTCCACACCAGCTCACTCTCACCAGGGCAGCTGGGACTGGCGGGGGGCACTGACCTCCTCTGGACTGGGCTGGTCTCCTCTTTCTCCTCGGATTCCTGGTTTCGGTGAGCCAAAAAGCAACCTCCAAGAACCCTCTGCCACTTTCTGCTCTCCCATGGATGCTGACGTGCTCCCCAGGCAGGCCCTGTCCCCGTAGATAAAGCAGTTGCTGCTCCGAGGGGGATCCTTGGAGGACCGGCTTGGGCTGCTGTGGAGGGACCTCGTTGGCCAGGCGACGCGAGAACCCTCTGGAGATAAGGACCTGGCACTCTTAACTGCAGCAATGGTCCTGGCCCGTGATATTCCCATGGTAATAACAGCATCTTCTTCTATTCATTCATTCATTCATTCATTCACTCGTATTTGATCTTCTATGTGAAGATCACTGTATTAAGCACTTGGGAAGTACAAGTTGGCAACATATAGAGACGGTCCCTACCCAACAGTGGGCTCACAGTCTAGAAGACTACATGCAGACTACATACTACTTCTACATAGGTATACCTGTATCCAGAGAGACAGAGAGACAGAGAGAGAGTGATATGCTTCTGAATAGGAGAAGCAGCATGATTTAGTGGAAAGAACCTGGACCTGAGAATCCCAGCTCTCCCGAATGCTTCCCGGGTCACCTTGTGCAAGTCACTTCACTTCTCTGGGCCTCATGTTCCTCATCTGTAAAATAGAGATGCAATATGAGTACTCCCCCCTGCATAGGCAGTTCATGCGGGATAGTGATTGTGTGAAACCTGATTAATTTGTATCTGTCCCAGCGCTTAGATAGAACAGTGCTTGACACGAAGTAAGTGCTCAACAAATACCATATAAAAATAGAATAGATCTTCATATCCTCACTGGGGGAGTATGATTAGTTAATCAGAGTAGACAATGGAGAATCATAGCCCTCAGCACAGAGGTAGGGAGTGACAGATTGGCAAGCTAGTCAATGTGTGGAGAAAAGAAGCAGCTTGGCCTAGTGGAAAGAACCCAGGCCTGGGAGTCAGAGAACCTGGATTCTAATCCTGACTTCACTGCTCATCTGCTGTGTGACCTTGGGCAGGTCACTTCATTTCCCAGTGCCTCAGCTACCCCTCTGAGGGACTGAGAGTCCCATGTAGGCTAGGGACTGTATCCAACGTGATAATCATGTAACTAGCCCAGCATTTAGCCACATGTTAGCTAGGTGACCTTGAACAAGTCACTTTACTTCTCCTATGCATCAGTCACCTTATCTATCAAATGGGGATTAAATCTTATGCCCTCGTTACTTAGACTCTGAGCCCCATGTGGACAAGGACTACACCCAACCTAATTATTCCTTCATTCATTCATTCGATCATATTTATTGAGCACTTATTTTGTGCAGAGCACTGTACTAAGCACTTGGAAAGTACATTTCAGCAACAAAGACAGACATTCCCTGCCTACAACGGGCTCACAGTCTAGAAGTGGGAAGATGGGCATCAAAACAAGTAAACAAGCATCAGTAGCATCAATATAAGTAATTCGGATTATAGATCTATGCACATCATTAATGTAAATAAATAGAAGGATATGTACAAATATACACATGTGCTGTAGCAGTGGGGCAGGTAGAGCAAAGGGAGTGAGTCGGAGTGATGGGGAGGGGAGCAGAGGAAAAGAGGGGCTTAGCTTGGTATTAGCTTGTATCCACTCCATCAAGTAGCTCAGTGGCTGGTACAAAATAAGGTACAAAATAAGCGTGTAACCAATACCTTTAAAAAATGTCCTCACTGGTTTCTGAAAGGATTCAACCTCCTCCTAGCTGGGTCTACAAAAGCCTGCATAACCACAGAGGTGGTCCAAAAGTGCTGAAGAGGTAATTTAATCAATCATTAAATCTGTAGCATTTATTGCACACTTCAGGTGTGCAGAGTCCAATGGTAAGATCTTTAAGGGAGTACGATAGACTATCAAGATATAAACCCTCTCCTGAATCTAGAAGGGGGAAACAGACACTAATGTTACAGACAGAAGGAAGAAGGAAAAGTAAGTGCTTAAATTAAAGGGTATGTAAAAAATAATTCAGAGGTATTACCTGAGTGCTTATTATTTGCAGAGCAGTGTACTAAGGGCTTGAGTAGGGAGTAAAATACAGCGGAATTAGCAGACACATTCCCTGATAATGACAAACTTAAGAAATCTTTAGAAAAGCAAAGGAAGTTAGTGGGTGTGATAGGGACAGAAGAGAAATGAATGGGGAAATCTCCTGGATGATGATGATGATGTTGATGATGATGATGATGATGATGATGATGATGATGATGATGATGATGATGATGATATTTGGCAAGCGCTTACTATATGCCAAGCACTGTTCTAAGCACTGGGGTAGATACAAGGTCATCAGGTTGTTCCACGTGCGACTCACAGTCTTAATCCCCATTTTACGGATGAGGTAACTGTGACAGAGTGAAGTTAAGTGGCTTCCCCAAGGTCACACAGCAGACAAGTGGCAGAGGCGGGATTAGAATTTACGTCCCCTGACTGCCAGACCCGTGCTCTTTCCCCTAAGCCATGCCATTTCTCAAGGTGGGATGGGATGAGATTTCAGAAGGATTTTGAAGATGGGGAGAACAGAGGCCTGGTGGGGTTATCAATCAATCAATAAAAAAATTATATTTATTGAGTGTTTACAAAGCTCAGAGCACTGAAGTACACACTTGGAATAGTAAATATAACAGAGTTGGTAGGCCCGATCCCTGTCCACGATAAGCTTACCGTTTATAAGGGGAGACAGATATTAATATAAATAAATAAATGACGGATAAAGACGTAAGTGCTGTGTAACCGATGAAGGGTGAATAAAAGGAGCAAATTCAAGTGCAAGGGTGACCGAGAAGGGAGTGTATTGAACGGGGAGGAAGTTCCTGGCAGGAGTAATGGCAAGAGCCTGATGGCTGTTACAATCTCTGTGATCCGGGGCTCCCCTCCCAGCTCAGGGATCAGAAATGGGATTTGTTAAGCACTTACAGTGTGTCAAACACCCTTCTAAGTGCTGGGGTAAATACAAGTGAATTAGGTTGGCACGGCCCTTTTCACACATGGGGCTCACCAACTACGTAGGAGGGATAACAGAAGACCAGAGGCACAGAAAAGTGAAGTGGATTTTCCAAGGTCACACAGCAACGTGGAGGAGCTGATATTGGAATCCAGGTCCTCTGACTCCCAGGCCGATGATGTATCCATGAGACCATGCTACCTCTCACTCCTCAACTTTACAGACTTCATCCTTCACCCCACCTTCTCACCAACTTGGTTCAAGCTTGATCTTGTCAACTCTAATCACTGTAAATGTTTCCTATTATTGTATTCCATCCACAAGGAATCGGTGTTGCTACATTCCAGCAGCAGTAAGAAATTATAAGTGTAATCAATCAATCGGTCAGTCATTCAAAAGTGTCTACTGAGTGCTTTTTATGTACAAAACACTGTACTAAATGCTTGGGAGAGTTAATACAACAGTATTGTGGGAGTGAGCTCTTAAAGTCATAGAAGCAACATCTCCTTGTAAGTAGAGCACGGTCTTGGAAGTCAGAGGACTTGGGACTGATTACCTTGTATCCCCCAGCGCTTAGAACAGTGCTTTGCACATAGTAAGCCCTTAATAAATGCCATTATTATTATTATTCCCGATCCGCCACTCATCAGCTGGGTGACTCTGGGCGAGTCACTTAATTTCTCTGGGCCTTAGTTACCTCATCTGTAAAATGGGGATTAAGACAGTAAGCCCCACGTGGGACAACCTGATTTCCTTGTATCTACCCCAGTGCTTAGAATAGTGCTTGACACATAGTAAGCACTTAACAAATACCATTATTATTATTATTATTATTATTATTATTAATTTCATCACCTCCACCTGTCTGCTATGTGACCCTGGGTAATTCACTTCACTTTTCTGTGCCTCTGTGCTAAAACTACACCCCAGCTCACACTCTTTAGTCCCTTGTAATAATAAGAATAATTGTAGCATTTGTTAAGCACTTATTATGTACAAGGCACTGTATTGAGTGCTGGAGTGGATACAAGCAAATTGGGCACAGTCCCTGTCCCACATGGGGCTCATAGTCTTAATCCCCATTTTACAGATGAGGTAACTGAGGCACAGAGAAGTGAAATGACTTGCCCAAGGTCTCATAGAAGACAAGTAACAAAGGCAGGATTAGAACCCAGGTACTTCTGACTCCCATGCTCATGCTTTATCCATTAGGCAGTGCTGCCTTCAAGCCAACCTACTTACTCTCCTTTGCCGTCCTATTTTCCGCTGCTGGTATCTCGCTCACAGTTTCTTATCCAGGCTCTATTATCAATCAATCAATCAATCAATCGTATTTATTGAGCGCTTACTATGTGCAGAGCACTGTACTAAGCGCTTGGGAAGTACAAATTGGCATCACATAGAGACAGTCCCTACCCAACAGTGGGCTCACAGTCTAAAAGGGGGAGACAGAGAACAGAACCAAACATACCAACAAAATAAAATAAGTAGGATAGAAATGTACAAGTAAAATAAATAAATAAATAGATAAATAGAGTAATAAATATGTACAACCATATATACATATATACAGGTGCTGTGGGGAAGGGAAGGAGGTAAGACGGGAGGATGGAGAGGGGGAGAGGAAAGAAGGGGCTCAGTCTGGGAAGGCCTCCTGGAGGAGGTGAGCTCTCAGCAGGGCCTTGAAGGGAGGAAGAGAGCTAGCTTGGCGGATGGGCAGAGGGAGGGCATTCCAGGCCCGGGGGATGACGTGGGCCGGGGGTCGATGGCGGGACAGGCGAGAGCGAGGTACAGTGAGGAGATTAGTGGTGGAGGAGCGGAGGGTGCGGGCTGGGCAGTAGAAGGAGAGAAGGGAGGTGAGGTAGGAGGGGGCGAGGTGATGGAGAGCCTTGAAGCCCAGGGTGAGGAGTTTCTGCTTGATGCGCAGATTGATCGGTAGCCATTGGAGGTTTTTGAGGAGGGGAGTAATATGTCCAGAGCGTTTCTGGACAAAGATAATCCGGGCAGCAGCATGAAGTATGGATTGAAGTGGAGAGAGACACGAGGATGGGAGATCAGAGAGAAGGCTAGTGCAGTAGTCCAGACGGGATAGGATGAGAGCTTGAATTAGCAGGGTAGCGGTTTGGATGGAGAGGAAAGGGCGGATCTTGGCAATGTTGCGGAGCTGAGACCGGCAGGTTTTGGCGACGGCTTGGATGTGAGGGGTGAATGAGAGAGCGGAGTCGAGGATGACACCAAGGTTGCGGGCTTGTGAGACGGGAAGGATGGTAGTGCCGTCAACAGAGATGGGAAAGTCAGGGAGAGGACAAGGTTTGGGAGGGAAGACAAGGAGCTCAGTCTTCGACATGTTGAGCTTTAGGTGGCGGGCGGACATCCAGATGGAGATGTCCTGAAGGCAGGAGGAGATGCGAGCCTGGAGGGAGGGGGAGAGAGCAGGGGCAGAGATGTAGATCTGGGTGTCATCAGCGTAGAGATGATAGTTGAAGCCGTGGGAGCGAATGAGGTCACCAAGGGAGTGAGTGTATATTGAGAACAGAAGGGGACCAAGCACTGAACCTTGGGGAACCCCCACAGTAAGAGGATGGGAGGGGGAGGAGGAGCCTGCAAAAGAGACTGAGAAAGAACGACCGGAGAGATAAGAGGAGAACCAGGAGAGGACGGAGTCTGTGAAGCCAAGGTCAGATAACGTGTTGAGGAGAAGGGGGTGGTCCACAGTGTCAAAGGCAGCTGAGAGGTCGAGGAGGATTAGGACAGAGTATGAGCCGTTGGATTTGGCAAGCAGGAGGTCATTGGTGACCTTTGAGAGGGCAGTTTCCGTGGAATGAAGGGGACGGAAGCCAGACTGGAGGGGGTCGAGGAGAGAGTTGTTGTTGAGGAATTCTAGGCAGCGCGTGTAGACAACTCGTTCAAGGAGTTTGGAAAGGAATGGTAGGAGGGATATGGGACGATAACTAGAAGGTGAGGTGGGGTCAAGAGAGGGTTTTTTTAGGATGGGAGAGACATGGGTATGTTTGAAGGCAGAGGGGAAGGAACCAGTGGAGAGTGAGCGGTTGAAGATGGAAGTTAAGGAGGGGAGAAGGGATGGAGCGAGAGATTTCATAAGATGAGAGGGAATGGGGTCAGAAGCACAGGTGGCCGGAGTAGCACTTGAGAGGAGGGAGGAGAGTTCCTCTGAGGATACCGCTGGGAAGGATGGGAGAGTATCAGAGAGTGTTGAGAGCCGGGGGGTTGGAGAAAGGGGGGAAGAGACTTTGGGGAGGTCGGACCTGATGGATTTAATTTTGTTAATGAAGTAGGAGGCCAGATCGTTGGGGGTGAGGGAAGGAGGAGGGGGAGGAACCGGGGGCCTGAGAAGGGAGTTGAATGTACGGAAGAGCTGGCGGGGGTGATGGGCATGGGTGTCAATAAGGGAGGAGAAATAGTTTTGTCTGGCAGAAGAGAGGGCTGAGTTAAGGCAGGAAAGGATAAACTTGAAGTGAACGAGGTTGGCATGGTGTTTAGACTTTCGCCAGCAGCGTTCAGCAGCTCGAGCATAAGAGCGAAGGAGGCGGACAGTGGCAGTGATCCAGGGCTGTGGGTTAGTGGTGCGAGAGCGGCGAAGGGAAAGGGGAGCGAGCGAGTCTAGCTGAGTAGAAAGGGTAGAGTTGAGAGCAATAATCTGATCATCAAGACTGGGTAGAGAGGAGAGGGTGTCGAGGTGGGGTGTGAGGCGCTCCGAAAGATGGGTGGGGTCCAGAGAGCGGAGATCTCTGTGAGGGAGTAATACGGATTTACAGGGGAAAGGAGTGTGAGTGAGGAGGCAGGTGAGAAGATTATGATCAGAGAGAGGGATCACAGAGTTGGTGAGGGTGGACACAGTGCAGCGGTAGGAGATGATGAGGTCGAGGGTATGACCAAGTTGGTGAGTGGGTGAGGTGGGGTGGAGGAAGAGGTTGGCAGCGTCAAGGAGAGATAGAAGGCGGGCGGCAGAGGAGTCGTTAGGGATATCCATGTGGATATTGAAGTCTCCGAGGATCAGAGTGGGCATGGAGAAGGAGAGAAGGAATGTGAGGAAGGGGTCAAAGTCGTAAAAGAAGTTGGAAGTGGGGCCTGGAGGGCGGTAGATGACGGCTACAAGAATCTGGAGGGGGTGGTAGAGGCGAATAATGTGGGCTTCAAAGGAAGGGAAGGAAAGGGAAGGGGGAGGAGGGATAGTGCGAAAGCGACATTGGGGGGCGAGAAGGAAACCGACACCTCCTCCTTTTCCGGTGAGTCTGGGGGAGTGGGAGAAGAAGAGGCCTGCACTGGAGAGAGCAGCAGAAGAGACCGTGTCTACTGTGTGACCTTGGTCAAGTCACTTAACTTCTATGTGCACCAGTTCCCTCTGCAAAAACGGGGATTCGATTCCTGTTCTTGCTCCTACTGTGAGACCTATGTGGGATCTGATTATCTTGTATCCATTCCAGTACTTATTGCAGTGCTTAGCACATAGTAAGCACTTACGAAATACCACAGTTATTATTACAAGCCCCCATTTTCCTCCCAGACTAAGCCCCCCTTTTCCTCAGTTCCTCCTCCTCTCTGCATCATCCCATCTCTCTCCCTTTGCTTTCCCCCCCCCGCCCCACACATAGCACATAGCACATAAGTACATAGCACTTATGTATATATGTACACATCTATAATTGTATTTATTCATATTAATACCTTTTTACTTGTTTTGTTCTGTATATATCTGTAATTCTATTTATTTCTACTGATACCTGTTTACTTGGTTTGTTGTATAGCTCAGCTCTTCTAGACTCTGAGCCCATTGAGGACAGGGATTGTCTGTTTTTATTGGTGAACTGTACTTTCCAAGCACTTAGTACTGTTCTCTGCACACAGTAAGTGCTCAATAAATAATAGAATGAATTAATTAATTGCCTGCTCAGAATCTTGTACCACCTATAAAGGTGAGTACTCACAAATCCCCTAAGCATTTGTGTAAATACTGTATTTATTTTACTATTTACATAGTAAAATAATTCCTTTTCTTTCTTCTTCTTGTCTGTAGTTTATTCTGGAGGCTTTTTCCCCTATTAGATTGTAAGTTTGTTGAAGGCAGGGAGTGTGTCTTCTAACTTTTTGTATTCTCCCAAGTGCTTAGAATAGTGCTCTGCACATAGTCAGAGTCTAATAAATAGCACTGATTGACTGATTGATCATGCCTACGACTTCCACTGTTCTATTCAATCAATTAATCAATCAATCGTATTTATTGAGCGATTACTGTGTGCAAAGCACTGTATTAAGCGCTTGGTAAGTACAAGTTGGCAACATATAGAGACAGTCGATACCCAACAGTGGGCTCACAGTCTAGAAGGGGGAGACAGAGAACAAAACAAAACATATTAACAAAATAAAATAAATAGAATAGATATGTACGAGTAAAATAAATAAATAGAGTAGTAAATACGCACAAACATATATACATATATACAGGTGCTGTGGGGAAGGGAAGGAGGTAATGCTGGGGGTGCAGAGGTGGAGGAGGGGGAGAGGAAGGAGGGGGCTCAGTCTGGCAACGCCTCCTGGAGGAGGTGAGCTCTCAGTAGGGCCTTGAAGGGAGGAAGGGAGCTAGCTTGGCGGATGCTGAGAGGGAGGGCATTCGAGGCCAGGGGGATGACGTGGACCGGGAGTCGACGGTGGGACAGGCGAGAACGAGGCACGGTGAGGAGATTAGCGGCAGAGGAGCAGAGGGTGGGGGATGGGCTGTAGAAGGAGAGAAGGGAAGGGAAGAAGAAGGGGGCGAGGTGATGGAGAGCCTTGAAGCCGAGGGTGAGGAGTTTCTGCCTGATGCGCAGGTTGATTGGTAGCCACTGCAGATTTTTGAGGATTCAACCACCTACTACACTGCTCAGGCTCAGTTGTTTCACAATAATTGCTACTGAGTAGTAGACAGCGAACATGCTTAACAACTCTGTTATACTGTCCTCTACCAAGCGCTTAATATAGTGTTCTGCATATAGTAAGCACATACTGAATATAATTAATTGATGGATTAATTGATTCCTTTGGGAAAATTTGGGTAACTCACGCTTGGGTACAAAGGTCAGGTCCCTTACCAATATTGGGATCATTCAAGTCAGAAAAAAAAGGTTTTCTCCCCAATATGGAAGCCATTCCCTCCAAGGATCCTCCCCAGGGCGGTCATCCTGTTTCGGTTCCTCAGGCCGTAGATTAGGGGGTTGAGGGCGGGGGGCATCACGGTGTAGAACAAGGACACCAGCAGGTCCAGGGTCGGGGAGGTGTCTGATGGTGGCTTGAGCTTATTAATTAATTCATTCATTCAATCGTATTTATTGAGCGTATTGAGCGCTTAATGTGAGCAGAGAACTGTACTAAGCGCTTGGGAAGTACAAGTCGGCAACATATAGAGACAGTCCCTACCTAACAACGGGCTTACAGTCTAGAAGGGGGAGACAGAAAACAAAACAAAACATGTAGACAGGGGTAAAAATCGTCAGAACAAATAGAATTATAGCTATATGCACATCATTAACAAAGTAAGTATAGTAAATATGTATAAGTAAAATAAATAGAGTGATAAATCTAAACCTACGCAAATAGAGTGATTATATATATATATATGTATATATATACATATATATATACATATATATATGCGCTATGGGGAGGGGAAGGAGGTAGGGCGGTTCGGATGGGGAGGAGGAGAGGAAAAAGGGGGCTCAGTCTGCGAAGGCCTCCCAGACGAAGTGAGGTCTCAGTAGGGCTTTGAACGGAGGAAGAGAGCTACCTTTGTGGATGTGTGGAGGGAGTGCATTCCAGGCCAGGGGAAGGACGTGGGCCAGGGGTCGATGGCGGGACAGGCGAGAAAGAGGTACAATGAGGAGGTTAGCCGCAGAGGAACAGAGGGTGCGGGCTGGGCTGTAGAAGGAGAGAAGGGAGGTGAGGTAGGAGGGGGCGAGGTGATGAAGGGCCTTGAAGCCGAGAGTGAGGAGTTTTTGTTTGATTCGTAGGTTGACAGGCAGCCACTGGAGATTTTTGAGGAGGGGAGTAACATGCCCAGAGCGTTTCTTTACTGAAGTGGGGAGAGACAGGAGGATGGGATATTAGAGTGGAGGCTGATGCAATAATCCAGTCTGGATAGGATGAGAGATTGAATCACCAAGGTAGACGTTTGTTTGGAGAGGAAAGGGCGGATCTTGGCAATGTTGAGACTGTCAGGTTTTTGTGACGGATTGGATGTGTGGGGTGAGCGAGAAACCGGAGTTGAGGCTGACACCGTGACACTCCCACGGCTTCAACTATCATCTCTACGCTGATGACACCCAGATCTACATCTCTGCCCCTGCTCTCTCCCCCTCCCTCCAGGCTCGCATCTCCTCCTGCCTTCAGGACATCTCCATCTGGATGTCCGCCCGCCACCTAAAGCTCAACATGTCGAAGACTGAGCTCTTTGTCTTCCCTCCCAAACCTTGTCCTCTCCCTGACTTTCCCATCTCTGTTGACGGCACTACCATCCTTCCCGTCTCACAAGCCCGCAACCTTGGTGTCATCCTCGACTCCGCTCTCTCATTCACCCCTCACATCCAAGCCGTCGCCAAAACCTGCCGGTCTCAGCTCCGCAACATTGCCAAGATCCGCCCTTTCCTCTCCATCCAAACCGCTACCCTGCTAATTCAAGCTCTCATCCTATCCCGTCTGGACTACTGCACTAGCCTTCTCTCTGATCTCCCATCCTCGTGTCTCTCTCCACTTCAATCCATACTTCATGCTGCTGCCCGGATTATCTTTGTCCAGAAACGCTCTGGACATATTACTCCCCTCCTCAAAAACCTCCAATGGCTACCGATCAATCTGCGCATCAAGCAGAAACTCCTCACCCTGGGCTTCAAGGCTCTCCATCACCTCGCCCCCTCCTACCTCACCTCCCGTCTCTCCTTCTACTGCCCAGCCCGCACCCTCCGCTCCTCCACCACTAATCTCCTCACTGTACCTCGCTCTCGCCTGTCCCGCCATCGACCCCCGGCCCACGTCATCCCCCGGGCCTGGAATGCCCTCCCTCTGCCCATCCGCCAAGCTAGCTCTCTTCCTTCCTTCAAGGCCCTGCTGAGAGCTCACCTCCTCCAGGAGGCCTTCCCAGACTGAGCCCCTTCTTTCCTCTCCCCCTCGTCCCCCTCTCCATCCTCCCGTCTTACCTCCTTTCCTTCCCCACAGCACCTGTATATATGTATATATGGTTGTACATATTTATTACTCTATTTATCTATTTATTTATTTATTTTACTTGTACATTTCTATCCTACTTATTTTATTTTGTTGGTATGTTTGGTTCTGTTCTCTGTCTCCCCCTTTTAGACTGTGAGCCCACTGTTGGGTAGGGACTGTCTCTATGTGATGCCAATTTGTACTTCCCAAGCGCTTAGTACAGTGCTCTGCACATAGTAAGCGCTCAATAAATACGATTGATTGATTGATTGATTGATTGTGGGCTTGTGAGACGGGAAGGATGGTAGTGCCATCTAGAGTGACGGGAAAGTCAGGGATTAGACAGGGTTTGGGAGGGAAGATAAGGAGTTCAGTCTTTGACAGGTCGAGTTTTAGATGGCGGGTAGACATCCAAATGGAGATGTCCTGAAGGCAGGAGGAGATACGAGCCTGGAGGGAGGGAGAAAGAACAGGGGCAGATATGTAGATGTGGGTGTCATCAGCGTAGAGATAATAGTTGAAGCCGTGGGAGTGAATGAGTTCACCAAGGGACTGAGTGTAGATAGAGAACAGAAGGGGACCAAGAACTGACCCTTGAGGAACCCCTACAGTAAAGGGATGGGGGGGGAGGAGGATCCCGCCAAGGATCCCCCCTTCTATACTGTAAGCCCTGAGTGGGCATAGATTGTCTTTCTTTAGTGCTGAATTGTATTTTCCAAGTACAGTGCTCCGCACAGAGTAAGCGCTCAATAAATATGATTGAATCAATGGATGAATGAATATCATTATTATTATTAATCTCAGCTCAAAAACCTATCTGCTCAGTGACTCGATATCTATCATTATTATCTTTTTAATGATTTTTGTTCAACATTTACAATGTGCCACGGACTGTACTAAGCTCTGAGTTAGGCACAAGATAATAAGGATGGACACAGCTCCTTTGCCATATGGGGCTCACATTCGTAATCCCCATTTTACAAATAAGGCAATTAAGGCACAGGGAAGTGAAGCGACTTGCCCAAGGTCGTGCAGAAGACAAGTTGCAGATCAGCTTCTTTCGATATCCAGGCCTGTGCTCTACCCACTAGACCATGCTTCTTCTCTTATCCCATCACTTTGTACTGTACTTGAAACATAGTAAACACTTAAGTACCATTAAAAAACAGTAAGGTTATAGCCTTTTCCTCTAGATCCTGCTTTCTCCCTGTGCAATTAAGTCCCAGGATAATAATAGTGCTGGCGCTTATTTGTTAAGCGCTTACTATGTGTAAAGCACTGTTCAAAGCTCTGAGAGGTACAAGGTAATCAGTTTGTCCCACATGGGGCTCACAGTCTTAGTTCCCAATTTACAGATGTGGTAACTGTGGCATAGAGAAGTTAAGTGACTCGCCCAAAGTCACATAGCTGACACGTTGTGGAACTGGGATTAGAACCCATGACCTCTGACTCCAAAGCCCTGAGCCACGCTGCTTCTCAAGATTTGTTCTATCTGGTCCTCTAATTGCTTCTGATTGTGGCCCATTTCCTGTAGCAATGATTTCTGGGTCATCCTCCTCCTCTACATCCCTACCCTCTTGGTCCTGGCTGACCTGTCTCTGTGAGACCACCACCAGCCCCACAGCAGCCTCTCAGCATCGTCTAACCACTACATCCTTGGTTTCCGGGATCTGTCCAATGTCTCTCTGCCCATCGCCCTTCTCCACCTTCTTTGTCTCTCCCATCGTCTCCTCTGCGCTTTGTGGCTTCCTGTCCCCATGCGTTGTTGGCATCAATCAATAAATCAATGGGTTTTTATTGAGCCCTTACTGTTTGCAGAACACTGTCCTAAGCACTTGAGAGAGTACAAGGCAAAGGATTTGGTAGAAATGATACTTGCCCTTCAGAGGAAGAGAGACATTAAGGTAGATCAGGGCTAGGGGAAATAGTAGATCATGAGACTATTTATCCGAGTATCGTGGGGCTGGGGTGAGTATCAAAGTCCTCAAGGGGTACACAGACAATTTCAGAATCGAAGCAGAAGGGAGTGCAGACAAGAGAAATGGGCTTCAGCCACGAACTTTCCTCAAGGCGGCCTTCATGTCAGGTTGTAGATGAGGAGGTTCAGGGTTGTAGATGAGGGTTGTAGATGAGGGGGTTCAGGGTGTGGAGCACCATGGTGTAGAACACGGACACCAACAGGTCCAGCGGCGAGGGGGAGTCTGATACGGGTTTCAGGTAGGTGAAGATTCCGGTCGAGATAAAAAGCGTGACAACAGCGTGGTGGAGCAGACAGGTGGAGAAGGCTTTGGCCCGACTCTCGATGGACGGGAACCTCAGCATGGCCAAGAAGATGATGACATAGGAGTTGACGATGGAGACGAAGGAGAAGAAACCAAAGCGGATACATCTAGCCACGCTGACGTCAACGACAATGTGCGTTTCTGAACAGGAGATCTTCAGTAAGAAAGGGACATTTTACAAGAACTGCTGGATCACGTTGGACTCACAGAAACTAAATGTGAACGCCCCTGCTGTGTATATCGCCCTGAACAGCCCCGCGCTGAGCCAGGAGGCGGCAGCCATCTTTCACAGGCCTCTCTATTCATGACTACGTCATAGTGCAAGGGGAGGCAGATGGCAGCATAGCGGTCGTAGGACATCTCCGTGAGGACGGACAGCTCTGAACCACTACATAGAACCCCCTGAAAGACCTGGGGATCTTCTGAAATAGATGGATCTGTTGATGATCAGGGAGTTAAGGATCGATTTTTGAATGGTGAAGGAGATGTAACAGATGTCGGGATTAGAACCCATGTCCTTTGACTCCCAAGCCCATGCTCTTTCCACTAAGCCACGCTTGGCTGACATGTCTTAACTGACCACCCTGCTTCTGTGTGTCCACTAGATCACAACTGTTATGTACCATGATGTGACGTAAGTTTATCTTGAGGACACATCAGGAAAAAATCTGTCTATTTAGTTGTTGTGTGTATCACCAGATGTTCTAGAGTGGTGTCTCAGACCGGATGGTCTGGTTTCTCTACATGTGTCTCAGATTTATAATTTCAATACTAGTGCTGAAACCCTAGGATGGCACATTTCCAAGGACGTGATAGAGGAATGCAATTACTCTAGCGTTAGGAGGGTCTTGATTTCCGCACTTACCCCCATACAGCCTGGAAGAAACAGTCCAATAAATAAGCCCTTAGCATAGCCTAACAACATCAGTCAGTGGTGTTTGAGTGCTTTCTGTGTGCAGAGAACTGTACTAAGCCCTTGGGAGAGTACAATAGAACACGTTGACATGATCCCTTCACTAAAGAATCTTACAATCTAGAGGTGGGATTATTATCATTATTTATAATTAAGTGCTGTTGAGTCAGCACTTATGTACATTCCAATCAATCAATCATGTTTATTGAGAGTTTACTGTATGAAGAGCACTGTACTAAGCGCTTGAGGAGGGTACAGTGTAACAGAGTTGGTAGACACATTCCCTACCCCCAAGGAGCTTAGTTAGAGTCCAGATGGGGAGACAGACATTGGTATAAACATACAAATTACATCAATGTACATAAATGCTGTGGGGCTGAGGGAGGGGTGAATAAAGTGTATTATATCCACGGACTTATTTGATTATAGTACATTATATTGTATTATATTATATAATAAATTACAATTCATGAATTACATCCAGAATTGATTTATTTACGTTTATGTCTAGTTCCCCCTCTAGACTAAAAGCACACTGTGGGCAGGGAACACATCTACATGTTCTGTTATACTGTAGAACAGTACTTGGCACATAGTAAGTGCTTAACAAACACCATAACTATTATCATTATTACTCTCCCAAAAGCTTAGTAGAGAACTCTGCACACATTAAAAGCTCCATAAATCAATCAATTGATCAGTGATAGGTGGTGGGTGCAGTTTGCTGGACTCACCTGTTTCTGCTGGGTAAATTCTGTAAGGTTCCAGCCTCAATTTGAACAGGTGTCTGGTGAAAAGAAGGATAACCCGTACCTGTATCTGACTGTTTGGGGGCCTCAAGCACAGGGGAAAGAATTTGGTCTTTATTACCCAGAAGCCTTCAGGGACACGGGGATTGGAATCTCTGGGCTGAGCCCAGAATGCATACCTATGTGGCCGTAGAGTATGCTGCAGTGGAAACAAAGGAAGGGGAGGGGTGGCATCAGCTTTCAAATCTCCCCCGGGTCCAAACTCCCCAGACTGTGGAAATGCGTGAGGAGGACGAAACGGTTGCAACAGTGACTGTGCTGTTCTTTTTTTATTTTACGGTCTTTATTAAGCGCTGAGTATTTTCCAGGCACTGTACTAAGTGCTGGGGTAGATACAAACTAATCAGATTTGACACAGTCCATGTCCCACATGGGGGTCTCATTTTAATCTACATTTAAAGATGAGGGAACTGAGGCTCCAAGAAGTGAAGTGACTTGCCCAAGGTGACTACCTTGGGTAGTACCCGGCGCCCCTCAGACGTGAGGAGAGTCGGTATAGAGGAGGAGGATGAAGTTACGGGCTCTGATTAGCCTATCCGGACTCTACACTTTATGGGGTGGGAAATGAGGGACTCAGTGGGGCAGTCTACTGGAAAGGACCCTGGAATGGCCCTTCTAGACTGTGAGCCCATTGTTGGTTAGGGACCGTCTCTATACGTTGCCGATTTATACTTCCCAAGCGCTTAGTACAGTGCTCTGCACACAGTAAGCGCTCAAATATAAACGACTGAATGAATGAATGGGAGGATTAGTTTGGCTTCTTGCCAGCTATAACCTGGGACAAGTTAATTAGCCTTTCCATACCTCGGTTTCTTCAACTGTACTCTCCTAAGAATTTAGTCATTCAGTAAGTCAAGCAGCTGGGAGAGTTCCATATAATAATAATAGTAATAATTCTGGCATTTGTTAAGTGCTTACGATGTTCCAGACACTTTAGTGGATACAAGGAAATTGGGTTGGACACAGTCCCTTGTCCGACATGGGGCTCACAGTCTCAATCCCCATTTTATAGATGAGGTAACTGAGGCACAGAGAAAATAAGGGACTTGCTCAAGGTCACAAGCAGACAAGTGACAGAGCCGGAATTAGAACCCATGATCTTCTGACTCCCAGGCCTCTGTTCTATCCCCTGTGCCATGCTGCTTCTCCTGTGAATAACATGCACATTCACTGTCCACAACAGATTTACTGCCTTGAGGGGGAGACATTGATATAAATAAATAAATTCCAGGTATGAAATTAAGAGCTGTGGGGCTGAGGGAGAGGTGACTTAAGTGAGCAAATCAGGGCAAGGCAAAAGGGAGAGGGAGAAAAGGAAATGAGGGCTTAGTCAGGGAAGGCCTCTTGGAGGAAATGGCCCTTCAATAAGGCTTTGAAAGGGGGAAGGGTCATTGTCTGTTGGATTTGAGGAGGGAGGGTTTTCCAGGCCAGAGGTAGAATGAGGGCGAAAAGTCATCGGCACAATAGACGAGATTGAGTTACAAGGAGAAGGTTGGTGTTAGAGGAGTGAAGTGTATGGGCTGGGTTTTAATCCATTGCTCAACACAGAGTAAAGTAATATCAAATGCCCTTAGGTCACAGATACAAGCGCATAGATGACAAAGAAGGGAGAAGAAGCAGGAGAAATAAGAGCTTAGCCAGGGAAGGCCTGTTGGATGAGATGGGATTTTAATAAGTCTTTGAAGGTGGGGAGGGTGGTGGTCTGTCAGATATGAAGGGGGAAGATGTCCTAGGCCAGAGGCAGGATATGGATGAGGGGTTGGCGGTGACATAGACAAAATCGAGGCAAAATTGTACTACTGGAATCAGTCAATCAGTGGTATTTATTATGTGCTTACTGTGTGCACAGCACTGTTTTAAGCGCTTAGGAGAGGACTTTACAATAGAAGGGATAGATATGTTCCCTCTCTACCCCTATCTATCCTAATCTAGCACGAGGGTGGTTTTTTCTTATTAATACAGTGCTTGGCACGTAGTAAGCACTCAATGAATACGGCAGAGGACAAGGTTCTAATTCCGGCTCTGCTATTTGTCCTCTGTGAGATTTTGGGCAAGCCACTTAACTTCTCTATGCCTCAGTTACCTCATCTGTCAAATGGGGATTAAGACGGTGAGCCCTATGTGGGACACTGGACTGTATCCATCCTGAGTAGCTTGTATTCACCCTAGTGCTTAGAGCAGAGCCTGGCCCATAGCAAGCACTTAACAAATATCATTAAAAAATGAAAGCACTCAATACATATGATTGATTGAATATCTTGATGCCAAAATCTTCAGATAGCACATATCTCTGTCCTCCCATAGATGTACATTAAGTAGAGTGCTTTGCATACAGTACGCACTCACTAAATACAGCTGATTGATTGGTGGATAGAGTCAATGCTGATCTTCCACTTATGAACAGACTAGAGACATTCCATTCTACATGACAAATTTCCACCTCCGGACCCTCCCCAGGGCGGCCTTCATGTCCTAGTTCCTCAGACTGTAAATGAAGTGGTTCAGGGTAGGGGGAACCACGGTGTAAAACACGGACATCAGCAGGTCGAACACCGAGGAAGAGTGTGAGGGCGGCTTGAAATAGACAAACACGCCTGTGGAGAGGAAGACAGAGACGACGATGAAATTGGGCAGAAAGGTGAAGAAGGCTTTAGCCGATCCTCGGGGGCCAGCATCCTCAGCACGACCCAGAAAATGCGCATGTACGTGACAACGATGGAAACGAAACAACCGACGCCCAGAAACACCCTAAGGCCCATAACGGCGTTCTCATCACTGTAGCGTCTGGAACAGGAGAGCCGGTTGAGGGAAGGGATGTCGCAGAGGAACTGACGGATGGCGTTGGTGTTACAGAAGAGGAGGGAGAAAGTCACAGCTGTGTGGATGCCTCCGTTCAGCCCCCTGCTGAGCCACGAGGTGGCGGCCATCTTCCTACAGGCCCCTCGGTCCATGATGACCTCGTAGCACAGGGGGTGGCACATGGCGGCATAGTGGTCGTAGGACATCCCCGTGAGCAGGGTCACTTCGACACCCCCAAGGATGATTTCTAAGAAGACTTGAGAGATGCAACCCGAGACAAAGATTTTTCTACAGCCGGTCAGGGATTTGTGGTGACGGCGACGATGAGGAGATTCCCCGTCATGGCTGCCAGGTAGACTAGGAGGAACAGTGCTGCTTGGACAAGCTGCAGCTCCCACATCTCCAGGAAACCCAGCAGAAGGAAGTCCCTCACTGCCACTTGATTGGCCATTTATTTCTTTTGAGGAAATAGGGTCCTGTGGGATGGATGGAGGTGAAAATATTAAGTTATCCAAGCAGTGTGGTCTAGTGGCTAGTGCATGGGCCTGGGAGTCAGAAGACCTGGGTTTTAATCCCGGTTCTGCCATGTGTCTGCCGTGTGACCTTGGGCAAGTTACTTCACTTTTCTGGGTCCCAGTTACCTTAACTGTGAAATGAGGATTAAATCCTACTCTTTCTTCCTTTTCATTTCTCCCCAGGACGGGGTGTCTACAAATGAAAGACATTCAGTCCATACTATTGATTGATTTATGGATTGGCTATTGGAAAATTCTGTCCTGGCAAGAAAATATTTGAGAAAAATCCCAGCAACTTAAATTTTTCTCCAAAACGAGGAAAGCTGCAGCTACAGCTAAACCTAAGCTCCTTCAGTTTCCAGTTCCATGGCATACAATAACACTAATAATAATAATGGCATTTGCTAAGCTCTTACTATGTGCCAAGTACTCTTCTGAGCACTGAGGTAGATACAAGTAATCAGGTTGTTCCAAGAGGGACTCACAGCCTTTATCCCCATTTTACAGATGAGGTAACTGAGGCACGGAAAAGTTGAGTGACTTTCGCAAAGTCACACAGCTGATAAGTGGCAGAACCGAGGTTATTACCCACGACCTCTGACTCCCAAGCCCACGCTCTTTCCACTAAGCCACGCTTCTTCTCACAATCAATCAATCAGTCAATCGATCAATGGTATTTATTGGCTATTGGCAGAGCAATGTACTAAATGCCTGGGAAAGTACGATACAATAGAATTAGCAGACATGTTCCCTGTCCATAATGAGCAGTCTAGTGTTAAACTTACCTCCATCCTGCCGTGGCCTGTGATACGGTGCCTTGTACTATATTTATTTATTCATATTAATGTCTGTCTCCCACTCTAGACTGTCTATTCAGAGCTTGGTCTAATAGAAAGAGCATAAACAGGGCTCTGACGCTTGCCTGCTGTGTGGCCTTGGGCAACCTACTTCGCTTATCTGCATCTCAATTTCCTCAACTTAATACCCCAGTTATGAGAAGCAGGAAAATCAAGCGCACCTTCCTCACGGGTCTTCTTAGAATCAGGTCTGGAAAGAAATGAGAGAGCTATGAAACAGCTTTGCTTGCTCCCTCTAGACGATCAGCTCGTTGTGGAGAGGGAATGTGTCTACCGACTGTATCGTACTCTTCCAGTTGCTTACTTCAGTGTTCTTCACACGATCGCTCAATAAATGCAACTAATTCATTGTCTAATGTCTGCCTCCCCAAATACAGTGTAAACTTGCTGAGGCATGAATCATGCCCACCAACTCTGCTATATTGGACTTTTCCAATCGCTCGTTCAGTGCTCTGCACAGAGTAAGCGCTGGATAATGCCACTGATTGACTGACATCTGTCTTTAATTCTAGATTTTAATCTCGTTGTGAGCAGTGAACGTGCCTACCCACTCTGTACTAGTGCACTCTCCCAAGCGCTTAGTGCAGTGCTCTGCACCCAGTAAGCACCCATTGATTGATGGATTCTCTCCTTAGCTCTCACAGTTACCCTGGTCTCAGAAACCAATCAATCAATCAATCAATCAATAGTATTTATAGAGTGCTTACTGTGTGCAGAGCACTGTAGTAAGCTCTTGGGAGGTACAAGTTGGCAACATATAGAGACAGTCCCTACCCAACAGTGGGCTCACAGCCTAGAAAGGGGAGACAGAGAACAAAACCAAACATATTAACAAAATAAAATAAATAGAATAGATATGTACAAGTAAAATAAATAAATAAATAAAAAGAGTAATATATATATATATATATATATATATATATATATATATATATATATATATATATATATATATACAGGTACCGTGGGGAAGGGAAGGAGGTAAGATGGGGGGATGGAGAGGGGGACGAGGGGGAGAGGAAGGAAGGGGCTCAGTCCGGGAAGGTCTCCTGGAGATGGTGAGATCCCAGTAGGGCCTTAAAGGGAGGAAGAGAGCTAGTTTGGCGGATGGGCAGAGGGAGGGCATTCCAGGCCCGAGGGATGACGTAGGCCGGGGGTCGATGGCGGGACAGGCGAGAAAGCGGCACGGTGAGGAGATTAGCGGCAGAGGAGCGGAGGATGCGGGATGGGCTGTAGAAGGAGAGAAGGGAGGTGAGGTAGGAGGGGGCGAGGTGATGGAGAGCCTTGAGGCCGAGGGTGAGGAGTTTCTGCCTGATGCACAGGTTGATTGGTAGCAACTGGAGATTTTTGAGGTGGGGAGTAACATGCCCAGAGCGTTTCTGGACAAAGACGATCCGGGCAGCGGCGTGAAGTCTGGATTGAAGTGGGGAGAGACACGAGGATGGGAGATCAGAGAGGAGGCTGATACAGTAGTCTAGACGGGATAGGATGAGAGCTATTAAGCACTCACTATATTATTATTATAGCATTTGTTAAGCACTCATATTGTTATTATTATGACATTTGTTAGGCACTCACTGTATTATTATTATTGCATTTGTTAAGCACTTATGAAATTCTTATTATGGTATATCTTAAACACTAAATACATCATTACGGCATGTGTTAGAAACTTACTATATCATTATTATGGTATTTGGTAAGCACCCGTATATTATTATTGTGGCATTTATTAAGCACTCACTTTATTATTATTATGAGATTTGTTAAGTACTCACTATATCATTACTACAGCATTTTTAAGCACTTACTATATTATCATTATGGTATTTGTTAAGCACTCAGTATATTATTATTATGCCATTTTTAAACACTTACTATATTATTATGGTGGCATTTGTGAAGCACTCACTATCTTGTTATTAAGGGATTTAATAACAATAATAATACTAATGATAATAGTATTTGTTAATGGCTTACTACGTGCCAGTAGGCACTGTTCTATGCTCAGGGGCAGTCTTCACTCACTATATTATTATTATGGCATTTGGTAAGCACTGCTTATGTTATTGTTATGGAATTTGTTGTGTTACTACGTTATTATCATGAAATTTGTTAAGCGCTCACTGTATTATTATTATGGCTTTGCTTAAGCAAGTATTATATTATTATTGTGAAATTTGTTAAGCACTCACTATATCATTATTATGGCATTTCCTTAGGACTAACTATATCCTTATTATCGATATGGAACCTTCTTCGAGGATGAAGTACAACTATCAATCAATAAATGGTGTCTACTAAGGAAATAAATGGTTAGAACAGTGCTCTGCACATGGTAGGCACTCAATGAATACCATTGATGATGATGATGTACTGAGCGCTTGGGAACATTCGATACAACAGAGTTGGTAGATGTGATTCCTGTCCACTTTTAGACTGTTATCTAAATGAGAGACAGGGACTGTGTTTAATCCCCTCACATGTACTTTCTCCTATCACTTATTGTTCATTGTTGTATTAATTAAGCTCTTACTATGTGCAGAGCACTGCACTAAGCGCCTAGTACAGTGCTCTGCACACAGTAAGCACTTAATTAATACAATTACGACTTCTACTATGCACCTGAATATGAATTCCTGGACCCCTGGTTAAGTGGATTGTCCAAACAGAACTTAGAATAGTGTTTGATGCATATTAAGCACTTAATAAATACCATTATGAATTCTACTATGTACCTGAACGTGTACTCCTGGACTACTGGTTAAGTGGATTGTCAAACAGCCCCTAGAATAGCGTTTGATGTACAGTAAGCGTTTAGCAATTGCCATAATAACAAACAAAAAACTCTAATTGTGCCAGGAGATTAGGAGTCCTGGCAGGAAGTACAGTGTCTCAGGTGGTTTTACTCTGTCTCTGAGCTCCTTGGCTGTCTCTGGACTATCACCCCAAGTAGTAAAATTGGTGGCGGGAGGAACACAGTGATACAACGATGCAACGATGCCCTGCAACACCTCCCAACCGGAGAGGGATAAAACAACCCACCCCATCCACGGGTCGGCTAGTTCCAGCCTCTCGTCAAACAGAGAGGAGGTGAAAATCAGAGATTTGCCCTTGGGGTTTCAACGTCTCCAAAGATGAGGCGGACGAGATCAGTCGACTCAATCCCTACTATCTCAGTTGGTGACTGGTACATGAGAACTCTATGTGCTATTTTATCAGTTGTCAGGTTGTCAGGACAAGTGTTGGGTGTGGGGTTTAGCGGCCACAGTGGAGAAGCCGTGTCGCCTAGTGGAAAGATCCCGGGCCTGGGAGCCCGAAGGATCTGGGTTCTAACCCCAGCTGTATCATTTTTCTGCTGTGCCTTGGACAGGCAATTTGGCTTTTCTGTGTATCAGTTACCTCAACTGTAAAATGGGGATTAAGATTGTGAGCCCCATGTGGGACAGGGACCGTGTCCCACTTAATTAGCTTGAATCTACCCCAGCGCTTAGTATAGCGCCTGGCATATAGTAAGTGCTTAACATATACCATTAAAAACACATTTTTTCCTGAAAGGATCCAGACGGTTTCCATGCATCTCTAGTCTGTATGCTCATCTATTTTAATTTACTTAGCATTTATTATGCGCTCACCGCGTGTCAAGCACTGTTCTAAGCACAGGGGTAGATACAGGTTAATCTGTTTGGACACAGTTCCGGGCCCACATAGGGCTCACACTTTAGGTAGGAGGGAAAACAAGCTCAGTGTGGTCAGGGATTGTGTCTTTCAACCCTGTTGTACTCTCTCAAGTGCTTAGTATAGCACACAAGGAGTGCTCCCCCTTCTAGACTGTGAGTCCGTTGTTGGGTAGGGACCGTTTCTATATGTTACCGACTTGTATTTCCCAAGCGCTTAGTACAGTGCTCTGCACACAGCAAGCGCTCAATAAATACGATTGAATAAATGAATGAATGAATGAATACCACTGGTTGATCGATATTGATATGGGGATAAAGGGTGTATACTAGTGGAAAGAGCAGAGGGATGGGAGTGAAAGGGGTGGGAGTCACTTGCCTGCTGTGTGATCTTGGACAAATCACTTACATTCTCTATGACTCAATTTCCTCATCATAAAAATAGGCATTAAAATACCTGTTACCCTTCCTCTTACACTATGAGCCTCGCGTGGATCAGGAACTGTTTCTGATCTGATTGGACTTTATCCATTCCAGTGTTTGGAACAGAATATGGGCTCAACAGAAACCACAAACCTGTCCATCCTCGACCTCTGCTACAACTACATCACCGTCCCCAAATCCAACCACAACTCCCTGGCTGACTGTAGAGAAGTCTCCTTCCTGTTCTGTGCTTTTCAATTGTTTTTCCTCCCGTTGTTCGCCTTTTCTGAGCTGTGGTTCTGATATTTATGTCCTTCGACCATTACACCGCCATCTGCCGCCCCCTGAGCTACGAGGTCATCATGGACCGAGGAGCCTGTGGGAAGATGGCGGCCGGCTCCTGGCTTGGTGGTACCAGAGAGCCGCCATGCACGCGACGGCCACCTTCTCTGTCGGCTTTGGCGCATCCAACGTAATCCGCCATTTCTTCTGTGACACTCCCCAAATGACAGAACTTTCAGGCCCCAGTGGGAACCTCCTGAAAATTGGAGTCACGCTCTTCTCCGCCATTCTGAACTCCTCATGTTTTGTCTCCATCGTCGTCTAGTACGTGCACATCTGCCAGGCCGTACTGAGGATGTCGGCTGCCGAGGGCCGGGCCAAAGCCTTCTGCACCTGCCTGCCTCACCTCGCCATGGTGATTTCATTCATCTCCATGGGGACCGTCACCCACCTTAAACCGCCCTCAGACTCCTCCTCGACGCTGGACTTGCTGGTGTCCATGTTCTACACCGTGATGCCCCCTGCCCTGAACCCCTTCATCTACAGCCTGAGGAACCGCGCGATGAAGGCATCTCTGAGGTGGGTGTTAGAGGATGGCTCGGAGAAACAGGGACACATGAAGTTCATCCTGGGGATGCGTACCTTTCGGGGGAAAGATCCTGGAGTAAACACATCACCTACGTCTAGGGAAGCCTCAGGCAATCGATCACTCAATTAAACTCAAAATTTTTCATGGTAGTTATTTACCACTTCCTATGTGCCAGGCACTGAACTAAGCGCTGGGGTAGATACAAACTCATCAGGTTAGACGCAGTCCCTGTCCCACATGGTAATAACTCCCAGTTTACTAGTGGAACCCTGAAACAAACTCCATTTAATGGTATCAATGGTATTTAGTGATCACTTACTGTGTGGAGCACTGTTCTAAGCACTGGGGACAATACAACACTGTTGGTAGAAATGTTCCCCGCCCATTATCAAACTCACAAACTATGCATGCGTGAACCTCTGAACTAAACCACCCGGACCTGTAATTCTAGAACAAAGCATACAAGTCTGATTAGCAGTGTGAAGAGTGGAAAACGCACAGGGCATGGTGTCAGAAGGCCCTGAGTACTAATCCCGGCTTCACCACTTGCCTGCTGTATGACCATGGGCAAGTCACTTCACTTCCCTGTGCCTCAGTTACCTCATCTCGAAAATGGGGATTAAGATTGTGAACCCAATGTGGGACAGGTTCTGAGTCCAACGTGATTGGTTTGCATTGGTTTGGTTTCTCTGCTCTCTGACCCCCCTTAACAGGTTCACCCTACTCCAGTATATAATAGTTTGTATCTGCTCTCTGTGACATCGTTATCTACCTGTTTTATTATTGCCATAGCATGTTAATCGTTAACTACCTTCTGTGATGCCATCGCCAACTTATATTATTGCTACAGTTTTATCGCTTCTGCATTTCAATTGTTAACCTTCCGCTGTGCTGTCATTTGCCCTGCTAACCTCACCATGAACTATCAATTCCCTTGCTCCCAACTGCCATTCCCATTCCTCACCTTCCCCTTCCCCTCTCCCACCCGGCTTTTCCCCTCCCTTCCCCCCCGCAAACCGGTCCCACTCACCCCCTACCCAGGATTCATCTGTACCAGCGCCAATCCTCAACTCCTCCTTCCCAGTCCCCTCCCTCCCCTCCACTCCGCTCCCACCCCATCCCAATTCTCCTTTCCCATCGCCACCCCTCTTCCCACTCTCCCCGCATAGGCCCCCGCCAACTCATCCCAATCCAAACCCTCCCCACCTCTCGCACCCTTCCCCCTCCCTCCCCTCCCTCAACAGCTGCTGCCAGGTGTGGCCTCTGGAACACCCGCTCCATTATAAGTAAGCTCCCTTTCATCCTGGACCTATTCATTTCCAGGTCTCTACTGCTCCTTGCCCTAACTGAAACATGGCTATCTCCGGACGACACGGTCTCTTCTGCTGCTCTCTCCAGTGGAGGTGTCTTCTTCTCCCACTCCCCCAGACTCACCGGGAAAGGAGGAGGTGTCGGTTTCCTTCTCGCCCCCCAATGTCGCTTTCGCACTATCCCTCCTCCCCCTTCCCTTTCCTTCCCATCATTTGAAGCCCACATTAGTCGCCTACACCACCCCCTCCAGATTCTTGTAGCCGTCATCTACCGTCCCCCCCCCGGCCCCACCTCCAACTTCGTTAGCGATTTTTACCCCTTCCTCACCTTCCTTCTTTCCTTTTCCATGCCCACTCTGATCCTCGGAGACTTCAACATCCACATGGATTTACCTGGTGACTCCACTGCCGCCCGACTTCTATCTCTCCTTGAGGCTGCCAACCTCGTGTTCCACCCCACCTCGCCCACACAACAACTTGGTCACACCCTCGACCTCATCATCTCCTACCGCTGCAATGTCTCCACCCTCACCAACTCTGAAATCCCTCTCTCTAATCACAATCTACTCACCTGCGTCGTCACTCACACTCCTTTCCCCTGTAAACCTATATTACTCCCTCACAGAGATCTCCGCTCTCTTGACCCCATCCATCTTTCTGAGCGTCTCACACCCCACCTTACCTCCCTTTCCTCTCTACCCAATCTTGATGATCAGATTACTGCTCTGAACTCTACCCTCTCTACTCAGTTAGACTCGCTCACTCCCCTTTCCCTTCGCCGCTCTCGTACCACTAACCCAGAGCCCTGGATCACTGCCACTGTCCGCCTCCTTCGCTCTTATGCTCGAGCTGCTGAAAGCTGCTGGCGAAAGTCTAAAAACCATGCCAACCTCGTTCACTACAGGTTTGTCTTTTCCTGCCTTAAATCTTCCTTCTCCTCTGCCAGAAAAAACTATTTCTCCGCCCTCATTGACACCCATGCCCATCATCCCCGTCAGCTCTTCCGTACATTTAACTCTCTTCTCAGGCCCCCTGTTCTTCGCCCTCCTTCTTCCCTCACCCGCAACGATCTGGCCTCCTACTTCATTAATAAAATTAGATCCAACAGGTCTAGGCTCCCCAAAGTCACTACCCCCCGGTTCTCCAACTCCCCGGCTCCCAACGTTCTCCGCTACTCTCCCATCCTTCCCAGCAGTCTCCTCAAAGTAGCTCTCCTCCCTCCTCTCAGGTGCTACTCCGGCCACCTGTGCTTCTGACCACATTCCCTCTCATCTTATGACATCTCTCGCTATGTCCCTTCTCCCCTCCTTTACTTCCATCGTCAACCGCTCACTCTCCACTGGTTCCTTCCCGTCTGCCTTCAAACATGCCCACGTCTCTCCCATCCTAAAAAAATCTCTTGACCCCACTTCACCTTCTAGTTATCTCCCTATCTCCCTAATACCATCCCTTTCCAAACTCCTTGAACGAGTCGTCTACACGCGCTGCCTCGAATTCATCAACATCAACTCTCTACTTGACCCCCTCCAATCTGACTTCCGTCCCCTACCTTCCACGGAAACTGCCCTCTCAAAGGTCACCAATGACGTCCTCCTTACCAAATCCAACGGCTCCCACTCTATCCTAATCCTCCTCGACCTCTCAGCTGCCTTCGACACTGTGGACCACCCACTTCTCCTCAACAGAGTATCCAACCTTGGCTTCACAGACTCCGTCCTCTCCTGGTTCTCCACTTATCTCTCCGGTCGTCCATTCTCAGTCTCCTTTGCAGGCTCCCCCTCCCCCTCCCATCCCCTTACTGTGGGTGTTCCTCAAGGTTCAGTTCTTAGTCCCCTTTTGTTCTCGATCTACACTCACGCCCTTGGTAACCTCATTCGTTCCCACGGCTTCAAATATCATCTCTACGCTGATGACACCCAAATCTACATCTCTGCCTCTGCTTTCTCCTCCTCCCTCCAGGCTCGCATCTCCTCCTGCCTTCAGGACATCTCCATCTGGATGTCTGCCCGCCACCTAAAACTCAACATGTCCAAGACTGAACTCCTCGTCTTCCCTCCCAAACCCTGCCCTCTCCCTGTCTTTCCCATCACTTTTGACGGCAATACCACCCTTCCCGTCTCACAGGCCCGCAACCTTGGTGTCATCCTCGACTCCTCTCTCTCGTTCACCCCTCACATCCGAGCCGTCACCAAAACCTGCCAGTCTCAGCTTCGCAGCATTGCCAAGATCCGCCTTTCCCCCTCCATCCAAACCGCTACCCTGCTCGTCCAAGCTCTCATCCTATCCCGTCTGGACTACTGTATCAGCCTCCTCTCCGATTTCCCATCCTCTTGTCTCTCCCCACTTCAATCCACACTTCACGCCGCTGCCCGGATTGTCTTTGTCCAGAAACGCTCTGGGCATGTTACCCCCCTCCTCAAAAATCTCCAGTGGCTACCAATCAACCTACGCATCAGGCAGAAACTCCTCGCCCTCGGCTTCAAGGCTCTCCATCACCTCGCCCCCTCCTACCTCACCTCCCTTCTCTCCTTCTACAGCCCAGGCCGCACCCTCCATTCCTCTGCCGCTAATCTCCTCACGGTGCCTCGTTCTCGCCTGTCCCGCCGTCGACTCCCGGCCCACGCCATCCCCCGGGCCTGGAATGCCCTCCCTCCCCACATCCGCCAAGCTAGCTCTCTTCCACCCTTCAAGGCCCTACTGAGAGCTCACCTCCTCCAGAAGGCCTTCCCAGACTGAGCCCCCTCCTTCCTCTCCCCTTCCTTCCCCTCTCCATTCCCCCCGCCTTACCTCAGTCCTTTCCCCACGGCACCTGTACATATGTATATATGTTTGTACGTATTTATTACTTTATTTAATTATTTATTTTACTTGTACGTATCTATTCTATTTATTTTATTTTGGTAATATATTTTGTTTTGTTCTCTGTCTCCCCCTTCTAGACTGTGATCCCACTGTTGGGTAGAGACCGTCTCTATATGTTCACAACTTGTACTTCCCAAGCGCTTAGTACAGTGCTCTGCACACAGTAAGCGCTCAATAAAAATACGATTGATGGATTGATTAACTCCCTTCTCAGGCCCCCTGTTCCTCCCCCTCATCCTTCCCTCAACCCCAACGATCTGGCCTCCTACTTCATTAATAAAATTAAATCCATCAGGTCTGAGCTACCCAAAGTCATTCCCCCACTTCGCCAACCCCCCGGCTCTCAACCCTCTCTGCTACTCTCCCATCCTTCCCAGCAGTATCCTCTGATGAGATCTCCTCCCTCCTCACAAACTACTCCGGCCACCTGTGCTTCTGACCCCATTCCCTCTCATCTTATGAAATCTCTCGCTATGTCCCTCCTCCCCTCCTTTACTTCCATCTTCAACCGCTCACTCTTCACTGGTTCCTTCCCATCTGTCTTCAAACATGCCCACGTCACTCCCATCCTAAACAACCCCTCTCTTGACACCACCTCACATTTTAGTTATCGCCCTATCTCCCTCCTACCATTCCTTTCCAAACTCCTTGAACGAGTCGGCTACATGCGCTGCCTCGAATTCCTCAACGCCAGATCTCTCCTCGACTCCCTCCAATCTGGCCTCCGCCCACTACATTCCACAGACACTGCTCTTTCAAAGGTCACCAATGACCTCCTACTTGCCAATTCCAACGGCTCCTACTCTATCCTCATCCTCCTCCACCTCTCAGCTGCCTTCGACACTGTGGACCACCCGCTTCTCCTCAACACGCTATCTAACCTTGGCTTCAAAGACTCTGTCCTCTCCTGGTTCTCCACTTATCTCTCCGGTCGTTCATTCTCAGTCTCTTTTGCAGACTCCTCCTCCCCCTCCCATCCTCTTACTGTGGGGGTTCCTCAGGGTTCTTGGTCCCCTTCTGTTCTCGATCTACACTCACTCCCTTGGTAACCTCATTCGCTCCCACGGCTTCAACTATCATCTCTACGCTGATGACACCCAAATCTACATCTCTGACCCTGCTATCTTTCCCTCCCTCCAGGCTCGCATCTCCTCCTGCCTTCAGGACATCTCCATCTGGATGTCTGCCCGCCATCTAAAACTCAATATGTCCAGGACTGAACTCCTTATCTCCCCTCCCAAAGCCTGGCCTCTCCCTGACTTTCCCATCACTGTTGATGGCACTACCATCCTTCCCATCTCACAAGCCCGCAACCCTGGTGTCATCCTCGACACAGCTCTCTCGTTCACCTCTCACATCCAATCCGTCACCAAAACCTGCCGTTCTCACCTCTGCAACATGGCCAATATCCTCCCTTTCCTCTCCATCCAAACTGCTACCCTGCTGGTTCAGCCTCTCATCCTATCTCGACTGGATTACTGCATCAGCCTCCTCTTTGATCTCCCATCCTCCTGTCTCTTCCCACTTCAATCTGTACTTCACGCTCCTGCCCGGATCGTCTTTGTGCAGAAATGCTCTGGGAATGTTACTTCCTTCCTCAAAAATCTCCAGTGGCTACCAATCAACCTACGCATCAGGCAAGTCTCCTCACACTCGGCTTCAAGGCTTTCCATCACCTCGGCCTCTCCTACCTCACCTCCCTTCTTTCCTTCTACAGCCCAGCCCACACCCTCTGCTTCTCTGCCGCTAACCTCCTTACTGTGCCTCGTTCTTGCCTGTCCAGCCGTCGACCCCCGGCCCACGTCCTCTCCCTGGCCTGTAATGCCCTCCCTCCTCACATCCGCCAAGCTAGCTCTCTTCCTCCCTTCAAAGCCTAGTGAGAGCTCACCTCCTCCAGGAGGCCTTCACAGACAGAGCTCCCTCCTTCCGCTCCCAATCCTCCTCCTCCCCGCCTTACCTCCTTCCCCACCCCACAGCACCTGCCTATATATATATATGCATATATATGTACATATTTAGTACTCTATTAATTTATTTTACTAGTACATATTTATTCTATTTACTTTCTGTTGCTAATATGTTTTGTTCTGTTGTCTGTCTCCCCCTTCTAGACTGAGAGCCCGCTGTTGGTTAGGGACCGTCTCTATATGTTGGCAGCTTGTACTTTCCAAGCGCTTAGTACAGTGCTCTGCACACAGTAAGCGCTCAGTAAATACGACTGAATGAATGAATGAATGAAGGGACTGGCCCCAGGTCATAATGTGGACAAGGGGAGGAGACTGGATTAAAATCCAGGTCCTTCTGTCTACCAGGCTCTCTCTCTCTCTCCACTAAATGGATGAATTTATTTATATAGGCTCTTCTTGTTTGACTCTAAAACCACCGAAAAAATTTCACTACAGTCATGTTCATATCTTTACATTCTATGACCTTTCCTATCCGCTATTCATTTTAGTTTCGGTCTCCTCAACCAAAAATAATACTTTTGATATTTATTAAGTGCTTACTACGTTCCATGCAAATAATTAAGTGCTTGGTGAGATTCAGGATCATCTGGTAGAACACAGTCCGTGTCTCACGAGGGATTCACAGACTAAGTAGGATGGAAAACAGATATCAAATCCTCTTTTTACTATTGAGAAAACTGAGGTGTAGAAAAATTAAGTCACTTTCTCATGGCTTTGCAGCAGAGAACTGGTAGAGGTGGGATTAGAACCCAGGTCCTCTGACTCCCAGGCCTGTGTTCTTCCCATTAGCACCCTGTTTCTACACAGTTCGAAGCTTGGTGCTTCGAATAGAATGGACACTCCCTGGGGGCAGTGATTATGTGTAGTTATGCCACGTCCTCTGTAGGTACTCAATAAATAGAACCGATTGACTTAGTCCTATGCCTTCACTCCCAACATCAATGCCTCTGAATTGAAGTCTTCCCTCTTAATCTGCAGGGAGTCGACATCATTCCCCAGAAATGTTCAGTATCTCCACCGTGAACTCAGAGATCATTTTGAATTCAATAACTCTCTCCTCTCCATAGAGAATCACCAGCAAGTGTCTTGTCAATTTCTTCACTCATCCCATCAGTGGACTGTAACTTTGGGTCTTCCCTCATCACATACAGAAAGTCAGTGCTGTCTCCCCAAAATGCCCAACGTCTCTACAACGAGGGAATTCCTGCTCCTGGGATTCTGGGATGTCCAGGAGCTGCAACTGGTCTACTCCACACTGTTCCTCCTGGTCTACCTGGTGACCCTGACGGGGAATCTCCTCATCGTCGCCGTCACCGCCCTAGACAGACGCCTCCACACCCTCATGTACGTCTTCCTCAGGTACCTGTCCATCCTCGACCACTGTTACATCTCCGTCACCGTCCCCAAATCCATCCATAATTCCCTGACCAACAAGAGATCCATCTCCTTCCCGGGCTGTGCCACCCAGCTCTTCTCGGTGGGCCTGTTTGCCGGGTCCGAGCTGTTCCTCCTCACGGCGATGCCCCATGACCGCTACGCCGCCATCTGCCTTCCCCTGAGCTATGAGGTCATCGTGAACAGAGAGGCCTGGGGGAAGATGGCTGCCACCTCCTGGCTTTCTGGTGTGATGTTGGGGTCTTGTATTAAGCTTCGACTCTCTCCCTGAGCTTTTGTGGGTCCAACCTCGTCCAGCAGTTCTTCCGTGAAGTCCCCGCCCTGCTGCAGAGCTTCTGCTTCGAGGAGCACATCGTCATCGACGTGAGCGTCACCGGTGGGATAGCTTTAGGTGTCGTCTGCTTCTTTCTCATCATCGTCTCATATGTGCGCATCTTCCAGGCCGTGCTGAGGATGCCGGCCACCGAGAGCCGGGCAAAAGCCTTCTCCACCTGCCTGACCCACCTCGCCATCGTCGTCGTCTTCCTCTCGGCTGGAGCGGTTGACTATGCTAAACCCGTGTGAGACTCTCCTTCTACCCTAGACCGGCTGTTGTCCGTGTTCTATACCGTGGTGATCCCGGCCCAGAACCCCTCATCTACAACCTGAGGAACCAGGCCATGAAGGCTGCCTTGGGGAGCGTCCTAAAGGGGAGATTCCTCTTCCATCCTCTAAGGGACAAAATGTCTGTTTCCTTTTGCTGACTATCCCATTCCTCATCAGGGCTCTGACCGTGGGGAAAGCCATATAAAGAGCTGTCCAAAGAGAAAGTCCAGCGTCTGAGGATTTGTCAATTTCTGGGACGGAGGCTGATATGACGTGTGTGACTGTAAGCCCGGTGTGGGGAAGGACTGTCTCTCTTTATTCTGAATGGTGCTTTCCAAGAGCTTAGTACAGTGTTGTTCTCACGGTAAGCACTCAATAAATATGATTTAATGAATGACTGAATGACAAGTGATTGTTTGGGCGGCATCATGGCTTAGTGGAATGAGCATGTGGCTGAGAGGTATCAGAATCGAAAGATCTGCTCGATTCTGCCACCGGCCTGCTTTATCACCTTGGTTCAGATATGTAACCTCTCTGGGTTTCTCTGTAAAATCGGGGTTCAATATGTGCCCTCTCTTTCTCTTACAATCTGAACCCCCGTGGGTCAGGAAAAGTGTCCGATCTGATTGGTTTATTTCTACTCTGACACTTGGAAGTCTTTTGTAAGTAAATTCTTCATGAATTCAATAATGATAATATTGATACTACTACTGAGAATAACAGTAATTCTATGCATTTTAAGATCACTCGGTGGTTATGAAAATCAGAAAATCAGAGGGTGTCAAGGGAGAAGGGATACAATCATGAAAACTTTTCCCCACATTTGACTGCCTGTTTACTTATTTTGATGCCTGTCTCCCCCCTTCTAGATTGGGAACCCGTTGTGGGCAGGGATTATCTCTATTTGTCGCTGAACTGTACTTTTCAAGCACTTAGAAAGTGTTCTGCACGCCATAAGGGCTCAATAAATACGATGGAACCAATGAATGAGTGAATTTGACTGATCAAATCTTTGCCTCGAATCCATTTGTTCATCCAGGCAGCCAGCCGTCCGACCATCCATCCATCCGTCTGTCAGTTTACCCATCTGTCTGTCCATTCATCCATCCATCAATCCATCCACCCATCCATCCATCCATCCATAATAATAGACACCCTAAGACTAAGACACCCTATAGAGGGGTGCGTGTGAACAGTTGTCTTTTCCGGCTGAAAGGAGGCTTTCTCAGGGTCCGGAGGGACGTTTGATAAGATCAGTGTGTGATGGACAATCCCGCCTCAGAGGGCATTGCGCTGGGGTCGATACAAGCTAACAGGTTGGACCAAGTTTATATACCTCGAGGGGCTCAACCGTCATCCCCATTTTACAAAATAGGGAACCAAAAACCCAGAGAACTGAAGTGACTTGTCCAATGTCCCACAGTAGACAAGTGGCAGAGCCGGGATCATCACCCAGGTCAGGCTCAATGGAAAGAGCACGAGCTTTGGAGTCAGAGGTCATGGGTTCAAACCCTGGCTCCGCCAATTGTCAGCTGTGTGTCACTTAACTTCTCTGTGCCTCGGTTACCTCATCTGCAAAATGGGGATTAAGATTGTGAGCCCCCCGTGGGGCAACCTTATCACCTTGTAACACCCCAGTGCTTAGAACAGTGCTTTGCACATAATAAGCCCTTAATAAATGCCATCGTTGTTATTCTGACTCCCAGGCCTGAGCTCTATCCACTTGTCCACGCTGCTTCTCTTGGGGTAAGTCATTTAACGTTCACAATTAACAAAAGCATTTTGTCCTTCCCAGACCACTGAAACTCTCCAAAATCTATCAGTCTCACGTGATGTGGTAAAATTCCTTCTTGTGTTGCATTCCTTAGTATCGATGTCTTCTTCTGAATAAAGTTTATCTGTCCGACTTGCTACTTTTCCTTTCTGAGAGTGAACGTGTTATCAGTGCTGTGACTTGTGAAGTGTTGTGATCCAGTGAAAACAGCATGGGCCTAAGAGCCATTCATTCATTCAATCAATCGTTTTATTGAGCGCTTACTGTGTGCAGAGCACCCTCAGAGCGCCTGGGAAGCAGCGTGACTCAGTGGAAAGAGCCCAGGCTTGTGAATCAGAGGTATGGGTTCTAATCCCGGCTCTGTCACATTTCTGCTGTGTGACCTTGCGCACGTCACTTAACTTCTCTGAGCGTCAGTTACCTCATCTGTAAAATGGGGATTAAGACTGTGAGCCCCACGTGGCCAACTTGATCACCTTGTATCCCCCTCCAGCGCTTAGAACAGTGCTTTTCACATAGTAAGCGCTTAACAATGTCATTATTATTATTATTATTATTATTATTATTATTATTATTATTATTATCCAAACTGCCAAGGCTGTGCCACAGTGTCAAAACCCAGTAGGCGGCTGCCCAGTAGCCATGGTGGGGCAGTGGTTAATAATACTAATAACAATGGTATTTGTTACGCTCTTACTATGTACCTGGCACTGTACTAAACACTGAGGTGGATACAAGCCAATCAGGATGGAGGAGCTTGTGAAGTTTAGGGTCACCCCCCTCCTACAAGCCCCCTGCTCAGTCTGAACCCCAAAATAGTTCCCGAGCGTGAGCATCTCCCCAGACTGGCTCTGACTCTTCCATCTGCCTCCTTGCCTTCCCTGTCCCTCCACCCCCCTACACCGAAGTCCCTCTCACTGGGGCAGCGTGGGTCTGAGGGGCCCTGGCCTCCATCTCCCCCCGGTCTTCTGGGTGGGGCAGGTCACGAAGTCTCCAAAAAGCTGGATACCGCACTTGGCACACGAGATATGTTCGAGAAATTGCGGTAATGGACTACTGGTTGGATGACTGGATAGATGGTTGGATGAGAGGAAGTGGATCTGAGCAGTTGGTTGGTATCTGCAACCGTCTACAGATTCAGTCTAGAAGGGGGGAGACAGACATCAAAACAAGTAAACAGGCAGTCAAATGTGGGGAAAAAGTTTCCATGATTGCATCCCTTCTCCCTTGTCACCCTCCGATTTTCTGATTTTCATTGCCATCAAGAGTTATCTTAAAATTCATAGAATTACTGTTATTATCACTAGTAGTATCGACATTATCGTTATTGAATTTATGAATAATTTCCTTGCAAAAGAACGCCAAGTGCCGGAGTAGAAACAAACGAATCAAATCGGACACGTTTCCTGACCCACGGGGGCTCAGATTGTAAGAGAAAGAGAGAGCACATACTGAAACCCGATTTTACAGAGAGACTCAGAGTGGTTACATAGCTGAACCAAGGTGATACATCAGGCCGGTGGCAGAACCGGGCTGACATTTCTAATCTCATGACTCCCAGCCATGAGCTCATTCCACTAAACCATGATGCCACCTCAACAATCACTTGTCAGTCATTTATTCATTCATTCAATCATATTTATTGAGTGCTTACCGTGAGCACAGCACTGTACTAAGCACTTGGAATGTACCATTCAGAATAAAGAGAGACAATCACTGCCCACACCGGGATTGCAGTTACACATGGCTTATCAGCCTCTGTCCCGGACATTGACAAATCCACAGGCGCTGGAATTCTCTTTGGACAGCTCTTTATACGACTACCCCAGGGTCAGAATCCTGATGAGGAATGGGATAGTCAGCAAAAGGAAACAGACATTTTTGAATGATATCGACTCCCTGCACTGGAAGAGGGAAGGCTTCAATTTAGAGACACTGATGTTGGGGGTGAAGGAATAGGACTAAGTCAATCAGTTCTATCAATTGAGTACTTACAGAGGATATGGTATTAATACATTTAATCACTGCCCCCAGGGAGCTTCTATTCTATTGGAAGCACCAAGTTTCGAACTGTGTAGATGCAGGATGCTATTGGGAAGAACACAGGCCTGGGAGTCAGAGGACCTGGGTTCTAATACCAGCTCTACCAGTTCTCTGCTGCATAGCCATGGGAAAGTGACTTAATTTCTCTACGCCTCAGTTTTCTCAATAGTAAAATGAGGATTCAATATCTGTTTTGGCTCCTACTTAGTCTGTGAATCCCTCGTGGGACACGGACTGTTTTCTACCAGATGGTCCTCAATCTCCCCCAGCACTTAATAGTTTGCTTGGAACGTAGTAGGCTCTTAATAAGTATCAAGATAATTATTTTTGGTTGAGGAGACCGAAACTAAAATGAATAGCAGATAGCAGAGGTCAGAGAACATAAAGATATGCTCATGACTGTTGTAAATTTTTTTCCGTGGTTTTCGAGTCAAACGAGAAGCATCGTCCATTCATCCATTTAGTGGAGTGAGAATGGGCCTGGTAGACAGTAGGACCTGGATTCTAATCCTGTATTAGGTCCTTATATGCTGTGTGACCTGGGGCCAGTCACTTACCTCTCTGTGCCTCGGTTACCTCAACTGAAAAATGGGGGTTACAACTGTGAGCACCCTATGGGGCATGGGCTGTGTCCAACCTGATCAGCTTGTATCCACCCCAGTGCTTAGTACAGTACCTGGCACATAATGAGCACTTACTTAAAAATACCATAAAACAAACAAACAACAAAAAACCACGTATACTCCAAACTGATTCCATTTGCTCACATGTCTACATTCACACTTGTACACACACAAACACAAGCATACATCATCATTCATCTAGTCCTTTCCTATAGCATCGCTCAGCCTACATCTCTCCTGTCCTCGACCTCCTCTCAGGACAAATTGTGTCTTTTCACAAGCCACAAAAACTCACAATCGGCTTGAAGTCTCTCCGCCCTATGACTGTACTTCACCTCCTTTCCATCGTTCAACTCGTCTTCTCAGCTCTCAAAACAACTTTCTAGTTGGTACACACGATCGACTCTCCCGTTTCCATCCTAGCCTGGAACTCCCTCTCCTATCAGCTCAAAATCAGAGAGAGCACAGTTCTTTCTGAATTTTTTACTGCTAAAATCCTCCCTCCTCCAACCAGTTTCCCCGATTCATTTCCCAGCCCTCTAAACCCACTTCACCTAACTCAAGCGTGAATCAACTCAAGTCCATCCTCATTTAGTGGAAAAAGCATGGGCCCAGGAGTTCTCTTCTTGACTGTGAGCTCCTTGAGGGGAGCATACACATCTACCAGCTCTGTTCCATTGCACTCTTCCAAACAGAGTTTAGTAGGAGTCAGAGGACTGGGATCCTAATCCTGACTCTGTCCCTTTGCTGCTGCGAGACCTTGGGTGAGTCCCTTCACTCCTCTGGGCCTCAGTTTCCTCATCTGTAAAATGGCATGCAATAATTGTATATTCATCTTTCCATTTATTTTTTTTCTTCTAGAAGGGGCAGGAAATGTGTCTGTTATGGTGTGATAAAGTGGATAGAGCACTTCCCCTCTACCTTCAAATATGCCCACGTCTCCCCCAAACTAGCTGTTTTCCCCTGTTCAAAGCCCTGATACCTGTCTACTTGTTTAGTTTTGTGGTCTGTCTCCCCCTTCTAGAGTGTGAGCCCGTTGTTGGATAGGGATTGTCTCCATCTATTGTAGAATTGTACTTTCCAATCGCTTAATACAGTGCTCCGCAGCACACAGTAAGCGCTCAGTAAATACGAATGAATGAATGAATTAGAACCCAGGTCCTCTTGACGCCTGGGCCCGTTCTCTTTCCACTAAGCGACACTACTTTGTAATTTAGAGAAATTGCGATTCTGACCCTGGTCATCCCAGTTCCCTATTGAAATTTCCCTCACCCTTCCCCTGCTCCTCTATGTACTCACCGGGCCTGTCCTGGGCTGGGGAACATCGAACACTGTTGAAAGAGTGGCTCATTCCATCTTGTCCGTCCTGGATATGGGTGGCGGTGACAGGAAGGCCTGGGCGACGGGTGGGGGTTGTCAGGATCCTCCATCCCCCTGTCGGCTCTCGGGCTGGCTGCGCAGTCCCCTCAGACGAAGGCCGGGTTTTTCCTGGGGGATTCCACGTGGAAGGACGGGCCTGGGGCTCCGTTGAGACGGCTGACTGTCCGGGAATCTCGGAAGGCCGTGATCGTTGTCTCCCTGTCATCCCGGCCCTCACAACCTAAATAACTACCCATTCCAGTATGGTTCCCACTCTGGAACTCCTTCCTATGACAACATCAACAGATTAATCATCTTTCCTTTTCTGTGATTCATTCATTCATTAATTCAATCATATTTATTGAGCTCTTAGTGTGTTCAGAGCACTGTACTAAGCACTGGGAAAGTACAGTTGGGCAAGAGAGACAATCCCTACACAACAACGGGCTCACAGTCTAGAAGGGGGAGCCAGGCAACAAACCAAAACAAGTAGACAGGCGTCAATACGATCTAAATAGATAAATTGACTTACAGATATATACACATCATTAATACAGTAAATAGATTAATAATAGCGTTCTGGTTATGCATTGAGGTTTGTAGTTTCATCCCATGCCAGGTCTTGGGACCGCTTCTAGACTGTGAGCCCGTTGTTGGTTAGGGACCGCCTCTTTATGTTACTAACGTGTACATCCCAAGCGCTTAGTAAAGCGCTCTGCACACATTAAACGCTCAATAAATACGATTGAATAAATGAATGAATCTGAAATCTGCAGCTATCCAACTTAAACATTCCCCTCTAGACTGTAAGCTCATCATAGTTAGGAAATGTGGCTACAAACCCTGTTACATCGTCTTATCATACTCTCCCAAGTGCTTACTAACCACGGTTTGCTCACAGTAAGCACTCAATAAAAAAGATCAATTGATTGATGTGGATTATCTTCCCCTACTGAATTTGTTTCTGCATTCTCCATTCCTCCAAAGCTCACCCTTTCATTGCGTCTCATTCCCAACTCCCCCGACTCACACTCCTATCTCACCACCTTTCCCCCGCTTGCAATTCCCTCTCCCTTCATATCCACCAGACCACAGGACTTCCCATCTTCCAAACTCCTTCCTGAAACTCTATGAAATCCACGGGACCTTCCCTGATTATTTTATTCATAATGGTATGTGGTAAGTGTTTACTGTTTTCCAGGGACCGTTCTAAGCACTGAAGTACCCACAAGCTAGTCAGGTTGGACACAGTCCCTGTCCCGCATAGGACTTCCAATCTTAAGCCCCATTTTACAGATGAGGTAGATGAGGCAAGAAGTGAAACGACTAGCCCAAGGTCACATGGCAGACAGCGGTGGGGGCAGAATTAGAAGCCAGGTCCTCTGACTCCCAGGTCCATGCTCTTTCAACTGGGCTATGCCGCTTCCCTATGCTTCCCTGTCTAAGGGTGCTTAATTCTCTCGGGCTGGGCCTGTGTAAAAAGCCCGCCTCCCCATCCTTAATAATGATAATAACAATAATAATAACTGTGGTATGTGATAAACGTTTATTATGTGCCAGGCACTGTTCTAAGCGCTAGAGTGTATAAAACCAAATTGGGTCAGACAAGTCCCTGTCCCTGCTCACACTCTCAATCCCCATTATACAGCTGAGGGAACTGAGAACCAGAGAAGTGAAGAGACTTGCCCAAGGTCTCATGGCAGACAAGTAGCAGAACTGGGATTAGAACCCGCGACCTCTGACTCCCAGTCCCATGCTCCAGTTAGATGGATGGATGGATGGATGGATAGATGAATGGTTGGAAGGATGGATGGATGGATGGAAGGAAGGCAAGATAGATTGATGAGCGAGGATGGATTTGACAAGACAGATGGAGCTTCAGTCAACCTTTCTTCCCTTCTCCCATACCACCTCCCATTTTCCACTTTTCATTCCCACCCCCAGCATCATTCTAAAGACCGTATTGTTAGATTTTCATAGTCATTGCTAATAATAATATCAGTTTGAGGAAGTGCTAAGCACTTTGGGAGAGTTCGGTTACCAGAGTTGTTAAACGCATTCCCTGCCCTCAGTGAGCTAATAGTCCCCAGGGACTCCCCTTCCTTTAGGCCATGATGCCTCCTCAAAACGGGATTTTCAGTCCAACTTCCGTTCTAGCCGCCTCCCTCCCAGACTTTGACAATTCATCGACGTCCAGCGCTTTCTGTGAACCCTGTAGGACAGCTAAGTATCTGGATAGGTCCAAGGGCAATTCTTTGTTTAAGTGGGTGGGTGAGAGGATTTGCACAAGAAAGGAGACATTTTGTCCTAGAGCGGAGGCCGGGCGAGTGACCCTTTTAGGATGCTGCCCATGGCGGCTTTCATGTCCCGGTTCCTCAGGCTGTAAATGAGGGGTTTCAGGCCGGGGGGCAGCACAGAGTAGAACACGGACACCAGCAGATCCACGATCGAGGAGGAGTCCATGGGTGGCATGAAGTAGGCAAGTAACGCCACTGAGACAAAAACAGTGACGACGGCGAGGTAGGGCAGGCAGGTGGAGAAGGCTTTGGTCCAGCTCTCGGCGGCCGGCATCCTTAGTACGGCCTGGAAGATGCACATGTACGAGAAGATGATGAGAATGAAGCTGGCGACGCCTAACACTACCCCAGCGGTGACGCTCACGTCGACGGCGACGTGATCCTTGGAGCAGGAGATCTTCAACAGAAAGGGGACGTCACAGAAAAACTGCTGGACGATATTGGACCCACGGAAGGACAGGGAGAACGTCCCGGCTGAACATATTACTGCAACAAGGCCCCCAGAGAGCCACGAGTTGGCAGACATCTTCCCACAGGCCACTCTGTTCATGACGACCTCGTAGCTACGGGGGAGGCAGATGGAGGCGTAGTGATCGTAGGACATCGCCGTGAGGAGGACCACCTCTGAGCCGGTAACAGGACCACCGAGAAGACCTGGGTGGCCCATCCCAGGAAAGAAATGGATCTAAATTCGTTCAGGGAGTTGTGGATGGATTTGGGGACGGTGACGGAGATGTGGCAGAGATCGAGGACAAACAGGTTGCTGAGGAAGAAGTACATGGGGGTGTGGAGGAGCCGGTCGAAGGCAGTGGCGGCGACGATGAGGGGATTCCCAGTCAGGGTCGCCAGGTAGACCAGGAGGAACAGAGCAGAGTGGTCCAGCTGCAGCTCCAAGACCTCCGAGAATCCCAGCAGGAGGAATTCCCTCACCGTGGAGATGCTGGGCATTTTTAGGAAGCAGTATTGACTTTCTTCAGTGGATCAGGGAACAGTCAAAGTCACGGTCCATTGATGGGAAGAGTGAAGAAACTGATAAGACATTTGTTGGTGATTCTCTATGGAAAGGAGACAGGTATTGAATTCAAAATGATCTTTGAGTTTCATATCCAACAGGGATAAGGAAAGATACAGATATTCACATTATTTTTGTCGATTTAACGGGAATCCCTGAGATTGTCCCCCCTCAGTCACCCCAACAGAGTCGGCAGACAGGTTCCCTACCCACATGGAGTTTACGGTCTGGAGGGAGATCTCTTTCTATATTCGTCTTCAACCCTCCCCGCTGCCTGAACCTGTTCACTGCTTCCAATACCCAGTACTTTGCGTGCACACACACACACACACACACACACACACACACACACACACACACACACACACACACACACACACCCCGCTTCTAGCACAGGGAAGCTGATTGCAGCAGCTCCTGTAAAGTGGAAAAGGAATTCGTCCAGTAATATTTATTAAGCGCTTACTGTGTGCAGAGCACTGTACTAAATGCTGGGGAGAGTACAATGGAATAATAAACAGACACAGTCCCTGCCCACAAAGAGCGTACAGTCCTGTTTATAGTCACGATCGACTTTCCCATTTCCATCCTAGCCTGGGACACCTCTTATCAGCTCAAAATCAGAGAGAGCACAGTTCTTTCTGAATTCCGTACTGCTAAAATCCCCCCTCCTCCAACCAGCTACCCTGATTCATTTCCCAGCCCTCTAAACCCACTTGACTTGACTCAAGCGTGAATCAACTTAAGTACTTCCTCATTTAGTGGAAAAAGGATGGGTCCAGGATTTCTCTTCTTGGCTGTGATCTCCTTGAGGGCAGCATACACATCTACCAGCTCTGTTCCATTGTACTCTCCCAAGCATAGCTTAAAGGGAGTCAGAGGACATGAGTCCTAATCCTGCCTGTGTCCCTTTGCTGCTGTGGGACCTTGGGCAAGTCGCTTCACATCTCTGGGCCTCAGTTTCCATACTGTGTGCAGAGCACTGTACTAAGCACTTTTCTTCTAGAAGGGGCAGGAAATGTGTCTGGTATGGTGTGATAAAGTGGATAGAGCACTTCCCCTCTGCCTCCAAACATGCCCACGTCTTGCACATCCTAAGAGATCCCCTCTTGACCTCACTGCACCTTCCAGTTAACGTCCTATCTCCCTCCTACCCTTCCTTTCCAAAGTCCTAAAGTGAAGTCATCTACACTCGCTGCCTCGAATTCCACAACTCCAACTCTCTCATGTACCCCCTCCAATCTGGCTTCTGTCCCCTCCACTCCACCAAAACTGCCCTTTCAAAAATCACCAACGACCTCCTTCTTGCCAACTCCAATGGGCCCTACTCTATCCTAATCCTTCTCGAACTCTCAGCTGCCTTTGACACTGTGGACCATCCCCTTCTCCTCAACACGCTATCCAACGTTGGCTTCACAGACTCTCTCCTGTCCTGGTTCTCCTCTTATATCTCTGGCCCTTCATTCTAGGTCTCCTTTGTGGGCTCCTCCTCCCCGTCCTATCCCCTAAATGTAGGGGTTCCTCAAGGGTCAGTTCTCGGTCCCTTTCTGTTCTCCATCTATACTCACTCCCTTGGTGAACTCATTCGCCCCCCTGGCTTCAGGTATCATCTCTATGAAGATGACACCCAAATCTACATCTCCTCCCCTGTTCTCTGTCCCTCCCTGCAGGCTCGTATCTCCTCCTGCCTTCAGGACATCTCCACCTAGATGTCCGTCCGCCACCTAAAACTCAACATATCCAAGACAGAGCTTCTCATCTTACTTCCCAAACCCTGTCCGCTCCCTGAATTTCCCTTCACTGTGGACGGCACTACCATCCTTCCGGTCTCACAAGCCCGGAGCCTTGGTGTCTTCCTTGACTCCACTCTCTCATTCACCCCACACATCCAATCTGTCACCACAACCTGCCGGTCTCACCTCTGCAACATCGCCAAGATCCCCCTTTCCTTTCCATCCAAACCGCTACCTCATTTATTCAATCTTTCTTCCTATCCCGACAGTATTACTGCATCGGCCTCCTTTCTGATCTCCCACACTTCTGTCTCTCCCCGCTTCAGTATGTCACTCCCCTCCACAAAAGCTCCAGTGGTTGTCCAACAACCTTCGCAAGAAGCAGAAACTCTTCACTATTGGCTTCAAAGCTCTCCATCCCCTTGTCCCCTCCTACCTCATCTCCCTTCTCTCCTTCTGCAGCCCAGCCCGCACACTCCGCTCCTCTGCTGCTAATTTCCTCACTGGACCTCGTTCTCGCCTGTCCCTCCGTCTACCCCTGGCCCACGTCCTACCTCTGGCCTGGAACGCCCTTCCTTCTCACATCCGCCAAACTAGTTCTCTTCCCCTGTTCAAAGCCCTACTAAGAGCTCACATCCTCCAGGGGGCCTTCCCATACTGAGCCCCTCCTTTTTCTCTGCTCCTCCCCTCCCTCTGCTCTACCACCTTCCTTTCCCCATAGCACTTGTGTATATTTGTATATATTTTTTACTTGATTTATTTTATTAATGTACAAATATATATATGTATATATGTATACAAACATATATAATGTATATATGATATATATAGACATATAGATATATAGATATATAATTCTATTTATGTCTTTGATGCTATTGATGCCTGTCTACTTGTTTTGTGGTCTCTCCCCCTTATAGACTGTGAACCCGTTTTTGAGTAGAGATTGCCTCTGTTGCGGAATTGTACTTTCCAAGCGCTTAGTACAGTGCTCTGCATACAGTAAGCGCTCAATAAATACGACTGAATGAATGAATTATAACCCAGGTCCTCTTGCGTTTCGGGCCCGTGCTCTTTCCAGTAAGCGACAATACTTCTAATTTAGAGAAACTGTGACTGAGCCTGGTCATCCCAGTTCCCTGAGAGAGATGCTCACTCCATCCCGTCGTCCTGGACACTGGTGGCAGTGACAGACAGGTCTGGGCGAGGGGTGAGAGCTATCAGGATACTCCCTCCCACTCTGGCTCTCCGGCTGTCTGCGCCACCCACTCAGACGACGGCCGGCTTATTACCTGGGGGATTTCTCGTGGGAGGACTGGCCCGGGGCTCTGCCGAGACGGCTGACAATCCGGGAATCTCGGAAGGCTGGAATCGTGGGCTCCCTGTGGTCCTGGCCCCCGCAACCTAAATAACCGCCCATTCCCATGTGGTTCCCCCACTGGGACTCCTTCCTAGGACAACATCAGCAGACTAATCATCATTCCCTTTCTGTGATTAATAATAGCGTTCTGGTTAAGCTCTGAGGTTTGGAGCTTCATGCCATGCCAGGGCATGGAACCATCTGATATCTGCAGCAATCCAACTTAGACATTCCCCTCTAGCCTGCAAGCTCATCATGGGCAGCGAAGTTGGCTACCAACCCTGTTATATTATTATATAGTAGTCTCCCAAGCGCTTTACTACCAGGGTCTGCACATAGTAAGTGCTCAGTCATCATCATCATCATCATCAATCGTATTTATTGAGCGCTTACTGTGTGTAGAGCACTGTACTAAGCGCTTGGGAAATACAAATTGGCAGCATATAGAGACAGTCCCTACCCAACAGTGGGCTCACAGTCTAAAAGGGGGAGACAAAACCAAACATACTAGCAAAATAAAATAAATAGAATACATAACAATAAACAATAAATATGATCGATTGATTGATGTGCATTATCTTCCCCTACTGAATTTCTTTCTGCATTCTCCATTCTTCCCAAGCTCACCCTTTCACTGTGTCTCATTCCCAACTCTCCCGACTCAGACTCCTACCTCACCACCTTTCCCCTGCTTGCAATTCCCTCTCCCTTCATATCCACCAGACCACAGGGCTTCCCATCTTCCAAACCCCTTCCTGAAACTCTGTGAAATCCACGGGACCTTCCCTGAATATTTGTTTCATAATGGCATGTGGTAAGTGTTTACTATTTTCCAGGGACCGCTCTAAGCACTGAAGTACCCACAAGCTAGTCGGATTGGACCCAGTTCCTGTCCCGCATAGGACTTCCAGTCTTAATCCTCATTTTACAGATGAGGTAGTTGAGGCAAGAAGTGAAATGAATTGCTCAAGGTCACATGGCTGACAAGCGGTGGAGGCGGCATTAGAATCCATGTCCTCTGACTCCCAGGTCCATGCTCTATCAACTGGGCTATGTTACTTCCCTGTGCTTCTCTGTCTCAGGGTGCTTAATTGTCTCAATCTGGGCCTGTGTAAAAAGTTCCCCTCCCCATCCTTATTCGTTCAATCGTATTCATTGAGCGCTTACTGTGTGCAGAGCACTGTACTAAGCGCTTGGGAAGTACAAGTTGGCAACATATAGAGAGGGTCCCTACCCAAAAGTGGACTCACAGTCCTTAATAATAATGATAACTGTAATAATAACCGTGGAATGTGATAAACGTTTATTATATGCCAGGCACTGTTCTAAGCGCTAGAGTGTATAAAACCAAATTGGGTCAGACAAGTCCCTGTCCCACATGGGCTCACAGTCTCAACCCCCATTTTACAGCTGAGGGAACTGAGAGCCAGAGAAGTGAAGAGACTTGCCCAAGGTCACATGGCAGAGAGGTAGAAGATATGGGATTAGAACCCACGACCTCTGACTCCCAAGCCCGTTCTCCGGATAGATGGATGGATGGATGGATGGATGGATGGATGGATGGATAGATGGATGGATGGATAGATGAATGGTTGGAAGGATGGATGGATGGATGGATGGATGGAAGGAAAGATGGATTTATGAGAGAGGATGGATTTGACAAGACAGATGGAGCTGCAGTCATTCTTTCTTCCCTTCTCCCATACCACCTTCCATTTTCCAACTTTCATTCCCACCCCCAGAATCATGCTAAAGAGCGTATCGTTACATTTTCATAGTCATGACTAATAATGATATCATTATCATATTTATTAAGGCGTTGTGTTCCTATATTGTTCCACTTGCTCGAGTAGAAACAAAAGAATCAGTTCAGACACGATTTCCGTCCTACAGGGGCTCAGAGCGTAAGAGGAAGAGAGATCCTTGAGAAGCAGCGTGGCTCAGTGTTAAGAGCCCGGGCTATGGAGACAGAGGTCATGGGTTCAAATCCCGGCTCCGCCAGAGGTAAGCTGTATGACTTTGGACAAGTCACTCAACTTCTCTGTGACTCAATCACCTCATCTGTAAAATGGGAATAAAGACTATGAGCCCCCCGTGGGAGAACATGATCACCTTGTAACCTCCCCCGTGCTTAGAACAGTGCTTTGTACATAGTAAACGCTTAGAAAATGCTATTATTATTATCATTATTATCCTAGGGATAATAAAATTCCCATTTTACAGATGAGGTAACTGAGGCGCAGAGAAGTTAAGTGTCTTGCCTAAAGTCACACAGCTGACAAGTGCCAGCTGTATTTATTGGATTTATTAAGACGTTGTGTTTCTAAATTGTTCCACGTGCTGGAGTAGAAACAAAAAATCAATTCAGACACAATTTCTGTCCCACAGAGACTGAGAGTGTAAGAGCAAGAGAAATTCTAGGGATGTTAAGTCACTGCCCCTAGGTCACACAGCAAGCCAGTAGCAGAGTTGACATCAGAACTTGGGACTCAATCAATCAAACATATTTATCGAGCACTTACTCTGGGCCCAGCACTGTACTAAGCACTTGGAAAAGTTCAATATAACAGAGTTGGTAAACACGTTCCCTGCCCACAGTGAGCTTATAGCTTAGAGCGATTCCCATTCTTTTAGGCCATGATACAATTTTTAAAAATATGATATTTGTTAAGCACTAGCTATGTGGCAAGCACTATTCTAAGCACAGTGGGGTAGATACAAGGTAATCGGGTTGTCTCGTGGGGTTCACAGTCTTAATCCCCATTTTACAGATGAGGTCACTGAGGCACAAGGTAACCAGAAGACAAGTGACAGTGCAGGGCTTAGAACTGCCCCCAAACAGGATTGACTGTCTGAAGAAGTACTAAGCACTTGGGAGAGTTCAGTTTACCAGAGTTGTTAAACGCATTCCCTGCCCACAGTAAGCTAACAGTCTACCGGGCCCCCTCTTCCTTTAGGCCATTATGCCTCCCCAAAACCGGATTATCAGTCCTATTTCCGTCTTGGCCGTCTCCCTCCCAGACTTTGACAATTCATCGACGTCCAGCGTTTTCTGTGAACCCTGTAGGAGAGCTAAGTATCTGGCTAGGTCCAATGGCAATTCCTTAGTTAAGTGGTGGGGTGAAATGATTTGCACAAGGAAGGAGACATTTTGTCCCAGAGCGCAGGCCGGGAGAGTGACCCTTTTAGGATCCTACACGTAGCGGCCATAATGTTCCGGTTCCTCAGGCTGTAGATGAAGGGGTTTCAGGGCGGGGAGCAGCACAGAGTAGAACACGGACAACAGCAGATCCACGATTGAGGAGGAGTCCGAGGGAGGCTTGATGTAGGCAAATACCACCGTCGAGATGAAAACAGTGACGACGGCGATGTGAGGCAGGCAGTTGGAGAAGGCTTTGGCCCGGCCCTCGACGGCCGGCATCCTCAGGATGGCCCAGAAGATGCACACGTATGAGACGATGATGAGAATGAAGCAGGTGACGCCTAGCACTGCCCCAGCGGTGACGCTCACATCGACGGCGACATGTTCCTTGGAGCAGGAGATCTTCAGCAGGGAGGGGACGTCACAGAAAAACTGCCGAACGATGTTGGACTCACGGAAGGACAGGCAGAATGACCCGGCTGAGCACATTCCTGCAAGCAGGCCCCCAGTGAGCCACAAGGTGGCCGCCATATTCCCACAGGCCAATCTATTCACGAGGACCTCGTAGCTCAGGGGGAGGCAGATAGCGGCGTAGCGGTCATAGGGCATCGCCGTGAGGACAGAATATTCTGCACCTGCAATGAAAATCACCATACAGGCCTGTGCTCCACAGCATAAGAAGGAGATTTCTCTACGGTCCATCAGGGAGTTGTGAATGGATTGGGGGACAGTGACGGAGATGTAGCAGAGATCGGCCACTGACAGGTGCCTGAGGAAGAAGTACATGGGGGTGTTGAGGCGCCGGGCGAAGGCGGTGGCAGTGACGATAAGGAGATTCCCCATCAGTGTCGCCAGGTAGACGAGGAGGAACAGAGCGGTGTGGACCAGCTGCAGCTCCCGGACCTCCGAGAATACCAGCTGGAGGAATCCCCTCACTGGAGATGTTGGGCATTTTTGGAGAGCAGCATTAACTTTCTGCAGTGGATGAGGGAAGAGCCAAAGTTAGAGTACATTGATGGGAAGACTGAATAAACTGACAAGACATTTGTTAGTGAATCTCTATGGAAAAGGACACAGTTATTGAATTCAAAATTATATTTCTTTCATATACAGCAGGGATAAGGAAAGATCCAGATTTTCACATTATTTTGGTCGATTTAAAGGGAATCCCTGAGATTGTCCCCGCTCAGACACCCCAACAGAGTTGGCAGACAGGTAACCTACCCACATGAAGGTTACAGTCTGGCGGGAGATCGTTTTCTGTCTTCGTCTTCAACCCACCCTGCTACCTGAACCTGTTCGCTGCTTCCAGTACCCAGTACTTTACGCACACACACACACACACACACACACACACACGCACACACGCACACACACACACACACAGAGCTTCGAACACAGGGAACCTGATTGCAGCAGCTCCTGTAAAGTGGAAAATGAACTCATTCAGTAATATTTATTAAGCGCTTACTGTGCCCAGAGCACTGTACTGAATTTTGGGGAGAGTACAATAGAATAATAAACAGTCATAGTCCCTGCCAGTCCCACAATGAGCGCACAGTCTAAAGGAATAACGGGTTGTAGTTGAATTGATTTCACTGGCTTCAGTGCCATCCACCTGTTCTAACTCTTCTCATTATCCACTGTCTTCAACCAACCCTTCAAAATAAACATTCTTACCGTGACTCATTTTCAACGTTTCCGCCTCCCACCTCTGGCTCCCACCTTTCCTTTGGCTTGAAAATTCACCCTTTTCAGTTCCCCAGCCCAGCGATATCCCACCCTAGAAAAACCCCTGAATTTCCACCTTCTCGAGGAGGATTTAGCCATTTCACTTCTTTCCACCGTCTGTCAGTGACCATTTCCAGACTTAATGCATTCGCAGACCCTCAGGGTATTGATGCTGAAGCTAAGGTTCATTACTCCAGATTGTAAGCTCCTTGAGGAAACATTTCTACAAACTCTTTTATATTGTATTCCTCCAAGCATTTAGTACAGTGCTCTGTACATAGTAATCGCTCAATAAATGTCTCTGATCGGTGAGGTCCTTGTGGGCAGGGAACATGACTACCAACTCTTTCATAGGTTGCTCTCCTCAGCACTCAGTTTAGTGCTCTGCACACATTAAGCACACAAAAATATAATCAACCACTAATAATAATAACGATAATATTTGTTAAGCCCTTACAATGTGGCAAGCACTATTTTAAACGTTGGGGGGGATAGAAGGTAATCGGATTGTCCCACGTGGGGCTCACAGTCTTAATCCCCATTTTGCAGATGAGGTAATGGAGGCACGCAGAAGTTAAATGACTTGCCTGAAGTCACACAGCTGACAAGTGGCAGAGCCGGGATTAGAAACCACGACCTCTGACCCCCACGTCTGCACTCTTTCCACTAAGCCACACTGCTTCTCATCCACATATCCACTGTTCCATTCTTTGCACTTCCTAGTTGTGAATGAAATTTTCCCTATCTAGCCTATTAGATTGGGAAGTCTTTGAAGGCAAGGATCAGGCCTTATACCTCTCTTTTTATTGTATTTCTTAAGCTCACATTATGTGCCTGACACTGTACTAAAATCTGCTGTGAATACATGAAGATTGCGTGGTTCACAGTCGCCGTCCCATACAGTGCTCACAGTCTCAGTCCCCATCTTACAGTTAAGGGAACTGAGGCACAGAGAAGTGAAGCAACTTGCCCCAAATCACGCAGAAGAGAAGCAGCCTGGCCCAGTGGAAAAAGCCTGAGCCTGGGTTTTAATTCCAGCTCTGCCAATCGATTGCTGTGTGACCTTGGGCAAGTCACTTACCTTCTCTGTTTCTCACTTCTTCAGATCTCCCTCGTGTTCAGTCTGTGAGCCCCATGAGATTCAGGGATTGTGTCCAACCTGATTAACTTGCCCAGTGCTTAGAACAATGTTTGACACATAGTAAGCACATAACAAATGCCATTAAGAAAATGAAAAAGTCGGGAAGCTATTATTAGAACCCAAGGCCTCTGACTCCCAGCCCACGCTCTATCCGCTTCTCTCTTGCATTCGCCCAAGATTTGTTGGGGGAAGGCCTGTGAGGAGTAATTAGTGATGAAACATCTGGCTGGTGCAGTATCAGTCATACCTTATTGTCCCTGCCCGGAGGTTGATGTCACCAAGGCCTGGGGCTGACGCCATGCAATTAATTAATTCATTCAATTGTATTTATTGAGCGCTTACTGTGTGCAGAGCGCTGTACTAAGCGCTTGAAAGCCCTAGCCTGGTAGCCACGGTAGCCGGCGTTTGGGCGGTGGATGGAGGGGGCCAGGATACTACCGTAGGGACAAATGTTTTCTCTCTGCTTGTGTACACAGTCCTGGTCCCACCTCCACCCTCGACCCCGGGTACGAACGCCTTCCCTGAGTGACCCTCATATTCACATCGGTTAGCCGGATGGTCCCTCCCTGTCCCTCCCCAACCTCGGTCACTCTCACCTGGCCAGCGTGGGGCTGGGGGACTCCTGACCCGCTGTGAACTGGTCGGGTCCCCCCTCTCTCCTCGGACTCCTGGATCTCGCGGCCACGGAGGGACGGCGAGGAGCCGTCAGCCTCTCTCTGCTTTCCCGCGGACACTGAGACACGCTTTCCAGACAGGGCCCCCGTCCCCTTAGATAAAGCCACCGCTGCCCCGAGGGGGATCCCCGGAGGACCAGATCCTGGTGACTCGTCCCCTTAGTCGTTGAATCCCCCCAAAGATGAGGATCCTGTGATGGCATGGCGTTCCCATGGCAATGGCATCCTAACGGTTTCCTCTGTTAGTGACCATCGGGGTTGACGGGTGGGCGCTTCAGCTTCTTTTTTTTTCTTCAGTGGTACCTATTAAGGGCTTCCTATGTGCCAGACACTGGACTAAGCGCTGGGATGCGATACAAGCTAATCAGTTTGGACACAGCTCCTGTCCCACATGGGGCTCACAGTATCAATCCCCCTTTTCCAGACGAGAGAACTGAAGCCTAGAGAAGTGAAGAGATTCGCCCAAGGTCCAACGGCAGAAAGATAGCAGAGCCGAGATGAGAACCCAGGTCATTATGATTACCAGATACACGCTCTATCAAATAGGCCACGTTGATTCTCTGTGTTACAACTTGTTCATGACCTCAAACATCACCTGCTTATTTCACTGGCATAGTATGTTAATTGTTAACTGCTGTCTGCGATGTCATCATCTGCTTACTTTTTGTCACTACATAGTAGTTGTTATCTGCTCACTGTGACATCATCATCTGCCTATTTTATTATTGTCATAGAATTTTAATTGTTAACTACCCTCTGTGATGCCATCGCCTACTTATATCATTGCTATTGTTTTATTGCTTCTGCATTTCAGCTGTTAACCTCCCGCTGTGCTGTCATTTATCCCGTTGACCTCACCAGGAACTATCAATTCTCTTGCTCCGAACTGCCATTCCCATTCCTCCCCTTCTTATTCTCCTCTCCCACCCAGCTTTTTCCCTCCCTTTTCCCCACCACCACCGATCCCCCTCACCCCCTACCCAGGATCCGACTGTACGACAGTTATAAGTAAGCTATCTTTCATCCTGGACTTATTCCTTTCCAGATCTCTACTCCTCCGCGCCCTAACTGAAACATGGCTGTCTCCGGACGACACGGTCTCTTCTAAGGCTCTCTCCAGTGGAGGCTTCTTCTTCTCCCACACCCCCAGACTCATCAGAAAAGGAGTAGGTGTTGGTTTCCTTCTCTCCCTCCAATGTCGCTTTCGGACTAACCCTCCTCCCTCTGCCCTTTCTTTCCCTTCCTTTGAAGCCCACGTTATTCGCCTCTACCACGCCCTCCAGATTCTTGTAGCCTTCATCTAACGCCCCCCACCCCGTGGCCCCACCTCCAACTTCTTTAACCATTTTGACCCCTTCCTCACCTTCCTTCTCTCCTTTTCCATGCCCACTCTGATCCTCGGAGACTTCAACATCCACATGGATATCCCTGGTGACTCATCTGCCGCCCGCCTTCTAATTCTCTTTGACGCTGCCAACCTCCTGCTCTAATCCACCTCGCCCACTCACCAACTTGGTCACACACTCGACCTCATCATCTCCTACTGCTGCACTTTCTCCACCTTCACCAACTCTGAAATCCCTCTCTCTGATCATAACCTCCTCACCTGCCTCCTCACTCACAGTCCTCTCCCCTGTAAATCTATATTACTTTCGCACAGAGACCTCCATTCTCTCGACCCCGTCCATCTTTCTAAGCACCTCACACCCCATCTCGCCTCCCTTTCCTCTCTACCCAATCTTGATGATCAGATTACAGCCCTCAACTCTTCCCTCTCTACTCAGCTTGACTCCCTTGCTCCCCTTTCTCTTCGCCGCTCTAGTACCACTAACCCACAGCCCTGGATCACTGCCACTGTCTACCTCCTTTGCTCTTATGCTCAAGCTGCTGAACGCTGTTGGCGGAAGTCTAAACACCATGCCAACCTCGTTCACTTCAGGTTTATCTTTTCCTGCCTTATATCTGCCCTATCCTCTGCCAGACAAAATTATTTCTCCTCCCTTGTTGACACCCATGCCCATTATACCCGTCAGCTCTTCCGTACATTTAACTCCCTTCTCAGGCCCCCTGTTCCTCCCCCTCATCCTTCCCTCACCCCCAACGATCTGGCCTCCTACTTCATTAATAAAATTAAATCCATCAGGTCTGAGCTCCCCAAAGTCACTCCCCCCCCCCCTTCTCCAACCCCCCGGCTCTCAACCCTCTCCACTACACTCCCATCCTTGCCAGCAGTGTCCTCAGATGAGATTTCCCTCCTCTCAAGTGCTACTCCGACCACCTGCACCTCTGACCCCATTCCCTCTCATTTTATGAAATCTCTCGCTCCGTCCCTTCTCCCCTCCTTAACTTCCATCTTCAACCGCTCACTCTCTACTGGTTCCTTGCCCTCTGTCTTCAAACATGCCCACGTCTATCCCATTCTAAAAAAACCCTTTCCTGACCCCACCTCATCTTCTAGTTATCGCCCTATCTCCCTACTACCATTACTTTCCAAACTCTTTGAACGATTCGTCTACACACGGTGCCTCCAATTCGTCAACGCCAACTCTCTCCTCGAACCTCCTCTAATCTGGCATCCGTCCCTTACCTTCCACGGGAGCTGCCCTCTCAAAGTCACCAATGACCTCCTGCGTGCCAGCTTCAACGACTACTACTCTATCCTAATCCTCTTCGACCTCTCAGCTGCCTTCCACACTGTAGACCACCCCCTTCACCTCAACACGATATCCAACCTTGGCTTCACAGACTCTCTCCTCTCCTGGTTCTCCTCCTATCTCTCCGGCCTTTCACTCTCAGTCTCTTTTGAGGGTTGCTCCTCCCCCTCCCATCCCCTTACTGTAGGGGTTCCTCAAGGGTCAGCTCTCGGTCCCCTTCTGTTCTCTATCTACACTCACTCATTTGGTGAACTCATTCGCTCTCACGGCTTCAACTATCATCTCTATGCTGATGACACCCAAGTCTACATCTCTGCCCCTGCTCTCTCTCCCTCCCTCCAGGCTCGTATCTCCTCCTGCCTTCAGGACATCTCCATCTGGATGTCCGCCCGCCATCTAAAACTCAACAGGTCCAAGACTGAACTCCTTATCTTCCCTCCCAAACCGTGGCCTCTCCCTGACTTTCTCATCACTGTTGTCGGCACTACCATCCTTACCGTCTCATAAGCCCGCAACCTTGGTGTCATCCTCATCCTCGACTCCTATCTCTCGTTCACCCCTCACTTCCAATCTGTCACCAAATCCTGCCGTTCTCACCTCTGCAACATCGCCAGGATCCTCCCTTTCCTCTCCATCCAACCTGCTACCCTGCTCGTTCAATCTCTCATCATATCCCGACTGGATTACTGCATCACCCTCCTCTCCGATCTCCCATCCTCCTGTCTCTCTCCACTTCAATCCGTACTTCACGCCTCTGCCCGGATCCTCTTTGCGCAAAAACGGTCTGGGCATGTTACGCCCCTCCCCAAAAATCTCCAGTGTCTACCAGTCGACCTACGCATCAGGCAAAAACTCCTCATCTTCTGCTTCAAGGACGTCCATCACCTTACCCCCTCCTACCTCGCCTCCCTTCTCTCCTTCTACAGCCCTTCCCGCACCCTCCGCTCCTCTGCTCCATATCCCCTCACTGTGCCTCGTTCTCGCCTCTCCCGCCGTCGACTCCCGGCCCACGTCATCCCCCTGGCCTGGAATACCCTCCCTCCGCACATCCGCCAAGCTAGCTCTCTTCCTCCCTTCAAAGCCCTACTGAGAGCTCACCTCCTCCAGGAGGCCTTCCCAGATTGAGCTCCCTCCTTCCTCTTCCCCTTCTCCACCTCCGTATCCTCCCCCGACTTACCTCCTTCCCCTCCCCGCAGCACCTGTATATATGTATATATGTTTGTGCATATTTATTACTCTATTTATGTGTTTATTTTTTTTGTACATACTTAGTCTATTTATTTTATTTGGTTTATATGTTTTGTTTTCCTGTCTTTCTCTCCCTTCTAGACTGTGAGCCCACTGTTGAGTAGGGACCGTCTCTATATGTTGCCAATTTGTACTTCCCAAGCGCTTAGTACAGTGCTGTGCACACAGTAAGCGCTCAATAAATACAATTGAATGAATGAATGAAACAATCAATCTATCACTTAATCAGTTGTATTTTCTGACGTCTTCTGATTGGGAATCTAGAGAGAATGACATATGACGCTAAATCCATCCTAAGCCCCTCCCCCGGGCTGGCCTGGGGAAATCAACCTGGAGAAGTAACATGAGAAGCAGTATACCTCAGTGGCAAGAGCCCGGGCTTGAAAGTCAGAGAGTGTGGGTTCTAATCTCGCCTCCGGCAAAGACGACAACCAAGAAGACCTGAGCAGCACAGACCAAGAAGGAGATGGAGTTGCAGTTGGTCAAGGAGTTGAGGACAGAGTTGGGAACCATCATGGTGATGAGGCAGAGGTCGAAGACGGACGGGTTCTTGAGGAAGAAATACATAGGGGTGTGGAGGTCCCGGTCGAGGACAGTTACGGCGATCATGAGGAGATTCCCCGTCAGGGCCGCCAGGTAGATCAGGAGGAACAGTGTGGCCTGGACCAGCTGCAGCTCCCGGACCTCTGAGAATCCCAGCAGGAGGAATCCCGACACCGTGGAGACGTTGGGCATTTTTGTGAGGCAGCATTGACTTTCTGCAATGGATGAGGGAAGAGCCAAAGATAGAGTCAATTGATGGGATGAGTGAAGAAACTGACAGGACACTTAATGGTGATTCTCTATGGAAAGGAGAGAATTATTGAATTCAAAATGATCTTTGAGTTTACCGTGGAGACACTAACAATTCTGGAGAATGATGTCGACTCCCTGCACAGGAAGCGGGAGGGAAGACTTCAATTTAGAAACGTTGAGGTTGGGGGTGAAGGAATAGGACTAAATCAATCAATTCTACTTATTGAGTACCTACATAGGACACAGTATTAGTACAGATAATCACTGCCTCCAGGGAGCTTCCATTCTATTGGAAGCACTAAGCTTCGAACTGTATAGAAGCAGGGTGCTATTGGGAAAACCACAGTCCTGGAAGTCAGAGGACCTGGGTTCTAATCCCACCTCTACCAGTTCTCCGCAGCAAAGCCATGGGAAAGTGACTTAATTTCTCAACGTCTCAGTTTTCTCAAAAGTAAAATGAGGATTCGATACCCGTTTCCCTCCTACTTAGTCTGTGAATCCTTCGTGGCACACGGACCTGTGTATACCAGGTTGCCCTGGATCTCTCCCAGCACTTAATAGTTGGCTTGGCACGTAGGAAGCACTTAATCAATATCGAGAGAATTATTTTGGGTTGAGGAGGCCGAAACTAAAATGAATAGCAGAGGTCAGAGAACATAAAAATACGTTCATGACTGTTGTGACATTTTTTTGCTGATTCTAGTGTCGAACAAGAAGTGCCTTTGCATTCATTCTTTCATTCATTCAATCGCATTTTCTGAGCGCTTAATATGTGCAGAGCACTGTACTAAGCGCTTGGGAAGTACACATAAATTCATCCACATAGTGGAGAAAGAACAGGCCTGGTAATCAATCAGTCGATCAAACAATCGTATTTATTGAGTGCTTACTGTGTGCAGAGCACTGTACTAAGAGCTTGGGAAGTACAAGTAGGCAACATATATAGGCAGTCCCTACCCAACAGTGGGCTCGCAGTCTAGAAGGGGGAGACAGAGAACAAAACCAAACACATTAGCAAAATAAAATGAATAGAATAGATATGTACAAGTAAAATAAATAAATAAATAAATACAGTAATGAATATGTACAAACATATATACATATATACAGGTGCTGTGGGGAAGGGAAGGAGGTAAAACGCGGGGGATGGAGAAGGGGACGAGGGGGAGAGGAAGGAGGGTGCCCAGTCTGGGAAGGCCTCCTGGTAGACAGAAGGACCTAGATTCTAATCCTGTCTCCGCCCCTTGTCCGCTGTATGGCCTGGGGACAGTCACTTACATTCTCTGTGCCTCAGTTACCTCATCTGTAAATTGGGGATTATGATTGAAAGCACGATGAGGGGCGTGGACTATTTCCAACCTGATTAGCGTGTATCCACCCCAGTACCTGGCATGTAACATGCACTTAACGATACCATAAAACAAACAGCAAAAATAAAACCACGTATACATCAAACTGATTCCATTTGCTCAATGTCTCCATTCCCACTTGAACTCACACAAACACAAGCATACTTCATCATTAATCTAGTCCTTTCCTAAAGCAACGCTTAGCCTACATCTCTCCTCTCCTCAGCCTAGTCCCGTGACAAGTTGTGTCTTTTCACAAGGAACAAAAACTCACAATCAGCTTGAAGGCTTTCCGCCTTATGATTGCACTTCATCCCCTTTCCATCGTTCAACTTGTCTTCTCAGCTCTGAAAGCAACTTTCTAGTTGTCACCCATCATCGACTGTCCCGTTTCCATCCTAGCCTGGAACTCCCTCTCTTATCGGCCCAAAATCAGAGAGAGCACAGTTCTTTCCGAATTCTGAGCACTGCTAAAATCCCCCCCTCCTCCAAATAGCTTCCTCGATTCATTTCCCAGCCCTCTAAACCCACGTCACCTAACTCAAGGGCGAATCAACTCATTTCCATCTTCATTTAGTGGATAAAGCATGGGCCCAGGAATTCTCTTCTTCACTGTGAGCCCCTTGAGGGGAGCATACACATGTCCCAGCTCTGTTCTATTGTACTCTCCCAAGCATAGCTTAGTGGGAGTCAGAGGACTTGGGATCTAATTCTGCCTCTGTCCCTTTGCTGCTGTGGGACCTTGGACAAGTCGCTTCACTTCTCCGGGCCTCAGTTTCCTCATCTGTAAAATGGCCCCCGTTAATTGCATATTCATCTTTCCATTCTTTCTTTCCTTCTAGAAGGGCCAGGGAATGTGGCTATAATGGTGTTCTAAAGAGCAAAGAGCATGGGCTCGGGAATCAGTAGGAGTCAGAAGGACCTGGGTTCTAATTCCGGCTCCATCTCATGTCTGCTCCGAGACCATGGGCAAGTTATTCAACTTCTCTGAGCCACAGTTACCTCATTCGTAAAATGGGGGTTAAGACTATGAGCCCTATGTGGAACAAGGACTGTATCCAACGTGCTTAACGAGTATCTACCCCAGCGCTTAGGACAGTGCTTGGGGCAAAGTAAGAGCTTAGCAAGTACTACCCTCATTATTATTGCCCTCCAAGTGCTTAGTGCACACAATAAGCGCTCAATCATTATGATTCAAGATTAATTGATCGATAATAAATTATACCGTCAACCTAGCCCATTAGGCTGGAAAGTTCTTGAAGGCAGGGATTCTAACCTTTCCCACTATTGGTCTTCTCCCAAATTTGAGAAGAACTCTTACAGGGAGGATTTGCTGATAGTGCAGTGGTTGTCCAAAGCTGGCCATGCTCTAACAGCCCTGCCTGTCATTGACCCTCTGCAAGGGATTCTGGGACCCACTGAAGGCCATAGTGACTGTCCACCGTGCTGACACTGTCCTGGAGCACTGTAGCCCGGCGTCTAGTTGGCAAGCTAGCGAGGTGTTAGGAGGAAGGAAGAGAGGGGTGTGAAGGTTGGGGGTTACTGAACTGGGTTACTGAACCGTCCCCTCCTGCTAGCATACGTGCCCCGCTGGGCGCCGCAGCCCTGGTCTGTACCCAAACTTCGGCCCCAGACTGGCTCCATCTCTTCCATCCTCATCCTCGCCCTCCCCCGAGCCTCCATCCCACTCACCCCCAGTCACTCTCAGTGGGGCAGCGTGGGGCTGGGGGCTGCTGACCTCTGCAGGGCTGGGCTGGTCCCTTCTGTCCCCTCAAGCTCATGGGTTCTGACAGCCAGGAAGGAGCAGTGAGGAGCCCTCTGTCCCTCTCTACTTCAGACAAAGAGAAGCTCTCAAGACGGGCCCTTGTCACAGTAGATAAAGCAGGAGCTTTATCCTTGGAGGTTGGCTCGAGGCCCTGCCGATGGCACCTCCTGACGTGAACGAGCGAAACACCCTTTGTTCACATGGTTCCCGAGGCTCCTGGGAGACGAGGGCCCGGTTCCTGCAGCATCAGTGCTGGTGCCGGCCCCCAGGATTCCCATGGAAACAGTGGCATCTGCATCCCAGCGTCCCAACGGCTCTTGTTTTCACCAACAGTCTTAGGCACTGTGAATGGTTTCACCTTTGTCTAACTCACAACCTGAGACACTCAATTTGTCAGTCAATCAGCCCACCGTAACTGTTTCCTCTGGCCTTTGGGAAGCGCTTATTATATGTCAGGCACGATACAAAGTGCTGGATAGATACAAGCTAATTCATTCATTCATTCATTCAATCGCATTTATTGAGCACTTACTGTGTGCAGAGCACTGTACTAAGCGCTTGAGAAGTACAAGCTAATCAGATTGAACCGAGTCCACGTGCCCCGTATGGCTCACATCACAATCACCATTTTAAAGATGAGGGAACTGAGCCCCGGAGAAGTGAAGTGACTTGCCCAAGATCACACAGCAGGCGAGTGGGGAAGCCGGGATTAGAACCCAGGTCCTTCCGTATTCTATCCACTAGGCCTCACTGCTTCTGTTGGCTTTCTGAGATCAAGATTCCCGGTCTCTTTACCGGAGCGGGACTTAATTGGAGTGGAGGCCAGGCCGTTTCCCTGGGAATCTATGGAAAATCTATGTTGGAACCAAGTGATTCCTTTTTCCAGATTGCACTTTTCTTCGGGTCGCTCTGAATAATAACAAATGGGCAGACGACTGGAAAGGTGAACCCTAACACCCTTTGCCAGTTCACCAGCAGAGGAGATTTTTCTTTTACGTTGAATATAACACTCAGCATGATGGACGGTCGCACATAAAAGAGGCCATAGAGGGCCACCAGGGCTACCACCCTCTTGGCCGCCCTGACCCCTGGCATCGTCCCGGGGGAGCGTCCGGGGCGATGGAGGTGGCGGGCCCATGTGTGGTTGTCTGTACCGGATAAACACCAAGTAGCGGCTGGGATTAGAACAAAGGTCCTTCTGAGTCCCAGGCCCAGGTTCTAATCTGCTATGTGACCTTGGGAAAGTCTCTTCACTTCTCTGGGCCTCGGTTATCTCATCTGGAAAATGGGGATGAAGACTGTGAGCCCCATTTGGGACAACCTGATTAACTTGCATCTACCCAGCGCTTAGAACAGTGCTTGGCACATAGTAAGCGCTTAACAAGTATCAAAATCATTAAATTATTACTCTTATTATTCATCTGCATCTTTTTGCTGGACCTCCATCTTTCTGAGCCACGCTGCTTCTTATGGTACATAGGTACTATGTACTTCCCTTAGGTACATAGTAGAAGTCGTAATTGCATTCATTAAGTGCTTACTGTGTGCAGAGCACTGTACTAAGCGCTTAGTGGAGTGCTCTGCACATAGTAGGAGCTCAATGAATATGACTGAATGAAGACTTGTACTTCCCAAGCGTTTAGTACAGTGCTCTGCACACAGTAAGTGCTCAATACATACGATTGAATAAATGAATGAACAAGTGTGGCTCATTGGAAAGAGCCCGGTCTTGGGAGTCAGAGTTCGTGTGTTCTAATCCCGGATCTGCCAACAGTCAGCTGTGTGACTTTGGGCAAGTCAATTCACTTCTCTGGCCTCAGTTACCTCATCTGGAAAATGGGGAATAAGAGTGTGAGCCCCCCGTGGAACAACGTGATCACCTTGTATCCCCCCCCCCCCCGGCGCTTAGAACAGTGCTTGGCACATAGTAAGCGCTTAACAAATGTTATTATTATTATTATCATCATCATAAATGATAGGAGAAAGTACACGGGTTGGGAATTAAACACAGTCCCTGTCCCTCATGCAAATTACAATCTGAAAGTGGACAGAAATCACATCTACCAATTCTGTTGTATCGAATGCTCCCTAGCGCTTAGTACAGTGCTCTGCGTCATCGTCATCATCATCATCAATGGTATTTGTTGAGTGCGGACCATGTGCAGAGCACTGTACTAAGCACTTAATTCCTTAATAGATACCATTTATTGATTGGTAGTTGTCCTTCATCCTCGAATAAGATTCCACAACAATAAGAAGAATATAAGAACAGGAATAATAACCGGCCCCGTCTGTCCGGTCCGGCCCCGTCTGTCCGTCCGGCCCGGCCCCCGTCCGTCCGTCCGTCCTCCCTCCCCGTCAGCGGCCCCGGCCAGAAGATCTTCTGAAGATTGATGTCTGTTTCCTTCATTTCTTCTGTGTGGGTGTCACTTTGCATAAACGTGGCACAGCTCCAGCCGGGCGGTCCAGATGAAAAAGAAAAACTACAGCTCTAAAAGATTTATTATCAAGAATAGACTTGGATGAACTAATGAAAAAAGATGAGCCACCTCTTGAGTTTCCTGATTCTCTTGAATGATTTGAATATGCTTTTAATGAAAAGGGGCAATTAAGACACGTAAAAATTGGGGAGCCGTTTGTTTTTAACTACCGGGAAGACTTGCACAGATGGAATCAGAAGAGACATAAGGCTCTTGGAGAGATAATCACAAAATGTGTGTATGAGCTCCTGGAAAAGGAATGCAGTTTGAAAAAGATCTCTCTCCCAGCAGATGCTACTGAGAGTGAGCCAAAGAGTTTTATCTTCATGCGCAAGGACGCAACGACAAACCCAGACAAGCTGATGATTTTAATCCACGGTAGTGGAGTTGTCAGGGCAGGTCAATGGGCTAGAAGGCTCATTATAAATGAAGATTTGGACAGTGGCACACCAATACCATATATTAAGAGAGCTATGGATGTAAGTGAAATCATCTATTTTTTACCTTCAGTAACAGTATTTGTAAGATGTTAGAAATGCCTCTACTTACTTTTCACTCATTTGACATAAAATGTTTTCATCATTTTATTATTTCACCAAGTGCAACCGAATTCTTTTCAAATTGTACAGTTTTATTTACAAGCATGGAAAATTTACCTGCAATATCAAGTGTTTAAACGGGAAGAGTGAGATTCCATGAAAGGAAGGTGAAATGCTAGAATGACCTAATGTCTAGAAATGAATGCTGTGAATTTCCCTTCCTCTCCCCCTCGTCCCCCTCTCCATCCCCCCATCTTACCTCCTTCCCTTCCCCACAGCACCTGTATATATGTATATATGTTTGGACATATTTATTACTCTATTTATTTATTTATTTTACTTGTACATATCTATTCTATTTATTTTATTTTGTTAGTATGTTTGGTTTTGTTCTCTGTCTCCCCCTTTTAGACTGTGAGCCCACTGTTGGGTAGGGACTGTCTCTATATGTTGCCACCTTGTACTTCGCAAGCGCTTAGTACAGTGCTCTGCACACAGTAAGCGCTCAATAAATACGATTGATTGATTGATTGATAGTAAGTGCTTAACAAATGCCATAATAATGGAGTAGTGAGTGCTTAACAAATGCCACAATAATAATAATTGCTTAACAATTGCCATAATAATAATAGTAATATAGTGAGTGCTTAACAAATACCACAACAATAATAATATAGTAAGTGCTTAACATATGCCATAATAATAATATAATGCGTGCTTAACAAATACTGTAATAATAATATAGTAAATACTTAACAAATGCCACAATAAAAATATGGTGAGTGCTTAACAAATGCCATAATAAGAATATAATAAGAGCTTAACAAATGCCATGATAATAATATAGTGAGTGCTTAACAAATACCACAATAATAATAATATATTAAGTGCTTAACATATGCTATAATGATAATATAGTGCGTGCTTAATAAATATCATCATAATAATATAGTAAATGCTTAACAATTGTCACAATAATGATATAGTGAGTGATTAATAAATACCATAATAATAATAATAATAATAATAATAGTAATAATAATAACATTTGTTAAGCGCTTACTATGTGCAAAGCACTGTTCTAAGCCCTGGGGAGGATACAAGGTGATCAGGTTGTCCCACATGGGGCTCACAGTCTTCATCCCCATTTGACAGATGAGGGAACTGAAGCCCAGAGAGATGAAATGACTTGCCCAAGGTCACACAGCTGACAAGTGGCAGAGCCGGGATTAGAACTCACGACCTGTGACTCCCAAGCCCGGGCCCTTTCCACTGAGCCATGCTGCTTCTCAATATAGTGAGTGCTTAACAAAAACAGTAATAAAAAATAGCGCTTAACAAATGCCATAGTAATACTATAGTGAGTTCTTAACAAATACCATAATAATAATATAGTAAGTGCTTAACAAGTACTGAAATAATGATATAGTGAGTGCTTAACAAATCCCATAATAATAATATAGTGATTGTTTAGCAAATCCCATAAGATAGTGAGCGCTTAACAAATACCACAATAATAATGTAGTAAGTGCTTAACAAATGCCATAATAAGGATATAATGAGTGTTTAACAAATGCCACAATAATAATAATAGTATAGTGAGTTCTTAACAAGTACCACAACAATAAAAATAATATAGTAAGTTCTTAACATATGCCATAATAATAATATAATGCGCGCTTAACAAATACCGTAATAATAATGTAGTAAATGCTTAACAAATGCCGCAATAATAATGTAGCGAGTGCTTAATAAATGTCATAATAATAATGCAGTGATGGCTTAACGAATGCCATAATAATAATATATAAAATGCTTAACAAATGCCATAATAATAATATACAGCGTGCTTAACAAATACCATAATAATAATATAGCAAGTGTTTAACAAATGCCATAATAATAATAGTATGATTGCTTAACAAATCCCATAGTAATAATAATATAGCGTGTTTCATAAATTCCATAAAATAGTGAGTGCTTAACGAATACCATAATAATAATAATAATAATAATAATGTAGTAAGTGCTTAACAAATGCCAGTCAGAATTTAAACACATGACCTCTGACTCCAAAGCCCGGGCTCTTACCACTGAACCACGCTGCTTCTCAAGGATCTCTCTTCCTCTTATGCTCTGAGCCCCTGTGGGACAGAAATTGTGTCTGAACTGATTCTCTTGTTTCTACTCCAGCAAGTGGAACAATTTAGGCACACGGCTGCTTAATAAATACAAAAATGATATCATTATTAGTAATGACTGAAAATGTAACGATAATCTCTTTAGTATGATTCTGGGGATGGGAATGAAAGTTGGAAAATGGGAGATGGTATGGGAGAAGGTAAGAAAGGTTTACTGCAGCTCCATCTGTCTTGTTAAATCCATCCTCTCTCATCAATCCATATTTCCTATCTTCCATCCATAGATCCATCCTTCCAACTATTCATCTATCCATCCATTCATCCATTTATCCAGAGTGTGGGCTTGGCAGTCAGAGGTCTCGGGTTCTGCTACTTGTCTGCCATGTGACCTCTTAGCTTCTCTGGGCCTCAGTTCCCTCAGCTGTAAAACGGGGGTTAAGATTGTGAGCCAATGTGGGACAGGGACTTGTCTCATCCAATTTGCTTGTATCCACTCCAGCGTTTGTACAGTTCCTGGCACATAATAAACGCTTATTAAATACCACGATTACTATTATTGTTATCATTATTATTAAGAAACGGGAGGGGAGCTTTTTACACAGGCCCAGGCTGAGACAATTATGCACCCTGAGACAGGGAAGCAGCATAGCCTAATTGATAGAGCATGGACCTGGGAGTCATAGGACCTGGCTTCAAATTCGGTTTGTCTGCCATGTGACCTTGGGCAAGTCATTTCACTTCTTGTCTCAACTACTTCATCAGTTAAATGGGTATTAAGACTGGAAGTCCTATGCGGGATAGGGACTGGGTCCAAGCCGACTAGCTTGTTAGTACTTAAGTGCTTAGAAAGGTCCCTGGAAAATAATAAACAATTACCATATACCATTATGAAAAAAATAATCAGGGAAGGTCCCGTGGATTTCACAGAGCTTCAGGAAGGAGTTTGGAAAATGGGAAGCCCTGTGGTCTGGTGGATATGAAGGGAGAGGGAATTGCAATCAGGGGAAAGGTAGTGAGGTAGGAGTCTGAGTCGGGGTAGTTGGGAACGAGGCACAGTGAGAGGGTGAGCTTGGGAAGAATGGAGACTGCAGATATGAATTCAGTAGGGGAAAATAATGCGCATTAATCAATCAATCATATGTATTGAGCGCTTACTATGCGCAGACCTTGGTAATAAAGGCTTGAGAGACTACGATATAACAATATAACAGGGTTGGTAGCCAAATTCCCTGGCCATAATGAGATTACAGGTTAGAGGGGAATGTCTAAATTGGATTGCTGCAGATTTCAGATGGTCCCAAGCCCTGGCATGGCATGAAGCTCCAAACCTCAGAGCTTAACCAGAATGCTATTATTAATCACAGAAAGGGAATGATGATTATTCTGTTAATGTTGACCTAGTAAGGAGTCCCAGAGGGGGAACCACATGGGAATGGGCAGTTATTTAAGTTGTGGGGGCCGGGACAACAGGGAGCGCACGATCCCGGCCTTCCAAGATTCCCGGACGGTCGGCCGTCTCAGCGGAGCCCCGGTCCCGTCCTTCCACGGGGAATACCCCAGGAAATTACCCGGCCACCGTCTGAGGGAACGGCGCAGCCAGCCGGAGAGCCTAGAGGGGGAGGGAGTATCCTGACAGCTCTCCCCCCTCGCTCAGATATTCCTGTCACTGCCGCCAGCATCCAGGACCGACGAGATGGAGTGAGCATCTCTCTCAGCAGAGTTCGAGGTTCCCTAGCCGAGGATGGGCCCGGTGAGTCCGGAGAGGAGCAGGGGAAAGGTGAGGGAAATGTCAATAGGGAACTAGGATGACCAGGGAGATAGTCGCAATTTCTCTAAATTAGAAGCAGTGTCGCTTACTCTTTCCAGTAAGAGCACGGGCCCGGGAGTCAAGAGGAACTGGGTTCTAATTCATTCATTCAATAGAATTTATTGAGTGCTTACTGTGTTTAGAGCACTGTATAAGCGATTGGAAAGTACAATTCGACAACAGATAGAGACAATCCTTACCCAACAACGGGCTCACAGTCTAGAAAGGGTAGACAGACAACAAAACAAAGCAAATATACCGGTATCAATAGCATCAAAACATATAATTGGGATTATAGATATATGCACATCATTAACAAAATAAATCGAGTAATAAATATGTAGAAATATACACAAGTGCTATGGGGAAGAGAAGGGGGTAGAGCAGAGGGAAGGGAGGAGCAGAGGAAAAAAGGGAGCTCAGTCTGGGAAGGCCTCCTGAAGAGGTGATCTCTCAGTAGGGCTTTGAACAGTGGAAGAGAACTTGTTTGGCAGATGTGAGGAGGAAAGGTGTTCTAGGCCAGAGGTAGGACGTGGGCCAGGGGTCGACGGCGTGACAGGGGAGAACGAGCCCAGTTAGGAAGTTAGCAGCATAGGAGCAGAGTGTGCCGGCTGGGCTGGAGAAGGAGAGAAGGGAGGTGAGGTAGGAGGGGACAAAGGGATGGAGAGCTTTGAAGCTCATAGTGAAGAACTTTTGCTTCCTGCGAAGGTTGATAGGCAACCACTGGAGATTCGTGAGGAGGGGAGTGACATACCCAGAGCGTTTCTGTAGAAAGATAATCCAGGCAGCGGAGTGAAGTATAGACTGAAGTTGGGAGAGACAGGAGGGTGGGAGATCAGAAAGGAGGCCTATCATGTCGGGATAGGATGAAAGATTGAATCAATAAGATATTGGTTTGGATGGAGAGGAAAGGCATATCTTGGCAATGTTGCAGAGGTGAGACCGGCAGGTTGTGGTGACAGATTGGATCTGTGGGGTTAATGAGAGAGTGGAGTCAAGGAGGACACCAAGGCTACCGGTTTGTGAGACCGGAAGGATGGTATTGCCATCCACAGTGAAGGGAAAGTCAGGGAGAGGAGAGGGTTAGGGAAAGAAGATGAGGAGCTCAGTCTTGGATATGTTGAGTTTTAGGTGGCGGACGGACATCTAGGTGGATATGTCCTGAAGGCAGGAGGAGATAGGAGCCTGGAGGGAGGGAGAGAGACCAGGGGAGGAGATGTAGATATAGAGATGATACTTGAAGCCACGGGAGCGAATGAGGTCACCAAGGGAGTGAATATAGATGGAGAACAGAAAGGGACCGAAAACTGACCCTTTAGAGGATGGGATGGGGAGGAGGAGTCCGCGAGGGAGACCGAGACTGAACGTTCAGAGAGATAAGAGGAGAACCAGGAGAGGACGGATTCTGTGAAGCTAAGGTTGGGTAACATGTTGAGGAGAAGGGGATGGTCCACAGTGTTAAAGGCAGCTGAGAGTTCGAGGAGGATTAGGATAGAGTAGGACCCATTGGAGTTAGCAAGAAGGAGGTCATTGGTGACCTTTGAGAGGGCAGTTTTGGTGGAGTGGAGTTGGCGGAACCCCGATTGCGGGGAGCCCAGGAGAGAGTTGGAGTTGATGCATTCGAGGCAGCGAGTGCAGACGACTTGCTTTAGGAGTTTGGAAAGGAAGGGTAGGAGGGAGATAGGGTGTTAACTGGAAGGGGCAGTGGGGTCGAGAGAGTATCTTTTTGGATGGGGGATACGTGGGCATGTTTGAAGGCAGAGGGGAAGTACTCTATCCACTTTATCACGCCATAACAGAAACATTCCCTGCCCCTTCTAGAAGAAAGGAAATGAATGGAAAGATGACTATGCAATTATTGCATGCCATTTTACAGATGAGGAAACTAAGGACCAGAGAAGTGAAGCGACTTGCCCAAGGTTCCACAGCAGCAAAGGGACACAGGCAGGAATAGGACCCAAGTCCTCTGACTCCCATTAAGTTATGCTTGGGAGAGTACAATAGAACAGAGCGGGTACATGTGCATGCTCCCCTCAAGGAGATCACAGCCAAGAAGAGAACTCGTGGGTCCATGCTTTTTCCACTAAATGAGGATGGACTTGAGTTGATTCACGCTTGAGTTAATTGAAGTGGGTTTAGAGGGCTGGGAAATAAATCGGGGTAGCTTGTTGGAGATGGGGGGATTTTAGCAGTAAAGAATTCAGAAAGAACTGTGTTCTCTCTGATTTTGAGCTGATAAGAGAAGGAGTTCCAGGCTAGGATGGAATCGGGAGAGTCGATCGTGAGTAAAAACAAGACTGTACGCTCTTTGTGGGCAGGGACTGTGTCTGTTAATTATTCTATTTTACTCTCCCCAACATTTAGTACAGTGCTCTGCACACAGTAAGCGCTTAATAAATATTACTGAACGAATTCATTTTCCACTTTAAAGGACCTGCTGAAAACAGCTTCCCTGTGCTAGAAGTAGAGTGTGTGTGTGTGTGTGTGTGTGTGTGCGCGCGCGCGCGCCTACGCAAAGTATTGGGTATTGGAAGCAGTGAACAAGGTCAGGCAGCGGGGAGGGTTAAAGACAAGATAGAAAAGATCTCCCTCCAGACTGTAAATTCCATGTGGGTAGGGAACCTGTCTGCCAACTCTACTGGGGTGTCTGAGGGGGGACAATCTCAGGGATTCCCGTTAAAACGACAAAAATAATGTGAAAATCTGGATCTTTCCTTATCCCTGCTGGATATGAAACTCAAAGATCATTTTGAATTCAGTATCTGTCTCCTTTCCATAGTGAATCACCAACAAATGTCTTGTAAGTTTCTTCACTCTTCCCATCAATGGATCGTGACTTTGGCTCTTCCCTGATCCACTGCAGAAAGTCAATACTGCTTCCTAAAAATGCCCAACATCTCCATGGTGAGGGAATTCCTCCTGCTGGGATTCTCGGAGGTCCGGGAGTTGCAGCTGGACCACTCCGCTCTTTTCCTCCTGGTCTACCTGGAGGCCGTGACGGGGAATCTCCTCATCGTCGCCTCCACTGCCTTCGACCGGCGCCTCCACATCCCAGTGTACTTCTTCCTCAGGAACCTTTCCGTCCTCGACCTCTGCTACATCTCCGTCACCGTCCCCAAATCCATCCACAACTCTGTGACAGAACATAGATCCATTTCCTTCTTGGGCTGTGCCATCTAGGTCTTCTCGGTAGTCCTGTCTGCCGGGTCCAAGCTGTTCCTCCTCACGGCGATGTCCTACTACCGCTATGCCGTCATCTGCCTCTCCCTGATCTACGAGGTCGTCATGAACAGAGGAGCCTGTGGGAAGATGGCAGCCGCTTTGTGGCTCACTGGGGGCCTGGTTGCAGTAATGTGTTCAGCTGGGACGTTCTCCCTGTCCTTCCGTGCGTCCAACATCGTCCAGCAGTTTTTCTGTGACGTCCCCTCCCTGCTGAAGATCTCATGCTCCAAGGACCACGTCGCCGTCGACGTGAGCGTCACCACTGCGGTAGTGTTGGTGTCGCCTGCTTCATGCTCATCATCGTCTCGTACGTGCATATCTTCCGGGCCGTGCTGAGGTTGCCGGCCGCCGAGGGCCGGGCCAAAGCCTTCTCCACCTGCCTGCCCCACCTCGCCGTCGTCACTATTTTCGTCTCGGCGGCGGTATTTGCCAACTTCAATCCACCCTCGGACTCCTCCTCGTTCGTGGATCAGATGGTGTCCGTGTTCTACTCTCTGGTGCCCCCCACCCTGAACCCCCTCATCTACAGCCTGAGGAACCGGGACGTGAAGGCCGCCATGGGCAGGATACTAAAAGGGTCACTCGCCCGGCCTCTGCTCTGGGAGAAAATGTCTCCTTCCTTGTGCAAATTCTCTCACCCCACCACTTAACCAAGGAATTGCTCTTGGACCTAGCCAGATACTTAGCTGTCCTACAGGGTTCACAGAAAACGCTGGACGCCGATGAATTGTCAAAGTCTGGGAGGGAGGAGGCCAAGACGGAAGTAGGACTGACAATCCAGTTTTTGGGGAGGCATATCCAGTTTTGGGGAGGCATCATGGTCTAAAGAAAGGGGAGGCCCTGTAGACTGTTAGCTCACTGTGGGCTGGGAATGCGTTTAAAAACACTAGTAAACTGAATCCTCCCAAGTGCTTAGTACTACCTCAAACTGATATCATTATTAGTAATGACTATGAAAATATGACAATACGCTCTCCCAAGTGCTTAGTACTTCTTCAAACAGTCAATCCTCTTTGGGGGCGGTTCTAAACACTGCTCTGTCACTTGTCTTCTGGGTGACCTTGGGTGAGCCACTTAACGTCTCCGTGCCTCAGTGACCACATCTGTAAAATGGGGATTAAGACTGTGAACCCCAAATGGGATAACCCAATGACCTTGTAACTACCCAACTCACCCTTGATAAATACAATAATGATATCTTTATTAGCAATGACTATGAAAATATAATGATATGCTCTTCGACATGACTCTGGGGATGGGTATGAAAGTTGGAAAATTGGAAGAGGTATGTGAGAAGGGAATAAAGGATGACTGAACCTCTCTCATCAATCCATTTTTCCTTCTTTCCATCCATCCATTCATCTAACCATTCATCTGTTCATCCATCCATCCATCCATCCATCTCATTTCTGCTACTTGTCCGCTCTATTACCTGGGGCAAGTCACTTCACTTCTCTGTGCCTCAGTTCCCTCATCTGTAAAATGGGGATTGAGACTGTGAGCACCATATGGGACAGGGACTGTGTCCGACCTGATTACCTTGTATCTACTCCAGCATTTAGAACAGTGCTTGGCACAGAGTTAAACACATAACGAAGACCATAGCTATTGTTATTAGTATTATCAATGATATTTATTGACCACATATTGGGTGAAAAGTAGTGCATTAAGGTCTCAGGAGCGGTGAAAAGAAATAAAATTGCATTGTTCCTGCTCTCCAGGAGATTATGATCTAATGGGGGGAGATAGACACAGTAAAGTAAGTAGAGGATGAAAAAGAGAAGGGAAAGATGAGAAAGAGCATGAACGCTTGATTCGAGAGTACCGTTTATATGGCCAGTATGAACAGTTCTTCAATGGATTTATAATCAGGACAAACCAGAAGAAGCAGCATCGCCTAGTGGGTAGAGCGCTAGCCTGGGATTCAAATGGGCATGGGTTCTGATCCCGGTTCCATCACATGTCTTCTGTGTGACCTTGGGCAGTGTTCCTTGAATTCTCCGTTCCTCAGTTCTCTTATCTGTAAAATGAGGTTTGAGAGGGAGGTGGCTAAAACGGAAGTAGTACTGACAATCCGGTTTTGGGGAGGCATCATGGCCTAAAGGAAGGGGAGGCCCTGTAGACTGTTAGCTCACTGTGGGCAAGGAATGCGTTGAAAACCTCTGGTAAACTGAACTCTCCCAAGTGCTTAGTACTTCCTCCAACTGATATCATTATTAGTAATGACTATGAAAATATGACAATATGCTCTCCCAAGTGCTCAACCCAACGGGAAACGTGGACTCTGACCAATCTTATTAGCTTGTCTCTACTCCAACACTTAGAATAGTGCCTGATATATAGTGAGCGCTTCACAGTGGCCATAAGAAAAATTTACAATTAGCTGAATAACTGACAGATTGAGTGTCTCAGATTTTGAATTAGACAAAGGTGATACCAATCACAGTGGCTAAAGACTGTCGTTGAAAACAGGAATCGTTGGGACGCTGGGGTGCGGATACCTCTGTTTCCACGTCAAGTCTGAGGGCCGTCACCATCGCTGATGGCGCAGGGATCGGGACCTTGTCTCCCAGAAGCCTCAGGAACTACGTGATCAGAGGGTGCGTGGCTTGTCCAGGCCACGAGGTCCCTCGGTAGTGCCCCGAACATCCTCCAGGGATCCCGCTCGGAGCAGCTCCTGCTTTATCTAGAGACAGGGCCCCATCTGGAGAGCTTCTCAGAGTCTGAGGGAGAATAGAGAGGGATCGGGAGCTCCTCTGTCTTCCTTTCTGGCGGATCAAACCCAGAAGTCTGAGGGGAAAGAGGGGACCAGCCCAGCCCTGCAGAGGTCAGCGACGCCCAGCCCCACGCTGCCCCGGTGAGAGTGACCTGGAGTGAGTGGGATGGAGGTGCACGGGGGACGAGGATGAGGATGGAAGAGATGGAGCCGAAGTTGGTGTTCGGAACAAGGCTGCGGCCACTAGCGGGGGCGGTGGGCTTGTAGACGGAGAGGTGTTTTCCAGTTCAGTAACCCCGAACAGTCACACAAGTCTCCTCCTTCCTCCTCAAACCTCACTATCATGCTAACCACTCGCCGGGATACGGTGCTCCAGCACAATTTCAGCACTACGGACTGTCACTTCGGCTTTCAGTGGGTCCCAGAATCCCTTGCAGAGGGTAAATGATAAGTAGGGCTGAGAGAGTTTGACGAGCTTTGATTAGCCACCAACACTATCAGAAATTCCTCCTTGTAAGAGTTATTCCCAAATTTTGGAAGGAGACAAATACTGGGAAGGATTGTAATCCCTACCCTCAAGAACTTTCCAGTCTACCGGGCTAAATTGACACAATATAATTTACTATCAGTCAATCAATCTTTAATGATATTTATTGAGTGCTTACCGTGTGCACTAAACCCTTGGGAGAGTAACAATGATAATAGTAATAATAACAGTACTTGTTAAACTCTTCCTCTGTTCCAAACACTGTCCTAAACTCTGGGGTAGATACAAGTTAAGCAGGTTGGATGCAGTCGTGGTTCCACATGGGGCTCACAGTCTTAACCCCCATTTTACAGATAATAATAATAATAATAATAGCATTTGTTAAGCGCTTACTATGTGCAAAGCACTGTTCTAAGCGCGGTGGGGGGGAAATACATGGTGATCAGGTTGTCCCACGTGGGGCTAACAGTCTTAATCCCCATTTTACAAATGAGGAAACTATGGCTCAGAGAAATTAAATGACTTGTCCATGGTCACACAGCAGATATGAGGTGGAGCTGAAATTAGAACCAATGTTCTTCTCACTCCTGACCCCGAGGCCCGTGCACTATCCACCTTATAACGCCATAACAGACTCATTCCCTGCCCCTACTAGAAGGAAAAAAAGAATGGAATGATGAATATGCAATGATTGCGTGCCATTTTACAGATGAGCAAACTAGGGCCCAGGGAAATAAAGTGATTTGTCCAACGTTCCACAGCAGCAAAGGGACAGAGGCAGGATTAGAACCCAAGTCCTCTGATTCCCACTAAGCTATGCTTGGAAGAGTACAATAGAACAGAGCTGGTAGATGTGTATGCTGCCCTCCAAGATCTCACAGTGAAGAAGAGAACTTTTGGGCCCTTGCTTTCTCCACTAAATGAGGATGGAAATAATTTGGGGTCGTCATGAACCAAGGGGCCTGTGGGAAGATAGTGGCCTCAACCTGGCTCATCGGGATTCTGTTTGGAGTCTTGTTTTCGGCTTCGACCTTCTCCCTGTTCATCAGCGGGTCCCACATTGTCTCCCAGTTGTTCTGTGACGTCCTCTCGGTATTGAAGATCACCTGCTCCAAGAACCACGTGGCCATCTTTGTGAGTGTTGCTATTGGTTCCTGTTTGGGTTTTGTGTGCTTGGTCCCCATCATATCATCCTATGCCACCATCTTCTCCACTGTGCTGAGGATCCCTTCAGCCGATAGTTGGTCGAAAGCCTTCTCCACATGCCGGCCTCAACTCACCGTGTTTCTCACGACATCTGCCTTCGATCACCTCAAGCCACCATCAGAAAACTCCCTGACCCTGGACCTGCTGGTGTCCGTGTTCTACACCGTGGTGCCCCCACCCTCAACCCCTCATCTTCAGCCTGAGGAACCGGGACGTGATTGCCGCCCTGGGGAGGATCCTTGGAGGGAATGACTTCCATTTTGGGGTCAAAATCTTCATCTTCTGACTTGAATGATCCCAGTATGAGTCAGGGACATCATCTTTGCCCCCAAGAGTGAGTTACCCAACTTTTCCCAAAGGAATCAATAAATCCGTCTATAAATCATATTCATTGAGTGCTTACTGTGTGCACAACATTGTACGAAGCTCTTGGGAGAGGATAGTATAACAGAGATAATAGACTTTTGCTGTCTACCACTCAGGAGCACTTATTGTGACTCAACTGTGCCTGAGCACTGTTGTAGGTGCTTTGAAGAGAACAATGGAAGTCGTAGGCATGATCAATCAATCAATGGAACTTATGACTATGTCCAGAGCACTGTTCCAAGTACACCGAGCAGAATACAGAGTTAGCAGACACAATCCCTGCCTTCAACAAGATTAAAATCTAACAGGAAAAAGCTACCAGAATAAACTACAGAAACGAGGATGAAAGATAGTGGGATATTTTACTGGGAGACAGACAACAAAACAAGTAAGTAGGCATCAATAGAAATAAATAGTATTATAGATATGAACCCCAAAACACAAGTAAACAGGCATTAAGATAAATAAATAGAATTATAGATATGTATATATATATATAGATATGTATATATAGATAGATAGATAGATAAATGTCTATCTATCTATCTATATATACATATCTATATATATATATATAGGTGCTGGGGGGAGAGCAAAGGGAGAGAGATGGAGCGATGTAGAGGGGAGGGGGAGCTGAGGAAAAGGGGGGCTTAGGCTGGAAGGAAAAGAGGGACTTGCAATAACAATACTTGTGCTATTTGTTAAGCACTTACTATTTGCTAAGCACTGCAATGATCACTGGGATGGATACAAGATAATTAGATCTCGCATAGGGCACACAGTAGGAGCGAGAAGAGGAATCGAACCCCCATTTTTGCAGGGAACTCGTGCACAGAGAAGTTAAGTGACTTGTCCAAGGTCACATGGTAGGTACATAATAGAGCCCAGATACCACTGGGCTGTGAGCACTGAACTATGAGCAAGACACCAGCAGTGGAAAATAGAGAGGCAAAGGAGAGTAAATAGTTTGGCTTGAGGGGCAGCGCTGCCTAATTGATAGAGCACGAGCATGGGAGTCAGAAAGGCTTGTGTTCTAATCCTTACTCTGCCACCTGTCTTGTGTGAGATCCTGGGGAAGACACTTCACTTCTCTGTGCCTCAGTTACTGCATCTGTAAAATGGGGATTAAGACTGTGAGGCCCATGTGGGACAGGGACTGTGTATATCCCAATTTGCTTGTATCCACCCCAGCACTTCATACAGTTCCTGGTACATAATAAGTGCTTATGATATGCTACAATTATTATTATAATTACAAGGGACTAAAGAGTGTGAAGTGAGGTGTAGATGTAGACCAGAGGCACAGAAAAGTGAAGTGAATTACCCAAGGTAACACAGCAGACAAGTGGAGGAGATGAAATCAGCAATAATAACAATAATAATAATGGCATTTGCAAAGTGCTTACTAAGTGCAAAACACTGTTCTAAACGCTGGGGAGGATATAAGGTGATCATATTGCCCCACGTGGGGCTCACAGTCTTCATCCCCATTTTACAGATGAGGTAATTGAGGCACAGAAAATTTAAGTGACTTGCCCAAAGTCACACAGCTGTCAATTGGCAGAGCCGAGATTTGTACACATGACCTATGACTCCCAAGCCCGTGCTCTTTCCATTGAGCCTCGCTGCTTCTCTTTATGATGATGGTATTTGTTAATTGATCACTATTTGGCAAGCACTGTTCTAAGCACTGGAGAAGATACAAGGTAATCAGGTTGTTCCACGTGGGGTTTACAGTCTTAATCCCCATTTTACAGATGAGCTAACTGAGGCCCAAAGAAATTAAGTGACTTGGCCAAAGTCACCCAGCTGATAAGTGACGGTGAGGATTAGAACCCAAGCCCTCTGACTCCCAGGCCCATGTTCTACTTGCAAGGCCATGTTCCTTCTTTGACTTTGAGAACTCACTCCCAGCTCATTGAACTGTTGTATTTGACTCTCCCGAGAATTTAGTACAGAGCTCTGCACATAAAAAGCATATAAAGAAGGAGGGAAGACTTCAATTTAGACACATTGATGTTGTGGGAGAAGGAATAGGACTAAGTCAATCAATTCTATTTATTGAGGACTTATAGAGGACACGTGATCACTGCTCCCCAAGGAGCTTCCATTCTATTGGAAGCACCAAGCTTTGAACTGTGTAGAAGCAGGGTGCTATTGGGAAGAACACAGGCCTGGAACTCAGAGGACCTGGGTTCTAATCCCAACTCTACCAGTTGTCGGATGTATAGCCATGAGAAGGTGACAATTTATCTAAGCCTCAGTTTTCTCAATAGTAAAATGAGGATTCGATTTCTGTTTTCCCTCCTACTTTATCTGTGAATTCCTTGTGAGACACGGACTGTGGTCTACCGGATTATCCTTAATCTCCCCCAGCACTTAATACTATTCTTGGAACATTGTAAGCACTTAATAAATATCAAGAGTATTATTTTTGGTTGAGGAGACAGAAACTAAAATGAATAGGGGATAGGAGATGTCAGAGAACCTAAGGATATGAACATGACTGTTGTGATATATTTTCGGTGGTTTTAGAGTCACACAAGAAGTGTCTTTATACATAAAGTCATCCATTTAGTGCAGAGAGAATGAGCCTGGTAGACAGACGGACATGGATTCTAGTCCTGTATCCACCCCTTGTATTATGACTGAAAGCACAATATGAGGCATGGACTGTGTCCAACTTGATTAGCTTGTATCGACTCCAGTGTTTAGTACAGGACCTGGAATATGGTAAACACATAATGATACCATAAAACAAATAACAAAGACCCCCCCCATATACATCAAACTGATTCCATTTATTCACATTTCTGCATTCACACCTGTACACACACAAACACAAGCATACCTCATCATTCATCTAATCCTTTCTTAATGCATCGCTCACCCTACGTCTTTTCCTTCCATCAACCTCCTCTCATGACAAGTTGTGTCTTTCCACAAGCAAAAAACCCTCTCAATCGGCTTGAAGACTCTCCACCCTACAACTGCACTTCACCTCCCTTCCTTCGTTCATTCATTCAATCGTATTTATTGGGTGCTTACTGTGTGCACAGCACTGTACTAAGCGGTTGACTCAACTCGTCTTCTCAGCTCTCAAAGCAACATTCTAGTTGTTACTCATGATCGACTGTCCCATTTCCATCCTAGCCAGGAACTCCCTCCCTTAGCCACTCAAAATCAGAGACAGCACAGGTCTTCTCGAATTCTGAGCACTGCTAAAATCACCCCCTCCTCCAACCAACTTCCCCAATTCATTTCCCAGCTCTCTAAATCCACTTCACCTAACTCAAACGCAAATCAACTCAGTTCTATCCTGATTTACTGCAAAAAAGCATGGGGCCAGGAGTTCTCTTCCTGACTGAGAGCACCTTGAGGGCAGCGTACATATCTACCAGCTCTGTTCTATTGTACTCTCCCAAGCATAGCTTAGTGGGAGTCAGAGGACTTTGGTTCAAATCCTGGCTTTGTCCCTTTGCTGCTGTTGGACCTTGGGCAAGTCGTTTCACTTCTCTTGGCCTCAGTTTCCTCATCTGTAAAATGGCACTCAATAATTACATATTCATCTTTTCATTCTTTTTTTTCCTCCTAGAAGGGACAGGGAATGTGTCTCATGGCATTATAAAGTGGATAGAGCACAGGCCTGGGAGTAAGGAGTCAGAAGGACCTGAGTTCTAATTCTGGCTCCACCGCATGTCTGCTGTGTGACCCTGGGCAAATCATTTAACTACTCTGAGCCTCAGTTACCTCATCTGTGAAATGGAGGTTAAGACTGTAAGCCCCATGTGGAACAAGGACTGTATCCAACATGCTCAACTTGTAATTACCCCAGTGCTTAGGACAGTGCTTGGGACAGAGTAAGAGCTTAACAAGTACTACTATTATTATTATTACTCTCCAAGTGCTTAGTACTACCGCCGGGGGCCTCTCTGGGAACCCTTGTGGGTGAGTGTCAGGGGTGAGGGGGAGAGCAGTATCCATCCATCCTCGCCCAGAGCCTGAGCAGGGCCTGTGGATGTCACTGGCTCGAAGGAGCCAGAGGAGCTGGTGATATTGGGTGGGGACAGATAGGGTCTCACAGTTCCCTGTCATGTGTTTTACAGAGGAGGAAACCGAGGCCCAGAGAGGCTAAATAGCTTGCTCACAGCCACCTGGTAGAACTGTGGTGGACATGGGCCTCAGAGCCAGTTCTTCTCGCAGCCAGTCCCACTCCATTTCCAATGGACCACGCCACTCCCCGGGCTGCCCTGTGGCTTTCCCGTCCATAGAGCCTCCTTCCTTGGGTGGAGGTGGGGTGCTTCAGAGAGGTGGAGGTGGAGGTCAGAGGGCCGGTCATCTGCTTGTCTCCAATGGACTCTACTCTTTGCCCTGCAGTCTCGGACACTGTGCCTCAATGACCCATTAACCTCCCCTTTCCACTCCCTTAACCGCCGGGCAGAGCTCCTGCCGGTCCTGGCGCTGGTGAATGGGGGCAGCGAGAACAGGAAAGAGGAGGAGCCGCAGGAGAACGGGCATGTCGAGGAGGAGGAGGGGGACGGAGACCCGGACGATGAGCAGGAGGTCATCGACATCCACAGAACAGGCTTCACCGTCAAGATCTTCGCGCCAGGGACCGAACGTTTTTCTCTACAGGTGTGGAGAGGCGACAGGAGGAGGAGGGCGGCTGGCCTGTGGCGGAGAGGAGAGCCAAGGTGGAGTCAGGGGCAGCAGGCGCAGGCCGAGAGGGCGACCCTGGTCTGAACCCCAGTCATTGCATCACTGCTGAGGAGAGCCCTTCGGCTGAGTCTGCCTGGGCCCGTGGAGTGACTTCCATTTCTACTGTCGCTTCGTATGTGCGCATCTTCCGGGCCGTTCTGAGGATGCCAGCCGCCAAGGGCAGTGCGAAAGTCTTCTCCACCTGTCTTCCCCATTTCGTCGTCGTCACCGTCTTCCTCTCCATAGGCGTGTTTGGCTATCTAAAGCCGCCCTCACACTTTTTCTCGGTGTTTGGCTTGCTGATGTCCATGTTCTCCGCCATCATGCCCCCAGCCATGAACCCTCTCATCTACAGCCTAAGGAACCGGGACCTGAAATCTGCTCTGTGGACAGTCTTAAAAAGGAGATTCCCCCAGACTCCTCTATCAGTCGAAATGTCTGTGTCTTTATGCTAATATTCAATCCATCAGTAAATCAATCATATTTACTACAGGAGCGAAGTGTGTGCCATCTGGGTTCTAGTAGGAGAGTAGCGAGGTGAAGTAGGAGGGGCAAGTTACTGAGTGCTTTAAAGCCAGTGGTGAGATGTTTCCGTTTGATTCAGAGGTGCATGGGCAAACACTGAAGGGTCTCGAGAAGTGGGGAAACGTAGACTGAAAGTTTTTATAGAAAAATAATCCGGGCAGCAGAATGAAGTATGGACTAGAGTGGGAAGAGACAGGAGGCATGGGAGGTCAGCAAGGAGGCTAATAAAGTAATCAAGGTGGGATAGAATAAGGGATTGGATTAAACGTGGTAGCAGTTCGGAAGGAGAGGAAAGGGCAGATTTTAGCTATGTTGGGAAGGTGGAACCGACAGGATTTACTGATGGATTAAATTTTTGTGTTCACTGAAAAAGAGGAGTCAAGGATAATGTCAACGTTACCGGCTTGTGAGACAGGAAGAATGGTGGGACATCTACGGTGATGGGGAAATCAAGGGGAGGATGGGGTTTGGAGGTGAAGATAAAAAATAGATTTGGTAGTCATGTTTCCTGCCCTCATGGAGATTACAGTCTAGAGGGGATTGATCATGCCACTGAGAGCCATGGCACTTGAGTTCTAATGCCAACCCTGCCACCGAGCACCTGTGTGACCTTGGGTGACCAACTTAACCTCTTTGGGTCTCTCTGTAACATGAGGATTTGATACATGCTTTCTCTTTCTCTTATACTCTGAGCCGCCTATGGCCAGGGACGTTGTCTGAGCTGATCATTTTGTTTCTACTCAGCACTTGTTACAGCCTTTTGCATGTAAACTGTTAATAAAGACTATAATGATAATGTTGATAATTATGATTATGATAATTAATTATGATGAATTTGTACTTTCTGGGTTACATCCATCTACCCCCTGCAGAGTCTTGCAACCGTATATTTAGAGTGATCTTGTAATTGATTTTTAGGTTATCTTCCAGGTGGTTTAATCATAATAATTATCATTATTATTATCACGCTATTTGTTAAGTGCTTTCCTTGTGCCAGGCACTATACTAAGCATTGCGGTTGATACAAACAAATCGAGGTGGACACAGTCCCCTGTCCCACGTGAGGCTCACAGTCTCAATCTCCATTTTACAGATGATATAACCGAGTGCCAGAGAACTGAAGGGACTTGCCCATGGTCACACAACAGACTAGTGGCAGAGCCGGGATTAGAATCCGGATGGATGGACTACAGTGATTCCCTCCAGTGTTCTGATTTTTCCTAAAGTACTGGGGGTAGGAGGGATAGCCATTCACCTGTGGAATCCCGATCTGATATCTGAGATATTTCAGCCTCCCAATTGTCCCATGTCTGGGTTATTTTATCCAGTGACCAAATGTTCAATTAGGTAGTCTTCTAGACCGCTAGTTTGTTATGGGCAGGGAACATGCTGGCTGATTATGTTGTATTGTACTATCCCAAGATTTTAGTAGAGTGCTCTGCACATAATAAGTGCTCAATAAATTGACTGAGAATGATGGTGATAATAATGAAAAAATTTAGGAGTCAGTCAATTTTATTTATTGAGTGCTTACGGTGTGAAGAGCACTGCACTAAGCACTTGGGAGTGTATAGTATAACAATATATGAGACACATTCTTTGCCCACAATGATATTATAGTCTGCAGTGGAAGACAGGCATTGATATGAATAAATAAATTAAGGATATAGACATAAGTGATGTGGGGCTGGGAGGGGGAAGAATAAAGTCAGCAAGTTAGGGCAACGCAGAAGGGAGTGGAAGAAAAGGAAAAGAGGACTTAGTCAGGGAAGGCCTCTTGGAGGAGATGTCCTTCAGTAAAGCTTTGAAGTGGTGTAAAATAAGGTGCATTCTTGGGGTAGGTACGACCGCTGGAAGTAGGGGAGTAAAAGATGGATAAAAATCCCATCCAACTGCTCAAATCCATCTCATCTCATCCAACCGTCTATCCATTCATCCATTCATTTATCCATCCAGTAGTCCATCACTGCAATTGATTGAGTACAACTTGTGTGCCAAGTGCGATGGACAGCATTTAGGAGACTTCGTGACCTGCCCCACCCAGAAGGCCAAGGGGAGATGATGGTCAGGGCCCCTCAGACCCACGCTGCCCCAGCGAGAGTGCCTTTGGTGGAGGGGGGTTTGAGGGACACGGAGGGACAAGGAGACAGATGGAAGAGTCAGAGCCAGTCTGGGAAGATGCTCACACTAGGGGCCTATGTTGGGGTTCAGACGAGGGCTGTGTTCCCCGACCGGGCAGGGGCCTTGCAGAAGGGAGGCTTTGCCCTGTGAAGTAACCCCAACCATCACAAGCCCCTCCATCCTGATTTGCTTGTATCCACTCCAGTGCCTGGCACACAGTAAGGGCTTAACAAATATTACTATTATTATTATTATTATTGTTATTACTATTATTATTATTATTGTTGTTGTTGTTGTTGTTGTTTTCCACTGCCCAACCATGACTACCAGGCAGCAGCCTACCAGGGTTTGGCACTGTGGCACAGCCTTGGCAGTTTGGATGAGCTTACAGTCTACACAGGCACTCTGACAGTGCTCTGCAATGCTCAAATGCTCACTAAATGCTCACTAAATGCTCAATAAAACAAATAAATGAATGAATGAATGACTCTTACGCCCATGCTGTTTCCACTAGATCACACTACTTCACTTCTCAAGTCACAGCACTGATAACACGTTCACTCTCAGAAAGGCAAAATAGAAAGATGGATAAAGTTTATTCAGAAGAAGACATCGATACTAAGGAATGCAACACAAGAAGGAAATTTTTCCGCATCACGTGAGACTGAGATTTTTGTAGAGCTTCAGTGGTCTGGGAAGGAAACAAATACCTCTGTTAATTATGTAGTGGACAAGTGGATAGAACTCAGGCCAGTGAGTCAGAAGGACCTGAGTGATAATCCCGGATCTGCCACTTGCCTACTGTGGGACCTTCGGCAAGTTACTTAATTTCTCTGTGGTTTAAGTTCCCTCTTTTGTAATATGGGGATGAATAGTAATAATGATAGCATTTATTAAGAGCTTAGTATGTGCAAAGCACTGTTCTAAGCGCTGGGAAGGTTAATAAGGCGCTCAGGTTGTCCCACGGGGGGCTCACAGTCTTCATCCCCATTTTACAGACGAGGTAACTGAGGTCCAGAGAAGTTAAGTGAATTGCCCAAAGTCACACAGCTGATAAGTGGTGGAGCCGGGATTTGAACCCATGACCTCTGACTCCAAAGCCCGGGATCTTTCCACTGAGCCACTCTGCTTCTTGAGGATTGAATCCCTTTTGGGATATGAACTGGGTCCAACCTGTTAGCTTGTATTGACCCCAGGGCAATGCCCTCTGAGGCGGGATTGTCCGTCACACGTTGATCTTATCAGACGTCCTTCCGGACACTGAGAAAGCCTCCTTACAGCTAGAAGAGACAACTGTTCATATGTACCCCTCTACAGGGTGTTCTGGTGAGGTGAATGATGGCAATATTAACCCAAGGAGACAGTTTTTGTCCAGAGAAAAAGGTGGGAAAATCTCTCCTTTATGACTCACCAGATGGTGGCCTTCATGTCCCGGTTCATCAGGCTGTAGATGAGGGGGTTCAGAGCAGGGGGTACCATTGCATAGAACACGGACACCAATAGGTCTAGCTTCGAGGAGGAGTCTGAGGGTGAGTTCAGATGTGCCTGTGACGGCTGTCGAAATGACAACGAAAACAATGGCGAGGTGAGGCAAGGAGGTGGAAAAGGCTTTGGCCCGGCCTTCGGTGGCCGGCAGCCTCAGCACAGTACAGAATATGTGCACGTACGAGATTACGATGGAGACGAAGCAGAAGATGGCTAACGCTATCCCGACCACCACGCTCACGTTGATGGTGACGTGGTCATTGGAGCAAGTGATCTTCAACAAGGAGGGGATGTAACAGAAGAACTGACAGACGACGCTGGACCCGCAGAAGGACAGAGAGAAGATCGAAGCCGAAAATAGGACCCCTAACAGCCCTCTGCTGCGCCAGGAGGAAGTGGCCATCTTCTCACACACCCCTTGGTTTATGATGATGTCGTAATGCAAGGGGTGGCAGATGGCGGCATAGCGTCTGAAGGACATCGACAAGAGGAGACAATAATCTGAAGTGGCAAACAAGATCACCAGTAAGAGCTGAGCCACACAGCCCAGGAAGGAGATGGGGCTGGTATTAGTCAAGGAGTTATTGAAGGATTTGGGAACGTTGTTGGAGATGAGGCAACGGTCAGGAACGGACAGATTCCTGAGGAAGACGTTATTGGGGGTTTGGAGGTGCCGGTCGCGAACGATGATGGCTACAATGAGGAGATTCCCCGTCAGGCCGCCATGTCTACCAGTCGGAACAGCGCGGCATGGACCAACTGCAGCTCCCCAACCTCCGAGAAACCCAGCAGGAGGAATCCCGTGACAGTGGAAACGTTGGACATTTGTGGGCGGCAGCCTGACTTTTTGCATGTGATGGGAGAAGAGCCAAAGTTAGAGTCCACTGATGGGATGAGTGAAGAAACTGACAGGACATTTGCTAGTGATTCTCTAAGGAGAGGAGATAGCTATTGAATTCAAAATTATCTTTGAGTTCCTTATCCTTGACGAAGATAAGGTCCAGATTTTCACGGTATTTTGGTCGATTAAAAGGGAATTCCTGAGATTGTCTCCCCTATATCACTCCAACAGAGTCGGTAGACACATTTCCTGCCCACATCGAGTTAACCGTCTGGAGAGAGATCTTTTCTTCAACCCTACCCACTGCCTGAACTTGTTTGCGGCTTCCACCACCCAATATTTTGTATGCGTGCACGCACGCACGCACGCAAGCACGCACACACACACACACACACACACACACACACACACACATACAGAGAGAGAGAGAGAGAGAGGAGAGAGAGAGAGAGAGAGAGAGAGCGCTTCTAACACAGGGAACCTGAGTGCAGCTGCTCCTGTAAGGTGGAAAATGAATTCGTTCAGTTATCCTTATTGAGCACTTACTGTGCGGACAGCACTGTACTAAATGTTCGGGAAAGTACAACAGAATAATAAACAGACACAGTCCCTGCCCATAATGTGTTTACAGTCTAGAGGAATAACGGATTGTAGTTGTGTTGACTTCAGTGAAAGCTTGATTACTGGTTTCAGTGCCATCCACTTGTTCTAATTCTCCTCGTCATTATCTGCTTTCTTCAACCAACCCTCCAAAACGAACCTTCTTGCCGTGACTCGCTTTCGACACTTCCTCCTCCAACCTCTGTCTCCCTCTCTTCCTTTGGCCTGCAAATCCACCCTTTTCAGTTCCCCAGCCCGAAGATATCCCACTCTCAAAAACTACCTGGAATTCTGCCTTCTCAAGGTGGATTTAGCTAATTCACTTCTTTCCACCATCTGTCAGTGACCATCTCCAGATTTAATGCATCCTCAGACCCTCAAGATATTGCCGCCTAAGGTAAGGCTCATTACTCTAGACTGTAAGCTCTTTGAGGAAACATGTCTACCGACTCATTTAAATAGTATTACTCCAAGCGTTTAGTGCAGTGCTCTGCACACAGTAAGCGCTCAATAAATGTCTCCGATTGGTTGACTGATTAATATCTGCTTCCCCCCCGCCAAACGGTGAGCTCCTTGTGGGCAGGGAACATGTCTACCACTTCTTTTACAGGGTACTCTCCTCAGAACTTAGAATAGCGCTCTGAACAAATTAAGCACTAAAAATATGATTATCAAGCACTAATAATAAAAACAATAATTATAGTATTTGTTAAGCGCTCACTATGTGCCAAACACTGTTCTAAACTCTGGTATTCATGTTGTCCCACCTGGGACTCACAGTCTTAATCCCCATTTTGCAGTTGAGGTAACAGAGGCACAGTGAAGTGAAGTGACTTGCCCGAAGTGATACTGCTAACTAGTGGCAGAGCTGGAATTAGAACCCACAACCTCTGACTTGCATGCCTGTGCTCTTTCCACTAAGCCAGGCTGCTTCTCATCCACATATCCATTGTTCCATTCTTTTCTCCTCCCAGTTGTAAATGACATTTTGCCTATCTAGCCTATTAGATTGGGAAGTCTTTGAGGGCAGGGATGATGCCTTTTACCTCTCTTTTTACGGTATTACTTAAACTCTCTTATGTGTCAGGCACTGTACTAAGCTCTGGGGTGAATACAAGAAAATTGGGTGGGTCCCAGTCCATGTTCCACACAGGGTTTGCAGTCTCAATCTCAATCCTACAGATGAAGGAACTGAGCAACAGAGAAGTGAAGTGACTCCCCAAATCCCCCAGAAGAGAAGCAGTCTGGCCCAGTGGAAAGAGCATGGACCTGGGCTCTAATTCCTGCTTTGCCAATTGCTTGTAGTGTGAACTTGGGCAAGTCACTTCTCTTCTCTGTGTCTCAGTTCTCCTGATCTCCGTCCAACCTGATTAATTTGCTCAGTGCTTAGAACAATGTTTGACACATAGTAACATAGTTTGACACATAGTTTGACACAGAGTAAGCACATGGCAAATACCATTAATAAAATGAAAAAGAGGGGGAGCCATTTTAGAACCAAAGTCCTAGCTCCTATCTCCTAGCTCATGCTCTATCAGCTAGGTCACACTGTTTCGCTCTTGCGTCTGCCCAAGATTTGGTAGTGGAAGTCCTGTAAGGAGGAATTGGTGATGAAGCATCTGGCTGGTGCAGTTTCAGTAATGCTCTTTTGTCCCAGCCCGGAGGGTTGAGCTGATGGTTGAAGTCACCATGGCACGGGGCTGACGCCGTGCCATAACGCCTTAACCCGGCAGCCATGGTAGCCGGGGTTTGGACGGTGAATGGAGGGGACCAGGGGATACCACAGGGGCAAATGTTTTCTCTCTGATTCTGTACGCAGCCCTGGTTCTAGTCCACCTTGGGCCTCGGGTATGAACGTCTTTGCAGATTGACCCTCACACTCACACCGATTAGCCTGATGGTTTCTCCTTGTCCCTCCCAACTCTTGGTCACTCTCACAGGGACAATGTGAGGCTGAGGAACCCCCGACCCGCTTTGGGCTGGGATGGTTCCCCTCTCTACTCGGATTCCTGGATGCAGTGGCCACGGAGGGACAGCGAGAAGCCGTCAGCCCCTCTCTCCTCTCCCGCGGACACTGAGAAGTGCTTTCCAAACAGGGCCCCCGTCCCCCTATATAAAGCCACCGCTGCTCCGAGGGGGGGTGTCTCCGGATGACCGGATCCTGAAGGCTCGTCCTCACAGTCTTTAGGTCCCCACAGAGCTGAAGATCTGGTGATGGCACTTGTCTGCAGCGTTCCCATGGCAACTGCACCCTAACGTTTCCCGCTGTTAGTGACCATCTGGGTCAACTGGTGGGCGCTTCAGCGGCTTTGTTTTCTTCAATGGTACCTAATACGCGCTTCCTATTTGCCAGGCACTGTACGAAGTCCTGGGATTCGATACAAGGCCATCAGGTTAGATATAGTCCCTGTCCCACATGGGGTTCACGGTCTCAATCCGCATTTTACATATGAGGGAACTTAAGGCCAGAGAAGCGAGTAGACTTACCCAAGATCACACAACAGAAAGGTGATAGAACCGAGATTAGAAGCTGGGTAATTCTGACTCCTAGGTCCATGCTGTATCGACTAGGCCGTGCTGCTTCTCTGAGTTTCATCTTGTTCATGACTTCAAACAATCAATCGGTCATTTAATCAGCTGTATTTTCTGACGTCTTCTAATTGCAAATCTAGAGAGAATGTGAAATGACTCTACATCCAACCTACTACCCTCCCCCAGGTTGGCGTGGGGGATCAAACCTGAGAAGCAGCATGAGAAGCAGCATAGATTAGTGGCAAGAGCCCGGGTTAGGAGTCAGAGGACTATGTTCTAATAATAATAATAATAATAATAGCATTTGATAAGCGCTTACTATGTGCTAAGCACTGTTCTAAGCTCTGGGGTAGATACGAGGTAATCAGGATATCCCACGTGGGGCTCACAGTCTTCATCCCCATTTTACAAATGAGAGAACTGAGGCACAGAGAAGTTAAGTAACTTGCCCAAAGTCGCAGAGCAGACAAGTGGCAGTGTCGGCATTAGAACCCATGAGTTCTGATTCCCAGTGCTCTTTCCACTGAGCCACGATGCTTCTGCCGGCTCTGCCGCTTGTCTGCTGTGTGACATTGAGCAAGCCATTTATTTCTTTGTGCCTGTTTCCTCATCTGGAAAATGGGGATTAAGACTGTGAATCTGAGGTAGGACAACCTGATTACGTTGTATCTAACCCAGTACTTAGAATAGCTTGACGCATAGTAAGTGCTTAGCAAATGCAATTATTATTATTGATATTATTATCATCAGTTTGGGAGGGGCTGAGGGGTTCTGAGAACGGGGTATGGGAAGGAATCACTGATACTGAGTGGGTGTACACGATGGGAAAATCCCTGGTTTCAGAAGGAATAAGTTGTAGCCTAGGGTTCGTCATCTTCTATCTCAGAGCTGAGCCACTGTATCGAACTAGGGTGAAAAGGTCACTGCATTTTCTCCTCTGAATGGCCCTGTCCCCTTTCAAAATATCTCAGTGATGGTAAATGGAGAAAAAATCTGCCAGTCCACATTTCCTCCTCCCTGCTTCCAGTCCACCAAAGCAAAGCTTTCCCCATCTTCAGTGCCCTTCCGTCATCCCACCACTTCCCTGATGCCTCATACGATTCGTTTTTCTTCTCCCTAAGTCATCTTCTCCCACCTACCAATCAGCATCTTAGACCAATTCTCCATTTTTGCAATCACACCCACCATTATAGTTTTGTACATAGTGGTTTTTATAAAATGTACTTTTTGAGCGCATATTCATCTATTTACCATTCTTTCCATTCTCTTCTTCGTCCTCTCATTAATTGATTCTATGTCTATCTCCTCGTTAGATTTTAAGTTCTTGGAAAGCAGAGATGGGTGTTTAATTTATTTTGATCCCCCTGAAGGGTTCAATACAGTACATTACACAGTACATTACACAGTTCATTACATTACATTAAGGGTTTGTTACAGTACATTACCTGGATGCATTCAAAAATATCACTGATTGATAGATGGATTGATTGATAGATGGATGCATGGATGGGTTGTTGGATGGATGGATGGTGGAAGGGTGGGTGGGCAGATGGATGGATAGATGGATGGATGGATTGTGTGCTGTGTAACCTTAGGCAAGGCATTTCACGTCTCTGTGCCTCAGTAACCTCATCTGTAAAACAGGGATTGAGACTGTGAACACCACGTTCAATAGGGACTGTGTAAACCCTGTTTAGCTTGTATCTGCCCCGGCACTTAGTATAGTACCTGACAAATAGTAAGCCCTTAACAAATACCACTATTATTATTATTATGGATGGATGGATGAATGGATGGACAGACAGATGGGTGAACAGACAAACAGATGGACAGATGGACAGTCAGATGGACAAGTGGATGGATGAACGAATGGATTGGAGACAAGGATTTGATCAGTCAAATTTATTTATTCAATCGTATTTCTTGAACACTTACTACGTGTAGATCACTGTACTAAGCGCTTGGAAAGTACAATTCAGTAACAGATAGACATAATTCCTGCCCACAAAGGGCTCACAGTCTAGAAGGGGGAGACAGGCTTCAAACCACGTAAACAGGCAGTGAAATGTGGGGGACAGTTTCCATGATTCCAGCCCTTCTCCCTTGACACCCTCCGATTCTCTGATTTTCATAACCACCAAGAGTGATCTTAAAAAATTCATAGAATTGCTTTTATTATCAGTAGTAATAGCAACATTATCATTATTTAATTTATTAAGAATTTACTTGCAAAAGACTGCCAGGTCCTGGAGTAGAAACGAACTAATCGGTTCGGGCATGTTTCCTGACCCACAGGGGCTCAGACTGTAAGAGAAAGAGAGAGCACATATTGAATCCCGATTTTGCAGAGAGACCCAAAGAGGTTACATGGCTGGACCAAGGTCATACAGCAGGTCGGCGGCAGAACCGCGCAGACCTTTCAAATCTCATGACTCCCAGCCACATGCTCATTCCACTAAGCCATGATGCCACCCAAACAATCACTTGCCATTCATTCTTTCATTCATTCATTCAATCATATGTATCGAGTGCTTACAGTGCTCAGAGCACTGTACTAAGCGCTTGGAACGTACTGTTCAGAATAGAGACAATCCCTGCCTACATCGGTCTCTCAGTCACACACGTCTTGTCTACCTCTGTTCCAGACAATGACAAATCCTCAGGAGCTGAACTTTCTCTCTGGACAGCTCTTTATATGGATATCCCCACGGTTAGACCATTGAGGAATGGAATAGTTAGCAAAAGGAAAGAGACACTTTGTCCCTTAGAGGAGCGAGACTCTTCCCAGGGTAGCCTTCATATCCCGCATCCTCAGGCTGTAGAAGAGGGGGTTCAGGGTGGCAGGAACCACGGTGTAGAACACGGACACCAGCACGTCCAGGGTCGAGGGAGAGTATGGCATGGGCTTGAGGTAGGCAACGGATCCATTCGAGAGGATGACGTTGACAACGCCAAGTTGGGGCAGGCAGGTGGAGAAGGTTTTGGCCAGGCCCTCGGTGGCCGGTATCCTCAGTACGTCCTGGAAGATGCACATGCAGGAGATGATGATTAAGACGAAGCAGACGACACTTAAAGCTATTCCACTATCGATGGCGGCGTGGTTATTGGAGCAGAAGATCTTCAGGAGGGAGGAGACGTCACAGAAGACCTGCTGGACGATGTTGGACCCACGGCAGTTCAGTGAGAAGGATGAAGCTGAAAACGAGACCCCAAATAGCGTCCCGCTAAGCCAGGAAGCGGCCGACATCTTTCCACAGTCCATGTTGTTCTTGATGAGCTCATAGCGTAGGGGCGGCATAGCCGTCATAGGACATCGCCATGAGGACCAACAGCTCTGAGCTGGACAACAACCAACAGAAAGAACTGGGCCACACAGTACAGAAGCAAGGGGATCTACGATCGGTCAAGGAGATGATGACAGACTTGGGGACGATGACGGAGATATAGCTGACGTCGAGGGCGGACAGATTCCAGAGGAAGAAGTACATGGGGATGTGGAGGCTCCGGTCGAGGGCGGTGATGTCGACGATGAGGAGATTCCCCGTCGGGGCCGCCAGGTAGACCAGGAGAAACAGCGCGATGTGGACCAGCTGCAACTCCCGTGCCTCTGCAAATCCCAGCAGTAGGAATCCCGCCACTGTGGAGACATTGAACATTTCTGGGAAAGATGTCAACTCCCTGTGCAGAAAGAGGGAAGACTTCAATTTAGAGACACTGATTTTGGGGGTGAAGGAATAGGACTAAGTCAATCAATTCTATTTATCGAGTACCTATAGAGGACACTGTATTAGTACATATGATCACAGCCCCCAAGGAGCTTCCGTTCTATTGGAAGCACCAAGCTTTGAATTGTGTAGAAGCAGGGTGCTATTGGGAAGAACAAAGGCTGGGAGTCAGAGGACCTGGCTGCTAATCCTAACTCCACCACTTGTCGGCTGCATAGCCATGGGAAAGTGACTTAATTTCTCTACACCTCAGTTTTCTCAGTAGTAAAATGAGGATTCGAAACCAGTTTTCCCTCCTACTTAGTCTGCGAATCCCTCGTTAGACACGGACTGTGTTCTACCAGATTGTCCTGAATCTCCCCCAACACTTAATACTTTGCTTAGAACGTAGTAAACACTTAATGCTTATCGAGTGTATTATTTTTGGTTGAGGAGACTGAAACTAAACTGAATAGCAGATAGGAGAGGCCAGAGAACATGAAGATATGAACATGACTGTTGTGAAATTTTTTCGGTGGTTTTGTAGTCAAACAAGAAGTGCCTTTGTACGTACATTCATCCATTTAGTAGAGAGAATGGGCCGGGTAGACAGAAAGATTTGGATTCTAATCCCGTCTCCCTCCTTTGTCCACTGTATGACCTGGGGCCAATACTTACCTTCTCTGTGCCTCAGTTACCTCATCTGTAAATTGGGGGTTATGACTGAAAGCACCATGTAGTGCATGAACTGTGTCCAACCTGATTAGCTTGTATCCACACCAGTGCTTAGTACACTGTCTGGCACATAATAAGCACGTACCAATATCATAAAACAAACAACAAAAACAAAAAAGTCAAGTCAAACTGATCCTATTTGTTCACATATCTGCATTCACAGTTATACACACACAAATCCAAGCATACCTCATCATTCATCTAGTCCTTTCCTAAAGCATCGCTCAGCCTACATCTCTATTCTCCTCAACCTCCTATCAGGACAAGTTGTATCTTTTCACAAGAAACATAAACTAACAATCGTCTTGAAGGCTCTCCAGCCTATGACTGCATTTCACCTCCTTTCCATCGTTCAACTTGTCTTCTCAGTTCTCACAGTAACTACCTAGTTGTTACTCACTATCGACTCTTCCATTTCCATACTAGCCTGGAAAGCCCTCTCTTACCCTCTCAAAATCAGAGAGAGCACAGTTCTTTCAGAATTCTGAGTACTGCTAACCACCCCCTCCAACCAGCTACCCCGATTCATTTCCCAGCCCTCTAAACCCACTTTACCTACCGCAAGTGCAAATCAGCTAATTTTCATCCTCATCTAGTGGAAAAAGCATGCGCACAGGAATTCTATTCCTGAATGTGAGCTCCTTGAGGGCACCATACACATCTACAAGTTCTGTTCTATTGTACTTCCCCAAGAATAGCATAGTGGGAGTCAGAGGACTTTGGTTCTCATCCTGCCTCTATCTCCTTGCCGCCGTGGGACCTAGAGCAATTCTCTTCACCTCTCTGGGCTCCAGTTTCCTCATCTGTAAAATGGCATGCCATCACTGCATATTCATCTTTCCATTCTTTATTTTCCTTCTAGTAGGGGCACGTAATGTGTCTGTAATGGTGTTATAAAGTGGATAGAGCACGGGCCTGGGAGTCAAAAGAAGTCAGAAGGAGCTGGGTTCTAATTCCATCTCCACCTCATTTCTGTTGTGTGACCATGGGTAAGTCATTTAACTTCTCTGAGCCTCAATTACCTCAACTGTAGAATGTGCGTTAAGACTGTGAGCCCCATGTGGAACAAGGACTGTATCCAACTTGCTTAACTTGTATCTACCCCAGCACTTAAGACAGTGCTTGGGACAGAGTAAGAGCTTAACAAATGCTACTAATATTATTATCACTCTCCAGGTGCTTAGTGCACACAATCAGTGTTCAATCAATATGATTCAGGATTAATTGATTGATAGTAAATTAGAATGTGTCAACCTAGCCCGATAGGCTGGAAAGCCCATGAGGACAGGGATTGCAACCTTTCCCACTACTTGTCTTATTCCAACATTTGGGAAGAACTCCTACAGGGAGGAATTGTTGATAGTGCCAGTGGTAGTCCACAGCTGGTCACATTCTCTCAGGCCTTAGTGTCATTTAACCTCTGCGAGGGATTCTGGGACCCGAGGAAGGCCAAAGTGACTGTCCACAGTACTGACACTGTATTGGAGCACCATAGCCCGGAGGTTAATTGGCATGGTAGCAAGGTTTGAGTTGGAAGGAGGAGAAGTATATGATTGTTGGGGGTTACTGAACTGGAAAACACCTCCTCTCCAACTAGCATCCCTGCACTGTTGGGGGCCGCAGCCCTGGTCAAAACCCCAAATTAGGCCCCAGTATACCTCCATCACTTCGATACTCATCCTAGTCTCCTTCTTCCCCTCCATCCCACTCACCCCCGGTCACTCTCACCGAGGCTGAGGGTCGCTGACCTCTCTAGGGCTGGGCTGGTCCCCTCTTTCACCTCAGACTCCTGGGGTCGGTCAGCCAGGAAGGAACATAGAGGATCCCTCGGTCCCTCTCCCCTCTCCTTCAGACTTCGAGAGGCTCTCCAGATGGGGCCCTGTCCCTGTATATCAGGCAGAAGCTGCTCCGAGGGGGATCCTCGGAGGATGGCTCAGGGCCCTGTCAAGGGACCACGTGGCCTGGACAAGCCACGCACCCTCTGGTCACGTGGTTCCTGAGGCTCCTGGAAGCTTCAGCATGGAAACAGCGACATCTAAATCCCAGTTTCCCAGCGGTTCCTATTGTCAACGAACGCATTTAGCCACTGTGAAAGGTTTAACCTTTGTCTAATTCACAACCTAAGACACTTAATCTGTCAGTCAATCAGCCAATTTTAACTTTTTCATATGGCCTTTGTGAAGCGCTTATTATATATCAGGCACTATACTTAGTGCTGACGTAGATACAAGCTTATCAGATTAGACAGATTCCATATCCCCTGTGGGGCTCACATCTCAATCCCCATTTCACAGATGAGAAAACTGAGGCACGGAGAGCTGAAGGGACTCTGCCCAGGATCACACAGCATACCTGTGGTGGAACCAAGATCAGAGCCCATATCCATTCAAATCTCAGGCCCACACTCTACCCCCTAGGTAATGCTGCTTCTTCTGATTTGTCCTGATTGCAAATCCCTTAAATCCCTGTTCACACTGACTATATAAACTGTACACTTAAATCAAGCGTTCATCCACTTTCTCATCTTTCCCTTCTTTCCTTCTTCCTTTAGGTAATTTATCTGTGTCTCTTTCCCCCATTAGACCATAATCACCTGGAGAGCAGGAACAATGCAATTATATCTCTTTTCAACTCTTCTGAGAGCTTACTACAGTGCTTTCCACCCAGGATGTGGTCCAAAAATGTCATTGAAAATAAATACTGTAATAATTATGATCTTTATAAGCACTTACTATGTGCCAAACACCCTTCTAAGTACTCAAGTAATTACAAGGTAATCAGGTTGGACACGGTCCCTGTCCCATGTGAGGCTCACAATGTCAATCCCCATTTTACAGATGAGGTAACTGAGGCAGAGAAGTGAAATGACTTGCCCAAGGTCACATGGCAGACAAGTAGCGGAACGGAGATTACAACTTGCGACTTCTGACTCCCAAGCCTGGGCTCTGGATGGATGGATGGATGGATGGACGGATGGATGGATAGATGAATGGTTGGAAGGATGGATGGATGGAATGAAGGAAAGATAGATTGATTAGAGAGGATGAAATTGACAAGACAGATGGAGCTTCAGTCATCTTTCCTTCCCTTCTTCCATACCAGCTCCCATTTTCCAACTATCATTCCCACCCCCAGATTCATGCTAAACAACGTATCATTATATTTTCATAATCATTCCTAATAATGTTATCATTATTATATTTATTAAAAGATTGTGTGCCTAAATTGTTCCACTTGCTAGAGAAGAAACAAACGAATCAGTTCAGACGCAATTCCTGTCCCACAGGGGCTCAGAGTGTAAGGGTTAGACAGATCCTAGGGATATTACGGCACTGCCCCTAGGTCACAAAGAAATCCAGCAGCAGGGCTGGCATCAGAACTCAAGTTTCAATCGATCAGTCAATCAATCACATTTATTGAGCACTTACAGTGGGCCCAGCACTGTACTAAGCACTTGGATAAGATCTATATACCAGAGTTGGTAGACACAATCACGCCACAGTGCGCTTACAGCCTTGAGCGATTCCTTTAGGCCAAGATTAATTAAAAAAACAAATTATGGTATTTGTTAAGCACTTGCTATGTACCAAGCACTGTTCTAAGCACTGGAGTGGATACAAGGTAATCGGGTTGTCCCAAGTGGGGTTCATAGTCTTAATATCCATTTTACAGATTAGGTAACTGAGGCATGAAGACGTAAAGTGGTTTGCCCAAGGTCATACAAAAGACAAGTGGCAGAGGAGGGATTAGAGTGGCCCCCAAACAAGATTTACCTGTACTACGCACTTGGGAGAGTTCAGTTTAACAAAGTTGTTAAACACATTCCCTGCCCACAATGAGTTTACTGTCTGAAGGGACTCCCCTTCTTTTAGGCCGTGATGCCTCCCGAAAACTGGGTAGTCTGTCCTACTTCATTCTTATCTGCCTCCCTCCCAGACTTTGACAATTCATCAACGTTCAGCGTTTTCTCTGAACCCTGTAGGACAGCTGAGTATCTGGCTAGGTTCAAGGGCAATTCCTTGGTTAAGTGGTGGTGTGAGATTATTTGCACAAGGAAGGATACATTTTGTCCCAGAGTAGAGGCTGGGTAAGTGAACCTTTTAAGATCCTGCCCATGGCAGCCTTCATGTCCCGGTTCCTCAGACTGTAGATTAGGGGGTTCATGACGGGAGGCACCACCGTGTAGAACACAGGTACCAGCAGGTCTAGTACTGAGGGGGAATACGAAGTTGGCTTCAAGTAAGCACAGAAAGAAGTCATTAAAAAGAGAGTGATGACAACGAGGTGAGGCAGGCAGGTGGAGAAGAAGGCTTTGGCCCGGCCCTCGGCGGCCGGCATCCTCAGTACAGCCCCGAAGATGCGCACGTATGAGATGATGATGAGAATGAAGCAGACGAAGCCTAACACTACCCCGGCGATGACACCCACGTCTATGGCGACGTGGTCGTCGGAACAGGTGATCCTCAGCAGGGAGAGGACGTCACAGAAGAACTGCTGGACGTCGTTGGTCCCGCAGAAGGACAAGGAGAAGGTCGGAGCTGAAAACAAGACTCCAAACAAGCCCCCTCAGACCCATGAGGGGGCCGCCATCTTCCCACAGGCCACTCTGTTCATGATGACCTCGTAGCGCAGGGGGAGGCAGATGGCAGCATAGCGGTCATAGGACATCACCGTGAGGACAAAATATTCTGCACCTGCAAAGAAAATCACCAGACAGACCTGTGCTGCACAGTCTTGGAAGGAGATTTCTCTACGGTCGGTCATGGAGTTGTGGATGGATTTGGGGACGGTGACAGAGATGTAGCAGAGGTCGAGGACGGACAAGTGCCTGAGGAAGAAGTACATGGGGGTGTGGAGGCTCCGGTCGAGGTCAGTGACGGCGACGATGAGGAGATTCCCAGTCAGGGCCGCCAGGTAGAGCAGGAGGAACAGTGCAGCGTGGACCAGCTGCAGCTCCCGGATCTCCGAGAAGCCCAGCAGTAGGAATCCCGTCACCGTGGAGACATTAGGCATTTTGGGGAGGCAGCATTGACTTTCTGCAATGGATGAGGGAAAAGCCAAAGTAAGAGTCCATTGATGGGATGAGTGAATCAATCAATCAATCAATCAATCAATCGTATTTATTGAGAGCTTACTGTGTGCAGAGCACTGTACTAAGCGCTTGAGAAGTACAAGTTGGCAATACATACCCGACAGTGGGCTCACAGTCTAGAAGGGGGAGACGGAGAACAAAACAAAACATATAAACAAAATAAAATAAATAGGATAGCTATGTACAACTAAAATTAATGAATAGAGTAATAAATATGTACAAACATATATACATAGATACAGGTGTTGTGGGGAAGGGAAGGAGGTAAGGAGGGGGGGATAGAGGGGGGAAGAGGGGGAGAGGAAGGAGGGGGCTCAGTCTGGGAAGGCCTCCTGGAGGAGGTGAGCTCTCAGTAGGGCCTTGAAGGGAGGAAGGCAGTTAGCTTGGCGGATGTGGGGAGGGAGGGCATTCCTGGCCAAGGGGATGACATGGGCCGGGGGTCGACGGCGGAACAAGCGAGAACGAGGCACGGTGAGGAGATTAGCTTAGTACAGTGCTCTGCACACAGTAAGCGATCAATAAATACGATTGATGATTAGCGGCAGAGGAGCGGAGGGTGCGGGCTGGGCTGTAGAAGGAGAGAAGGGAGTTGAGGTAGGAAGGGGCGAGGTGATGGAGAGCCATGAAGCCGAGGGTGAGGAGTTTCTGCCTGAAGCGTAGGTTGATTGGTAGCCACTGGAGATTTTTGAGGAGGGGAGTAACATGCCCAGAGCGTTTCTGGACAAAGTCAATCCGGACAGCGCCGTGAAGTATGGATTGAATCGGGGAGAGACAAGAGGATGGGATCGGAGAGGAGGCTGAAACAGTAGTCCAGACGGGATAGGGTGAGAGCTTGAACGAGCAGGATAGCGGTTTGGATGGAGAGGAAAGGGCGGATCTTGGCAATGTTGCGGAGCTGAGACCGGCAGGTTTAGGTGACAGCTTGGATGTGAGGGGTGAACGAAAGAGCGGAGTCGAGGATGACACCAAGGGTGCGGGCTAATGATACGGGAAGGATGGTAGTGCCGTCAACAGTGATAGGGAAGTCAGGGATAGGGCAGGGTTTGGGAGTGAAGAAACTGTTAGGACGTTCGCTCGTGATTCTCTATGGAAAGGAGACAGTTACTGAATTCAAAATAATCTTTGAGTTCCTTATCCAGCAGGGATAAGAAAAGATCCAGATTTTCACAGTATTTTGGTCGATTTAAAGGGAATTCCTGAGATTGCCTCCCCTCCGCCACCTCAACAGAGTTGGTAGACATATTCCCTGCCTACATCGAGTTTACTGTCTGAAGGAAGATCTTTTTCGATCTTCGTCTTCAACCCTACCCACTGCCTGAACTTTTCCTCTGCTTCCACTACCCATTGCGTTGCGTGCACCCACATGCATACACAAACATACACAGCTTCTAGCACAGGGAACCTAATTGCAGCAGCTCCTGAAAAGTGGAAAATGAATTCTTTCAGTAATATTTATTGAGTGCTTACTGTGTACAGAGCACTGTATTTAATGCTGGGGACAGTACAACAGAATAATGAACAGACACAGCTCCCGCCCACAACGAGTTTACAGTCTAGAGGAATAATGTATTGTAGTTGGGTTGATTTCAGTGAATGTCTGATCACGGGCTTCAGTGCTAGCCACCTGTTATAATTTTCCTCCTCATTATCTTCTTTCTTCAACCAACCCTCCAGAAAAATAACTTTCTTACCGTGAGTCACTTTCTATGGTTCCTCCTCCCACCTCTGGGTCCCACCCTTCCTTTGGCCTGAAAATCCACCCTTTTCAATTCCCAGCCCGAAGATATCCCAACCTCAGAAACCCTCTGGAATTTCGCCTTCTCAAGGAGAATTGAGCTAATTCACTTCTTTCCGCCATTTGTCAGTGACCATTTCTAGACTTAATGCATCCGCAGATTCTCCGGATATGGCTACTTAAGGGAAGGCTCTTTAATCCAGACTGTAAACTCTTTGATGAAACATTTCTACCAACTCCTTTATATTGTATTCCTGCAAGAATTTAGTACAGTGCTCTGCGCAGAGTAAGCGCTCAATAAATGCCTCCGATTGGTTGACTGATTAATGCCTGCTTTCCCCGTAGACAGTGAGATCCTTGTGGGCAGGGAACATGTCAACCAACTCTTTTATAGAGCACTCTCCTCAGCACTTAGAATAGTACTCCGCACACATTAAGCACTCATAAATATGACTATCAAGCACTAATAATAATAATGATAGTATTTGTTAAGAACTAACTATGTCCCAAGCAGTGTTCTAAGATCTGGGGGAGATGGAAGGTAATCAGGTTGTCCCACCTGGAATTCACAATTTTAATCCCCATTTTACAGATGAGGTAACAGAGGCCCAGAGATATGAAGTGGCTTCCCTGATGTCACACAGCTGACAGGTGGTGGAGCTAGGATTTGAACCCACGACCTCTGACTCCCACCCCCATGCTCTTTCCGGTAAGCCAGGCTGCTTCTCATCCACATATTCCTTGATCAATTCATTTCTCCTCCCGGATGTAAATTACATTTTGCCTATCTAGCCAATTATATTGGGAAGTCTTTGAGGGCACGGACCATGCCTTTTACCTCTCTTTTTATGATATTTCTTAAGCTCTCATTACGTGTCAGGCACTGTACTAAGCTCTGGGGTGAATACGAGAAAATTGGGTGGGTCCCAGTACCCGTTCAACACAAGGCTCGCAGTCTCAGTCTTCATCTTACAGATGAGGGAACTGAGGCACAGAGAAGAGAACTGACTTGCCCCAAATCCCCCAGAAGAGAAGCAGCCTGGCCCAGTGAAAAGAGCGTGGGACTGGGCTCTAATTCCAGCTCTGCCAATTGCTTGCTGTGTGACCTTGGGCAAGTCAATTATCTTCTCTGTGCCTCAGTTCTCCTGTTTTCCCAACTGCTCACACTGTGAGCCCCATGAGATACAGGGATGGTGTGCAACCTGATTAATTTGCTCATTGCTTAGAACAATGTTTGACATATAGTAAGCGCATAAGAACTGCCACAAAAAATAGAAAGAGGTGGAGCCGTTATTAGAACCCAAGTCCTCTGACTCACAGCCCACGCTCTATACGCTCGGCCACGCTGCTTCTGTCTTGCAACCGCCCAAGATTTAGTAGGGAAAGTCTTGTGCGGAGGAATTGGTGATGAAACATCTGGCTGGTGCAATCTCATTCATACTTTCTTGTCCCTGCAAGGAGGGTTGAGATAATGTTTGAAGTCACCGGCGGAGGAATTGGTGATGAAACATCTGGCTGGTGCAATCTCATTCATACTTTCGTGTCCCTGCAAGGAGGGTTGACATAATGTTTGAAGTCACCATGGCATGGGGTTGAAGCCATGTCATAATGCCCTAGCCCGGCAGCCTTGGTAACCGGGGTTTGGGCGGCGGATGGAGGGGACCGGGAGCTAAAGCAGGGGCATATGTTTTCTTTCTTCCTGTGTACATAGCCCTGGTTCCAAGTCCACCCTGGACTCCGGTATGAACGTCTTCCCAGAGTAGCCCTCAAATAGATGAGCCTTCTGTCCCCTCCCTGTCCCTTCCCACCCCCGGTCATTCTCACCGGGCCAGCGTGGGGCGGGGCTGGGCTGGTCCTCCATCTCTCCTCGGACTCGTGAATGCAGCAGCCACGGAGAGACAGCGAGGATCCGTGGGCCCCTCTCTGCTCTCCCGTGGACACTGAGACGTAGTTTCCAGACTGGGCCCCTGTCCTCTTAGATAAAGCCACCGCTGCTCTGAGGGGAGTCCCCGGAGGACCGGATCACGGCGGCTCGTCCCCACAGAGATGAGGATCCGGTGATGGGACCTAGCTGCAGGGTTCCCATGGCAACAGCATCCTAACGGTTCTCTCTGTTAGTGACCATCTGGGTCAACGGGTAGGCGTTTCAACTTTATTTTTTTTCTTCAGTGGAACCTGTTAAGCGCCTACTATGTGCCAGGCACTGTACTAAATGCTAGGATTCGATACAAGTTCAACAGGTTAGACATAGTCCCTGTCCCACATGGGGCTCACATTCTCAATCCCCATTTTACAGATGAGCGAACTGAAGCCCAGAAAAGTGAAGAGATTTGTCCTACCAACTAGGCCACGCTGCATCTCTGTTTCATCTTGTTCAAAACCTCAAGCAATCATTCGGTCATTTAATCAGTTGTGTTTTCTGACGTCTTCTGATTGCAAATCTAGAAAGAACGAGAAATTATGCTAAATCCATACTAAGATCTTCCCCCGGGCCGGCTTGGGGGATCAACCCAGAGAAGCAGAACGAGAAGCAGCATAGCTTAGTGGCAAAAGCCCGGGCTAGGGAGTCAGAGGATGTGGGTTCTAATCCCGGCTCTGCCACTTGTCTGTTGTGTGACTTTGGGCAAGCCACTTAATTTCTCTGGTCCTCAGTTACCTCATCTGGAAAATGGGTAATAAGAATGTGAACCCCAGGTGGGACACCCTGATTGTGTTGTATCTACCCCGGCGCTTTGAACAGTGCTTGACCGATAGTGAGCGCTTTACAAATGCAATTATTCTTGTTGTTGTTATTATTATCAGTTTGGGTGGGGCTGAGATGGTCTGAGAACAGGGTGAAGCGAAGGAATCACTCATACTGGTTGGGTGTACACAACGGGAAAATCCCTTCAAAAGGAAAAGGTTGTAGCCTAGGATTCGTTCTCTTCTATCTCAGAGCTGAACCACTGTGCTAAACTGGAGAGAGGAGCTTCCTGTATTCTCTCCTCTGAATGGCTCTGCAGCCTTTCAAAATATCTCAGTGATGTTTAAAGAAACATTAGAGGAACACAAAGAAAAAGATGGAGAAATAATCTGTGAGTCTACAGTTCCTCCTTCCCCTTTCCAGTCCATCAGAATACACGTTTCCCCATTTTCAAAGCCCCTGCTTCATCCCACCACTTCCAGGATGCCTGGCACGATTCATTTTTCTTCTCCCTAAGTCATCTTCTCCCAACTACCAATCAGCATCTTAGACCACTTCTCTATTTTTGCACTAAAACCCACCATTATAGTTTTGTACATAGTGGCATTTATAAACTGTACTTTTTGATCACATAGTCATCTATTTGCCAGTCTTTCCATTCTCATCTTCATCCTCTCATGAATTAATTCTGCATCTATCTCCCCGCTTATATTTTAAGCTCTTGGAAAGTAGGGATGGTGTTCAATTTATTTTGATCTCTCTGAAGGGTTCATTGCAGTACAACGATACAAGATACCATGATACATTCAACAGATATCATTGATTGATGGATGGATGGATGGATTGATAGATCCATCAATCCATCATGGATGGCCTGGATGGTTTGTTGGATGGATGGATGGATGGAAGGGTGGATTGTCTGTTGTGTCACCTTAGGCAAGACACTTCACTTCTCTCTGCCTCAGTTATCTCATCTGTAAAATGGGAATTGAGACTGTGACCTCCATATGGGATAGGAACTGTGTGAAACCTGATTAGCTTGTATCTGCCCCAGCACTTAGTACAATGCCTGGCACATAGTAGGCGCTTAACAAATACCACTATTATTATTATTATTATGGATACACGGATGGGTGGATTAATGGATGGACAGATGGGTGAACAGATAGACAGAGGGACGGATGGAAATCATACGGATGGGTGGATAGATGAACAAATGGATTCAAGGCAAGCATTTCATCAGTAAAATTCATTCATTCATTCAATCGTATTTATTGAGTGCTTACTGTGTGCAGATCAATGTACTAAGCGCTTGGAAAGTATACCATTCAGCAACACATAGAGATAATCCCTGCCCACAATGGGCATATAGCCTAAAAGGGAGAGACAGGACTCAAAACAAGGAAACAGGCAGGATAATGTGGATATCAATTTCCATGATTGCATCCCTTCTCCCTTGTCATCTTGAGATTTTCATAACCACCAAGAGTTATATTAAAATTCAAAGAATTACTGTTATTATCAGTAATACTGTCAACATTATCATTATTGAATTTATTAAGAATTTACTTGTAAAAGACTGCCACGTGCTGGGGTAGAAGCAAACAAATGAGATTAGACACGTTTCCTGATCCACAGGGGGTCAGATTGTAAAATAAAGAGAGAGCACAAATTGAATCCCGATTTTACAGAGAGACCCAAAGAGGTTACATGGTTGGGCCAAGGGCATACAGCAGGTCGGTGGCAGAACCGTGAGGACTTTTCAAATCTTATGACTCCCAGCCACATGCTAATTCTACTAAGCCATAATGCCATCCAAACAATCAATTGTCATTTATTCATTCATTCAACATATTTTTGAGTGCTTTTTGTGTGCAGAGCACTGTACTAAGCTCTTGGAAAGTACCATTCAGAATAAAGAGAGACAATCCCTGCCTACACAGCGCTTAGTCACACACGTCTAATCAGCCTCTGTCCCAGATATTGACAAATCCTCAGACGCTGTACTTTCTCTTTGGACAGCTCTTTACATGGATACCCCCACGGTCAGAACCCTGATGAGGAATGGCAAAGTCAGCAAAAGGAAACAGACATTTTATCCTTTAGAGGAGCGAGGAGGAATCTCCCCTTTAGGATTCTCCCCAGGGCGGTCTTCATGTCCTGGTTCTTCAGGCTGTAGATGAGGAGGTTCAGGGTGGGTGACACCACAGTGTAGAACATGAACACCAGCAGATCGAGGGTCGAAGGGGAGTCTGACACGGGCTTGAGATAGTCAACCACTCCAGTCGAGAAGAAGACAGTGAAGACAGCGAAGTGGGGCAGGCAGCTGGAGAAGGCTTTGGCCTTGCTCTTGGAGCCCGGCATCCTCAGCACGGTCTGGAAGATGAGCACGTAGAAGACGACGAGGGAGACAAAGTATACGAGCCTAAAGCTACCCCACCGGTAACGCTCACATCGATGGCGACGTGTTTCTTGGAGCAGGAGACCTTCGGCAGGGGGCAGGGGACATCACAGAAGATCTGCTGGACGATGTTAGACCCACAGAGTCTCATAGAGAAAGTCGAAGCTGAATACAGGACGGCAAACAGCACACCGCTGAGCCAGGAGGCGGCCATCATCTTTCCACAGGCCCTGTTGTTCATGATGAGCTCATAGCGCAGGGGACGGTGGATGGCGGCGTAGAGATCGTAGGGCATCACCGTGAGGACGGACATCTCTGAAGCAGCAAACAGAGCCACCAAAAAGACCTGGGACACACAGCCCAGGAGGGAGATGGATCTTCGATAGGTCAGTGAGATGACGATAGATTTGGGGTTGGTGACAGAGATGTAGCAGAGTTCGAGGATGTACAGGTTCCTTTGGAAGAAGTACATGGGGGTATGGAGGCGCCGGTCGAGGGCGGTGATGGTGACGACGAAGAGATTGACCCGTCAGGGCCGCCATGTAGACCAGGAGGAACAGCGCAGCGTGGACTAGCTGTAGCTGTCGAATCTCCGTGAAACCCAGCAGAAGGAATTCCCGCACCGTGGAGACGTTGACATTTGGGGGAAGCAACATTGACTTTCTGTATGTGATTAGCAAAGAGCCAATGTTAGAATTAATTGATGGGATGACTGAAGGAATTGACAGACTTCTTCCCCTTTTAGACTGTGAGCCCATTGTTGGGTAGGGACTGTCTCTATATGTTGCCAACTTGTACTTCCCCAGCGCTTAGTACAGTGCTCTGCACACAGTAAGCGCTCAATAAATACGATTGAATGAATGAATGAATGAAAAAACAACAAAAAACCCACTTATTCTTCAAACTGATTCCATTTGCTCACATGTCTTTATAAACGCTTGTACACATACAAAACCAAGCATACCTCATTATTCAATTAGTCCTTTCCTAAAACCGGGTATGAATGTCTTCCCAGAGTGAACCTTACACTCACATAGATGAGCCTGATTGTCTCTCTCTGTCCCGCCCCACCCCCGGTCACTTTCACCAGGTCAGCGTGGGGTGGGGGAACCCCTGACCCTCTCTGGGCTGGGCTTGTCCCCCATCTCTCCTCGGACTCCTGGATGCAGCGGCCACGGAGGGACGGTGGGGAGCCGTCATCCCCTCTCTGCTCTCCCGAGGACACTGAGACGTGCATTCCAGACAGGGCCCTATCCCCTTAGATAAAGCCACCGCTGCTCTGAGGGGTGTACCCCGAAGACCAGATCACGGCCACTCGTCCCCACAGTCTTTGAGTCCCCATTGAGATGAGGATCAGGTGATGGCACTTATCTGCTAGACTATGACCCCGTTATTGGGTAGGGACCATCTCTATATAATAATAATAATAATAATTACGGTATTTGTTAAGCGCTTACTGTCTACCCAAGCACTGTTCTAAGCACTGGGGTAGACATAAGGTAATTAGGTTGTCCCACCTGGGGCTCACAGCCTTAATCCCCATTTTACAGATGAGGTAACGGAGGCACAGAGAAGTTAAGTGACTTGCCCAAAGTCACACAGCTGACAAGTGGTGGAGGCGGGATTGGAACCCATGACCTCTGACTCCCAAGCCCGTGCTCTTTCCACTAAGCCACGCTGCTTCTCATTTATGTTGCCAACTTGCACTTCCCAAACGCTTAGTACAGTGCTCTGCACACAGTAAGCGCTCAATAAATATGATTGAATGAATGAATGAATCTGCAGGTTTCCCATGGCAGCAGTATCCTAATGGTTCCCGCTGTTGGTGACCATATGGATCAACGGGTGTGCACTTCAGCTTCTTTTTTTCCTTCAGTGGTACCTGTTAAGCGCTTAGTACGTGCCAGAAACTGCACTAAGTGCTGGGATTCGATACAAGATAATCAGGTTGGACATACTCCCTGTCTCACATGGGGCTCACGGTCTCAATCGCCGTTTTACAGATGAGGGAACTGAAGTGCAGAGAAGTGAAGAGACTTGCCCAAGGTCACACATCAGAAAGGTACAGAGTCGAGATTAGAACCCAGGTCTTTCGGACTCCCAGGTCCACGCTCTATCGACTAGGCCACGCTGCTTCTCAGAGTTTCATCTTGTTCATGACCTTAAACAATTGGTCAATTAATCAGTTGTATTTTCTGACGTCTTCTGATTGCAAAACTAGAGAGAACGAGAAATGACGCTCAATTCATCCTAAGACTCTCCCCCGAGCTGGCTTGGGGAATCAACCCAGAGAAGCAGCATGAGAAGCAGCATGGCTTAGTAGCAAGAGCACGGGTTTGGGAGTCAGAGGACGTAGAATCTAATTCCGGCTCCACCACTTGTCTGCTGTGTGACCTTGGGCAAGCCACTTAACTTCTCTAGACCTTGGTTACCTCATCTGTAAAATGGGGATTAAGATTTGAGCCCTACGTGGGGCAACCTGATTAACTTGTATCTACCCCAGCGCTTAGAACAGTGCTTGGCACACAAGAGCCTAACAAATACCATCATTATTATTATTACAATACAACAGTATAACAGACGCATTCCCTGCCCACTAAGAGCTTACAGTCTAGGGAGAGAATCAAGCCACGCTGCTCTTTAAGTAAGTATATAAAGTACTTTAAAAATATTATCATTAATAGTAGGCACATAGAAATGATGGGTCAGTCAACATTTTCATTGAACGCTTACTGGTTGCAAAGCACTGTATTGAGCGCTTGGGAGAGTGCAATGTAGCAGAGTCGGTAGACCGTTTCCCTGCTCGCAAGGAGCTTGGCTTGGGCCGTTGACCCTTTGTCCTGACAATTCTCCATCTATCCACAGGAGGCTCCCTGCCTCTCCCAGCCATGGGCCACGTCTCCGCGGTGACCGAATCCGACTCAGGGCCGGAGGTAAAGGGAGAAGGAATCTGAGGCGTTATATCCAACCCAACAATTTCACCTTTCTAACAGTGCCATCCTTGGGGTGATGTTCGAGTTCTCAGTGTGGACTTCCAGGCAGATGTCAGACGTCATGGCCAACTGCACGGTGGAGATGGGATTCCTGCTGCTGGGCTTCTCGGAAGTCCGGGAGCTGCAGCTGGTCCACACCTCGCTGTTCCTCTTGATCTACTTTGTGGCCCTGACGAGGAATCTCCTCTTCGTCGCTGTCACCGCCCTCGACCGCTGCTTCCACACCCCCATGTACTTCTTCCTCAGAAACCTGGCCCTCATTGACCTCTGCTACGTCTCTGTCACCATTCCCAAATTCATCCTCAACTCCCTCTCGAACGTTAACTCCACCCCCCTGCCTACTTGCACTACCCAAGTCTTTCTCGTGATTTGCTTGGCGAGAACATAGATGGCCCTGCGGACCATCATGTTCCACGACCGCTTCGTGGCCATCTGCCGCCCCCTGCGCTATGACACCATCATGCACGGGTGGGCCTGGACCTCCATGCTGGCCGCCTCCTGGCTCAGCAGCGCTCTAAACCCTGCCCTCTACACGACCAGCTCTGTCTTCCTGTCCTTCTGTGGCCCCAACGTCGCCCACTAGAACTTCTGCAACAGCCCCAAGCAGCCGAGGCTTCCTTGCTCCTCTAGCCAAGGCGCCGAAAACCTGAGTTTAGCCACGACTGTCGGATTACCCTTCTGCTTCACGCTCATCGTCGTCTCATACGTTCACATCTTCCAGGCCGTGCTGAGGGTGCCGGTCGCCGAGGGCCGGGCCAAATCCTTCTCGAATTGCATGCCCCACCTCGCCATCGTCACCCTTTTAATCACTTTCGGCTCCTCTGCCTACTTGAAGCTGATATACGAACTCCCCCTCGATTCTGGAACTGACGCTGTCTGTGTTCTATTATGTGGTGCCCCCCACTCTGAACCCCCTCAGCCTAAGGAATCGGGACGTGAAGGCAGCGATGGAAAAAACTTTTAGGACAGAAGAAAGAACTTTCCTTTTGATTGTCAACTCCTTGGGAGCAGGCGTGCTGTTGACAGCAGATGCCCTGAAATAAAAGTAATTATAGTTAATAATTACGGTATTTGTTAAGCGCTTAATTTGTGCCAAGCACTGTTCTAAGCGCTGGATAGATACAAGGTAATCAAGTTGTCCCTCATGGGGCTCACAATCTTAATCCCTCTTTCACAGATGAGGTAATTGAGGCACAGAGAAGTTAGGTGGCTTGCCCAAGGTCACATAGCAGACAAGTGGCAAAGTCGGGATCAGAACACACGTCCTCCGACTCCCAAGCCCGTACTTTTTCCCTTAAGCCACACTGCTTCTCATGAACTTCATTCATTCAATCGTATCTACTGGGCTGTTACTCTGTGCAGAGCACTGTACTAAGCGCTTGGAAAGTACAATTCGGCAACAAATAGAGAATCCCTACCCAACAACGTGCTCATATCAACAGATTGCCAAGGAGTCTTGCTGAGCCTTGGACAAGTCACTTCACTTCTTCGTACCCCAATTACCTCTTCTGTAAAATGTGCATGAAAATGGTGAGCCCCTCATGGGATATGGACTGTGTCCAACAGAACCATATTGTATTTATCTCAGCACTAAGTACCGTGCCGGGCACATAGTAAGAACTTACAGAAACCATTAAAAAATCTATTGCACATTAAAAGTACCTTTCAAACTCTAAACTATCAGGGCATTATTGAGCAGGAAACAGACGCTGAGATGTCTTTTCTGTTTTGCGGCGGCTTTGTGATTTCTGAGGAGAGGTGGAAATTCCGATACTGTGGGAAGAAGCGCAGTCTTGCATGTCCGCAGGCTTCAGAGGGAATCAGGAAAGGAGAGGATTTGTTCATGGGGTGGAAAAGCAGCAATCCATCTATTAAATGTAATATTGAGCGCTTACTGCACTCAACTAAGCACTTGGAAGAGTACAGTATGACAGAGTTGATAGACATGTTTTCTTCCCACAAACAAGTGCCTAGTGGAAAGAATACAGGCCTGGGAGCCAGCCTCGGTCAGTCGGATTTATTGAGTGCTTACGATGTGCAGAATTCCGTACTAAGCGCTTGGGAGAGTATAACACCCAAGCCCAATATAACCCCGTATTGACACCCATGCCCATCACCCCCCATCAGCTGTTCCGGTCATTTAACTCCCTCCTAAGGTCCCCAGTTCCTCCTCCTCCTCCATCCCTCACCCCACAAGGATCTGGCCACCTACTTCATCAGAAAAATAACTCCATCAGGTCTGAGCTCCTCAAAGTCATCCCTCCTTCTTCTCTACCCCGACCCCCTCAACCCTCTCCTCTACTTTCCCACCCTTCCCAGCAGACCTTCAGAGGAGATCACCCTCCTCTCAAATGCCACCCCATCCACCTGTGCTTCCCTCTGCCTTTCCCTCTTCCCCTCCCCACATCACTTGTGCATATTTGTACATTATTTATTACTCCATTTTATTTGTGATGCGTATATATCTTTAATTCTATTTATCTATGTTTATGGTATTGACACCTGTCTACTTGTTTTCCTTTGTTGTCTGTCTCTACCTTCCAGACTGTGAGCCCTTTGTTGGGTAGGGACTGTCTCTATCTGTTGCCAAATTGTACTTTTCAAGCTCTTAGTACAGTACTCTGCACATAGTAAGCGCTTGATAAATACAATTGAATAAATCAATGAATATAACAGCAAACAGACACATTCCCTGCCGGACCTTGGTCCTAATTCTGGCTCCACCACTTGTCTACTGGTGGTCTTGGGGAAGTCACTTAACTTCTCTCTGCCTCGATTTCCTCACTTGTAGAACAGGAATTCAGTGCCTCACCCTCTTCCCCCTTAGGCTGTGAACTACCTGTAGCGGGAGAAGGACAGTGTTTCACCTGATTACCGTGTATCTACACAAATGCATAGCACAGTGCCTGGCTCAGAGTAAGTGCTTAACAAACACATTGATTATCTTCCCTGAAATCAAAACCCTTGTTGTCCTAATCTGTTACTTACCGATCTTCATGACCCAGCAGCAGCATGGCGTAGTGGATAGAGCACAAGCCTTGGAGTCAGAAGGCATGGGTTATAATCCCAGCTCTCCCACCTATCTTCTGTGTGACCTGGGGCAAGTCACTTAGCTTCTCTGGGCTTCAGTTCCCTCATCTGTAAAATACGAATGAAAATGGTGAGCCCCATATGGGACATGGACATGTCCAAAGTCCCAGAGAAGGAGGTGATGGGCCAGATGAGCTGATGGGCCAGATGTAGATTCCCGTGATGGACCCGTAGAAGAGAGTGATCACAAGAAGTTGGGACCCGCAAGTGCCCAGGGCCACCCTCCAGACCCGGGGCGACTTGATCCTCAGCACGGCCCGGGTGATGAACCAATAGGAGACCTTGATCAGGCTCAAGGGCAGAAGAATCAGGACCAAAGTGTCCACGAAAAACAGGATCTCATTGGCCCGGATGCCCATACATGCCAGCTTGAGCATGGCGGACATCTCACAGACTAAGTGGGGAAGTCGCTGGCGTCCACAGCGGGGCAGGCAGAAGATGACGGTGGCCTGAATCGTGCTATCCCCCACCCCATTCAGCCAGGCGTCGCCCACCAGGGTCACGTAGAGCCGCGGGTGCACGATGGTGGTGTAGTGAAGGGGTAGGCATATGGCTGCGTGACAGTCCAAGGGCATGACAGGGAGCAGGACGCACTCCATTGACCGCAGTGACAGGGAGACGTAGAACTGGACCACAAAGCCGACCAAGGTGATGGTCTTGGAAGGCCCCCGGAGGTTCTAAAGAAGCTGGGGGACGAAGGTGGTGGTGAAGCAGAGGTCCACAAGGGAGAGGTGAGACAGGAAGAAGTACATGGGCGTATGGAGATGGAGATCCAGTCAGATCACCAAAATATTGGCAGATTTGCCCACCAGGGATAGGAGGTAGAAGATCAAGACAACCACGAAGAGGATATTCTCTAACTGGGGATGAGCAGAGAAACCCACCAAAATAAAGTCCTCTCCGGAAGTGTCATTCGGCATCATCCTCGTCCTTGTAGGAAAATCGAGGGAGGCAGGGAGAAAAAGAGGATGAGAGAAAGAGGGAGAGGGGAAGAGAAGGAGGAGGAGAGAAAAAAAGAGAGTGAGGGAGAGAAAAAAGAGTGAGGGAGGCAGGGACGGAGCGGGGATGATGGAAAAAGGGAGTGGGAAAGAGAAAAGGAGGAAAACATGAGAGAGAGGGAGTGAGGGAAAGAGAGAGGAAGAGAAAAAGTGAGAGACAGAGAGTGAAGGAAAGAGAGTTCAAGGGAGGAAAAATGAGAGGGAAAGAGAGAGGAAAAGGAGGAAAGTGTGAGGAGAGAAAAAGCAAGAGTAAAGTGAGACAAAGAGAGGACAAGGGGAGACAAGACAAAACAGAGAGAGGGGAAACGATCATGGGGGGAGAAAACACGAGAGAGCAAGGGAGAGTTAAAGGGAGAGAAAAAGAACGAGGGAGGAAACCGAGGGAGTGGGAGAAAAACGTGCAAGAGTAAGAGTGAGAGGAAGAGAAAAATAAGAGAGAAATTGAGGGGAAAAGCAAAAAGGAGAGAAAAAGCATGGGAGAGAGTGAGGGAAAGCAAGTGAGAGGGAGAAAAAGTATGAGAGAGCTTGAAGTGGGGGAGAAAAGCAAGAGGGAGTGAGACAGAACATAAGGAAGAAAAAACGTGAGCGAGAGAAAGGGGAAAGAGTGAGAGGGAGAGAAAAGCGGGACAGAGTGAGAGGGAGAAAAAAGTGTGAGAGAGCAAGAGAGAGAAAAACGAGAGGGAGAGAGCAAGGGAATAGAAAGAGAGAGTGAAAGAAAAATTGAGATTAAGGCAAAGAGAGTGAGAGGGAGAAAAAAGTGCAAGAAAGAATGAGAGAGGGAAAACCGAGAGGGACAGGGAGAGGGGGTGATAGAAAAATAGCAAGAGGACGAGAGAATAAATGAAAGCGAGCATGAGGAAAAGAGAGGGAAGGAGAAAAACGTATGAAGGTGTGAAAGGGAAAGAAAAAACAGGAGAGAGCACGTGCGAAAGAAAACCAGAGAAAAAGCAAGTCAGTAGTAGTTGTGGTAATGATATAACAATAATAATAACGGTATTTGTGAAGAGCTTACTATGTGCCAAGCACTGTTCTAAGCCCTGAGGTAGATACAAGGTAGTCAGGTTGTCCCACGTGAGGCTCACCGTCTTATCCCCGTTATACAGATGAAGTAACTGAGGCACAGAGAAGTTAAGTGACTCACCCAAAATCACAAAGCTGACAAGTGGCGGTACCGGGATTACAACCCATGACCTCTGACTCCCAAACCCTGGTTCTTTCCACTGAGCCATGATGCTGTCCTGGGTCCCCTTTCGGACACTTCGGCTCTAGAGAAAGGTGGAAGGATGTGGAGAGGGGCAAGAAAAGGGGAGGAAATTTGGTCTTTTGAAGAACCGTGAAGCTCTTGAAATAACCTAACCTGGAGTGGAGAATCTTCCAAGGGTTTTTTTTTCAGCTCAGAATGGGAAGGGTTTTCATTCTGCCTCCTCTTGAGTCAGGAAGAGTCAGCAGACTCTGAAGAAGGAGGGATTAAGGGTAGAGTCCTAGAAGGAATTTCTGGTCGTGTAACACTGAAAAGGGAGAAGTAGTATTTGCATCCCAACAGGTTCTAACAGAAATAGAGAGAAACTCTAGTTTCTGTCGAGTTTTCTGGCGCCTTCCCTTTCTGTCCCTCCTTCTCATCCTCTTCTGTTCTCTGCCACTTTCTCTCGGGACCAATATGTCTATCAAGTCTGTTATATTGGACTCTCCCAAGCACTTGATACAGTGCTGTCTACACAGCAAGTGCTCAATAAATACCAGCTCTAACTCGTTTATTCATTCATTCAATCTTATTTATTGAGTGCTTACTGTGTGCAGAGTTTTGTACTAATCGCTTTGAAAGTACAATTCGGCAATAGATGGAGTCAATCCCTACCCAACAACGAGCTCACAGTCTAGAAGCGGGGAGACAGCCAACAAAACAAAACAAGTAGACAGCACGTGTTAAGTGCTTAATATATGCCAAGCACTGTCCTGAACGCTGGGGTAGACAAAAGATAATTAGTCTCAACTGAGGTTTGCAGTCCAAGTAGGGTGGAGAACATACATTCATTCAATCGTATTTATCTCTTACTGTGTGCAGAGCACCGTACTAAACGCTTGGGAAGTACAAGTCGGCAACATATAGAGACTGTCCCTACTCAACAACGTGCTCACAGTCTAGAACAGGGAGACAGACAACAAAACAAAACATGTAGACAGGTGTGAAAACTGTTAGAATAAATATAATTATAGCTCTATGCACATCATTAATAAAATGGAGTAGTAAATATGTATAAGTAAATTAAATAGAGTAATAAATATGTACAAATATATACAAATGCTATGGGGAAGGGAAGGAGGTAGGGCGGGGGGGGCGATGGGGAGGAGGAGAGAAAAAGGGGGGCTCAGTCTGGGAAGGCCTCCTGGAGGAGGTGAGCTCTCAGTAGGGCTTTGAAGGGAGGAAGAGAGCTAGTTTGGCGGATGTGTGGAGGGAGTGCATTCCAGACCAGGGGAAGGACGTGGGCCAGGGGTCGACAGTGGGACAGGTGAGAACGAGGCACAGTGAGGAGCATAGCGGCAGAGGAGCAGAGGGAGTGGGCTGGGCTGTAGAAGGAGAGAATGGAGGTGTGGTAGGAGAGGTCGAGGTGATGGAGAGCATTTTAGCCGGGAGTGAGGAGTTTTTGCTTGATTTGTAGGTTGACAGGCAACCACTGGAGATTTTGGAGGAGGGGAGTGACATGCCCAGAGCGTTTCTGTACAAAGATAATCCGGCCAGCAGAGTGAAGTATAGGCTCAAGCGGGGAGAGACAGGAGGATGGAAGATCAGAGAGGTGGCTGATGCAGTAATCCATTCGGGATAGGATGAGAGACTGTACCAGCAAGGTAGCGGTTTGGATGGAGAGGAAAGGGCAGATGTATTAAATCCCCATTTCACAGATGACGAAACGGAGGCTTAGAGAAGTGGAGTTATTTGTCCAAGCGTTACACAGCAGAAGGCAAACAAGTGGCTGAGACAGGATTAGAACCCAGGTCCTTCTGATTCCAAGACGTTGGCTCTATCCACAGGCCCACGCTACTTCTCACCCCTCAGCTCTTCCTTAGAACCTTCTACTCCTTAGTTCCCCGAGGTCAATGGGAACCTCAGCTCACACTCTTGGCTCTCTTGGCTCTGTCCCAAGACATTTAGACTTACACTTATAAGTGGACCATCTCTGTTTGGCTGGGACAGGGCTAATAACTGTGGGCTAGTGAAGGCCATGGCTTGATCGCTGATTTCTTCAGCATCTGGGATTTTGCAGCTACGATGAAGTTTTGAGGCGGGGCCAGGAATAATCCACATAGGGCAGACCAGACCATAAGCTCCTTGAGGGTAAAGATCCTGCCCTATATTACACTTTCCCCTGCTTTGCATAGAAGGAGTGCTCAATAAATACTACGGATTAGTAGCACATATACCCAATTTCCATTTTCCCAAATACCCTAGGGCCTACAGATTAGCCGGGGGAAGTGTGGGGGTCCCTAATCACCATTCCTGGTGCGAAGAAAAGGCAAACGGATTCCCACTCTGGTCCGGAGAAATGATTCCACTGGATGGCCTGAATAGGAGTCAGTGTTGGGGAATCTATCCTCAGCCTCATGAAAGAGGAGGTGAGAAGGAAGCTGAGCTGGAAGCAGCTGACCTGGGAGAGAGAGAAAGGATTATTCCCAGCCCCTTTTTCCAAATCTCGCCAGGAGTGTATGTCCGCTGGGAAGATGGTCAGGGGTCGGGCAGTCGTCCGAGGAAATTAAATTCCTCCTTTTGCCTTTGCACTATATCTCTTGGTCTTTCCAGGGTCCTACTGCCCTTTCTAGGATCTCGGGAATTGAGAGAGGCAATCATCAGATAAGGACCAGAATGTCTTTCCAAGTGCTCTCCACATTTGGAGGTTGGGAGAACCAATATTTCTGTAGCATGGGATCGCCGAAGAGAGAGATATGTTGGCACAGATGGGGAACCCCCGCCCTGCGAGTCTCATGCCCTCCAGCTGTAACAATTAGTGGGACACAGAGGTGGCCAGAGCAGGGAATCCTGGGAAAGAGCCTTGGGGACAGAGATGCCTTAGCTATCAGCTTCCAAGCATTTCAAATCATTCTCAGATTCATTAATACCCGGCCCTGCCATTCGTCAGCTGTGTGATTTTGGGTAAGTCACTTAACCTCTCTGTGCCTCAGTCACTTCATCTGTAAAATGGGGATTAAGACTGAGCCCCACGTGGGCCAACTATATATATATATATATATATATATATATATATATATATATATATATATATATATATTCCATTTATGACTTTAGTTTCTGCTGAGACAAAGGCGAGTCTGTTTACACACACTTGACTGCTTCTGATTCTTTCTCTTGCTTGTTCTTGTTGTTTTAGGTGCCATTCGAAGCATTCAGAGTCTCTCATTTTCATGTATGACTTTAGTTTCTTATGAAACAAGGGCCAGTCTGTTTACAGACACACTGTTGATTGCTTCTGATTCTTTCTCCTGTTTTTTGTTGTTGTTCAAGGTGCAATGCGAAGTCATCAGAGTCTCTCATTTTATTTTATGACTTTAGTTTCTGCCGAGACAAAGGCCAGTATGTTTACAGACAAACCCTTGACTGCTTCTGATTCTTTCTCCTGCATGTTCTTGTTGTTATTAAGCACTTACTATAGGCCAGACACTGTACTAAGGGCTGGGGTCTATGGAAACTAATCAGGTTAGACACAGCCTCTGTCCCTCTTTGGGTTCACAATCTTAATCACAATATTTCAGATGAGGTAACTGAGACACAGGGAAGTGAAGTGACCAGCCCAAGGTCACACAGCAGGCAGGTTGTGGAGCCGGGATTAGTACCCAGGGCCTTCTGACACCGTTCCCTGTGCGCTTTCCCCTCTTTACACTGCTACTTAGGCTTGCATGCTTTGCTCTAGAATTACAGGTCTGGGTGGTTTCGTCCAGGGGTTCATGCTTACATATTTTGTGAGCTCGATGTGAGCAGGGAAAGTTTTTACCAGCAGTGTTGTATTGTCCCAAATGCTTAGTACAGTGCTCTGCACAGTACATGCTAACTAAATGCCACTGATACCATTGAATGAAGTTTGTTTCAGGGTTCCACCAGTGAACTGGAAGTGATTACCATGTGGGACAGGGACTGTGTCCAACCTGATGAGTTTGTATCTACCCCAGCAACTAGTTCAGTGACTGGCACATAGTAAGTGCTAAACAACTACCGTCAAAAAATTTTGAGAGTTTAATTGAGTGATAGATTGCCTGAGCCTTCCCTAAAAGAAGGTGAGGTGTTTCCTACAGGATTTTCCCCACATGGTACCCGTCCCCAGGACTCACTGCATGTATTCCTGTTTCTCAGAGCTATCCTCTCAGTCCCAGAACACTCCTCAGAGCTGCCTCCATGTCCCGGTTCCTCAGGCTGTGTATGACGGGGTTAAGGGCGGGGGGCACCACGGTGTAGAACACGGACAACAGCAGGTCCAGCGTGCAGGAGGAGTCTGAGCGGCTTGAGTTGGGAGACAGTTCCCATGGAATTGAATACAATCACCACGGCGAGGTGGGACAGGAGGGTGGAGAAGGCTTTGAACCGACCCTTGGCAGCCAGCATCCTCCGCACAGCCCGGAAGATACGCGCTTACGAGACGGCAGTGGAGACAAGACATGAGACGTTCAGAATGGCTTAGAAGACCATGACTCCAATTTCCTGGCCGTTCCCACTGGGACCTGAAAGTTCCATCATTTGGGGAGTGTCACAGAAGAAATGGCGGATCACGTTGGATTCGCTGTAGCTGATGAAGAAGGTGGCGGCCGCGTGCATGGCGGCTCTCACGGTACCACCCAGCCAGAAGGCGGCCGCCACCTTCCCACAGGGTCCTCAGTCCATGAGGACCTCGTAGCGCAGGGGGTGGCAGACGGCGGCGTAGCTGTCGTAGGACATCGCCGTCAGGAAGTACAGCTCAGAAAAGGTGAACAGCCGGAGGAAAAACAGTTGAAAGATGCAGCCCAGGAGGAAGATTTCTCTAAGGTATGTCAGGGAGCTGTGGAGGGATTTGGGGACGGTGACAGAGGTGAGGCAAAGATCGAGGACGGTCAGGTGCCTGAAGAAGAAGTACATGGGGATGTGGAGGCGCCGGTCGTGGACAGTGATGGCGACGATGAGGAGATTCCCCGTCAGCTTCGCCAGGTAGACCAGGAGGAACAGAGGGGCTTGGACCAGCTGCAGCTCCCGGAACTCCGAGAAACCCAGCAGGAGGAATCCCGTCACTGCCGTGAGATTGGCCATTTCCTTCCCAGTTCTAGAGGTGCAGGAGAAGACGGTTTTTAACCACTACAAATTCATTCATTCATTCAATCGTATTTATTGAGCGCTTACTGTGTGCAGAGCACTGTACTAAGCGCTTGGGAGGTACAAGTTGGCAACATATAGAGACGGTCCCTACCCAACAGTGGGCTCACAGTCTAAAAGGGGGAGACAGAGAACAAAACAAAACATATTAACAAAATAAAATAAGTATAATATATATGTACAAGTAAAATAAATAGAGTAATAAATATATACAAACATATATACATATATACAGGTGCTGTGGGGAAGGGAAGGAGGTAAGGCGGGGGGATGCAGAGGGGGAGGAGGGGGAGAGAAAGCAGGGAGCTCAGTCTGGGAAGGCCTCCTGGAGGAGGTGAGCTCTCAGTTGGGCCTTGAAGGGAGGAAGGGAGCTAACTTGGCGGATCCTGGGAGGGAGGGCATTCTAGGCCAGGAGGATGACGTGGGCCGGGGGTCGAAGGCGGGACAGGCGAGAACGAGGCACGGTGAGGAGTTTAGCGGAAGAGGAGTGGAGGGTGCAGGATGGGCTGTATAAGGAGAAAAGGGACGTGGGGTAGGAGGGGGCGAGGTGATGGACAGCCTTGAAGCCGAGGGTGAGGAGTTTCTGCCTGATGCGCAGGTTGATTGGTAGCCACTGGAGATTTTTGAGGAGGGGAGTAACATGCCCAGAGCGTTTCTGGACAAAGACAATCCGGGCAGCGGCGTGTAGTATGGATTGAAGTGGGGAGAGACAGGAGGATGGGAGATCGGAGAGGAGGCTGATACAGTAATCCAGATGGGATAGGATGAGAGCTTGTACGAGCAGGGTACCGGTTTGGATGGAGAGGAAAAGGTGGATCTTGGCAATGTTGTGGAGGTGAGAACGGCAGGTTTTGGTGACGGCTTGGTTGTGAGGGGTGAACGAGAGAGCGGATTCGAGGATGACACCAAGGTTGCGGGCTTGTGAGACGGGAAGCATGGTAGTGCCGTCATTAGTGACGGGAAAGTCAGTGAGAGGGCAGGGTTTGGGAGGGAAGACAAGGAGTTCAGTCTAGGACATGTTGAGTTTTAGGTGGCGGGCAGACATCCAGATGGAGAAATGTGTCAAATCATTACACGGTAAGCTCTTTGTAAGTGTTTGTACTACTATTCCTACTTTGTCTGGTGGGCAAGATCATGGTTACACATATTTGACTCTCCCAAGTGCTTAGTATAGTTCTCTGCACGTGGTCAGCGCACAATACATGCCATTGATTGATGGCTTAATTAGTCAATGGCTGCTTCCCCTTTTAGACTATAAACTACTTGTAGACATGGAACATGTCAACCAACTCCGTTGTACTATACTCTCCCTTGTGCTTAATACAGTGCTCTGCATGTAGTAAGGGCTCAATGAATACGATTAATTGATAGTGCTAAGTGAATACCATTGACTGATCGATTGCTTGATGACACACAGCCAGTTTGAGGTTACCCATTTTTAGTGGACTGTAAATACCATAATAATAATAATAATAATATGTTCGATTGAACCAGATTTGAATACTACTTGTGGTATTTGTTGAGCACATACTATGTTCCAAGCATTGAAATGGATTAGGTCCAATCAGATCAGAAACAGTTCCTGTCCCACACGGGGCTCATAGTCTAAGATGAAGGAAAACAGATATTTTAATGCCCATTTTACAGATGAGGAAACTGAGTCATAGAGAATTGAAGTAATTTGTGCAAGATCACAAAGCAGGCAAGTGACTCCCACCCCTTTGACTCCCAGCTCTCTGCACTTTCCACTAGTATACACCCTTTATCCCCACATCAATACCGATCAACCAGTGGTATCTATTGAGCATCTCACTGTGTGCTATACTAAGCACTTGGGAAGAGTACAACAGAGCTGATAGACACATTTCCTGACCAGACTGAGCTTGTCATCCCTCCTATTTAAACTGTGAGTCCTATGTGGAACCGAAACTGCATCCAAACAGATTTACCTGTATCTACCCCAGTGCTTAGAACAGTGCTCGACACACGGGGAGCGTTTAATTAATAATAAATGAATAAAAATAAATAGACGAGCATACAGTCTAGAGATTCATAGAGCCTGTCTGATTTCGTTCAGGAAAAAAAAAATTTATGGTATATGTTAAGTAAGTGCTATGTGCCAGGCACTATACTAAGCGCTGGGGTAGATTCAAACTAATCACAGTCCCTGTCCCACATGGGGCTTACAGTTTTAATCCCCATTTTACAGTTGAGGTAACTAAGGCACAGAGAAGCCAAGTGACCTGTCCAAGGCACACAGCAGACAAACGTCAGAGTCGTGATTAGAACCCAAATCCTTTTGGCTCCCAGGACCGAGATCTTTCCACTAGGCCAAACTATTTCTCCACTGTGGCCGCTAAACCCCACACCCAACACTTCTCCTGACAACCAGACAACTGATAGAATAGCACATAAGGGTTCTTACATACCAGTCACCAACTGAGATGGTAGGGATTGAGTCAACCAATCTCGTCTGCCTCCTCCGTACGTTGGAACCCCAAGAGCAAATCTCTGACTTTCACCTCTTCTCTGTTAGACGAGAAACCAGAACAAGCCGAACCGTGGAGGGGGTGGGTTATTTTTATCCCACTCTGGTTAGGAGGTGTTGTGGGGCATCGCTGTATCACTGTGTCCCCCCGGCCACCGCTTTTACTAGTTGGGGTGCTCGTCCAGGGAGAGCCAAGGAGCTCAGAGATGTAGTGAAATCACTTGAGACACTGCACTTCCTGCCGGGCCTTTGTTAATCTTCTGGCACACCTGGAGGGTTTTTTTGTTTGTTTTTATGGTATTTGTTAAGCGCTTACTATGCATCAAATGCTATTCTAAGCGCTGTTTGGACAATCCACTGAACCAGTGGTCCAGGAATTCATGTTCATGTACATAGTAGAAGTCGTAATTGCACATAGTAAGAGCTCAGTTAACATGACTGAATGAATAATAAATAATAGGAGAAAGTACACGAGTAAGGGATTAAACAAAGTTCCTGTCCCTCATTCATTCATTCATTCAATCATATTTATGGAGCGCTTACTGTGTGCAGAGCACTGTACTAAGCGCTTGGGAAGTACAAGTTGGCAACATATAGAGATGGTCCCTACCCAACAGCGGGCTCACAGCCTAGAAGGGGGAGACAGACAACAAAACATATTAACAAAATAAAATAAATAGAATAGTAAATATGTACAAGATAATAATAATAAAAGTATCTGTTAAGTTCTTCTGACCTGTCTTGTCTCGCGGTTCAGCTGGAGTAGATGAGAGCTACCATTATTTCATTGTTCTTCGTTCATTCAGGCAGTCAATCAATCATATTTATCGAATGCTTACTTTGTGCAGAGCACTATATTAAGCACTTGGGAGAGGACGATAGAACAATAACCGGATGGAGTCCCTGCCCACAAAGAGCTTACAGTCTAGAGGGGGAGACAGACTTTTATATAAATAAATAAATTCCAGATATGGACACAAGTGCCATGAGCCTGGAAGGGGGGATGAAGAAAGGGAGTTAGGGTGAAGCAAAAGGGAGTGGGAGTAGAGGAAAGGAGGGATGAGCGAGGGAAGGCCTCTTAGAGGAGGTGGAACTTCGATAAGGCTTTGAAGATTGGGAGAATAATTGTCTGTCGGCTATGATTTCTCTAGATGACATAGAGAAGCAGCGTGGCTTAGTGGAAAGAGCTCGGACTTGGGATTCAGAGGTGGTGGATTCTAATTCCGGCTCCACTGTGTGACTGGGCAAGTGACTGAACTTCTCTGTGACTCAGTTACCTCATCTGTAAAAGGGAGATAAAGACAGTGAGCCCCATGTGGGACAACCTGATTGCCTTGTATCTACCCCAGTGCGTAGAACAGTTTTTGGCACATAGTAAGCACGTAACAAATACCATTCATTCATTCATTCATTAAATCGTATATATTGAGCACTTACTGTGTGTAGAGCACTGTACTAAACACTTGGGAAGTACAAGTTGGCAACATATAGAGACGGTCCCTACCCAACAACGGGCTCACCATCATTATAGAGGAGCAGCATGGCTCAGTGGAAAGAGCTCAGGCTTGGGAGTCAGAGGTCATGGGTTCCAATCCTAGCTCTGCCATTTGTCAGCTCTGTGACCTTGGGCAAGTCATTTAACTCCTCTGGGCCTCAATTACCTCATCTGTAAAATGGGGACTAAGACTGTGAGCCCCATGTAAGACAACCTGATTACCTTGTATCCCCAACCCCAGCGCTTAGAACAGTGCCTGGCGCATAGTAAGCACTTAACGAAAGCTGTCATTATCATTTTATATGAGGAGGGAGCGCATTTCAGGTTAGAGGCAGGACGTGGATGAGATCTCAGTCAGCAGTGAGGTAAGTGAGATTGAGGCCCAGTAAGAAGGTTGGCATAAGTAGAGTGGAGTGTGAGGGCTGGGTTGGAGGAGGAGAGAAGTGAGGTGAAGTAGGAGGGGGCGAGGGGATTGATGGCTTCAAAACCAATAGCGAGGAGTGTCTGTTTTATGAGGCGGTGGATGGGCAACCCCTGGAGTTTCTTGAGGAGAGGGAAAACATTGCCTTGAACGTTTATGTAGAAAAATGATGCGGGCAGTGGAGTGGTGTGGGGAGAGACAGGAGGCAAGGAGGTCAGCAAGGAGGCTGAAGCATTTACTATATGCCAGGCACTGTACCAAGCACTGAGGGAGATGCAAACTAATCTGGTTGGACATAGTCGCTGTCCCACATGGGGCTCACGGTCCCAATCCCCATTCTACAAATGGGGGAACTGAGGCCCAGGGAATAATAATAATAATAATGATAACGGCATTTATTAAGCGCTTACTATGTGCAAAGCACTGTTCTAAGTGCTGGGGGGATACAATAATAATAATAATAATAATAATAATAATAATGGCATTTATTAAGCACTTACTATGTGCAAAGCACTGTTCTAAGCTCTGGGGAGGTTACAAGGTGATCAGGTTGTCCCACAGGGGGCTCACAGTCTTAATCCCCATTTTACAAATGAGGGAACTGAAGCACAGAGAAGTTAAGTGACTTGCCCAAAGTCACACAGCTGACAATTGGCAGAGCGGGGATTGGAATCCATGACCTCTGACTCCAAAGCCCTTACTCTTTCCACTGAGCCACGCTGCTTCCCTGATACAAGGTAATCAGGTTGTCCCACATGGGACTCACAGTCTTAATCCCCATTTTACAAAGGAGGGAACTGAGGCCCACTGAAAAAATTGCCAAAATTCACACAGTTGACAAGTGACGGAATCGGGATTAGAACCCACGACCTCTGACTCCCAAGTCCGGGCTCTTGCCACTGAGCCACGCTGCTGAAGTGACTTGCCCAAAGTCACACAGCAGACCAGTGTTGGAGTCGGGGTTAGGAGCCAGGTTCTTCTGGCTCCCAGGCATGGGCTCTAACCATTTGGCAACACTGCTTCATTCCAAACAAGTGAAATGAGATTTTTTTTCCAGAAATCAGCCATTTTCTCTGTGTGCTTTTTTAAGGTTTGACCTAACCAAGGAGAGCAAATCACTTAGCTTTAAAACAATTTTAAACAAAATAAAATGATTAGAATAAATATGTACAAGTAAAATGAATAGAGTAATAAATATGTAGAAACATATATACATATATGCAGATGCTGTGGGAAGTGGAAGGAGGTAAGGCGGGGGGTGTGGAGGGGGAAAGGAAGGAGGGGGCTCAGTCTGGGAAGGCCTCCTGGAGGAGGTGAGCTCTCAGTAGGGCTTTGAAGGGAGGAAGAGGGCTAGCTTGGCTGATGTGCAGAGGGAGGGCATTCCAGGCCAGGGGGAGGACGTGGGACGGGGGTCGACGGCGGGACAGGCGAGAACGAGGCACAGTGCGGAGGGTAGCAGCTGAGGAGCGAAGGGTGCGGAATGGGGTGTAGAAGGAAAGAAGGGAGGTGAGGTAGGAGGAGGCGAGGTGATGGAGAGCCTTGAAGCCGAGAGTGAGAAGTTTTTGCCTGATGCGTAGGTTGATTGGTAGCCACTGGAAATTTTTGAGGAGGGGAGTAACATGCCCAGAGCGTTTTTCACAAAGACGATCCGGGAAGCGGCGTGAATTATAGATTGAAGTGGGGAGAGACAGGAGGATGGGAGATCAGAGAGGAGGCTGATGCAGTAATCCAGTCGCGATAGGATGAGAGATTGAACCAGCAAGGATGCGGTTTGAATGGAGAGGAAAGGGCGGGTCTTGGCGATGTTGCGGAGGTGAAATCGGTAGGTTTTGGTGACGGATTAGATGTTAGGGGTGAACAAGAGAGCGGAGTCGAGATGACACTACGTTTGCGGGCTTGTGAGACGGGAAGGATGGTAGTGCTGTCAACAGTGATGAGAAAGTCAGGGAGAGGGCAGGGTTTGGAACGGAAGATATGGAGTTCAGTCTTGGACATGTTAAATTTTAGATGGTGCGCAGACATCCAGATGGAGATGTCCTGAAGGCAGGAGGAGATACGAGCCTGGAGGGAGGGAGAGAGAGCAGGGACAGTGACATAGATTTGGGTGTCATCAGCATAGAGATAATAGTTGAAGCCGTGGGAGCGAATGAGTTCACCAAGGGAGTGAGTGTAGATAGAGAATAGAAAGAGACCAAGAACTGACCCTTGAGGAATCCCTACAGGTAAGGGGATGGGAGGGGGAGGAGGAGCCTGCAAAAGAGACTTAGAATGAACGTGAGGAGAGGTAAGAGGAGAATAAGGAGAGGACAGAGTCTGTGAAGCCAAGGTTGGATAGCGTGTTGAGGAGAAGGGGGTGGTCCACAGTGTCGAAGACAGCTGTGAGGTCGAGGACGATTAGGATAGAGTAGGAGCTGTTGGATGTGGCAAGCAGGAGGTCATTTGTGACCTTTGAGAGGGCAGTTTCCGTGGAAGGTAGGGGACGGAAGCCAGATTGGAGGGGGTCGAGGAGAGAGTTGGCATTGAGGAATTCGAGGCAGAGCGTGTAGACGACTCGTTCAAGGAGTTTGGAAAGGAATGGTAGGAGGGAGATAGGACGATACCTAGAAGCTGAGGTGTGGTCAAGAGAGGGTTTTTTTAGGATGGGAGATACGTGGGCATGTTTGAAGACAGAGGGGAAGGAACCAGTGAAGAGTGAGTGGTTGAAAATGGAAGTTAAGGAGGGTAGAAGGGACGGAGCGAGAGATTTGATAAGATGAGAGGGAATGTGGTCAGAAGCACAGGTGGGCGGAGTAGCACTTGAGAGGAGGGAGGAGATCTCATCTAAGGATACTGCTGGGAAGGATGAGAGAGTAGTGGAGAGAGTTGAGAGCCGGGGAGTTGGAAAAGGGTGGGGAGTGACTTTGGGGAGCTCAGACCTAATGGATTTAATTTCATTAATGAAGTAGGAGGCCATATCTTTGGGGGTGAGGGAAGAGGAGGGGGAGGAACAGGGGGCCTGAGAAGAGAGTTAAATGTATGAAAGAGATGACGGAGATGATGGTCATGGGTGTCAGCTGTGTGACTTTGGGTAAGTCACTTGACCTATCTGTGTCTTAGTTACCTCATCTGTAAAATGGGGATTAAGACTGTGAGACCCATATGGCACAACCTGATTACTTGTATCTACCCCAGTGCTTAGAGCAGTGCTTCTGTTCTAAGCAATCCCCCTTCTAGACTGTGAGCCCGTTGTTGGGTAGGGACCGTCTCTATATGTTGCCAACTTGTAGTTCCCAAGCGCTTAGTACAGTGCTCTGCCCACAGTAAGTGCTTAATAAATATGATTGAATGAATGAATAAATGCTTGGCACATAGTAAGCGCATGGCAAATGCCATTAATATTATGATTATTATGATTACCATTATTATTATTGTACATGGTGGTACTGAAACGTGGAGGAGCTTGAGTTCAGCTGTAGTTGCAGCTTTCCTAGTTTTGCAGAAAAATTAAAGTTGGTGGCATTTTTCTCAAATATTTCCCTTCCAAGACAGCATTTCCCAATAGTCAATCCATCCATCAATCAATACTATTGATCGAATGTCTTTCATTTGTAAACGCCACGCTCTGGATAGAGGGGAGCAGAGGAGAAAATGCAAAAGAGGCAAGAGTAGAATTTCATCCTCATTTTACAGTTGAGGTACCTGGGGCCCAGGGAAGTGATGTGACATGCCCATGGTCACACAGCAGACACATGGCTGTACCGGGTTTGAAGCCCAGGTCTTCTGACTCCCAGGCCCATGCTCTAGCCATTAGACCACTCTGTTCGGATAACTTAATATTATTACCTCCATCCATCCCACAGGACCCTATTTTCCCACAACGAAGAAATGGCCAATCACACGGTGGTGAGGAAATTCCTCCCTGCTAGTTTTCTCGGTGATCCTGGAGCTGCATCTGACCGACTCCCGCAGTGTTCCTCCTGGACTACCTGGCGGCATTGATGAGGAATCTCCTCATCGTCGCCGCCACTGCCCTCGGCCGGTGCCTCCACACCTCCATTTACTTCTTCCTCAGTAAGACGTCTGTGGACGATTTCTGCCACATCTCTGTCACCATTCCCAACTCCGTCCTCAACTTCGTGACCAACTACAACTCCATCTACTTCTTGGGCTGTGCCGCTCAGGTCTTCCTGGTGGTTCTTTTTAGCGGTTCCGAGTTTTTCGTCCTCATGGCGTTGTCCTACGACTGCTACGTGTCTATCTGCCACCCCCCAGGCTATGGTGCCATCATGGACCGAGGGGCCTGTGGGAAGATGGCTACCGCCTCCTGGCTCAGCCGAGGGCTGTTTGGAATCTTGTTGTCAACTCCAACCTTCTCTCTGTCCTTCTCTAGGTCCATCGCCACCCCCTAGTTAATAATAATAATAATAACAATGATGACATTTATTAAGCGCTTACTATGTGCAAAACACTGTTCTAAGCGCTGGGGAGGTTACAAAGTGATCGGCCTGTCCCAAGGGGGACTCACAATCTTAATCCCCATTTTAGAGATGAGGTAACTGAGGCACAGAAAAGTTAAGTGACTTGCCCAAAGTCACACAGCTGATAGTTGGTAGAGCTACGATTTGAATCCATGACCCCTGACTCCAAAGCCCGTGCTCATTCCACTGAGCCACACTACTTTTCTAGATCTTCTGTGACGCCCCCTCCCTGTTGAAGATCACCTGCTCTGAAGACCAGGTCGCCATCAATGTGTGTGTGACTACCGGGGTGGTGTTCGCTTTCATCTGCTTCGTCTCCATCGTGGCCTCGTACACGCGCATCTCTCAGGCCGTGCTGAGGATGCCGGCCGCCGAGGGCCGGGCAAAAACCTTCTCCACCTGCCTTCCCCACCTCGCCGTTGTGATTTTATTCATCTCCACGGAAACTGTAGCCCAGTTCAAGCCACCCTCAGAAAACCTCTCAATGCTGGACCTGCCGGTGTCCGTGATAATAATAATAATGACATTTATTAAGTGCTTAATACGTGCAAAGCACTGTTCTAAACGCTGGGGAGGTTACAAAGTGATCAGGTTGTCCCATGGGGGGACTAACGGTCTTCATCCCCATCGTACAGATGAGGTCACTGAGGCCCAGAGAAGTGAAGTGACCTGCCCAAAGTCACACAGCTGACAAGTGGTGGAATCGGTATTTGATCCCATTACCTCTGACTCCAAAGCCCGGGTTTTTTCCACTGAGACACGTGATGACCTCTGCCCTGAACCCCTTCCTCCACAGCCTGAGAACCTGGGACGTGAAGGCCGTCCTGGGAAGGGTCCTGAGGTGGAAATTTTTCACGTAGAATGGAATTCCTCTAGCTTGTTCAAAAGTGGAAGGTAGCATTGACTCTATCCACCAATCAATCAGCAGTATTTATTGAGTGCTTACTGTATGCAAAGCACTCTACTAAGTGTAAATCCATTGGAGGACAGAGATATGTGCAATCTGAAGATTTTGGCACCTAGATATTCAATTAATCATATTTATTGAATGCTTTCACTTTTTAATGATATTTGGTAAGCACTTACTATGTGCCAGGCTCTTCTCTAAGCACCAGGGTAAATACAAGCTACTCAGGTTGGACATGGGCTAGTGTCCCTCATAGGGCTGGCAGTCTTAATCCCCATTTGACAGATGAGGTAACTGAGGCATGGAGAAGTTAAGTGGCTTGTCCAAAATCTCACAGCAGACAAATTGCAGAAACGGAATTAGAACCCTTGTCCTCTGCCATATTTATTGAGTGCTTGTTGTGTGCCAAGCCTGAAAAATAATACTCTCCTGAAAGATTAGGACAGATAAGGGTAGACAGGGAACATGTCTATCACCTCTATTGTAATGTCTTCTCCTAAGCGCTTAGTACAGTGTTTTGCATAGAGTAAGGACTTAATAAATGCCATTGATTGACATTCCAGTAGTACAATTTGTGTCTCGATCTTGTCTATCTCACCGCCATCCCCTCGTCTATATCCTACCCCTGGCCTAGAACACCTTCCCCCTTCATAACCGACAGATAACCACTCTCCTCATCTTCAAAACCTTATTCAAATCCCATTTCCTCCAAGAGGACTTCCTCGACTAAGCTCTCTCTTCTCCTGGTCCTTCTCCCTTCTTTGTCATCTGTGCGCTTGGATCTATGACCTTTGAGCATTTGATATTCCTTTACTCTGTGTTGAGCATTGGAATAAAACCCAGCCCACACACTCCACTCCTCTTACACCCACCTTCTCACTGTACCTCAATCTCGTCTATGGTGCCGACAACCTCTCGCCCACATCTTGCCTCTGGCCTGGAACACCCGCTTCCTCAAATCCAACAGACAATGACTCTCCCCACCTTCAAAGCTTTATTGAAGGGACATTTCTATCAAGAGGCCTTCCCTGACTAACCCTTATTTCCTTTTCTCCAGGTCCCTTTGGCCTTGCCTTCATTTGCTCCCTTAATTCACTTCTCCCTCATCCCCACAGCTGTATGTCCATATCTGGAATTTATTTATATATATCAATATCTGTCGCCCCCTCTAGGCTGTAATTTTGTTATGGGCAGTGAATGTGTGTGTTATTCATAGGAGAAGCAACATGACATAGTGAATAGAACACAGGCCTGGGAGTCAGAAGGTCATAGGTTCTAATCCCTGCTTTGTCACTCATCTGCTATATGACCTTGGACAAGTCCCTTATCTTCTCTGTGTCTCAGGTACCTCATCTGTAAAATGGAGATTCAGACTGTGAGCCCCATGTTGGACAAGGGACTGTGTCCAGCCCAATTTGCTTGTATACATTACGGTGTCTGGACCTTTGTAAGCACTTAACAAATACCATAATTATTACTCATTATATTGAACTCTCCCAAGTTCTGCTTGACTGACTAAATAGTGGGAGAGTACAGTTGAAGAAACTGAGGAACGGAGAGGTTAATTAACTTTCACAGTGTAAGAGCGGGCAAGAAACAAAACTAAGGTTCCCAATCCAGGGCCTTTTCTAGTAGACTGCCCCGCTGAGAACCTCAGTTCCCACCCCATAATGTGCAGAGTCCAGAGGGGCTAATCGGAGCTGGTAGCTTCCCCCTCCTCCCCCATACCAACTCTTCTCACATCTGTGGGGCTCCGTGGACTATACTAGGTAGTCACCCTGGACACGTCACTTCACTTCTCGCAGCCTTGTTTCCCTCATCTTTAAACGTGGATTACAATGTGACCCCCATGTGGTATATAGACTGTGTCCAACCTGATTAGTTTGTATCCAACCCAGCACTTGGTACAGTGCCTGGAACATAGTGAGCACTTAACTAAGACCATAATATAAAAAATGACAGCACAGTCACTGTCGCAACCATTTCATCCTCCTAACGTATCTCAACTGTCTGGGGAGTTTGGACCCGCGAGAAATCTGAGAGCTGATGTCACCCCTTCCCTTCCCCAGTTTCCACTGTGGCGTCCTCTTTGACCACACAGGTATGCATTCTGGGCTCACCCCGGGTATGCCAACCTCCTTGTCCCCGCAGGCTTCTGGGCAATAAATCCCAACGATTCCCCCCTGTGCCTTGAGGCTCCCAAACAACTTGACACACCTACGGGTTGTCCTTCTTTGACCAGCCACCTGTTCAAATGGAAGCAGTAATCTTACAGAATTTACCCATCAGAAACAGGTGAGTCCAACAAACTGCACGCAATCATCAATCGATTGGTTTATGGAGCTTTTAATGTGCGCAGAACACTCTACTAAGCGTTTGGGAGAGTAATAATAATAATAATTATGGTATTTGTTAAGCACTTACTATGTGCCAAGTATTATTCTACAACGGAGTTGGTAGATGTATTCACTGCCCACAGTGTGCTTATAGTCTAGAGGGGGAGACAGATATAAACATCAATAAATCAATTCTGGATGTAATTCATGAATTGCAATTCATTATATAATATAATACGATATAGTGTACTATAACCTAATAAATCCGTGGATATAATACACTTGGGTTTGCACCCTTTATTCGCCCCTCCCCCAGCCCCACAGCATTTGTGTACATAGATGTAATTTGTATGTTTATATCAATGTTTGTCTTCCCCTCTGGACTCTAACTAAGCTCCTTGTGGGTAGAGAAGGTGGCTACCAACTCTGTTACACTGTACTCTCCTCAAGCCCTTAGTACGGTGCTCCGCATAAACACTCAGTAAGCATGACTAATTGATTGATTGATTGATTGAAATGTACATACGTGATGACTCAACGGTACTTAATAATGAATAATGATAATTTTCCACCACTTGATTGTAAGATTCTTTAGGTAAGGGATCATGTCAACCTGTTCTATTGTGCACTCCCAAGGGCTTAAAACAGTTCTCTGAACACAGTAAGCACTCACGTACTATTGACTGATGTTATTAGGCTATGCTAAATGTTTATTTATTAGACCGTTTCTCCCAATCAATCAATCAATTGTATTTATTGAGCGCTTATTGTGTGCAGAGCACTGTACTAAGCGTTTGGGAAGTACAAGTTGGCAACATATAGAGACGGTCCCTACCCAACATTGGGCTCACAGTCTAGAAGGGGGGCTCAGGGGGACAAGGGCGGAGACCCAGACCCCCCCACCCAACCCTAGAGTAATCGTATTCCTCTGTCATTTCCTTGAAAATGTACCAGCCTAGGTTTTAAGCACTAGTACTGAAATTTAAAATCCGGGACACATATCGGCAAACCAGACCATCCGGTCTGAAACACCACTCCAGAACTTCTGGTGCTACACACAACAATTGAATTTTTCTCGTGTATCCTCATGATACACTTATTTCACATCATGCTATGTAAAAAGTGTGATCTGGTAGGCACCCAAAGACAGGGTGGTCAGTTAAGACATGTCATTCAAGCGTGGCTTACTGGAAAGAGCATGGGCATGGGAGTCAGTGGACATGGGTTCTAATACCGGCTCCACCACTTATCTACTGTGAGACCTTGTGCAAGCCACTTAACTTCTCTGTTCCTCAGTTACCTCATATATAAGATGGGGATTGAAACCGTGAGCCCCCTGTGGGACAAGCTGATTACCTCAATGTTGAAAACAGTGCTCTGCACATAGTAAACACTTAAATACCGTAATTATGATTACCATTATTACTGAGTGCTTACTAAGCTTTGGCTAGTACAATACTACAGAGTTGGTCGACACAATTAAAGCAATCAATGGTATTTAATGATTGTTTACCTTGTACAGAGCACTGTACTAAGTGCTTGGAAGAGTCCAGTAAAACCGAGTTGGTAGACACATTCGCTGCCCACCAGAAGCTCAAAGTCTAGAGCACGGAGTCAGTCATTAAAATACATTTCGTCTATGTACATAAGTGCTTAGAATGAGGGGATACAAATCCAAGTGCATAGGTGTCACAGAAGAGGGAGAGAAAGTCAGGAAACGGAGGCTTCAGAAATTCAGAAATTGTCTAGTATCTCAGAATACATTGTTACCTTCTGAGGTAAGAACCACAGAATAAGGAATGTGTTAGTGCCTACGAAGACCGGGATATTACTTGGAAAAGACTCCCACTTTACTCCCATTTCTCACTGACCTCTCATCCTACCAGGCTGGGTAAAACCATTTTCAAGAAGGAAATGGCCAATCTCAAGGAGGTTTAGGAATTCCTCCTGCTGGGTTTCTCGGAGGTCCAGGAGCTGCAGCTGGTCCAGGACGCTCTGTTCCTCCTGGTCTACCTGGTGTCCCTGATGGGGAATCTCCTCATTGTCACCATCACCGCCCTCGACCAGCGCCTCCACACCCCCATGTACTTCTTCCTCAGGAACCTATCCTTCCTCGACCTCTGCTACATCTCCGTCACCGTCCCCACATCCATCCACAACTCCTTGACCTACCGTAGGTGAATCTCCTCCCTGGGCTGTACTTTCCAAGTGTTTGCGTTAATACTCTGTGCCTGTGCAGAGACTCCCCTGCTCACAGCGATGTTCTTCGATTGCTAGGCGGCCATCTGCCTCCTCCTGCGCTATGGGGTCGTCATGGATGATGGGGCTTGTGGGAAGAAGGCGACTGCCTAGTGGCTCTTGGGCGCATTGAGGGCCATGATTCACACCATCGTCACCTTCTCCGTCCCCGTCTGGAGGTCCAACGTCCAATGTCAAGTTCTGTGACATCGCTCAGCTCATCAGTCTCGCGGAGCCCAGTGGAAATCTCCAGGAACTTTGTGACAAAAATCGTATCAGGCGGCCTCACCTTCGGTTTTTTCCTCACGATCATCATTTCATATGCGCCTATCTTCCAGGCCGTGCTGAGGATGTTGACCGCCGAGGGCCGGGCCAAAGCTTTCGCCACTTGCCTGCCACCATGACTTTATTCATAGCAAATGGCTCTTTCGCCTACTTCAAGTCCGTGTCAGACTCCCCTTCGGCCCTGGACCTGCTGGTGTCTGTGTTCTACACCGTGGTATCTACCGCCCTGACCTCCCTCAACTACAGCCTGAGGAACCTGTACAGGAAGACCTCTCTGAGGAGAATGATAGCGGGGAAATGCCTCTAAAATAGCAGTAGAACATCCTTCTCCATGAGATCGTGGGCCCGAGTGACGCCGGGTCTCCACCCCTTGGCAACGTTCCCAGGGGAGTCACTGGTGATGATGGAGTCTCCTGCGGAGAAAGATGGCTGTCCTGGTTACTGAGACCTTAGGATCCAGATTCTTCGTTCTTGAATTGATTACAACAACAGCCGTCTACAGACAGTGGTGGTTGTGGAGATTGGCTATTTGCCAATCAATCAATCGTATTTATTGAACACTTCCTGTGTGCAGAGCACTGTACTAAGCGCGTGGGAGAGAACAGTACAACCATAAGCAGACATTACCTGCCTACAACAAGTTAACTATCTTAGATGGGGAGGCAGACATTACTATAAATAAATTACAGATATGAACATAAGTGCAGGGGGGTGAGAGCGGAATGAATAAAGGGTGCAAATCCAAGTGCAAGGGCAACGCAGAAAGGAGTAGAAGAAGAGGAAATGGGGGATTAATTGGAGAAGGGTTCCTGAGGAGACGTGCACTTAATAAATCTCTAAAGGTGGAGAGAGTGAGAGCTCAGAGGAAGGTTGTATAACAAGGCTGCTTGCCAGCGTCTCGTTCGTTGTAGGAACGTCTCTACATTACAAATTCATTGTGAGCGGTGACTTTGTCTGTTTACTCTTTTATTCTACTCCCCCAAGTGTTTATTACAATGCTTCGAACGCGCCAGACAAAGACGATTGAGGGAATTGGTGACCATGGGCATTCTCGTGGATGAGGGAGGTAAGATTAGTGGGACAGACTGAGCCCTGCTGAACGTCGGGGATAATATCACCTCTGACCTCCCGAGTCTTCCAGGAAACGAATCTCTCAGTGCGAGCCCGATGCTGGTCCTTCAGGGGGAACCCCCTCCCCCGATCTCGCCCAGAACAGCAACTCCTGTTCTCGCCCATAACAGGAGCCCGGAGCACTGGTTTTTCACCAGACTCTTTCGCGTCACGGCCACAAATCCGCATGAGGAGACGAGGAGGAAAAGCCCAGCCCTGGACTGCCCCGATGATTCAAAGTCAATCGCTCGATCAGTACATCCATCGTAGTTATTGAGCACTTACTGTTTTTAGAGCACTGTTCTCAGCACTTGGGATTTCACAATACAATTGAGTTGATATGATCTGTACCCACAAGGAGTGTACAACTGACCGTGTGCAAAGAGCTGTACTAAGTGCTTGGGAGAGTCTAGAACAACAGAGTGGATAGACACAATGTCAGCTCTCAAGAAGCTTACAGTCTAGTGTGAGAAATAGATGCTAAGATGAATTACAGATAGGGGAAGCATCAGAGTATAAGAATACGTTCATGTGTGAGACATAACGTGGCCTAGGGGAAAGACCAGAGGCCTGGAAGCCAGAGGACATGGACTATAATCCCAGCTCCACCTCCTATTTGCTTTGTGACCTGGAGCACGTCCCTTCAATTCTCTCTGCCTCTGTTACCTCATCTGTAACATGGGGATTAAGACTGTGACCCTCATGTGGAACATGGACTGTTTGCAACCTGATTAGCTTGTATCTACTCCAGCATTTAGGATAGTGCCTGGTGCACAATAACCCTTTAACAAAAAACACCAAAAAAAGGGTAGGTGATGGAGCTGGGATTAGAACGCAGGTCCTCTGCCTTCCATGCCCGTGCACTTTCCACTTAGGTTATGCTGCTTCCCAATCACAGACCTGAATGGAAGATATAGAATACAAATCCAAGCTGTAAAGGAGAGCCAGATAAAAAGCCAGGAAGGCAGAGAAGATGAAACGGGAAGGCTAGGTGAGAGAGGAGTGGCCAGACGTCAGATGTGTGTTTCAAACCAGTAGCTGTGGAAAAGATACTGACCGCCCAAAGAAGAAAAGTCTCTGAGCTGGGAGGCGTAGATTAATAATTACAGCATTTCTTAAGCGCTTACTAGGTGCCAAACACTATTCTAAGCGCCGGGGTAGATACAAGGTAATCTGGTTGTACCACGTGGGGCTCACAGTCTTAAACCCCATTTTACAGATGAGGTCACTGAGGCACAGAGAAGTTAAGTGGCTTGCCCAAGATAACACAGCAGATAAGTGGCAGAGCCAGGATTAGAACGCAGATCCTATGACTCCCAAGCCTGGGCCTTTGCCACTAAGCCACGCTGCTAACTTCTAGTTGAAACTGTTAGAGACCAAGCTGTCAGGATCCCAAGAGGAGGTCAAAGGACAATAAAACTCAAGTTAGACTATCCTGGAAACTCACTACTGGCAGGGATTGAGTCTTCCAACTCTGTTCTACTGTACTGTCCCAAGCGCGTAGTACAATGCTCTGCACACAGGAAGCACTCAATATTGGTTGATTATTCACCCCACCCTCAGCCCCAGAGCACGTATGTACATTTCCATCATTTACTGATTGATATTAATGTCAGTCTCTGCCTCTAGACTGTAAGCCTATTGTGGACGGGGAATGAATCTATCGACCTTGTCCTATTGTACTCTCCCAAAAGCTGAGTACAGTGCTCTGTACATAGTAAATGCTTAATAAATACCAGTGACTGATTGTCTTCTCGACTGCCTTTTAGGCTATGAATAACAGAATCAATTTTCTGTGCCTCCATTGGCAATCCACAGATTCTCCCGGAAAATGATCAGCAGTACCATGGTGATGGGATTCGTCCTGCTGGGATTTCCGGGGGTCTGGGAGCTGCAGCTGGTCTACGCTGTGCTGTTCCTCCTGGTCTACCTGGCGGCCCTGACGGCCCTCATTGTCGCCATCACTGCGCTCGATCGGCGCCCCCAAACCCCCATGTACTTCTTCCTCAGGCACCTGTCAGTGGCCGATCTCTGCTACATCTCCGTCACCATACCCAAGTCCACTCACAACTTCCTGATAAATGACAGAGCCATCTCTCTATGGGGCTGTGTGGCTCAGGTCTTTTTTGTGATTTTGTTTGCTGGTTCATAGATGTTCATCCTCATTGCGATGTCCTACGACTGCTACACCACCATCTGCCGCCCCCTGTGTTACGAGGTCATCATGGACCGAAGGGTCTATGGGAAGATGGCCGCCGCCTCATGGATCGAAGTACTCAGCCGGGACATTAACACCGAGTTTCTGTGACTCTAACTTGATCCAGGAGTTCTTCTGCGACATCCCTTCTTTACTGAAGATGTCCTGTTCCGAAACGCACGTTGCCAAGAATGACAGCGTGGCCACTGCAGTAAGCTTCGTTTTTGTCTCCTTCGTCTCCATCGTTGTCTCATACGTGCACATCTTCCAGGCCGTGCTGAGGATGCCAGCCTCCGAGGGCTGGGCCAAAGCTTTCTCCACCTGTCTGCCTTACCTCATCGTCGTGACTTTATTCGTAGTGAACCTACCTCAAGCCCTGACTAACTCCCCCTTGGCCCTGGCCCTGCTCGTGTCCGTGTTCTATACCGTGGTGCCCCCCACATTGAACCCCCTCATCTACAGCCTGAGGAACCGAGACATGAATACCACCCTGAGGAGAATGATAGTGGGGAAATACCTCTAAAATGGCGGTAGAACCTTCTTCTCCCTGAGATCAGAGGCCCTTATAGCCTGGAGGACTCTGGGTCACAACCCCTTGGGGTCAGTCACATGGGAACTACTGGTGACTGTGGAGTCTCCCACGGAGAAAGATGGACAGCCAGTTGCTGAGACTCCAGGACCCAGGACCACCATGCCCAAATGGATTATAATGCCAGATGTCTACAGGGAGTGGTGATCATGGAGATTGGGTATTTGTTTATAGCATTTATAGCATTTATAGTTTATAGCGATTATTTTCAATCAGTCAATCGAGTGCTTACTGTGTGAAGCGCTCTGTACTAAAGCCTTGTGAGAGTACAATGTAACAGAATTGGTAGATACGTTCCCGTTATGTGCCGGGCACTTTACTAAGAGCTGCAGTAAATAGGAAACAATCGGGTTATACCCAGTCCCTGCCATGACGGGGGTCACTGTCTTATTCTCCATTACATAGATGAGGTAACAGAGGTCAAGAGAAGTGTAATGACTTGCCCAAAGTCAAAAGGCAGGTACATGGCGGAGCAAAGATTAGAAGCCAGGTCCCCCTCTGACTCCCAATCCCGTGCTCATTCCATTAGGCCCACCCAGTACATTAGAGTTAACTGGGACCAGACCAAAATCAGTCCTTGATCAGGACTGTATATATGTATATATGTTTGTACGCATTTATTACTCTATTTATTTATTTATTTTATTTGTACATATTTATTCTATTTATTTTACTTTGTTAATATGTTTTGTTTTGTTGTCTGTCTCCCCTTTCTCGACTGTGAGCCCGCTGTGGGTAGGAACCGTCTCTATACGTTGCCACCTTATACTTCCCAAGCGCTTAGTACAGTGCTCTGCACCCAGTAAGCGCTCAATAAATACGATTGAATGGAAGAATGAATGAATGAGATGACGTGAAAATAAGGTGGTCTTTAATAATCAGTCCGTCAGTTAAGCGTATTAATTGAGTGCTTACTGTGTGCAGAAGGCTATACTAAGTACTTGGGAGAGCACAGTATAATAATATAATGGACACATTCCCTGACAACAACAAGCTTACGGTCTCGAGGAGTAGATGGACATTAATAGAAACAAATAAATGACAGATATGGACATAAGCTTTCTGCGGCTGAAACGGTGGAATGAATAAAGGGAGCAAATCAGGGTGATGCAGGGTGATGCAGAAGAAAGTGGGAAAAGAGGAAAGGAGGACTGTAAGGGGAGATAGAACTGCACGATATGGCTGGGAAACCCAATAGCCATGGCACTCAAATTCATTCATTCATTCAATCGCATTTATTGAGCGCTTACTGTGTGCAGAGCACTGTCCTAAGCGCTTTTGAAGTACAAATTGGCAACATATAGAGATGGTCCCTACCCAACAGCGGGCTCACAGTCCAGAAGGGGGAGACAGACAACAAAACAAAACATATCAACAAAATAAAATAAATAGAATAAATATGTACAAATAAAAAACATAAATAAATAGAGTAACAAATACGTACAAACACATATACATATATACAGGTGCTGCGGGGAGGGGAAGGAGGTAAGGTGGGGGGAAGGGGAGGGGGAGGAGAAGGAGAGGAAGGAGGGGGCTCAGTCTGGGAAGGCCTCCTGGCGGAGGTGAGCTCTAAGCAGAGCTAGCAGAGAGCTTGGCATATGTGTGGAGGGAGGGCATTCCAGGCCAGGGGGATGACATGGGGCCGGGGTCGACGGCGAGACAGGCAAGAACTAGGCACAGTGAGGAGATTAGTGGCAGAGGAGCGTGGGGTGCGGGCTGGGCTGTAGAAGGAGAGAACGGAAGTGAGGTAGAAGACGGCGAGGTGATGGAGACCCTTGAAGCCGAGGGTGAGGAGTTTTTGCCTGATGCGTAATGTGATTGGTAGCCACTGGAGATTTTTGAGCAGGGAAGTAACATCCCCAGAGCGTTTCTGCACCATGACGATCTGGGCAGCGGCGTGAAGTATGGATTGAAGTGGGGAGAGACAGGAGGATGGGAGATCGGAGAGGAGGCTGACGCATTAATCCAGTCGGGATAGGATGAGAGATTGAACCAGCAGTGTAGATGTTTGGATGGAGAGGAAAGGGCGGATCTTGGCGATGTTGTGGAGGTGAGACCGGCAGGTTTTGGTGACGGATTGGATGTGAGGGCTGAACGAGAGAGCAGAGTCGAGGATGACACCAAGATTGCGGGCTTGTGAGATGGGATGGATGGTAGTACCCTCAACAGTTCACATGAGGTAGGGTGAGGGTTAGGGGAAGTGCATACTGACCTAAGACTAGGAGTCCTAGAAGCAGGCTGAGATTTCGGGGAAAACCACAGGGAGCGTTGGGATCAGGGAAAAAACACCAGACAACAGGCTGGGAGAAGCAGGTTAGCACCTGGTCTGTCATCCTTGTTGTTCTCAGAAATGTTACCAAATGGAGAGACTGATCCCAGCCCTTTCTCTCCCTGCTCACCCGAGTCCTGGGCAAGGGAGTACGGTCAGCAGTTCCAGGAGGTCCTACAGGGAGGTGCTAGATTGACTAATGTATTGATTGAGTTAGCGATTAACTGCCGGGTCACCCCATGACAGTGGACTCCCGTAAGAATGGACGGCTCAGAGTGGCTGCGGGGATTCAGCTAGACTCAGAACCGAGTGTCATTGGGGAACACATATTGTCACATGAGCTTCAGCGGTGGGCAGAACATTAGTAACCTCCGAGGCGACTCTCCGACGGGGCTCTGGTCATTCTGAGCTTCCAGGAGGGTGAATAAATGGACCTGTCATAATATCCAGCCCACAACCACAGGTCAGGCATTATTGGAGGGAGTGAACACGGAGAAGTCCCTCTGGGAGAGTCCCGATGACAGGATAAGGGTGTGTATGGGTAACTCGGTCGGCCGCCCCTGCCTCAGCCTTGATCTGATAGCACGAGGACCTGCGACACCGCGGGGAGAAGGATGTGGGGAGCAGAGAAGGGGCCGAAGGACAGGGATTCTGTCTGGAAACTCTCCCACATTCGGTCGGGCGGCGACTTCCCCTATAAACGGGATGATCAGAGCTAGAGCTGCCCTGGGATAAAGTCTTCCCCAGTTCGGGTCCCGACACTCCAGCTAACGTTAGTGTCACAAGTGTCTCCAGTATCTCGTTCTGCACAGGGCAGAGAGAAAAGGTACCTCACTTCTTTTCCCCGTGGTGGACAGAAATAAACTGGCCGCTTCCTGTTTCCTTCTCAAGTAAGAGGGAAGGACAGAGAGGTTGGGGAAAGGAGGGCTGAGGAAGGGGAGCACCCTACGAGCTTGGGAAGGAAGAGTTTCGCTCCTGTACATGTGGTTGACAACGGAGGACCCACGGGCGACGGAAGGGAGGAAGGGTAGGAGAGAGGAACTTATGGGTGAGAGATGTAACATAGAGAAGACAGAGTCAACCAATAGCTCCTAATCAGGGACCTTTAATCTCACACCTTCATAGGAGGTCTCATCCCATGGCCACCTGTCCAGGTACTGAGCGCGAGTTGTTGACAAGGGTGTGTTTTCAACACATCACTAAATCCTGTCGGTACCCCCTTCACAACATCGCTAAAATCCACCCTTTCCTCTTCTTCCAAACTGCTACCCTGTTAATCCAATCACTCATCCTATATCACCTGGATTATTGCTTCAGCCTTCTTGCTGACCTCCCAGCTTCTGTCTCTCTCCACTCTAGTCCGTACTTCACTCTGCTAATTTTAATGATTATCATTCTTGAAATTATATTTTCCATTTTTTCCCGTAATTTTAATTGTCATGATTTTGCCAAATGTGCTTTTGAGAGCCTCGTTGACATGGTACTTGTGAGTTTGGAGCATTTGGATTTCTTTTGCTTGTTTTCAAGGTTTGAGCCTCTTGAACTTTTCCTAATTGGTGAGGGGCTGTTTTAGCTCCAAGTTTTTGAAACTCTGCACATCATGGGAAAGGTACAGATATTGCTGTTGTCTCTTGAAGAGGAAGTTCTGCTGTCTGTGTGTGCCATTGCCTGTGTCTGCCTGGATCATTTTTCTACAAAGACGTTCAGGACATTTCTCCCCACTCTTTAAAAAACTCCTGTGGTTTCACATCCACCTCCGCATCCAACAAAAACTCCTCATTATTGGCTTTAAAGCTCTCAATCGCCTTGCCCCTCCTAGTTCTCCTTGCTAGTCTCCAACTACAACCAAGTCCTCACACATCGCTCCTCTAATGCCAACCTTCTCACTATGCCTCTATCTCGTCTATCTCGCCCACGTTGATCCCTAGGGTCCTATGTCTCCTCCTGTCTTAATGGAACTCATCGCTAATACTGTCCTCCTTTAGAAGGTGGGAGAAAGTTATTCCCTTTCCAGGAGCACCTATCAGCGCCCTCACCCGTCGTTCTATCCCTTCCTTCCACTGCCAATCTCTTCATTTCACCAGGTCCTCCTCACCCACGAAGTCATGGGAATCTGTCTACTTAATCATGAGGAGAGAGAGGCAGGGACATAGAGAATGATAAAGATAACAGATTGTATATCCTAGTTCTATTGGGCTCTCCGAAGCACTCAGTACACTGTACTGCTCACGGTGGCTTTCAGTAAATACCCTTGATCGACTGATTGGTAGGCGGTGTCTCCTTCTTCCCTTCGTTTTGTCGCCATCCTCAGGCTCTGGCTCCGTGTCAGAGAGGTGAGCTCCGGGTGCTTCCACAATGAAGTCCCGCGCGCTGAGCCTTTACTGCCGGGGGATATTTCCGGGCTGCCATGGTCTTTTTAAGAGAAACAGTGTGACTCAGAGGAAAGAGCACGGGCTTGGGAGCCAGAGGTCACGGGTTCTAATCCCGAGGCTGCCACTTGTCAGCTGTGTGACTTTGGGCAAGTCACTTAACTTCTCTGTGCCTCAGTTACCTCATCTGTAAAATGGGGATTAAGACTGTGAGCCCCACGTGCGAAAGCCTGATCACCATGTGTCCCCCCAGCGCTTATAACAGTGCTTCGCACATAGTAAGTGCTTAACAAATGCCATTATTATTATTATTATTATTATTATTATTATTATTATTATTATTATTATTTTCCCCGCACCAAATCGTAACCTGGGTTGAGGTCCACCGTGTGGGGAGGGAAATCTGAGACTCATCATCAGCCCTGCGTCCTGGGGTGTGGAACTCGCAGCATGAAAAAGAGGCTCCAAGCTGCCACCACCTCCGTGGACCTCTCACCGCTCCTCTCTTCCTGCTACCTTCCTGCACACCCAGAGCATCTGAGCTGCCGCTGCTTTGGAGCCTTACCCCTGTCTGCAGGAGCCTCAGTGCCCGAACGCGGCTCCCCCGCGATCCCCAACCCCGGTCTCAGGTCCAGGCTCCACTGTCGGACCGGCTCCAGCAGCCCAGAACCGCAGTGCCCTTCACATGCACATACAACCTGACCTTAGGCGCTCTGGCTTGTCCCCCATTCCCTGCCTTGGAGCGCAGCCTGAAGCTTCTCCTGGAGCTGCTGCAGCTGCAGGATAACTCCAATCCCCGCCCCAACACAATTTGGGATTGGCCCTGGCGTCTTGTGTTTCCCTAACGTCTTGGTATTTGGGGCTCTAACATGGTGAATCGGGCCACAAGATGGAGAACAAACTCCACCGACCTCTTGCCCACGTCCTGCCTCTGTCTTGGAATGGCCTTCCTCTTCATATCCGACAGTTGATTACCACCTTCCCCGTTCCGGCCCCTCAGTCACCTTCGAAGCCTTATTGAAGGTACATCCTGTTGTTGGGGACGGGTGAGGGCGCTGATAGGGGCTCCAGGAAAGGCGAATAACGTTCTCCCACCTTTCCGAGGGAAGGCATTTTTCGTGACGAGTTCTACTACAACAGGAAGAGATTCAGGACCCTGAGGTCCAAAGCAGGTAATCCCCCTGCTCGTGCTCTATCCCCGTTGATCTAAGGAGGCTCCCTGATGGCTGCTAAGTCTCTGAGCACCCCACCTCCACCCTTTATCCACATCTTCCAATCTTAAGAGGTAGTTTCGCCTGGTGGAATAAGCATGGCCTGAGAGTCAGAGGACACGAGATCTATTCCCTGCTCCGACACTTACCTGTTGTGCGACCTTGGGCAAGTCGCTTACATTGTCTGTGCATCTGCAAAACGGGGATTCAATTTTTGGTCTCCCACCCACTTAGACTGTGAATCGTAAGTGGGACCTAAGTATCCTATATCCACCCCATCGTTTAGTACGGTGCTTGGCACATAGTAAGGGCTTGACAAAAACACATTTATTATTCACCCAGGGTTCTCAGTAAATATTACCTCTACTCCACCGTCGGAGAGGTTCTACGTCCTGAACTTAAGTACCGCAGTTAGGACCATCAGACGTCCATCTCCCTGCAGGAAGGTGTCCGTCATAAATCAATGGAGTCATCTCAAGGATTTGGTCGTGACCTTGCCATGCCCGAAGTCTCGGGCACTTGGCCTGGAGTGGAGAACTCCAGGCAATCCGGAGCTGTCCAAGCCTACCTCGTGGGGAGCGTGGGAAAGACAGGGAGTATGTGCACACAAACTGTACCCAACGGCTCGAAGCCAAACAGACTCAACAACAGGAGATGAAGGGACCAGAGCAAGAAAAACAAGCTTGCACCCGCAAAGCTCGGAGGCAACCTCAAGGCCATATTCGCAGCCAGCAATGGTTGGCAACGGGTGGCTGGGGGCCAGCCAGAGCAAACGCTTCGTGATGGACAGAGCTGTTGCTAGGCTAGTGGCTGGAGGGTGGCGAGTGAGTGTGTTACATGGCCTGAGAAAATCCTGCCCCCGGGCAACGGGGGGTATAAGAGACGAACAAGACAAGGGGGGGGGGTGCACGCGCACACACACACACACACACAGGTGCTCTCTCTCCCTCCCCTTCTCTCTCTCTCTCGTTCTCTCTTTCTTTATTAACTATGTAATCGCTGATAGAAAATAAATGGCAACCAAGCTTTGGACCTCTGGCTGACTCTTCCTGGTGTGAACGCGCGGCCTGCGTCCGGAGACGTCCGAAGACCCGGAAAGGGTAAGAACCCGAGAGTTGCCCCCGAAACCCCGGGGAGCAACGACTGGCGCCCAACGTGGGGCTCGGGTACCCCCATAGGGGAAGACCAGGGAGAGTGCCCCGTAGGCCAGGTAGCTAAAGGTCAGGCGGGAAGATGGGGACAGTACGATCGCTGCCCATATATAAGCCAGAAGATAAGGAATTGTACACCCGGCACTGTTACAAGATATTGAAAAGTAAAGGGGTAAAAATTGAGCTGAAAACAATAAGGGAATTTATAGGGAAGATAACTATGACCTCCCCGTGGATACTTGATTCCGGGATCACGGAGGAGCGATGGGACGTTATTGGGGAACAGATGACGGCCTATGAAGACTCCCACCCGGGGGAGCTAAAGGACGTGGACTTTCTTATACACGGTATCCTCCGTGCGGCCTTTCAAGGGCCAGAGAGACTCGTTCATAAGTTTGACGTGACCTGCCAGACTGACAAGGAGGAAGCGGGGCAGGAAAGAGGAGTACCAGAGGCTTCGGTCCCGGGAGCCACTTGGGCTGAAGTCCGATGCCTGGCCCCAGTGGAAATCCGACCAGGGGACACTGTAAACGTCCCAATACAGCCCCTCCCCTGGAGGGCCCTGGTGGTGGGGATTCAGACAAGAGCGGCGGGGGTCGTTCATTCGTCCGAACGGGGGGAAGGGCCCGGGAAGATTCCCCTCACCAACCATCATCCGTATGGTATATACCTAGGATCGGGAATGGTCATTGCTCGCGCTACGCCCCTTGACCCCCCGCCCCCTGATCCCCCGCCCCCGGCTATTGGAATAATACAAGAAATAACCCTTGATAAACCCTGGCGGACCCTCTTAGTTGAGGGAAAGCCCCTTAAAGGGCTCCTGGACACCGGGGCCGATCGCTCCGTTATTCAGGATTGCTACTGGGCGGCGGAGTTGCCCCTAGCAAACCACTCGATGGGGGTGCAAGGCGTGGGTGGACTGCAAGCCGTGAGAGAGGCGGGCCGTTCGTTGATTTGGTCATGCCGGGGAAGGCAAGGTGCGTTCGTCCCGCTGTGCGTTCAAGGGCTCCGTATGAATCTGTGGGGTAGAGATGTGTTGCAGGGGCTGGGAGCCCACCTTATAGATTAAGCTGATCCTTTTTAGGTAGGGCCACTGGGTTCCGGGGCTTGTCAACACCCCCACTGGTATGGCTTCCCCACACACCGGTATGGGTGGACCAGTGGCCCCTGACCAAGGACAAGCTGCAGGCGCTGAGGGAACTAGTTGCGCTCCAATTTGCACAGGGGCACCTAGAGGAATCGTTCAGCCCCTGGAACGCCCCCGTATTCGTTATATAAAAGAAAGCCGCAGGGAAGTGGCGCTTCCTCATGGATTTAAGAAAAATCAATGCACTCATTGTGCCAATGGGACCCCTACAACCCGGATTGCCCTCCCCTAACATGATTCCAAAAAATCACCGGATCCGGGTCATAGACATTAAGGACTGCTTTTACAGCATCCCGTTACACCCTGACGACAGGGTGAAGTTTGCTTTTACTGTCCCGAGCCCGAATTTCGCGGAACCAGCACTCCGGTACCAGTGGAAGGTGCTGCCACAGGGCATGTCTTGTAGTCCCACCATATGCCAGTGGTTCGTGGGGCGGATACTCGCCGCTTTCCGCAAGGAATACCCGGGGGTGATGATCGTCCATTACATGGACGACATCCTTCTGGGTACGCCCGATCAAGGGCAGGTACAGACGCTCACCCGGCGAGTGGTGGCTGCCCTCGCAGCCCAGGGTTTATTCGTAGCACCAGGGAAGGTACAAGAATCAGCCCCGTACACGTACCTTGGGTTTGACGTCACCGAGACCCGGGTGACTCAAAGACCACACCAAATTGACCCCCGAAAATATGTCACGTTAAACGATATGCAGGGTTTAGTAGGGAGGATTCAATGGATGCGTGCGAGAACACCCATCCCCTCCGCCCTCATGCAACCCCTGTACGATCTCCTAAAAGGAGACCCCAATCTTAAATCGCACCGCGAATGGACGGAGTCCGCGAAAAGCGCACTCCGAGAAATCACACAGCGGTTGGCGGGTAGCCATACTTGTCGAGCTGAACCCCACCTCCCCATGGAGGTCACGATATTTCGGGAGGGTAGCCTTTTCGCGGCTATACACCAAGGAGCCGAGATTCTCGAATGGTGTTATCTTCGAAACCCCTCCCGTGTTCTCGCAAAGGAGACTGAGCTTCTCGGTCGCTTTTGCCAGAACGCCATACAGAGGGTAGTGGCGCTTTCGGCCACTTACCCTATAGTCCGTGCCGGGATAGCCATGGGAGACCTTGAGGCGATAGCCAGGGACAGCTTCCTGTGGGCCATGCTCAATCAATCAATCAATCAATCAATCGTATTTATTGAGCGCTTACTATGTGCAGAGCACTGTACTAAGCGCTTGGGAAGTACAAATTGGCATCACATAGAGACAGTCCCTACCCAACAGTGGGCTCACAGTCTAAAAGGGGGAGACAGAGAACAGAACCAAACATACCAACAAAATAAAATAAGTAGGATAGAAATGTACAAGTAAAGTATATAAATAAATAAATAAATAGAGTAATAAATATGTACAACCATATATACATATATACAGGTGCTGTGGGGAAGGGAAGGAGGTAAGACGGGGGGATGGAGAGGGGGACGAGGGGGAGAGGAAAGAAGGGGCTCAGTCTGGGAAGGCCTCCTGGAGGAGGTGAGCTCTCAGCAGGGCCTTGAAGGGAGGAAGAGAGCTAGCTTGGCGGATGGGCAGAGGGAGGGCATTCCAGGCCCGGGGGATGACGTGGGCCGGGGTTCGATGGCGGGACAGGCGAGAGCGAGGTACAGTGAGGAGATTAGTGGTGGAGGAGCGGAGGGGGCGGGCTGGGCAGTAGAAGGAGAGAAGGGAAGTGAGGTAGGAGGGGGCGAGGTGATGGAGAGCCTTGAAGCCCAGGGTGAGGAGTTTCTGCCTGATGTGCAGATTGATCGGTAGCCATTGGAGGTTTTTGAGGAGGGGAGTAATATGTCCAGAGCGTTTCTGGACAAAGATAATCCGGGCAGCAGCATGAAGTATGGATTGAAGTGGAGAGAGACACGAGGATGGGAGATCAGAGAGAAGGCTGGTGCAGTAGTCCAGACGGGATAGGATGAGAGCTTGAATGAGCAGGGTAGCGGTTTGGATGGAGAGGAAAGGGCGGATCTTGGCAATGTTGTGGAGCTGAGACCGGCAGGTTTTGGTGACGGCTTGGATGTGAGGGGTGAATGAGAGAGCGGAGTCGAGGATGACACCAAGGTTGCGGGCTTGTGAGACGGGAAGGATGGTAGTGCCGTCAACAGAGATGGGAAAGTCAGGGAGAGGACAAGGACATGCTCCTACAGCAGGCCACCTTTACGGAACGCTCCCCGTTGACTCTTAGCCACTTATACGAGGGATCGGACATTCTGACCCCTCGGGTGATCTCCGATACTCCGGTCGGGGGAGACAATGTCTTTACGGACGCCACCAAGGAACACCGGGCGGCAGTTTTCAATCAGACCATCGGTGCCTTGTCGGTGCTCGGCACACCATACGGCTCGACTCAGCGAAATGAACTTTTCGCTATCATATGGGCAATGACTACCTACCCCCAGGCGATCAACATTATCTCGGATAGCCTGTATGCCGTTAATCTTGCCTGGAGAATCGAAACCTCCATACTTTTCGACAGGCACTCGGAGATTGGGAACATGATCTCTCAGCTTCAGGCTGCCGTAGCGGCTAGGGGATGTAAGGTATACCTCATGCACGTCCGTTCCCACACGGACGGACAAGGGCCGATCTTTGAAGGCAACCGCACTGTGGATGCCAGCCTACACCGCACAGGGCCATCGCTAATGGGACTGGATGCCGCTGCTGCGGCGCATAGGGAGTTCCATCTCCCGGCCACCTCGCTCCGCCGGCTGTATGGGGTCACTAGAGAGGAGGCCCGGTCTATTGTCCGGCGCTGTACTCGCTGTCTTCCTTTCACCCCACGGCCGGCAGGGTCGACGGGTGTGAACCCCCGGAGGCTCACGCCGAACGAGCTGTGGCAAATGGATGTCACCCACTGGGGGACCTCCACAATTCATATGACCATTGACACCTTCTCCGGATTCATGCTGGCGACACGCCAAGCAGGAGAAGCCGCAAAACATGTGCAAAACCATTTGTACCATTGCTTTGCCACTATAGGCACACCCCAGGAGATAAAGACGGATAATGGCCCCTGCTATGTCTCCAAAGCCATGTCCCTCTTTTTCTCCTCCTTTGGCATCTCCCATGTTACCGGGATACCTTAAAACCCTAACGGTCAAGGTATAGTGGAAAGGGCAAACAGGACGCTGAAAACTCTCCTGCAGAAGCAGGGGGTGGGGAAGCGGGTCACGCAGTACGCCCTAGACAAGGCAACGTACACCCATAACTTTCTATCTGTTGATCGGGAGACGGGACTCTCCCCCGCCATGCGGCAACTCTGCCACAGGTCCGCGACCGTGAAGCCCCGGCGCCACCACCCGCACGCCCGCACTATGGGGCGAGCGATGTGGCGTACTGTGGAGGGCGATTGGCGCGGTCCTGATCCGGTACTAATTCGGGGTCGAGGATATGCTTGTATCTCCACAGGTGACGGCCCCGTTTGGATCTCCTCGCGACATCTCCGCCTCGTCGAGAAAGACGATGCCCAGCCTCAGGGGAAGTCCCAGCGCCCTAATTCCCCTCCTCCTCCCCCTCCTTCCCCTTCCCCTTCTTCTTCCCGGGGGCGCGGTGGGGAGGGAGGCCGGGACGCGGATTAACTGGACTGCTCTGGTAAATAGCCGCCTAAACGGTGTTGAGGAGCAGAGCGGGGTTTGGGGGTGGGCCCTCCTCGCCAATGCACCTTTGTTGCGCATGGTCTCCTGGAGGGAGGACTCCCCCCAACTCTCATTTCAAGGGAACGTGACCAAGCTCGCGGGCCAGCACCGGGGTCAGCCCCCAGACACTGACCAGCATGACATCCGTATTCGGGGCGCTATCTTGCGCAGCACTGGTCCCCCCATATGCTGGTACACCGGCAATGGGGCTTTCTCGAACCAGCCCGAGGTAACCAGATCTTGCTTGCGGTTGCTAAATTTCACTTATACGCTTGAAGTCACCATACCCCAAGGTCAGGGGCACCCCACACACCGAAACCTTACCCTGTTGGGGATCCACGGCACACTTCAGTGCACCCCCGGCGGCACTAAATCCAGCGAGGGAAGCGGGGGATATTTTGGCCCTATCTGCAATGCGAGCTCGCTCCCCGGTCCCGGGAGAATGTGCGCCGTGGGTCGGGGTGGGGTTTGGATGCCTCTAACTGACTGTTCCACGGGCATATTCCGCTGTATTCCCCATAGTGATAACGGTACCCTCCTGCTCTCCTGGGATGACCACATTGGGGACCGCACATATACAGAGGTGGCCGCACCAGGGCTTTACGCGCTACCGTGGGGGACGCATCACCCCGGTCTCTGGAAAGCCTTTACTTCCCTGCGCTCCCCCACCGCGACTGTTAGGGTCCGCTCGTGCGCCTGCCCTGACGGGGCGACGTGCCAGGATTACCCTTTCTCGGTGTATCGTATTATTTTCCGTGAGGGTCTGAACGTTTCCCTGCTCTTGCAGGGCAATTGTGCCGACCATGATTATGCCTTTCAAGGGAATGCCCTTATCCCTGCCCCTTACACGCTTATAGCCTGCCCAAGTACTGACCCCAGTTGGAACCTTACTGCCTCCCGGTCGGCTTATGGCGACTTTTCCTTGTCCACCACAGGTTCCTCACGATGCGTCCTTATGTCTCGGGCGCGACCCATGACCACGGAGGGTGCGGCAGATTACGCTGTTTGGCTGGTCCGGCGGCCCCGCTACACCCTTATACCCGTTAAGTCTGCTGACCCTTGGTTTTCCCAGGCCTCCGACCATCGATGGCACACCCTAGCGACCCGCTTGCGTGGCTTGCGCACCCGCAGGGAATTATTTGAGGCCATGCTGGGTATCGCGAACCTCACGTTTTCCGCCTTCCAGGAATGGCAAATCCTGAATCTGTACGATCGGACTGGTTTCCTCGCGTCTCAGCTCTCGGCCTTCATGCACTCCATCCAACTGGCGTGGGGGGCTCAGCGTCACCTGGACGCTTCCCTGCAGCAGGAGCTGATCGGCCTTGAGCACGTGATCGAGACGCTCGGCGACGAGGTTCGCCTCCTGTCCCTGCTGCAGGCGGTGAAATGCGACTACCGGTATCGGCATGTCTGCGTGCTTCCGCTCTGCTGCAACGCCACCAACTCTTCGTTCCCTGCCTCCTGGGACGGAGTAAAGAAACACCTGGAGGGACTTTTCCTGGCCGCCAACGTGACCGGCGAGTTACAGGAACTGTGCCGCCTTATTGACGAGCTCAACGCCCAGTCGCTGTGCTTCCCCAAGGCTTGGGACGACCTAGGCCGCGGGGAGGACGCGGTGGAGGAACTTTGGGACTGGATTAAACGCGTGATGCCCGGGGGAATGGCCCCTTGGCTGGTCTCGGTCCTTGCCGCCACTGGGGGGGGTTTGCTTTTGCTCATGTGCCTCCCGTGCCTCCTTCGTCTCTTTTGCTCCATTGTTGCCCGGGTGGTCCGCGAGCTTCAGGTCGAGATGCTCCCATTGCGCGGACGCCCTTAGCGGTCCCCGCCATAACGGGAGGGGGACACGTGGGGAGCGTGGGAAAGACAGGGAGTATGTGCACACAAACTGTACCCAACGGCTCAAAGCCAAACAGACTCAACAACAGGAGATGAAGGGACCAGGGCAAGAAAAACAAGCTTGCACCCGCAAAGCTCGGAGGCAACCTCAAGGCCATATCTGCAGCCAGCAATGGTTGGCAACGGGTGGCTGGGGGCCAGCCAGAGCAAACGCTTCGTGATGGACAGAGCTGTTGCTAGGCTAGTGGCTGGAGGGTGGCGAGTGAGTGTGTTACATGGCCTGAGAAAATCCTGCCCCCGGGCAACGGGGGGTATAAGAGACGAACAAGACAAGGGGGGGGGGGATGCACGCGCACGCACACACACACACAGGTGCTCTCTCTCCCTCCCCTTCTCTCTCTCTCTCTCGTTCTCTCTTTCTTTATTAACTATGTAATCGCTGATAGCAAATAAATGGCAACCAAGCTTTGGACCTCTGGCTGACTCTTCCTGGTGTGAACGCGCGGCCTGCGTCCGGAGACGTCCGAAGACCCGGAAAGGGTAAGAACCCGAGAGTTGCCCCCGAAACCCCGGGGAGCAACGCTACCTAATCTGGACCAAGAGACTTCACAGCTCTATGTCCCCCTGTAATAAGTCAGACTGATGGTGATCTGGTGTTATCCAGCAGGAGTCGCAGGTCGGCCATGAGGAATCACATGCAAGTTACTTAATTCATCCTCCTGGGGCTCACGGACAGTCCGGACTTGCAGACAGTGATTCTCCTATACATATCTGGCACCTACATACTGAGAGTCACCGGCAACCTGACCATCGTCACCCTTGCCCGGCTAGAATCCCGCCTCCACATCCCCATGTACTTCTTCCTGTGCTGCATCTCCTTCCTGGAGATTGGCTTTACGTCTACCGGCATTTCCAAATTCCTGGCCACCATCACCAGGGGGACAGGACCATTTCCTACAACTGTAATGTAGCACAGCTATTCTTCTTCCTCCTGCTGGGGGCGACCTAATTCTTCCTTCTGGCCACCATGTCCCACGACCGCTTCGTCGCTATCTGCCGGCATCTGCATTACACGACCGTGAAATCTGCACCCTACTGAACCTCTGCTCCTGGCTAACCAAGTTCCTGGTCACCTTTCTTACTATTATCCCTGGCCTCCAAATGGACTTCTGTGCCTCGGTAGACATTAACTACTTCTTTTGTGACATCTCCTCTATGCTTCTGTTCTCCTGTTCAGACACCGGGTTCCTGGAGCTGATGGCTTTCATCTTGGCCTTGAGGAAACTACTGGTCACAATGGTGTCAGTGGCCATGTCCTACACAGCCATCGCCTGCACCATCCTGAGACTGCCCTCAGCTCGGCAGAAGAGAACAGCCTTTTCCACCTGCTCTTCCCACATGGAACGTGGTCTCCATCACATACGGCAGCTGCATCTTAATGTACATCAAACTGTCCTCCAAGGACAGGGTGGACCAGATCAAAGGGGTGGCAGTGCTGAACACTTCCGTGGCCCCCATGTTGAACTCTTTCATCTGAACCTTGTGGAACTAGCAAGTCAAGCAGGCCATCAGGAACCTGGTGCACGGCCTTGGATTTTCCACCAGAAGGTGAGGGCTCCTCGGCGACGAAATCCAGCAAGAAAATATGCAGGAGATGCAAAGGCCGACCACAGAGATTCAGTGCCTATATATTAGCCTAATGCCTCATCTACCGCCCAACAAGCAGGACCTGACAGTTATCCGTCCCTGTTTGCAACCGCGCACCGGTTTTCCTGAAAATTCCTCTCCTGGCCAGGCCACCCTGCCTCTACAGCCCTTCTGCCCCCGACCACGCATTGGAGAACTTCGCGTTTTCCCTCTCCGTAATAGAGACTTTCCCGAGATTTACTCAACAGATCTGTGCCGAAGCCAATAGAAATCCCTAGGTGTAATGGGTACTTTGCACATCTCCGTCCGTATGCGCGCTAAATGAGACCCTGTAGCTGGAGGAGTGACGTCATTGGTCATTACTCGCTGCGGAAGTAAAGGCTCACCACCTTTAACTCCCATTTTATCACTCTCCTCTCTCACTCTCTAACTCATTCCCATCCTCTCGCTCCCCCATCTCACATCTATCCTCAGCACTTACTCATGTGTGGCTTAGAGGATAGAGCCCGGGCTTGGAAGTCAGAGGTCATGAGTTCTAATCCCTACTCTGCCACTAGTCTGCTGTGTGATTCAGGGCAAGTCACTTGACTTCTCTAGGCCTCAGTTACCTCATCTGGAAAATGGGGATTAGGACTGTGAGCCCCACGTAGGACAACCTGATAACCTTGCGTTTATCCCAGCGCTGAGAACAGTGCTTGGCACGTAGTAAGCGCTTAACAAATACCATCATCATCATTATTATTATTATATGGGTCTATTGTACTGTAACCGTACTGATTTAATCTAATTTGGGCAGACATATTCATTTGGCTCCCTATCTGATCCCTTTTCTTACTCCGGCTCCTACTCATTGGAAGTGATCTCAAACTGTCTCCCCCAAACGAGTGGAAACTTCTGAATGATAGGAACCATGTAGGTTTCATCAGTTGAGCTCTCCCAAGCACTTACTACAATTCCTAGGACTCAATAGGCAGTCAATAGTTTCCATTTGATTTATTGATGGGTTGCTTAGAACTCAGTACGCCCTCAATAAATGCTATCTAATTGATTGATGGATTGTTTTGCACTTAGTAGGTGCTCAACAACTGTCATTTAATTGACTCATGGATGACTTTGCACTCAATAGGCTTTCAAAAATTACCCCGAGATCAATTTATGGATTACTTTGCACCAGTAGGTGCTCAGTAAATACCATTAATTGACAAAGGGAATGACCGATTGATTGATTGATTGAGGGGCCTGGAATCCCATTTGGTTTTGGGGAAAATATGTTGTTATAAAACCAAAGGTTCTAGAAAGGGGCTGAGTTTTCATGGAGAGCTGCAGGGAGCACTGGGATTAGGAAACACCGCCGGACAACCAGCTGGGAGAAGGAGTATGGTGTATGGGATAGAACACGACCCTAGGAGTCAGAAGGTCATGGGTTCTAATCCAGGCTCTGCCACTAGTCTGCTGTGTGACCTTGGGCAAGTCACTTCACTTCTCTATGCCTCAGTTACCTCATCTGTAAAATGAGGATTTAGGCTATGAGTCCCATGTGGGAGATTGACTGTGTCCAGCCTGATTTGCTTGTATTCACCCCAGCGTTTAGTACAGGTCACTGGCACATAGTAAGTGCTCAATAAATACCATTATTGGCACCTGGTCTGCCATGCTTGTCATTCCCAGAAATATTACCAAGTGGAGAGGGGTAGGTGAAAAAAGGGTGCAAATACAAGCACAAGCGTGACGCAGAAGGGAGAGGGAGAAGAGGAATTGAGGGATTAGTCTGGTAAGGTTTATTGGAGGAGACGTGAATTCAATAAAGCTTTGAAGGTGGGGAGAGTGATCGTCTGTCGGATATGAAGATGAAGGACATTCCAGACCAGAAGTAGGACATTGGTGAGAGGTCGGCGAGTTAATAAATCCATCTGTGCCAAAGTGTTGTGGGCCAGAGTACGATACAGAGAACAGAGATGCACAGTAAGATGACTAGGGTGTTGGAAATTAATCAGGGAAGTTTTGCAGAGAACAAGAACAGTGTCTTAGGTGGACAGTTATAGGAAAGGAGCTTGGTGTAGTGGCTAGGGCACAGGTCTGAGAGTCAGAAGGTCATTGTTTCTAATGTGCCAATTGTCTACTGCTTGCCCTTGGGAAAGTCACTTAGATTTTCTGTGCCTCAGTTACCTCATTTGTGAAATGGGGATTTAGACTGTGAGCCTCATGTGGGACAGGGATTGTGTCCAACCCGATTTGCTTGTATCCACCCCTGTGTTTGGTACAGTGCCTGATGCATTGTAAGCTCTTAGCAAATACTATTATCATTATTATTTAAATCCCAGGATGCCTATCCCAATTAATTTTCTTTGTCCTATGTCACATCATCCCTACTCTCTTTTCAGCATTTTTGCACTCACCTCTTCTCATTACAATTTAGTACAAACCGCATTTCCTACTCTACTATAAAAAGACTTTCTTCGTTTATAAATTACTTTAGTGCTTCTCTCCCCTGCTAGACTCTAAGATCCTTGTGGGCAAGGATTGTGATTTTTTTTCTATTGTATGCTCCCAAGCATTCAGTAGAGTGATCCAAACACAATAAACACTCAGTCTATACTTTGATTAAGTGTAATCTATTTGAGGGTGAGGTTCATGTATTCGCCTTCTATTGCACACTCCCAAGTGCTCACTACAGCTCTCTGTACACAGTGAGTGTTCAGAGCATTCCATTGATTGACTAATTTAAGATTACTGCTACCTTTTGTGGAGATTAGATGTAAAAGAGTTCTGAGTGATCCGGCACCAGATTCTTCACAACTCTCTAACAGTGAAATATTATTAATAACAAAAATAATGATCATAGGAATGTTGGTATTTGATATTTGGTATTTGATTATTAAGTATTTGGTATTGAGAAGCAGCATGATGTAGTGGATAGAGGACAGGCCTGGGAGTCAGAAGGATCTGGATTCTAATCCGTGATCCATCACCTGTTTGCTGTGCGGCCTTGGGTGAGTCACTTCACTTCTCTGGGCCTCAGTTACCTCATTTTTAAAATAGGGATTGAGACTGTGAGACCCACGTGGGACAGGGACTGTGTCCAACTCAATTTGCTTGTAGCCACTCTAGTGCTTAGTACAGTGCCTGCCACATAGTAAGTGCTTTACAAATACCATTATTATTATTATTGTTGTTAAGCTATTACTATATGCCAAGTACTGTACTAAGTACAGGGGTGGATACAAGGCAATCAAGGTATGGGGCTCGCAGTCTAAACAGGGGGAAGAACAGGTATTGAAAACCCATTTCAATCCAGGTCATCCAGCAGACAAAGGATTAAAACCCAGGTCTTCTGACTCTGAATCTTGTGTTCTTTGATCTAGGCCTTGATGCTTCTCTAGAGCAATCCCTCTGAAATGATCAAACCCACTCAGGAACAGCTCATCATTCCATTGTTGTGTTAGAGGTAGGCAAATCGAGTCCTCTCCTAAGACATAAACTTTGAGAAGTGACAAATGAGGCATTTGGGGAATGATTAGTGAGCTTGGAGCATAAGTCTCTGTGGGGGTGGGGAAGGCACGAATTTCCTCGGAGCCTGGAGACTAGAGCTACCCTCTAGCTAGCCCCACAGCTATCCAGAGAACAAGAGCTTCCACAAATCCTATTCGTATTTTCTATTGTAAACTCAGATTGTGGAGTTTCAGGCCCTGGGGGATTCCTTTGTCTGGATAAGGCTGTACTGAGAGAACACAGCACAGATCTACTGAGAAACCACAGTTCAGAACCCTGTGTTTAACCGTCTGTACATCCCTGATCCTTGTAGGAAAAGGATTGTGAGTTTTACAGCTTTTACCCAGGTCATTCCACACCCTTCACCCTTATCCACATCTCTCCCGTCTCCAACACCCTTCCCGCATCCTGAAACTCTCCCTTTCCACATCTGGCCCACCAATACTCTTCCCATCATCAAAACCCTTCTGAAATCACATCTTCTCCAGGAAGTCTTTCCTGATTGATCACTGATATCCCCACTTTATATCCCCTACAAACGCCATTTCAGCACTTCAGTCCTATCTAAGCATTTGGGTACTCACCATCAGTAATAATAATAATAATAATAATGGTGTGTTTTAAGTGCTTACTATGTATCAGGCACTGTACTACTTGATGGGGTGGATTCAAGCACATTGAGTTGGACACAGTCCCTATCTCACGTGGGGCTCACAGTCTCACTCCCCGTTTTACAGATGAGGTAATTAAGGCACCGAGAAGTTAAGTGACTTGCCCAAGGTCACACATAAAATAAGTGGCAGTGCCGGGATTAGAACCCACCACCTTCTGACTCCCAGGCTCACGTTCTATCCATTAGGTTATGCTGCTTCTCTGTCCACATCTCATGCACTCCATTATTTAAGTGTATGTAACTCATGTACATATCCTCTTTCCTTCTTCCTCCTGTCTAATTGATCACAGTGTTTGTTCTTCCACACTAAGCTCCTTAAGGGCAGGTATCATATACGCTAATTCTACTAACTCTCTCTTTCCAAACACATTGTAGGTGCTCAATAAATTGATTGATCGGTTGGTTGGTTGGCCCATCTTCCAGAGGAGGAGGGGGAGGTGTTATATTTCCTGAAAAGAGGACTTACGAAACATTTTCATTACCTTCATAGATATCTCTGCCTCTCTCCAAAAGCCAAGTTCTTGGGTTGCTTTCTTGGTTGAGGCAGAATTTTTGAATTTCGATTTGCAGCTCTAGTACAAGTTGGGAGGTGGTCATGAGAAGCCATAGTTCATTCTTTTGCAGTAGGTCATAGCCCTCAGCACAGTATTCTGATCATTACCCTGTCTCCTTTTTACCTATGTGCTGAACCTCACCGGAAACCTGACCATCGTCACCCTCTCTCTTCTTGGCTTCTGTCTGACCTCCCATGTACTTCTTCCTGCACATTTTCTCCTTCCTGGGGATTTTCTTCGTGTCCTCCTACATTCCCAGATTCCTAGATGCAAACATCACTGGGGACAGGACCATTTCTTTACAATAATTGTATAACACAGCTGTTCTTCTTTAACCTGATGGAGGAGATCGAGTTCTTCCCCCAGGCTGCCATGTCCAGATATTCCAGTCAGTAGTATTGTTTGATTAAGCACCTACCATGTGCTAGTACCTACCAAATTTTTGAAGCACGTTTGCCCACAAAACTTCAATTTCCTCATTTTGAAGGTGACAGCAGTGATCTCAGTCCTGCTCTCACACCTGAGTGTGACAGTGAAGCAAGAAACCTCCCTAGATCCCCGAGAATCAGAGTCATAGAACCATAAATTAATCAGTCAAACAATAGAATTGACTGAGTACTTACTGTATGCAGGATTCTGAATTAGTTCTTGGGTGAGTACAGTAGAGTTAGTAGACATGATCCCAGCCCTTAAGGAGATCACAGTCTAGCAATTATTATTATTTATTGAGCACCCCTAAACAGGTGGGAGAATGTTCAAGAATCAGTAGTCAAGCAATCAATAGTATTTATTGAATCTTTACTATGTTTAAAGTACAGTACTAAGTGCTTGGAAGAGAACAGTAGAGTTAGTAATAATAATAATGATAGTTGTGGTATTTGTTAAGCACGTACTATGTGTCAGGCACTGTACTAAACGCTGGGGTGCATACAAGCAAATTGGGTCGGTCACAGTCTCTGTCCTGCATGGGGCTCACAGATTTAATCCCCATTTTACAGATGAGGGGACTGAGGCATAGAGAAGTGAAGAGACTTGTCCAAGGCCATACAGTAGACAAGTGGCAAAGTCGTGATTAGAACCCATGACCTTCTGACTCCCAGGCCCGTGCTCTATAGACTACATCATGCTGGGGAAGATGATCCATGCTCTCAAAGAGTTTACAATCTAACGGGGGAGACAGACAGTAAAATAAATTTCAGGTAGCGGGAAGTCACTGAGTATAAAGGTATTGATATAACTGGGGGTGATGAGCATGGAAATAACGAAGTGGCAGTTCCCTCCCCTCAACGATCTCACTTTCCTGAGAAGTAGCATGGCATAGGGAAAAGGGCACGGGCCTGGGAGTCAGAAGTTCATGGGATTTGATCCCAGCTCCACCACCTGTTTGCTGGGTCACCTTGGGGAAGTGAAGTGACTTACCCAAGGTAAGTCACTTCACTTCTCTGGTTCTCAGTTCCTCATCTGGAAAATGGGGATTGAGACTCTGAGCCGCACGTGGGACGGGAACTTTGTCCAGCCCAATTTGCTTGTATCCACCCTAGCGCTTAGTACAGTGCCTGGCACATAGTAAGCGCTCAACAAATACAATAATAATATTTAATTATAATAATAATGATCTAGCAGAGGAGACAGTTCCTGATATAGATCACGAACAGTTGAGCAGCTATTGTGTGCAACAGTGGGTATTGCAATACAATGAGCTTTCACAGTCTCTCGCCCCCTCCCCCCACGTCGGCTCCCGCCCCTATTGCCCCACAGTCCGCATTGTCAGAGAGCTGCAGAGAGAGTAGTTGCCACTTGTAGTCACAGAAGAGAACATCTCCAGTCAACCATATGTATTGAGCACTTACTGTGTGCATAGCATGTTCTAAGCACTTGGTAGAGTACAATATAATAATACAATGGGCATATTCCCTGACCACAGCGAGCTTACAGTCTAGAAGGAGTGACAGACATTAATATAAATAGATAAATAGCAGGTATGTTATTAAAAAATTACAGATGTCCAAGATCCCATCATCTGCAGACCACCCGAGCTTTCCCGATGTGGTCAGGCATCGCTGAGTATGTCACACGGTGGCCTTCCCTGACTAAGCTCTCATTTCCTCTTCTCCCACTCCCTTCTACATTACTCTGACTTGCTTCCTTTATTCATTGCCCCCTTCCCAGACCCATAGCACTTATGTACATACCTGTAATTTTATATTAATGTCTTTCTCCCCCTCTAGACTGCTCTCTGTGGGCAGGGAATATGTTTATTGCTTTAGTGTACTCTCCTAAGAGCTTAGTACAGTGCTCTGTATTCAATAATCACGAACGAATGAAATACGATAGAATGAATGAAGTGGTACTAAGGGCCGGAGGGATATTTTCCACTTTCTTGACAACAGTAGGAGAAGAAAAACAAAAGAGGAACAGCAGCAGCTGCTACATCAGCGCCCCAGTATGGCTAGGGATACAATGGCCACTTCTCCCCCACGGGTAGCCCAGGGAACAGGGACAACTGGGGGATGAACAGATTGGAGAAGCCAACCCCAGCTCCAGGAAAGAACCCTTCAAGATCTCCATCATTCCTCCTTCGGGGTCTTTCCTGGCACTGCCTCTTTCCCAGCCAATATAAAATTCTTTGATCAGGGATGATTGAGAGCCAGGTTCATTAGTGTCTTGCAATAAGCATCTCCAGGGAATGTCTCCTTTGTTATCTAAAAAGCCTTCCCCATATGCATTGAGAAGAATTCATAAAAGGGGCTGAATTTTGTCCCCGGAAAATAAGGGCTGGGGGAGAGAGGAATAATGTCAAATATCCTTTCTGTGACTGTTAGGAAGCAGCTTGCTTTCTAAAGTCTCAGCAATCCTGACTTTCCTTCCCTCTAAAACAGTTTTCTCCATCCCCGCTGGTAAGCTAGCGGGAAGGGTGTCGCCCAGGACCGCGATTCCTCCCTCCTCCCCAAAATGATGGAAGTAGAAGCAGCAGTAGAAGGATACGGGAGTTTCAGTCATTCATGTATTAAATCGTATGCATTGAATGCTTACTCTGTGCGGAGCAGAGCACTGTACCATGTGCTTGGGAGGTAAATATTGGCAACATATGGAGAGGTCCCTACCCAGCAACGGGCTCACAGTCTAGAAGGGACAGCAAAACAGAACAAGTAGATTGGTGTCAATATTATCAGAATAAATAGAATTATCGCTATATACACATCATTAATAAAATAGAGTTCTAAATACGTACAAGTACAAGTACTTGTATGTACAAGTGCTGTGGGCAGGGGAAGTCTTGTACATATTTACTCTTGTACATATTTACTATTCTATTAATTTTGTTAATGGTGTGCATTTAGCTTTAATAATATTTGTTCTGACGACTTGACACCTGTCCACATGTTTTGTTTTGTTGTCTGTCTCCCCATTCTAGACTGTGAGCCCGTTTTTTGGTAGGGACCGTCTCGATATGTTGCCAACCTGTACTTCCCAAGCTCTTAGTACAGTGCTCTGTACACAGTAAGCACTCAATAAATACGATTTAATGAATGAATGAAACTCCATTTATTGCATGCCTACTGCATACACAGCACAACAATAGACTACAGACCCAACCTGTGGGGAATTTACAATCAAATGGGAGAGATGAGCAATAAAAATTAGCTATCAAGGAATTCACCCAGATGCTTGAACCCAGAGGCAGGAGAAGTCATCAGCCTCATCAGCCATCTCTAGGCAGACCTGGGGCCAGAACCCCCGGTATCGCAGAACTGAGAATAATCAAATGGACCCCTATCAGTGCTCCAGGCCAGAATCTCTCTGGTGAGAAGGAAACAGTTGCCAGGGGCAAGAGATAACTTGAAGCACGGGCCTATTCCAACCCCTCAGAGGTCTCGTGGAGGAGGTGAGCTTGCAGTAGGGCTTTGAAGGGAGGAAGAGAGTTAGTTTGGCGGATGTGTGAAGGGACGGCATTCCAGGGCAGAGGTAGGACTTGGGCCAGGTGTCGACGGCAGGACAGGCAAGACCGAGGCACAGTGAACAGGTTAGTGGAAGAGGAGCGGAGTGTTCGGGCTGGGCTGTAGAAAGAGAGAAGGAAGGTGAGATAGGAGGGGGCGAGGTGATGGAGAGAGTTGAAGCCGAGAGGAGGAGTTTTTGCTTGATTTGAAGGCTGATAGGCAACCACTGGACATTTTTGAGGAGAGGAGTGGCATGCCCGGAGCGTTTCTGTACAAAGATAATCCGGGAAGCAGAGTGAAGTATAAACTGAAGAGGGGCGAGACAGGAGGATGGGAAATGAGAACGGAATGCAGTAATCCAGTCTGGATAGGATGAGAGATTGAATAAGCAAGCTAGCGGTTTGGATGGAGAGGAAAAGGTGGATCTTGGCGATGTGGTGGAGGTGAGACCGGCAGGTTGTTTCGTTAGATTGGATGTGTGAGGTGAATGAGAGAGCAGAGTCAAGGATGACAAGGAGGTTGTGGCTTTTGAGACAGGAAGGATGGTAGTGCCGTCCTCAGTGACAGGAAAGTCAGGGAGAGGACAGGGTTTGGGAGGGAAGATAAGGAGTCAGTCTTGGACATGATGAGTTTTAGATGGCGGGCAGCCATCCAGATGGAGATGTCCTGAAGGTAGGAGGAGATAAGAGCCTGGAGGGAGGGAGAGAGAACAGGGGTGGATATGTAGATTTGGGTGTCATCAGCGTAGAGATGATAGTTGAAGCCGTAGGAGCGAATGAGTTCACCAAAGGAGTGAGTATAGATGGAGACCAGAAGGGGACCAAGAACTAATCCTTGAGGAAACCCTACAGTAAGGAGATGGGAGGGGGAGGAGGAGCCCGCGAAGGAAATTGAGAATGAATGGCCAGAGAAGTAAGAGGAGGAACAAGAGAGGACGGAGTCTGTGAAGGCAAGGTTGGCTAGCGTGTTGAGGAGAAGGGGATGGTCCACAATGTCGAAGGCAGCTGAGATGTCGAGGAGGATTAGGCTAGAGTAGGAGACATTGAATTTGGCAAGAAGGAGGTCATTGGTGACATTTGAGAGGACAGTTTCAGTGGAGTGTAGGGGACAGAAGCCAGATTGGAGGGGTTCTAGGAGAGAGCTGGGTTTGAGGAGTTCGAGGTAGCGAGGTAGACGATTCGTTCTAGGATTTTGGAAAAGCCTGGCAGGGCACCATGAAAATGAGGAGAGATTTGTGCTGCCTAAGTGGTATGAAATTCTTCCTGAGAACAGGGAGAGGGTCGATTCGGATTTTCAAATTAACGAACCAAATATTCATAGTGAAAACACTTACTAAAACCATCGAGAGTGCCAGAAAAGTAAGTACGCACTCTTCCTTAAGTATCTCGTCCTCCCGAAATCTGATCTCTGCTGGTTTTTCCTGTCCCATATCTCACCTTTTTCATTTGGGAGGGGAAGGAGATAGCGACAATTGGAAAGAAATCAGCTCGACTGGTATTTTTGCTGGCTGGATCGACCTCTGAAGGGTTGGAATTGGCCCGTGCCTCATGTCATCTGTTGCCCATGACAACTGTTTCCTTCTTACCAGAAAGAACCTGGCCTGGAGCACTGATAGGTGTCCATTTGATGGTTCTCAGCTCTGGGATACCTGGGGTTCTAGCCCCAGCTCTGCCTGGAGAAGGCTGATGAGGCTGATGACTTCCCCTGCCTCTGGGTTCAGAAATCCGGGTGAATTCCTCGATAGCGAATTTTTACTGCTGATCTCTCCCAGTACATTGTAAATCCCCCACAGGTCGGGTCCGTAGTCTATTGTTGTGCTCTGTATGCAGTAGGCACTCAATAAATGCCACTGATTGATTAATTTTATTTCCCTAAGAACCTATGAGAGTGTTGTGTACAGAAGAGGTGCCCAATAAATGCTGATGAGGATTGGTTTAATAAAGACAGCCAGGGTGATGATAATGATTCGGTCCATTGACAGAAGGACAAGCATTCCAACTGGTTCTTTGAGTTTCCCTTTTCAGCCTCTCTTCTCATTTAATCGTATTTACTGAGCGCTTACTGTTTGCAAAGCGCTGTACTAGGCACTTGGGAGAGTATAAAACAACAATGAGCAGAGGAAATCCCTGACCAACTTCAGTTCTGCTTCCTCTCTCGTCCTCAGGTGGATATCCAGAGTCAGCAATGAATAATCGTACCTCAGTGACCGAGTTCATCCTTCTAGGGCTGACTGACAATCCAGACTGGAAGATTTCATCTTCTTATTCCTGCTACTCAGTTACCTGTTGAGCATTACTGGGAACCTGACCATTCTCACCCTCACCCTACTAGACTCCCACCTCCACACCCCCATCTACTTCTCCCTCCAGAATTTCCCCTTCCTAGAAATTTTATTTGCATCGGTCACCATTCCCAAACTGTTGGTGGGTATTTCGACCGGGGACATGACCATTTCCTATAATGCTTGTGTCATTCACTCGTTCATCAAACTCCTGATGATGAGTGGGACGGAGTTCTTCATCCTGGCCGCCATGCCCTGTGACTGCTATGTCGCCATCTCTGACCGCTACACTACTTGACCATCTTGAGCCGGAGAATCTGCACCCTGCTGGTCCTCTTACCTGGCTGGTCAGCTTCTTGATAATTTCCGGGCCTCATACTGAATCACCAACTAGACTTCTGTGACTCAAACGTCTTCAACCATTTCTCCCGTGACACTGTGTCCAAGCTGGAAATCTAGTGCACCGCTACACAATTACAGGAGCCGATGAATTTTATATTAACAGTGGGGACACTCCTGGTTACTGTGGTACTAGTTGCCATGTCCTAAACGGCCATCACCCCAAGATCCTGAGACTGAACTCCACCCAGCAAAAAAAAAACCTTTACCACCTGCTCCTCCCACATTATCGTCATCTTCCTCTCTTAAGGCAGCTGCATATTCATGTACATCAGGCCCTCCACCAAGGAATGTTTAGGCTTCAACAAGAGGGTGGCGATGCTAAACACCTCCGTGGCTGCCATGCTGAACCCCTTTATCTATACCCTACGAAACCAGCAGGTGAAGCAAGCCACCAAGGACGTAGCCAAGAGGGTGACTTTCTTAAGAAGAAGTAAGAGGCTTTGGACTCTTGTTTGTGATTCTGTAACAGAAAATGAAATTGAATGGACAAAACATTCCTTAGTGAGGACGGACTTACAGCTTCCCCCTCAGGTCTTCCTTCCTCATCCTCTTCTTCTGGTTTCACTCCCAAGTCTGAGCCGCCCACCACTTTGTCCACTAGACCTGCCCTATCCCTTTCCACAAAAACTTATAGCTAGTTGTGATCACATGAGTATTAGAATAATAATCGTGGTATTTGTTAAGTGCTTACTTTGTGTCAGGTACTGTACTAAGGGGTGGATACAACCAAATCGGGTTGGACAGAGTCTCTGTCCCTCATGCTGTTCAGAATAGTAGTAATAGTAGTAGTAGTAGTAGTAGTAGTAGTAGTAGTAGTACTTCCCCATCACTGTAGACAGCACCACCATCCTTCCTCTCTCACAAGCCCGTTACCTTGGCGTTGTCCTTGGCTCCTTTCTCTCATTCAACCCACAAATTCAATCTTTCATGAAATCCTGAAGCCTCACCTTCACAAAATCGCTAAAACCCGCCCATTCCTCTCCATCCATACTGCTAACACGTTAATACAGTCATTCATCCTATCCCTCCTGTATTACTGCATCAGTCTCTCCATGCTGACCTCCAGCCTCCTATCTTTCCCCACTCCAGGCCATACTTCCCCTTGCTGCCCGGATCATTTTTCCACCAAAACCTTTTGGACACGTCACCCCTCTTTTCAAATAAACTCCAATGGCTGCTTATCCACCTCCGTAACAAACAAAAATTCCTCTCCATTGGCTTTAAAACACTCCATCACCTTGATCCCTCCTACCTCATCTCGCTTCTCTCCTTCTACAATCCAGCCCGAACACTTCTTCACACTGTGCCTTGATCTCACCTGTCTCGCCGCCGACCCCTAGCCCACAACCTGCCTCTGGCTTGGAACGCCCTCCCTCCTCAAATCCGCTAGACAATTACTCTCCCCCCACATCTTCAAAATCTTATTGAAGGCACATCTCTTCCAAGAGGCCTTCCCAGACTAAGTCCCACTTTTCCTCATCTTCCATTCCCTTCTACGCTGCCATGACTTGTTCCCTTTGCTCTTCTCCCCTCTCTCAACACAACACATGTATATATCTGTAATTTTATTTTTTTAATTGCTGTCTGTTTATTTGTATTGATGTCTGTCTCCCTCTACCCCAGAATGCGAGCTCACTGTGGGTAGAGATTTTCACTCTTTATTGGTGTATTGTTCTTTCCCAAGCACATAGTACAGTGCTTTGTGAACAGTAAGCGCTCATTAAATGTGAACTGAATGAACGAATAAATAAATAAATAGTAGTAGTAGTAATAGTGATTCTCTGTCTCTCCCATCTTCAATCCATACTTCACTCTGCCACCAGGATCATTTTTCTTAAAAAAAAAAAGGCTCAGTATATATCTCCCCTTTCAAAAACCTCCAATTGCTGTCCATCTAGCTGTGAATTAAATAGAAAAACCTAACTACAGGCTTTAAGGCACTTAATCAGCTATCCCCCTTCTACCTTACCTCTCTCATCTCCTGCTGCAACCCAACCCATACACGTAGCTTCTTTAATACCAGCCTACGCATTGAAACTCAATCCCTTCTTTCTCACCACAGACCTCTTGCCCACATCCTCCCTCTGGCTTGGAATTCCTCCCTCTTCATATCTGACAGGTCCACAGTACCTCCACATCATTAATTCATTCATACAATCAATCGTATTTAATGAGATTTAATCGTATTTAATGCTTACTCTATGCAGAGCCCTGCATTAAGCTCTTGAGAGAACACAGTGTAAAAATGAACATACACATTCCCTGCCTACAAAGTATTTACAGTCGAGAGGGGGAGGCAGACTTCGATATAAATAAATAAATTACTGATCTGTACATGAATGCTGTGGGGCTGGGATGGGGATGAATAAAGGGAGCAAGTCAGGGCAAAGGAGAAAGGACTAGGAGAAGAGGAAATAAGGGCTTAATCGGGGAAGTCCTCTTGGAAGAGTTGTGCCTTCAAATCCCTTCTAAGTCATATCTCCTCCAAAACCCCTTCCCTGACTAAGCCCTCCCTTTGGTGTCACCTACGGACTTAGATCAGCACACCATAAACTTTTTAATATTCATCCTTCTTTCAATGCCACAGCACTCATGTACATAACCATCTGCAATTTATCTTAGCGTCTGTCTCCCTCTTTAGACTGTACTCTCCTTCATCATCATCATCATCAATCGTATTTACTGAGCGCTTACTATGTGCAGAGCACTGTACTAAGCGCTTGAGAAGTACAACTTGGCAACATATAGAGACAGTCCCTACCCAACAGTGGGCTCACAGTCTAAAAGGGGGAGACAGAGAACAAAACCAAACATACTAACAAAATAAAATAAATAGGATAGATATGTACAAGTAAAATAAATAAATAAATAAATAAAGTAATAAATATGTACAAACATATATACATATATACAGGTGCTGTGGGGAAGGGAAGCAGGTAAGATGGGGGAGATGGAGAGGGGGACGAAGGGGAGAGGAAGGAAGGGGCTCAGTCTGGGAAGGCCTCCTGGAGGAGGTGAGCTCTCAGCAGGGCCTTGAAGGGAGGAAGAGAGCTAGCTTGGCGGATAGGCAGAGGGAGGGCATTCCAGGCCCGGGGGATGACGTGGGACGATGGCGGGACAGGCGAGAACGAGGTACGGTGAGGAGATCAGCGGCGGAGGAGCGGAGGGTGCGGGCTGGGCTGTAGAAGGAGAGATGGGAGGTGAAGTAGGAGGGGGCGAGATGATGGAGAGCCTTGAAGCCCAGGGTGAGGAGTTTCTGCCTGATGCGCAGATTGATTGGTAGCCACTGGAGATTTTTGAGGAGGGGAGAAATATGCCCAGAGCGTTTCTGGATAAAGATAATCCGGGCAGCAGCATGAAGTATGGATTGAAGTGGAGAGAGACACGAGACTGGGAGATCAGAGAGAAGGCTGGTGCAGTAGTCCAGACGGGATAGGATGAGAGCTTGAATGAGCAGGGTAGCAGTTTGGATGGAGAGGACAGGGCGGATCTTGGCAATGTTGCGGAGCTGAGACCGTCAGGTTGTGGTGACGGCTTGGATGTGTGAGGTGAATGAGAGAGCGGAGTCGAGGATGACACCAAGGTTGCGGGCTTGTGAGATGGGAAGGATGGTAGTACCGTCAACAGAGATGGGAAAGTCAGGGAGAGGACAAGGTTTGGGAGGGAAGATGAGTTCAGTCTTCGACATGTTGAGCTTTAGGTGGAGGGCAGACATCCAGATGGAGATGTCCTGAAGGCAGGAGGAGATGCGAACCTGGAGAGAGGAGGAGAGAGCAGGGGCAGAGATGTAGATCTGGGTGTCATCAGTGTAGAGATGATAGTTGAAGCAGTGGGAGCGAATGAGGTCACCAAGGGCGTGCGTGTAGATTGAGAACAGAAGGGGACCAAGCACTGAACCTTGGAGAACCCCCACAGTAAGAGGATGGGAGGGGGAGGAGGAGCCTGCAAAAGAGACTGAGAAAGAACGACCGGAGAGATAAGAGGAGAACCAGGAGAGGACGGAGTCTGTGAAGCCAAGGTCAGATAGCGTGTTGATGAGAAGGGGGTGGTCCACAGTGTCAAAGGCAACTGAGAGGTCGACGAGGATTAAGACAGAGTATGAGCCGTTGGATTTGGCAAGCAGGAGGTCATTGGTGACCTTTGAGAGGGCAGTTTCCGTGGAATGAAGGGGACGGAAGCCAGACTGGAGGGGGTCGAGGAGAGAGTTATTGTTGAGGAATTCTAGGCAGCGCGTGTAGACAACTCGTTCAAGGAGTTTGGAAAGGAATGGTAGGAGGGATATGGGACGATAACTAGAAGGTGAGGTTGGGTCAAGAGAGGGTTTTTTAGGATGGGAGAGACATGGGCATGTTTGAAGGCAGAGGGGAAGGAACCAGTGGAGAGTGAGTGGTTGAAGTTGGAAGTTAAGGAGGGGAGAGCATTGTACAATGCTTTGCGCACAAGAGTTGTTCAATAAATGCCATTGACTGTGTGATTGATTAATTGATAATTGTAGCAGCAGTAAATGTAATAATAGAAAAACAGCAGTAGTAGTATCAGACATAGCTAACACTATCAGAAGCAGTCATAGTAGATATAGTAGTAATAGTAGCAACAGACACAATAGCAGAAGTAGTAGAATGAACGAATGAGTATTAATTAATTATTATTTGTTATTTTTATTATTTAATTATTGTTATTATTTCGTATTTGTTAAGGGCTTTCTATGTGCCAGGCACAGATACAAGATAGTTGGGTTGGTCACAGTCCCTGTCCTACATAGAGCTCAGTCTTAATCCCCATTTTACAGATGAGGGAACCGAGGCACAGAGAAGTGAAGTGAAGGTCACACAGCAGGCAAGTGGTGGAGCGGGAAACCTCACTGAACACTCAGTAATTTGTTCTGATCACTTTATTAATAAATGTGTTTTATTTTTATCTCACCCGTTAGAGTGGAAGCTCCTTGTGGGCTGAGTATGTGTCATATATTTCTCACCAACCCATTTCTACTCAAATAAAAAGAGAACTCCTCTTTGTTGACTTTAGGACTGTCATTCTGCTATCTTCCCGTTGCCAATATAATTTATTCTCCCAAGCCTCCTACCCAAACTGTGACCTTTGCTCCTCCCACGCACACCTTCCAAATGTACCTCGCTGGTGATCCTGCAATATTCCATATCCTACTCCCTTCCCGCTCCACGAAACACCCTGCCTTCTTGCCTCATTCAGAACACATCAGAAGCCGCCTTCATAGTGAAAAGCTACTTTCTCCAGGAAGCCTTCCTTGATTGATAGCTCCCTTTCCTGGTTGGGATATCCCATTAGCCACTTTCACTACCTTGTGAATTTCTTCTTTTGCAGTCGTGTACTTGTTCGTTTTGTGAGTGTGACCGTGATTCGTATTTGAATACTTGCCCGAGGTGATCAAGAGACCTGTGACAAAGCTTGGAAAAAAAAACCTAGATAATCGACTGTCTTATCCATCTACGTCAGCCAAGGTAAATCCTTCTCCTCCAAACCATTTTTCAATTCATTCATTCAATCGTATTTATTGAGTGTTACTGTGTGCAGAGCTCCACCATGATGGATCCCAGATAAAGGTAAAATGGGTTAAGTAACCTCTAGGGCCCTCGGAATGTAATTTATCTCTTTTCATATGGCATTTGATAAGCACTTACTACTTTTGAAGTAGTCAGGCAGTCAGTTAATCATATTTATTGAGTATGTACTGTGCACAGAGCACTGTAGTAAGCGCTTGGAAGAGTACAATACAACAATAAATAGAAACATTCCCTGCCCAACATGAGCTTAAAGTCTGGAGGGGGAGAGAGTCATTAATAAATAAAAAAGCAGCCCAGCAGCCTTCGCCTCCCCTCTATGCTCTGAGCACCTGTTTCTGCTCTCCGTTCTGTGTTTCCCAAAGGCCCCAGTCTCTGTCGTCTACCATCATTATTAACGGCACAAATTCATTACTGCTCCTAAGCACGGCTTCCCGCAGTTCAACTGTTGCTCCTGACCCCCGTTTACCCAGAGCAGAACAGAGCAGATAAAGCCAGCCCAACTCTTAGCCTTCAGAGTCTCTTGCCTCCCTGCTCAGTGAGAAGGACTCCTTCATCCGGACAAACCAAAGTCCACCCTGATGATTTCGACAGCGAGGATGTGGAACCGAAAGCAACAGTCGACCGAGCTTCCCAGGGTCCTGGATGAGTTCTAGGAAAATCCAGAGGGTGCTCTTCCCTGGAAGGGCCTGGGAGAGATTCCCTCCGCCTCACCCCCACCACCACCACGTTGAGATATTAGTTGGGTGAGGTTGAGGCTGCGTCTGTGTGTCCAAAAGGTGGGAACTAGACTTTAACACAAAATTCTCTTCTGTCTTTGCATGCCGAGTCAGAGTCCCAAGAAAGCCATCAGAGAGAGTGGGAAAAATTGTCTGGTCTTTGTTTGACGAGAGAAAGATTTTCCCTTTCCCCCACCTGCCATTCTGTAAGTAATACACCTGAATGCTCTGTCGGTGCACTCATCAGCCAAACAGTAAATTAATTAATCAATATCACTAATTTAGAACCTATTCTTAAATGGTAAATCAGTCAAGCCATAGATTCTGCACTTGATTAATGCAGACCATGATTCCGAGCTCTTAGGAAAGTAAAGCAGAGTTAGTAGAGTCCGGACCTAGGTGTTAGAAGGACCTGGGTCCTAGCTGTCTCGGCCACATCTTCGTTGTGTGACCTTGGGGAAGTCATTTAACTTCTCTGTGCCTCAAGTGCATTATCTGTAAAATGGGGATTAAGACTAAGAGATCCACTGGGACATGGAATGTTTCCAACCCGATTATCTTGTATCTACCCAGTGCTTATTACAGTGCTTGGTTCATGTTAAGTGTTTATGAAATACCACCAAAAATCCCTGAGACAAAAGTACCCTGAACGATCACACGCAAAAGAAGGAGCACTGACGGATCAACGTAAAGAACAGGGGCTATGACCGATTTTATGTTATCAATTATTTGGTATGACTTCTTCTCTCAACCTGGGGGAATGATCACAGGGCTCTGCAAATGGATCTTTTGTTCCCCTTAGGCATTTTTGTATGCAACATCCTCCCACATCCAGCCCCACAGCACTTTCGTACACATATCCATTTATAATTTACTTACATATCTGTTCTCCTCCTAGACTGTAAGCTCCTATCAATCAATCAATCGTATTTATTGAGCGCTTCCTGTGTGCAGAAGACTGTACTAAGCGCTTGGGAAGTACAAGTTGGCAACATATAGAGACAGTCCCTACCCACCCGTGGGCTCACAGTCTAAAAGGGGGAGACAGAGAACAAAACCAAACATACTAACAAAATAAAATAAATGGAATAGATATGTACAAGATAAATAAATGAATTAATAGAGTAATAAATATGTACAAACATATATACATATATACAGGTGCTGTGGGGAAGGGAAGGAGGTAAGATGGGGGGAATGGAGACGGGGACGAGGGGGAGAGAAAGGAAGGGGCTCAGTCTGGGAAGGCCTCCTGGAGGAGGTGAGCTCTCAGTATGACCTTGAAGGGAGGAAGAGAGCTAGCTTGGCGGATGGGCAGAGGGAGGGCATTCCAGGCCCGGGGGATGACGTAGGCCGGGGGTCGACGGCGGGACAGGCGAGAACGAGGCACGGTGAGGAGATTAGCGGCAGAGGAGCGGAGGGTGTGGGGTGGGCTGTAGAAGGAGTGAAGGGAGGTGAGGTAGAAGGGGCGAGGTGATGGAGAGCCTTGAAGCTCAGGGTGAGAAGTTTCTGCCTGATGCGCAGATTGATTGGTAGCCACTGGAGATTTTTGAGGAGGGGAGTAACATGCCCAGAGAGTTTCTGGACAAAGACAATCCGGGCAGAAGCATGAAGTATGGATTGAAGTGGGGAGAGACCCGAGGATGGGAGATCAGAGAGAAGGCTGATGCAGTAGTCCAGACGGAATAGGATGAGAGCTTGAACGAGCAGGGTGGCGGTTTGGATGGAGAGGAAAGGGCGGATCTTGGAAATGTTGTGGAGCTGAGACCGGCAGGTTTTGGTGACGGCTTGGATGTGAGGGGTGAATGAGAGAGCGGAGTCGAGGATGACACCAAGGTTGCAGGCTTGTGAGACGGGAAGGATGGTAGTGTCGTCAACAGGGATGGGAAAGTCAGGGAGAGGGCAGGGTTTGGGAGGGAAGACAAGGAGTTCAGTCTTGGACATGTTGAGTTTTAGGTGGCGGACAGACATCCAGATGGAGATGTCCTGAAGGCAGGAGGAGATGCGAGCCTGGAGAGAGGGAGAGATAGTAGGGGCAGAGATGTAGATCTGGGTGTCATCAGCGTAGATATGATAGTTGAAGCCGTGGGAGCGAATGAGGTCACCAAGGGCGTGCGTGTAGATTGAGAACAGAAGGGGACCAAGCACTGAACCTTGGAGAACCCCCACAGTAAGGGGATGGGAGGGGGAGGAGGAGCCTGCAAAAGAGACTGAGAATGAATGACCGGAGAGATAAGAGGAGAACCAGGAGAGGACGGAGTCTGTGAAACCAAGGTCGGACAGCGTGTTGATGAGAAGGGGGTGGTCCACAGTGTCGAAGGCAGCTGAGAGGTCGAGGAGGATTAGGCTAGAGTAGGAGCCGTTCCATTTGGCAAGCAGGAGGTCATTGGTGACCTTTGAAAGGGCGGTTTTCGTGGAATGTAGGGGACGGAAGCCTGAATGGAGGGAGGCGAGGATAGAGTTGGTGTTGAGGAATTCGAAGTAGCTCGTGTAGACAACTCGTTCAAGGAGTTTGGAAAGGAATGGTAGGAGGGATATGGAGCGATAACTAGAAGGTGAGTTGGGGTCAAGAGATGACTTTTTAAGGATGGGAGAGACATGGGCATGTTTGAAGGCAGAGGGGAAGGAACCAGTGTAGAGTGAGCGGTTGAAGATGGAAGTTAAGGAGGGGAGAAGGGATGGAGCTAGAGATTTCATGAGCAGAGAGGGAATGGGGTCGGAAGCACAGGTGGCCGGAGTAGCACTTGAGAGGAGAGAGGAGAGCTCCTCTGAGGATACTGCTGGGAAGGATGGGAGAGTAGCAGAGAGTGTTGAGAGCCCGGGGGTTGGAGAAGGGGGAGGAGTGACTTTGGGGAGGTCGCACCTGATGGATTTAATATTGTTAATGAAGTAGGAGGCCAGATCGTTGGGGGTGAGGGAAGGAGGAGGGGGAGGAACCGGGGGCCTGAGAAGGGAGTTGAATGTACGGAAGAACTGGGGGGGATGATGGGCGTGGGTGTCAATAAGACACCCTAAGACTCCTATTGCACAAGAAATGTGTCTACCAACTCTTTTTCTGTTGTACCTTCCCAAACACTTAGTCCAGTTATCTGCACCCAGTAAACACTCAATAAAGACCATTGATTGATTGAAATCTCGGCCCAACCATCTTTGGTCCTCCATAGCAGACCCTTCCTCCATCCAAACCCGAGTCAAGGACCTTTCCAGGATTATTTCCTTGGCAGTATCGGTGTTTCCAAAGCAGCTATTTTGGCTCACTATTGAATTCAGGGAAAGCAGATCGTCACCCAGCATAGAGTATTCCCCATTGTCAGAGCTTATTACCCTTGCCTGCCCACAGCTTTTCTGGTACCAGCAATGTGTCAGGAAAATAACCCATTCTGAAGAGGTGAGGAGGGGTTTATTCATTCAGTTGTATTTATTGAGCGCTTACTGTGTACAAAACACTACATGTGCTTAACAAATGCCATTATTATTATTGCTATTATTATTATTACTAAGTACTTGGAAAGTACAATTCAGCAACGGAGACATGGCACTACCATCCTTCCTGTCTCACAAGCCCGCAACCTTGGTGTCATCCTCGACTCCGCTCTCTCGTTCATCCCACACATCCAATCCGTCATCAAAACCTGCCGGTCTCACCTCCACAGCATTTCCAAGATCCGCCCTTTCTTCTCCATCCGTACCACTACCTTGCTGGTTCAATCTCTCATCCTCAAAAATCTCCAGTGGCTTCCTCAAAAATCAAGGCAGCTCCCAGTGGCCAGCCCTGCCTATATCTCTCTAGGCTCCTAGTCAATGCCCACTTGACACGGCAAATTCCTCTGTATTGTTTCAAGGTCTCCATAGTGCTTTAAACACATTCCACCCTACTGCTAGTATTATGGGGAGCTGTGCCCTTGGAAACGGGGAACCTCCCTCACCAGGGCCATCTCAGTGTTATCCCTTCCCCCAACAGGGCACCTCGGGTGCCCGCCCCTGTGAGTAAGCATGTGGACAGGGAAAGGGGATGCTGTTCTGCCAGGCTCGAGCCTAATCTCCTGGCCCCTCTACCCAGATATGGCCTGTCTGTGCCACTTCCCCTTTCATTCCCTAACACTCCCAGAGAAGTAATGCTGCCTTAGTTAATAACAGTAGTAGCAAAAGTAATAATAATAATGATAATAATAATATTTGCTGAGTGCTTATGAGGTGCCAAGTCCTATGCTAAGCACTGGGATAGATATAGGATACTCAGATCAGCCACAGTGCCGTTCCATGTGAGGCTCACAGTCTAAGAGGGTGGGAAAACAGGTATTTTCTCCCCATTTTGTAGGTGATGAAATTGAGGTACAGAGATATTAAGGTACTTGGCCAGGTTCACACAGTTGAACGGCCATGGCCTCGTCCTTCATCATCATGTGTGTTTGTGAGGTACCTGTGCACATGTGGATTGGCTTGGGGGCTGGGTGGCCTAGGACAGCAGTTGCCAAATTAATGCTGACAGACTGATGGAGGCAGAGGGTCCTCGGAGCTAATTTGCGCTGACATTGATAAAGGGGGCCGCTTTACCACAGAGTTGTGGTGACCCATTCCGCTTCTTCGAAACCAGTGAGCTCTCTGGAGCTATTTGGGTCTAGCCCACCCTTGGTACCTGTCTGTCACGTTCACCAGAATCCCCTTCCTCCTCACAGCAGACAAGACTGTAACCTGGCCTGCAGCTAGGGGCTTCGGTGTTCCTTCTGTCGGTTCTTTTCAAACTGGCACAACATAGCACTCTCTCCATTCCCTGCACTAAGAGGGAAGGCCTGCCAATGGAGAGCTGTGGACACATTTGGCTAGTACCTATCTGTCAATTTTAGCCCTGTGGTACTCACTAAAAGGAAGAGAAGCTATCCAAACAGTTTTTACTGGTTTCTGTGGATGATAATAATAGTTATGGTATTTGTTAAGCGCTTACTATGTGTCAAGCACTGTTCTAAGTGCTGGGGTAATAATAATATAATGATAGCATTTATTAAGCGCTTACTGTGTGCAAAGCATTGCTCTAAGCACTGGGGAGGTTACAAAGTAATCAGGTTGTCCCATCTGGGGCTCATAGTCTTAATCCCAATTTTGCAGATGAGGTAACTGAAGCATAGAGAAGTTAAGTGGCTTGCTCAAAGTCACACAGCAGACAAGTGGTGGGATTAGAGCCCACATCCTCTGACTCCCAAGCCCGGGCTCTTGCCACTGAGCCACGCCGCTTCTGCTCTTTTTGTGGCAGCTGATCTGGGGATGGATTGAGTCTGGGGAACAGTTCTCAACTTGAAACCCAGAATGATTTTAATTTGAAGCTGCTGGATAATAAAGCTGTCAGCTGGTGGCGGCGTGTGTGTGTGTGTGTGTGTGTGTGTGTGTGTGTGTGTGTGTGTACATGCATCTGTGTATACGTATGCATGTGCGTGGGCGTTAGTGGAGGTGGCAGGGTTGGGGGCGGTTCTAGAAAGTCATTAGAGAGTAAGGGTTTCAAGAGGAATAAGGTGGTATCCACGGTCCCGAAGAGTAAGTGTGACCTTTTCACATCAAATGACCAGCTAGGCGTGCATGGAACAGAAATGGCAGCAAAGTAAATGTTTCACTCAAGGTTGCTGGGTTTTTCTTGTGTTTTTTTTTGGTATTTGAAGTGCTTACTATTGTGCCAAGCACTGTTCTAAGCGCTAGGGTAGATACAAGGCAATTAGGTTGTCCCACATGGGGCTCACAGTCTTAATTCCCATTTTACAGATGAGGTAACTGAGGCACAGAGATGTTAAGTGACTTGCCCAAAGGCACACAGCTAAGTGGCAGAGCCGGAATTAGAACACACAACCTCTGACTCCCAAGACCGTGCTTTTTCCGATAAGCCACGCTGCTTCTCTGTTGGGGGCTGAGGGCCAGGTGGTCCCTGTTAGACTGGTTTGAGAGAAAGCTAAAACACAGGATGGAGACTTGCCTGTGAAGACGTCTTAGGAAAGAAGTGAGAACTCCCCTTAGTGACTATGGATCCCTTTGGCTGGCTCACAGAAATGCGGGCAAGGGGCTGACGAGTGAGCATGTGTGCTGGTTAACAGGAGCTGCCTCAAGTCAAACCTCCAACTTGCTCCAAGATGGGCAGGAACTGAGTAAAGGAAAAGGGGAAAGTAAAGCTGAGTTTCTACAGACTTCACTTTCCTGGTCAGGATCCACTCTTGAATTTCAGTCAGAGGAAGGAGGCAGTCCTCCTGACCCTAAAGTATTGTTTCGCAGGATGGTCATGCATTTGATCTCCACAAAATCAAGTCAGATCGGTGAGTTCATCCTCGGGGACAGTGCTCATGATGGGGCTGCTTGCCTCAAAGACTGTCTTTGGGATCTTCTGGGGGCTCTTTCTGAGAGGGGTCAGGGGGTGGTTTGCGTCTTTATAATTATGTCTTATTTGGGGTTCTGCTGCCAGGACCAGGAGGCGACAGGCCTTGAACCTCAGGCGTGACCAGCAGTCACCTGCTCCATGTCCCACAGCCAGGTCATGTGTGGAAGGGGCTGAAAGCAAAGCTCTTGCCCTAGGGGATGAGGGGACATCCACCCAGACCTCCCAGAGTTGTGCTGGTCCTGGTTGTGTTGGAAGGATCCAACAGGCCTCCCAAGGTAGTCCGCTGGGCCTCATAGTCACCCAGAGCTGCGACTACCCCCTCATAGTCCAGGCAAGTTGAAGACAGGGCCTCCCAGTTGGTGGGACAGAGACAATGGACAGGAAGGCGCCCAGCACCCGCACTGCTCAAGCCATCAGGTATATAATCGGAGAAAATAGGCAGCAACCCTGACCTGAAAACATGACCCCAGCAGTACTGCAGGAAGGGTGAGGTGAGGATGGGGTGAGCCAAGAAGAGCTCATGCGGAGCCCTGCAGCACAGGTGGTCCAGGTCAGACAAACATTCCTGCTAAACACCGGGCCATTCCTGATAGCCCCATGGCCTGCGCCCAGGCCACCTGACCACTCTGCCCTCTGCCACTGGGTCATAGGTTTAAACTTTTACCAACAAGTGAAGCTGGTCAACTTTATCTGGCGGGTGGCACACGTCAACTTCATCCTGCGGGTGGCAAATCAGGGGCGATGCTACGGCTGCCAGGAGAGCTTCGGCTCCAAGGCCTATCTGAGGGCCCACATGGAGAAGACCGGACACCTGCTGTCCCTGCCAGACCAGCACACCTGGGACAAGCCTCAGGGAGTGTTTGTCCTCCCATTTCTGCTTTCCTGCCATGGGAGACCCCACTCTACCTCTGTTTCTGATCATTCCAGGTACCGTGTAGCCCTGGGAGGATACTGAGGGGAGCAAGGCCTTTTCCTCCAGGAGCTACACAGGGAAGATGTGGAGCTGACATGTGCTCCATACCCACCTGGATTTTAAGGGGCCTAGTCTGGTCTAACCCAGGAGCTGACCCAACTCAAGGTCACTGGCTGAGCCTAGTTAGGTTAGGCTTCCCAGTGCCATATGCCAAGAGAGTAGCCACTGAGCTGGCCATCGAGCCTCCAGGACCAGTCATCCTGGAGACTCCGCCTCCACCCCATTTTGGGAGGCCTGAATGTCCCGGGAGATCCTGAGCAGAGCTACAGGATCCAGATCGGATTTGCAGAGCAGAACCTCCTGCAGCTCTCATAGATTCTGCCCTTTGAGCCCGGACAGTATTCTGGTACTGCTTCCTTGCCAAATAGGAGGATTCACCCCTGCCAGCAAGCTTTTTCATACTTTGGGGCCTGGGGGAGTTCAGTAATAATGATAATAATGATAGCATTTGTTAAGTGCTTTCCATGTGCCAAGTACTGTTCTAAGCACTGGGGTAGATATAAGATTATCAGGTTGTCCCACATGGGTCTCGGAGTCTTAATCCCCGTTTTACATATGAGGGAACTGAGGCACAGAGAAGTGAAGTGACTTGCCCAAGATCATACAGAAGACTAGTGGCAGAGCCAGAATTAGAACCCATTACCCAGTAGTCCCAGAGTTTGAGGCTGCAACCACCCCTCTGGACCAGATTCCTTGCTGGGTTACCCTCTGGGCACCTCACTGGGTTCCTCTCTGATCTCTTCTCTGAGCTCTTCACTGGACCCCTCATTGGGTCATTAGCTCCTCCATTGGCTGGGGAAGCTCTGCCCCAGTTCCCAGCACCCTTTTCTCATAGACAGTATGGTGTTCTGTGCCAGGGACCAAGGCATAGAAATTGATCCTTAGCCCTCCCCCTCATCCTTCAGGCAGCCAAAAACCCCAGCAGTCAGTCAGTCAGTCAGTCAACTGTATTGATTGAGTACCTACTGTGTGCAGAGCACTGTACTAAGCACTTAGAAGAGTACAATATAACAATATAACAGACACATTCTGTACCCACAACAAACTTACAGTCTAGAGGGGGAGACAGACATTAATATAAATCAGTAAAAGTACAGATATCTACGTAGGTGCTGTGGGGCTTGGAGGGAGGATGAATTAAGGGAGCAAGTTAAGGCAAAGCAGAGGCAGTGGGAGAAGAAGAAAGGAAGGCTTAGGGAAGACATTCTGGAAGAGATGCACCTTCAGGAAGGCTTTGAAAGTGGAAAGAGTAATTATCTGTCAGATATGGAGAGACAGGGCATTCCAGGCCAGAGGCAGGATGAAGTCGAGAGATCAGCAGCGAGAGAGATGAGATTGAAGTATAGTGAGAGGATTGGCGTTAGTGTGCAAACTGTGTTGTAGTAGGAGAGTAGCTGGGTGTGGTAGGAAGGGGCAAGGTGCTTTAACGTGTGCTTTAAAGCTTATGGTAAGTAATTTCTGTTGGATACAGAGGTGGATGGGTACCCACCGGAGGTTTTTGAGGAGTGGGGAAACATGGCCTGAATACTTTTGGTAGAAAAATGATCTGCACAGTGGAGTGAAATATGGACTGGAGTCGGGAGAGGCAGGGGGCTGGGGGGTCAGCAAGGACACTGATACAGTAATAAAAGAGAGATAGGATAAGTGGTTGAATTAACGTGGTAGCAGTTGAATGGAGAGGAAAGGGCGGATTTTAGCGATGTAATGGAGGTTGAACTGACAGGATTTATTGATGGATTGAATATGTGGGTTCAAGGAGAAAGAGGTTTCAACAATAATGTCAACGTTAAGGGCTTGAGAGACAGGAAGGATGTCTACATGCTGTCTACAGTGAGGGGAAAATCAGAAGAAGGACAGGACTTGGGTGGGAAAATAAGGAGTTCTGTTTTAGATATGTTAAATTTGAGGTGCCGGGAGAACATCAGTAGAGGTGTCTTGAAGGCAGGATGAAATGCGATACTGCAGAGAGGTTGAGAGATCACGGCTGGAGATATAGATGTGGGTATCTCATGAGTAGAGATGGTAGTTGAAGCCATGGGAGTGAATAAGTTCTTCAAGGGAGTGGGTATAGATGGAGAATAGATGGAGACCCAGAACTGAACTGGTCATGGGTTCAAATCCCGGCTCCGCCAGTTGTCAGCTGTGTGACCTTGGGCAAGTCACTTAACTTCTCGATGCCTCAGGTACCTCATCTGTAAAATAGGGATGAAGAATGTGAGCCCCACGTGGGACAACCTGATCACCTTGTATTCTCCCCAGCGCTTAGAACAGTGCTTTGCACACAGTAAGCGCTAAACAAATGCCATCATTATTATTGTTATTAACTGAAGCAGCACTGCAGCTCTCCCACTGGGGCAGTCCTAGCCCAGCACTTCAAGCATGTCCTGCTCCACAGAGGTGTTTGTCCTCAGTGAACATCTCCCAGCTGCCTTATTGACCCTTGGTGTAGAAGCACCTGCATCTGATTTGAATGACTGCCAGAGCAGGAGAAAGTGCATGCCTAATGTTGGAGCCTTCAAATTGTGGGCTCCGTTGTGATCATGACTTAGCTGAGGCAAATCTTAATGCTAAGGTGACTGATGTCTTAGCCCCACCTGAGGAAATGGGGACTGATCAGCTAAAGGAGGGTTTTGATGAGGACTTGGGAGATCTGGAAAGATGTTGATTGGTCGGTTTTTAGGGAGAAGATGTTCTGGGTTCGGAGAAAGGTATGAGCAAGGAGTCAGAGATGAAAGGGTCAATAGAGAGGTACAGTTAGATGGTCACATCGGGAGGAGCAAAGTGTGCAGGCCGGGATGCAGTTATTGAAGACATCAGATATTTAATATGGAGAACACTGGTGGAGAGCTTTGAAAGCAATGGTAAGAAGTTTCTGTTTGATATGAAGGGAGATGGGTAACAATTTGGGGATTTTGAGGATGAATAGTGGATTCTAAATAGCTTTTTAGGAAGATGATCTGGGCAGCAGAAGACAGGATCAACTGAAGAGGGGAGGTTGGGGACAGAGAAACCAGGAAGTAGCCAATGCAGTAGTCGGGAGTTGCTGAGAACTTGAACCAGGAGGTGACCATTAAGGGGAAGAAGAAGGACAGATCTGGGAAATTGTGGAGGAAACAGCATCGGGGATGAGACAGACTGAATCATCGCCTTACTAAGGTCATCTCTACCAAGAGGCCTTCTCCGATTAAGCCCTCTTTTATCTGGCTTGCTCTCCCTTCTGCATTGTCTATGCACTTAGATTTGGGCATTTGATATTTGCCACACCCTAACCCCACAACACTTGTGTACATATCTTTAAATTATGTAGTATTTATATTGATGCCTGTTTTCCTCTCTAGACTGTAAACTCGTTATGGCCAGGGAATGTTTCTACTAATTCTGTTGTACTCTCCCAAGTGCTTAGTACAGTGCTCTGCCTATAGTAAGTACTCCGTAAACACCACTGATTGACTGATGGAAGATTCTGCAAATTCTGCAGATGAGGGCTTGGCATTCTCCCACAAGTCTGAAGGACTTGGGCCACCTGGCAGCCAAGCCCAGACCCAGACCCAAACTATGAAAATGACAGCCTTCTGTGCACTCTGTCTTATGGGGAAGGTGGCCGAGCTACTGAAGACACCGGTGTGGAGGCACCGGTGATCAGCGAGGACGTTTGCAGGCTGCAGGCTCTAAGACAGAGCAGTGGTTTGAACCAGTTGCTGCAGGGAAGGGTCTTGGACAGCTGAAAGAAGCTACATCAGTAGGAGAACCAGACATGGATTCCTTTTGGCAAGTTTCAGCCTGCCCAAGGGTCAGCAGGGTCAGTTCTGCACATTGGACATTAACTCCCGGAAAATGAACTTTCCTCTAAGAAGGTCCAAATAAAGAGGTGAAGGCGACCATCTCATTTTTGCGTAGTGGATTCCGTGTGCTTATTTGTAACTTCATTTGTTTTAGTAGACTCTCTCCATTATCCGTGGTCCTGGGGATGGGTGAGGCACAAAGAGCATAGATGAGATAGAAATGCAGCATGCCAGGAGTCCCTACGCTTGCTCTCCTACGGACCCTCCCACGTCCTCAATAGTGAGGTGGAAACCCCACGGAGCCTCCCCCAGTGTCTGGGCTCTGTGCCTTGTTGCGGCCACCAGCTTCGGAGGCTGTTCTTAATAGGAGTCTCCTTCCCTCCCTCCCCGCCCCTAATGATGGTAGTTGTTAACTGCTTACTACATGCCAAGCAGTGTTCTAAGCACTTGGGTAGATATAAGGTAACCAGGTTAGACACAGTCCCTGTCCCACATGGGGCTGACAGTCTTAATCCCCATCGTACTGATGTGAGAACTGAGGCATAGAGGAGTTAAATGAATTGCCCTAAACCACAGCAGGCAAGTGACGGAGCTGGGATTAGAACCTAGGTCCCTCTGACTCCCAGGCCCGTGCTCTATCCACTAAGCCACGGCCCAGAGGCCGCAGCTGTGAGCACATGTGGACCCTGTTAATGTGCATATAGCTATAATTCTATTTATTCTGACGATTTTGATACCTGTCTACCTGTATTGTTTCGTTGTCTGTCTCCCCCTTTTAGACTGTGAGCCCGTTGCTGGGTAGGGACCGTCTCTATATGTTGTCGACTTGTACTTCTCAAGCGCTTAGTACAGTGCTCTGCACATAGTAAGCACTCAATAAATAAGGTTAAATAAATGAATGAATAAAGGTTTGGGAGCCATGGCAAGCCCAGGTTTTCAGACTCTCCATTGTTTTTCCCTTTTTGAGATGGGGATACCTGAAGGGTCACTCCCATAGAGATCTCCAACAAGTTATGTTTTCATGCTTTTCTGCAATCACAGCCACCACTCTTCCATACAACACCTGCTCCAGGAGAGTTGGGGGGCCGGGGGCGGAGGGGAGAGATGACAGATAGGGGACTCTCCCTTTCTGAGAGCCCAAATATCCCTAGCTCAATCCACCCTCCCCCCGCCACAAAAGACACTACAAGATAACTTGATCAAAAAGGCTTTATGTGAACACAAATACTTACTGAGGTAACATTTCCTACCTAAACAGACAAGGTGAAATACAGCAGTTGAGCCATCCTGAAAGGGATACCTGAGCCAGGGGACAACTTCCCCTCTCCTAAACCAAGGGCCCCCCCTTTACATCCCTTCAGAGTCCTTCAGCCCCTTCATTTTCATCCCCAGGTCCTGGACTGTTAGATCTGTGGCCCACGGACTGGAGGGAACTCAGACTTTTCGTCTGAGCTCCTAGGATTCTCACTATCTCCTTACCATTTAGACTTTTTTTCTTGTTTCCTGGCAAAACCAATCTTGCGGGAGTCACCACTCCGCTTCTGCCACACACACTCATTTCTTCTGAGCAGTTATTCCTTTGCCTTTACTACTCTTACCCATGGCAAGCTGTCCATGGGATTAACAAATGTCATGTTTTCTATCTAGCCCGGCTCTGCTTCTTTTTTGCCTCTAAGAAAATATATTTGGACATCCCCTCTTGCATTCCATAGGTCTCACCTACCTGCCTGACTAGGCCAGGGCATCACTCCCAGCCCCTCAGCAATGTTGGTTATATGCAGAGAATCTCAAATGCAGTCCGGAAGGTCTGTGAAAGCTGTGATACCCGGGTCCCATGTCCCAGGTGCCCTGGGGGCTGGTGGAGACCCTGCAAGTGGTTGAGGGCCCATTCTCCGGCCCCCCACGTTAGGAGGGACTCATCCCGTAGAGGAGCACACAGCCTGACTCCCCTCCCCTGGGATTTCCATGAGCCCCCAACTTTCTTTCTCATCAGGAATACCAGGATGGGTGTGCGATTGCTGCAGAGTTTTCTGTGTGGCAGAAGAGCTGCTGTCCCTGCCCATTTTACAGCTATGGTTAGCATTCCCCCACAGTTCACTGGCTGGGAGAATATTCTGGGGCAGACTGGGCCTTGTGTTGAGAGCATTGATGACCATCCTAATTCCTTGCCAAATCAGAGTGCTCACCCTTGTCATTACGGTTTTTCATACTTTGGGGCCTGGGAGAGTTCAATAATCCCAGAATTTAAAGCTCCAGCCACCCATCTGGAACAGATTCCTCAATGAGCCCCTCCCTGGGCTCCTTAAAATGACTCTGGATATTAGTTCCTCCAGCTGAGCCACAAATCGCTGGACTGTTGGTCTCAGAAGGGAAGCACACTGGTCCAGTCTGACCTATATTAGGACTGTCCCTGGAGCTCTGTTCACGCAGCAGTAACCTCATGCCAGCCCTACTGTGTTGGCTGAGATGCGTCCTCTCTCTTACGGTACTCCCAGTACCCAGTTCCAGCTCCAACCCCAAACCTGGAACCTGGTTGGTACACGGGGTACCCCAGCAGACACGCTCTCTGCAGCGAGAGATGATGGGAGCTGTATTAATAGTGCTGCCACGTCGTCCCTCCCCAGTCACCCAGGTAAAGAACAGACAGCATAGATCCATCGAGGGTAATGGGGTCTCCAGTTCCCCACCAGATCTGGTAAGAAAAAACGAGCTGCTCTGTGCCTGCTTAAGGTTCTGAACCCGATGGTCGCAGCAGCCACTTACAGTGATGGTAGTGACTGTTCCTGTAGGTGGTTCTAATCCTAGCTGTGAGAGGATTAGCAGCGTGTGCTATTGTTCCTTGACAAGAGCCTCTCTCTACTGGTCCTGCACTATTTTCCATCCTCTCTGCCCCCCCCCCCCCGCTGACAACCACGTCCTGTGACATTCAATCAGTCAATCAATCAGTGGTGTTTACTGTGTGCAGAGCAATATGCTAAATTCTTGGGAGGGTGCAGTATAGCAGAGTTGGTAGATATGTTCCCTTCCCTTCTAGACTCAGGTCAAGGAGGCCTTTCTTCACCCCAGCTATTGGCCCCTTGTCTTATCTCCTGGAGGAATCCCCTGGGCAGAGGACCCGGCCTGGCCTGGTTCCCCAGAGGAAGCCAGGGGCTCTGGCTCTCTCCTGCCCAGAAACTCTAGGGAGCCAGAGCCCACCTGAGCCAGCCATTTTCCTCCTCTACCCCAAGCCCCCCAGGCTTCGACATCACTGTAAAATGGAAGAAAACTGGGCACTAACTCCCATGGGGAAGCCTAGAGGTCTAGAGGAAGAAGCCAAGGGGTGAGCAGGTAAGGTAAGTGCTGAAAGGTTAGAGGACATCAAAGGGCAGAGTGAAGACTGGGCCAAACTCAATTAGTTCTTCGGCACTTCCCAGCACTGGGGCTTGTGACTACTTCCCAGAATACTTTGTGGCCCAGCCTCACTAAAGAAACACTCTGACTATGGTGTGCATCTGTGACAGGAGTCTCCTGATTGTGGAGCTGCAGCAGCCAGTGCTCTAGGAAGGCAGCGTAACTAAGGAATAAAGCAATAGACTCCAGCTCCAACCATTCATTCCATGTCTCCCCACTCCTCAAGAACCTCCAGTGGTTTTTCATCCACCTCTGCATCAAACAGAAGCTCCTTACCATCAGCTATGAAGTACTCAACCCGCTCTCCCCCTTCTACGTTTTGTCACTGACCAACTACAGCCTAATACCCTTCGCTCCTCTGATACCAACCTACTCATTGTATTAATTAATGATGGCATTTCTTAAGCGCTTACTATGTACAAAGCACTGTTCTAGGAGCTGGGGGGGATATAATGTGATCAGGTTGTCCCACGTGGGACAGTCAATCCCCATTTTACAGATGAGGTAACTGAGGCTCAGAGAAGTTAAGTGATTTGCCCAAGGTCACACAGCAGACATGTGGCGGAGCTGGGATTTGAACCTATGACCTCCGACTCCAAAGCCCGTGCTCTTTCCACTGAGCCACGCTGCTTCTCATTGTATCTCATTGTATATCAATCTCATCCAGCTTGCCACTGACCCCTTGCTCATGTCCTCCCTCCCTCCATCTGGAACTCCCAATTGCTTCATATCTGACAGCCCCCACCCTACGACCCAATCTTTCCACCTTCAAAATCTTATTAAAATCATATCTCCAAGAGTCTTTCTCATTAAGCCCTCTTTTAGCCTATTTTCCCTTCTGCATTGCCTATGAACTTAGATCTGTACCCTTTAAATACTTGCTATACACTTGATATACACCCTCACCCTCATATACCCTTATGGATACATTTCCATAATTTATTTTAATGTCTGTTTCCTCCTCTAGCCTGTAAGCTCCTTGAGGGCAGGGAACCTATCTATCAACTGTGTTGTATTTTCCCAAATGCTTAGTACAATGTTCTGCACATACAACACCCTGAATATATGCCATTGATTGATTGTTAGTCTGCAGCTCAGCAGGCGCTACTCCAGGCTGTATTAAAGGAGGGTGCTACAGGAGGGTACGTTAATTTGATTCAGATACCAATTGGATCTCTGCTATTCAGAAATGGCTTACTTTTAAAATATGCATTTGCCTTGTAGGTAAAAGACAAAGGTAGGTCTTCATCCTAGCCTAGCAGGCTTTTTGATGGGTAGAGTTCTACCAGTAATAATGGTAGTAGTAATAATAACAAAAATAATTATGGTATTCATTAAGCACTTACTATGTGCCAGGCACGGTTCTAACCCTGGGATGGAGACAAATAAATCAGGTTGGACACCGTCCCTGTCCCAGAGAAGCAACATTGCCTAGTGGTAAGAGCACAGGCTTGGGAGTCAGAGAATGTGGGTTCTAATCCAGACTCCACCACTTGTCTGCTGTGTGACCTTGGGCAAATCATGTAACTTCTCTATGGCTCAGTTACCTCACCTGTAAAATGGGGAGTAAAATGTAAAATGGGGTATGTAAGCCACCTATGCGATAGGGACTGTGTCCAACCTGATTACCTTGTATCTGTCCCAGCTCTTGGCACACAGTAAGTGCTTAAAAATACCATAGTTATTATTATAATTATTATTATTAGAGACACATAAGGAAAAACGAAAACAGAAGAAAAAACAAGGACAGGGATAAATAGTAAAATAAAAAGTACAAGCCATAGGGTAATGTGACTAGAAGACAGTGTTTTTTGCCTTTTCATGACTCAGAGAGTTAGTCACAGCCCCAGAGTGAGGTTCTCAAATGAAAGGTTGAAAAGTACTGGGCTCAGCATTTGCGAACTGAACGTACACCTCCTGGCTCTGCCTTCAACTCACTGCATGACTTTAGGTAAGCTTCTTAATCGATCTGGGCCTCTATGTCTCTTTCCAAATTATACACCCACCCAGACTGAAGGCAGGCTATGAACACTGGGAGAGCACCTGCTAAATTCCCAAAGTGAAGGGCATGCTAACGAATGGAATGTCTGACCAAGACGGTGGCACAATAAAGCAATATGTGGGCTTGGGAAGAGTTGACTCAACTGCTGTCAGTCATCCTAAGGAGTGCATGTCTGCTCAGGTTCAGCAATGCCAGTGGCAGAGCTGAAAACATTTTCCTTGCTGCCACCTGGTCTGGTATTTCGTCTCTGCTCCCACCCATGTGGGCTTCTCCATCCCAACCAGCTACCTTCTCGCCTTCTCATTGTCCTGGATTTTATGGTGAAACCAAGGACTATGCCATTGCACTATTGGTGATGAAAGCTGTCCACTACCTGAGTGTTGTGTCTCTGGGAAATATGGTTCACCGCCCCCCTGCCGCCCAAAATTATCCTGCATATTTTATCAATAGGTTTAATGCCATACATTGAATGTTCCCAATCTCTCAGTTGGACTGAATGGCAGCACACTGAGGTTTGATTCCGGACTCAATCGATCAATTAATGGTATGTACTGAGAGCTTACTGTTAACAAAGCACTGAACTAAGTGCTTGGGAGAGTACAATACAAAAGGGTTGGAAGATGTGATACCTACCTGCTACAAGCTTACAGTTTACTGGGGTACACAGACATTAAATTTGGAATAGGGGAAACAGTAGAGAATAAGAATGTGCACATGAGTGCTGTGGGACTGGAGTGAGTATCAACAGTGCTCAGAGGCTATACAGCAAAGTGCTAAGTAGGGAGGACCAGTATGGCGTTCATTCATTCATTCATTCAATCGTATTTATTGAGTGCTTACTGTGTGCAGAGCACTGTACTGAGCACTTGGGAAGTACAAGTTGGGACCATATAGAGACGGTCCCTACCCAATAGTGGGCTCACAGTCTAGAAGGAGGAGACAGAGAACAAAACAAAACATATTAACAGAATAAAATGAATAGAATAAATATGTACAAGTAAAATAAATAAATAAATAGAGTAATAAATACGTACAAACATATATACATATATACAGGTGCTGTGGGGAAGGGAAGGAGGTAGGGCAGGGGGGATGGAGAGGGAGACGAAGGGGAGAGGAAGGAGGGGGCTCAGTCTGGGAAGGCCTCCTGGAGGAGGTGAGCTCTCTGTAGGGCCTTGAAGGGCGGAAGAGAGCTAGCTTGGCGGATGTGGGGAGGGAGGGCATTCCAGGCCAGGGGGATGGCGTGGGCCGGGGGTCGACGGCGGGACAGGCGAGAACGAGGCACTGTGAGATTAGTGGCAGAGGAGCGGAGGGTGCGGGCTGGGCTGTAGAAGGAGAGAAGGGAGGTGAGGTAGGAGGGGGCGAGGTGATGGAGAGCCTTGAACTCGAGGGTGAGGAGTTTCTGCCTTGTGGATAGACTTCGAGTCTGGGAGTCAGAGGGTCATGGGTTCTAACCTCGGCTCTGCCACTTTCATTCAATATGATTCATTCATTCAATCATATTTATTGAGTGTTTATTGTGGCAAAGCACTTTACTAAGCACTCAAGCACATTCCCGCCCACAATGAGTTCACAGTCTAGAAGGGAGAGAGGCATTAATATAAATAAATAAATAAATTAATTAAATAACAGTTACATACAGATATATACGTATGTGCTGCCGAGACGTGAGGGAGGATGAATGAAGGAGCAAGTATTGGCAGCGCAAAAAGGAGTGGGAGAAGAAGAGAGGACGGCTTTAGTCAGGGAATGCTTTTTGGAGGAGATGTGCCTTCAATAAATTTTGAAGTGGGGGAGAGCAATTTGAGCCCACTGTTGGGTAGGGACAGTCTCTATATGTTGCCAATATGTACTTCCCAAGTGCTTAGTACAGTCCTCTGCACACAGTAAGCGCTCAATAAATACGATTGATGATGATGATGATATGAGGAGCGAGGGCATTTCAGCCCAGAGGTAGGATGTGGACGAGAGGTTGGCAATGAGATAGACAAGAGCGAGATACAGTGAGAAGATTAACATTAAAGGAATGAAGTGTGGGGGCTATGTTGTAGTAGGAGAGTAGTGAAGTGAGGTAGGCGGGGGAAATGTGATTAAGTTCTTTAAAGTCAATGGTGAGGAGCTTTTGTTAGATGCGGAGATGGATGGACAACCACTGGAGTTCCTTGGGAAGTGGGGAAACTTGTCTACTGTGTGACATTGTACAAGCCACTTTACTTCTCTGTGACTCAGTTACTTCATCTGTAAAATGGGGACTGAAACTGTGAGCCCCACGTGGGATAAGTACTGTGTCCTACCTGATTTGCTTGTATCCACCCCAGCGCTTAACACAGTGTCTGGCTGGCACAGTGCCTGGCTTAACAAATACCACAATTGTTATTATTATTATTATCATTATCATTATTATTGCATAGTTGAAACAGAGGGAAGGGCATAAAGGGGAAATGCTGGACTTATTCTGGGAAAACATATTGGCAGATATACAATTTTAGGAGGGTTTTGAAGGTGGAGAGATTGTCGGATAGGAAGGGGCAGGGAGTTCCAAGCCAGAGGAAAGATGTGGTCAAGGAGTCAGTAGTGGAACAGACAAGATTGAGATACAGAGAGTAGGTTGGTATTTGAAAAATGTAGTGCGTGGTATTGTTAACGACTTACTATGTATCAAGAACTGAACAAATTACTGAGGTATATACAAAAAAATCAGGTCTCAAGACTCACAGTCTGAGTAGGGGGAAGAACAGATATTGGATCCCCATATTCAATCAATCAATCATATTTATTGAGCGCTTACTGTGTGCAGAGCACTGTACTAAGCGCTTGGGAAGTACAAGTTGGCAACATGAACATTTTGCTGATAAGGTAAGTGAGGATGAGAGAAGTTAAGTGACTTGTCCAAAGTCACACAAGAGAAAAGAGCAACCCAGGTCCTCTGACTCCCAGGCCCATGCTCTATCCATTAGGCCACCCTGTTTTTATAGTAAAGTAGTAGAAAAATCACTCTGCTTCTGTAATAGGAAATCAATGGTAGGAGGGAGTAAGCTGATTGAGAACCTTGAAACCTAACACCGGGATAAAATTTTGCCAGTGCTGTAGTTCTTCACCATTTTTATCATGTTTGAAGAAGCAGATTTCTCCCCAACTTTCCAAGACCCAACTCCTCCTCCCACCTCCCAGCAGGACCCCAACAGCTCTTGTGGGGTGTACCTGGTGGCCGTACACCAGAGGCTGGGAGAACGCTAAAGCTATATGCCAACATGGCCCAGCCAACCCCAACAAACCAGCATCAAGACAGGTCCCCCACAAGTGTTTGTCAGACTTTCTGCCTGGTTTCCGATTCTCAAATGGGCTAAGGAAAGGCCAGTGCCATTACCTCCTGCCAATATTGCAGGTCTCAAAGGGAAAGCAGCCAGGAAGCAGGCTTGATCACAACTGAGGGAGAGGCCCTGAAGCAGACTAGCAAGATCCAGAACTCCAGGAGGGCCTGTAGCAGGACAGCGAGGACCAGAACCCTGGAAGGGCCTGTGGCAGAACAGCAAGGTCCAGGACCGCAGGAGGGACTGCAGCAGGACAGCGAGATCCAGAACCTGGGAGGGCCTGCAGAAGTACAACAAGATCCAGAACCCCAGGAGGGACTGCAGCAGGACAGTGAGAAGCAGAATGCGTTAGTGGATAAAGCACTGGCGTAGGAGTCAGAAGAATGTAGTTCTAATTTCAGCTCTGCCACTTGTCTTCTGTATGACCTTGGGCAATTTCTCTGTACCTCGGTAACTTCATCTGTAAAATGGGTAGTCACATTCATCTGTGAGTCCTATGTGGGACATGGATTGTGTCCAACCTGATTAGCTTGTACCTACCCCAGCACTTAGTACAGTGCCTGGCACATAGTAAACACTTAATACCATGGAAAATAAATAAATACATACACATGCATGCATACATACATGCATGCATACATAAAAATCCCGGGAGAGCCTGTAGCAGGACAGTGAGATCCAGAAGCCCAAGAGGACCTGCAGCAGGACAGCAAGATCCAGAACCCCAGGAAAGCCTGCTGCAGGACAAAGATTCAGAACTCTTGGAGGGACTGAAACGGGACAGCAAGATCCAGAATCATGGAAGGGCCTGGGACGGAGCTGGATCTCACTGTCCCTAACTTGGACAAGTTGGACAAAGCAGACCCCAGGCCCAGCCTCCCTATTCATCCTGGCTTCCACATGCCACTTCCTCCTAAAGCTCCCTCTGCCGCCCGACCTCCCTCCACCGTCATTTGCTACTGGCTCTACCTACTCGACTCTCCAATAGAGTCCAAGGGATCCCTGGGGCAGAAAGCAATAAATCCCTGAATGGAGCTCCAGTGGTAGCGCCCATTCCGAAACTGTGAGACCTCTCCGGGCACCTGCCAGGCGGCTTTCCCTCCAGTTCTGGACAGGTCTGAGTGGAATAACATTCCAGTCACCTGAGATGGGTATTCCGGGAGGTGATGAGGGATGGATGCTAACCACAGACCCATAGAATGCTCCACCAAATCGGGGTGATGGCTTGAAATTGGAGAAGGAGGAAGCAGCTCTTTCGGGCTCAAGGCGTCCTGAGCGAAGCCGCGGAGCCTTCTGTTGGTCGATGGTTGACATGTCCTGAGCGAGCCGTGATGCCCTCTGCTGGCCAAAGATTGGCGTGGGTCGCAGCGTCCTCTACTGTAGGGTGATCAGCGTGTTCATAGCGAGCCGTAACTCCCTCTGCCGGCCAATACTAGGCATTAACCTCCCTTGGGCCACACATTAGATCTGTTTCGGGGGAAAGGGCACTTAATATGCACCAAGGGCTGGGTGTCCCACACGGGACTCACAGTATTAGAAAGGGGAAGAACATATAACAATAAATGAAATTTAATTGACTAATCTTAGATGAGGCACGGAGACACCTGTCTACATGTTTTGTTGTCTGTCTCCCCCTTGTAGACTGTGAGCCCGTTGTTGGGTAAGGACCGTCTCAATATGTTGCTGACCTGTACTTCCCAAGAGCTTAGTACAGTGCTCTGCACACAGTAAGCGCTCAATAAATACGATTGATTGAATTAATGAATGAATGTTAAGTGACTTGCCAAAAGCCACCCAGCTGGCCGGTGGCAGAGATGAAGGTGGAACCCAAACTCCAGACTCCCTGAAAGATGCTCTTTCCACTAGGCCATATTGCCACTCATTTTAAAAGATCCAGTCACTGCCCTGAAAGGGTTTATAATCTAGCGGGGGATACAGACACAAAAATAAAGGGCAGATGGGGGGAAAGAGAGAAAGGGAAGATGGATGTGTGGTGGAAGAAAATGCTTTAGAGTGTGTAAGTCAATATGTATAAAAGTGTTCCAGATTTGGACATCAGACCAGAATGGACCCGGCCTCCCTGATTCCGACAAATGGTTCCAGGTCCATGGCCAGCCCTCCCCTCAGAGGCCTCCTCAGGCTCACAACTCTGTCATTCTCAGGCCAGCCCCAATCTCAGGCCAACCCCCAGCTACCAGCCCGACCTGACAGGGGCCCACGGAGCATTTTATGGCAGTCCACCCAAACTTACAACCAGAATACTATAGTAGTAAAACAGTATATACTATTTGCCCGGGCGGGAGTGCCCGTGCAGTCTCGGACACTGGGCCTCAACGGCCCCCTAACCTCCCCTCTCCACTCCCTTTACCGCCGGGCAGAGCTCCTGCCGGCCCTGGTGCTGTTGAATGGGGGCAGCGAGAACGCGAAAGAAGAGGAGCCGCAGGAGAATGGGCGTGTCGAGGAGGAGGAGGGAGCCGGGCAACGAACAGGAGGTCATCGACATCCAGGGAACAGGCTTCACCGTCAAGATCTACGCGCCAGGAACCGAGCCCTTTTCTTTACAGGTATGGAGGGGCGACAGGAGGAGGGCGGCTGGCCTGTGGGGGAGAGGAGACCCAAGGCGGAGTTAGGGGCGGCAGCCGCGGGCCAAGACGGCGTCCCTGGGCTGAGCCCCAGGAATCGCACCACTGCTGAGGAGAGCCCTTCGGCTGAGTCAACCCAGGCTATCTCGGCCTGTGAAGTGAATTCTAGTAGGGAGGACCGGGTTTAGCCCCCGAGGGTGATGGCGGCCCGGGGACAAGATCTAGCTAGACCCCCTGCCCCAGGCCCACCCAGCCACTCCCCTCATAGACAAGGGCAAGCTGCTTCTGCTCCTGTTCCTTCCGTCTCCGAGGAGGAGAGACCTTGGGATCAGAGGCTCCGGGGCCGGATGGGAGCTGGCAGAGGGGGCACCCAGGCCAGATCCTGATTGTTGGTCCTTTTAGCTGCAGGTCTCTCTGCAGGAGATGGAGCAGGAGATCCACCAGGTGCTCATGGACCGCGAAGACACCTGCCACCGCACCTACTTCTCCATGCAGCTGGACGGTAACATCCTGTACAACTTCGCCGAGCTCAAGACCATCTAGGGTCTGTAGGAAGGGGCCTCATTCCGAGTGGTGGAAGGCAAGCCCACCCCCTCATCCCACCCTGTCCGGGGCCGGGTCAGAGGATGGCCGGCCTGACTCTCCGCCGCGGGATTGGGGGAAGGGCATGGGACCCTGGTCATTCCGGGGCAATGAGGGTCTGCATCTCTGGCCGGTGGGGGGATATTCTCGGATTGCTTCTTCTTCGCTGTGTCCCCAGCCTCCCCCCGCCCCGACCACCAGCTCCCTTCCGGTTCTCCCCCTCCCCCAGACCCCTACAAGGTCCTCGAGGCCCTGGTCCACGTGTGCCACATCCTGGGCCTACTGAAGAGCCTGGATCCGTCCGACATCTTCAAGGGCCTGGACAACAACTCGCTGTCGTTCCTGAGCGTCTTCACCGACGGCGACCCTAGCGGTAGAGGCCGGGGGGGCAGCGGCGGGGCTCTCTGGGCGTGGGAGAGGGAGGACTTCCACCCCCACAGACAGCGGCAAGTGGAAGAAGAAGGCCGAGGAGCTGGAGCATATCGACTGCTAGACCCCCGAGCACATCCTGCCCGAGAGCAAGGAGCCGCCGCTGTGCGCCCTGCAGCCGCAGAACCGCGACTGGAAGTTGGGGCGGTCACGGGGACCGGGTTCGGTGCCGGTGGGGCAACGGCAAAGACCCCCGTTGGGCGGGGATTTAGGGGAAGGGCAGCAGCCTCGGCCGGCCTCCCCTGATGTCCATGCCCCCCGCCTCCCCAGCCCCTGTAGTGCCTCAAGGAACTCACCATGAACGGTTGGAACCCACCCCTCGGCAACCGCAAGGTGCACGGGGACCTGGCCTACCTGTTCGTGGTCACGGCCGAGGACCGCCATGTCAGCATCACCGCCTCCACCCGAGGCTTCTACCTAAACCAGTGAGTGGGGGTCTCCTTGGACGGACTCTGGGCTCATGGCGTGGGGGAAGGCGGGGTGGGAGGAGAGGTGAACGCGCCATTACCCCTGCCGGTCCACGGCATACAGCTTCAACCCCAAGCCTGCCAGCCCCCACTTCCTCACCCACTGCTTGGTGGAGCTCCTCGACCAGATCAGCCCGGCCTTCAAAAAAATCTTTCCTGCCTTGCCGACGTAAAGGTACGGCGGAGGGCCTCCCCCATCCTGCCCCTGGGTTCGGGGTGCCAACGGCTATGGCCTCACAGCAGCTCCCGCTTGAAGGGTTTGTCCTCCAAGTGGTCCGACGCGGCCCAGGGTCCAGTCCCTGGAGAGGGGGAAGGGCTTAGCATAGGGACTCCGTCCGTTCTCTCCGCACAGGTTTGGGAGGCGGTGGGAGCTGGGGCCACCGACCAGCTGGAGAAAATGAGCCCCAAGAGCTGGGCTGCGCTTGGGGATACTGGGAGCCCCCGGACTCGGTGAAGGGCCGGGGTGGTGAGAAGCGTCCTCGTACCGTGGGGCTGATGGCTGTGCCCCCTCCCCTCCAACTCTAACTGCAGTGTACATCGCCACCCCTTCCAGGTGCACAGCTGGATGGCACCCCAGGCCCAGTACGCCATGGACTGTGTGCGGGCTGAGGACACCTACACCTCGCGGCTGGGCTACGAGGAACACATCCCTGGAAAGGTGCCTGCCTACCTGCCCTCCTCGGCCCCTGCCCGGTGGGGTCAGCACCCAGGCATTTCCAAGGCCCATCCACCCTCCTTGGCCTGTCAATGTGGCTCCAGGTTGAAGGAGGCAGGGCCCGGGCCCAGCCCTGTCTGAGGGAGTGGCTGTGGGTGTTTGGGTGGAGGAGCGTCTGCCCTCCCCATCTCCCTGAGGTGGAGTCCTGACAGAGTCGTGCCATCGCCCCTCTGAAAAGCCAGCGAAGCCAAGGTGGGGTGCAGACCGCACCCTGCAGTGATGGCACCCTGACCCTCGCCTTCCCACCTCCCCTCCCCCACCCACTAGACGCGGGTTTGAAATGAGATGCTCCAGAGAACGCTTGAGCTGCCCCGGAAGAACCTGCCTGAGCAGCTGCTGAGGCAACGGGTCATCGTCAAGGTACTGGGGATTTCGTGGCTGGTTCTGTGTGGGCGGGGGTTTAGGGGTGGGCAGCTGGCGCCAGTCCCCCCGCCAACGCCTCTCGGCACCTGAGCCCACAGTCTGACTAGCAGCATCCGTCCCAGAGACTCCCTCCCTGAGCCGAGTACCTGGTACCTCCAGGTACACAATGACCTCAAGGCTTCAGCCACCCCGGGGCCATGGCGGTGATCGAAGGGAACGTTATGGCCATCAACCACAGTGAGGAGAACAAGATACAGATGTTCACTTAGAACAACATCTTCTTCAGCCTGGACTTCGATGGGTGCAACTACTACAAGGAATTAGGGGGCGACCCGGCCACCTATGCCGCCCCCAGCCATGACCTGAACGGCATGAGCACCTACAACGCTGTGGACGTGGAGGGCCTGTACACGCTGGGCACCGTGATGGTGGACTACAGTGGCTACTTAATGCACACGATAAGGGCTCAATAAATATGACTCAAAATTAATTGACTGATAGTAAATTATACTGTGTCAACCTAGCCCAGTAGGCAGGAAAATTCTTGAGGGCAGGGATTACAACCTTTCTCACTATTTGTCTTCACCCAACATTAAGGAATAACTCTTACAAGGAGGAATTGCTGAGAGTGCCAGCACACTCTCATGTGCCAAGCACATGTTCTAAGCACTGTGGTAGATACAAGGCAATCGGGTTGTCCCATGTGGCATTCACAGTCTTAATCCCCATTTTACAGATAAGGTAACTGAGGCAGGGAGAGGTTAAGTGGCTCGCACAAGGTCACACAGAAGACAAGTGGCAGAGCAGGGATTAGAAACCGCCCCCAAAGTGGATTTATTTTACTAAGTACTTGGGAGAGTTCAGTTCAACAGTGTTGTTAAACACATTTCCAGCCCTCAGTGAGCTTTCAGTATACAGGGACTCACCTTCCTTTAGGCCATGATGCCTCCCCAAAACTGAATTGTCCATCGTACTTCAGTCTTAGCAACCTCCCTCCCAGACTTTGACAATTCATCAACGTCCAGCGTTTTCTGTGAACCCAGTAGGACAGCTAAGTTTCTGGCTAGGTCCAAGGGCAGTTCCTTGGTTAAGTGATGGTGTGATATTCTTTACACATGGAAGGACACTTTTAGTCCCAGAGCGGAGGACGGGTGAGTGAACCTTTCAAGATCCTGCTCATGGTGGCCTTCATGTCCCGTTTCCTCAGGCTGTAGATAAGGGACTTCAGAGCAGCGGGTATCACTGCATAGAACACGGACACCAGCAGGTCCACGATCAAGGAGGAGTCTGAGGGCGGCTTGTTGTAGACAAATGCACCCGCAGAGATGAGAACAGTGAGGACGACAAGGTGGGGCAGGCACCTGGAGAAGGCTTTGACCAGACTCTCGGTGGCCGGCATCCTCATCACGGCCTGGAAAATGCACATATACGAGACGATGATGAGAATGAAGCGGACGACGCCTAACGCTACCCCGGCGGTGACGCTCACATCAGCAGCGACGTGATTCTTGGAGCAGGTGATCTTCAGCAGGGAGGGGACTTCACAGAAAAACTGCTGGACGATGTTGGACCCACAGAAGGACAGGGAGAAAGCCGGAGCTAAATACAAGACACCAATCAGGCCCCCACTGAGCCACGAGGTGGCAGCCATCTTCCTACAGGCCACATTGTTCTGTTCGCGGTGTAGCAGTCATGAGACATGGTCGTGAGGACCAACAGCTCAGATCAGGCAAAACAGACCACGGAGAAGACCTGGGTGGCACAACCCCATAGGGAGATGGTTCTACGGTAGGTCAGGGAAATGTGGGTGGATTTGGGGACGGTGACGGAGATGAGGCAGAGGTCGCAGATGGACAGGTTCCTGAGGAAGAAGTACAGGAGGGTGTGGAGGCGTCTGTCGAGGGTGGTGATGGCGACGATGAGGAGATTCCCCGTCAGGGGCGCCAAGTAGACCAGGAGGAACAGCGCGACGTGGACCTCCGATAATCTCAGCAGGAGGAATTCCCTCACCGTAGAGATGTTAGTCATTGGTAAGCGATGATGATTCCCCGCACAGGACAAAGATCTTGATGAGGTGAAGAAATCAACAGGAGTTTTGTCGATGAGTCTATGGGAGGAGCAACTTATGGTATATTGGAAGAGAGGTATCAATTACAAAATGACCTAGAAACTCGGTAAAAGATATCCACTTAACTAGGACGGAATTCCTAAGGCCGATTGACACCATAATTCTCCAGGTGGGGACAACAAGATGACAAAGATACAAGAGGGGAGAGCAGTCACAGTAATAATAGCTGTGATAGCAGCTAAAGTCTTAGTAGAAGTTGGAGTATCAGTCAATCAAGCAATTAAGAAATCGTATTATTGAGCATTTACTGTGTGCAGAGCACTGTGCTAAATACCTGGGAGAATACAATGTAACAGAGTGGTAGACTTGTTTCCTCCCCACAGAAACCTTGCAGTCTAAAGGGGGATAAAGATGTAAACATAAAATAAATTACAGATATGTACAGAAACTGTAAGCTCGTTGTGGGTAAGGAGTGTCTCTGTTATATTGTTACACTGTACTCTCCAAAGCACTTAATATAGTGGTCTACACACAGAGCTCTGCTCTGAGCTCAATAAATATTCATTTATTCAATCGTATTTATTGAGTGCTTACTGTGTGCAGAGCATTGTAGTAAGCTGATTGACTGACTGATAACAGTAATAACGGTGTTTATCGAGCCCTCGGTGGACACAAAAGGAAAGGATATACTAACCCTGCAAGGCAACCTGAAGCACACAAATTCATTCTCACACCCAAAATTACAGCTAAACATAAATGCATCCAAACACATAATGCCCTCGCATGTATTCCAGCTCACTCACAGATCGGGGTTCTCCCACAGATGAACAGTAGCACAGAGTCAATCGCATTTACCGAGCACTTACTGTGTGTAGAGTACTGTGCTTATCACTTGGAAGAGTACAATACAAGCAGGTAGGTAGTCACATAAACCCATAAACGTATCTAGTCACTCTTTCGGCTCTTTCCTGAACCCCGAACCTGTTCCCTAGGGAGAGATGGAGAACATTCCCTACTGTTCCCTACCCAGATGTCCCCTTTCCCTAAAGCCTGGGATTTGCTCCCTGATTCTCTTACTCTGCGCTGAGCACGCGCACACACATGCACACACAAAGCTGCGTGTCGAGGGAATCCGATTGCATCGTTCATTCATTCATTCGATCGTATTTATTGAGCGCTTACTGTGTGCAGAGACTGTACTAAACGCTTGGGTAATACAAGTTGACAACATATAGAGAGGGTCCCTACCCAACAGTGGGCTAACAGTCTAGAAGGGGGAGACAGAGAACAAAACAAAACATATTAACAAAATAAAATAAGTAAAATAAATATGTGCAAGTAAAATAAATAAATTAATAGAGTAATAAATACGTACAAACAGATATACGTATATACAGGTGCTGTGGGGAAGGGAAGGAGGTAAGGCGGGGGACATGGAGGGGGGAGGAGGGGAAGAGGAAGGAGGGGGCTCAGTCTGGGAAGGCTTCCTGGAGGAGGTGAGCTCTCAGTAGGACCTTGAACTATGAAGAGAGCTAGCAAGGCGGATGTGGGGAGGGAGGGCATTCCGGGCCCGGGGCATGACGTGGGCCGGGGGCCGACGGCGGGATAGGCAAGAATGAGGCACGGTGAGGAGATTAGCGGCAGAGGAGCTGAGGGTGTGGGCTGGGCTGTAGAAGGAGAGAAGGGAGATGAGGTAGGAGGGGGCGAGGTGATGGAGAACCTTGAAGCCAAGGGTGAGGAGTTTCTGCCTGATGCGTAGGTTGATTGGTAGCCACTGGAGATTTTTGAGGAGGGGAGTAACATGCCCAAAGCGTTTCTGGACAAAGACAATCCGGGCAGCGCCGTGAAGTATGGACTGAAGTGGGGAGAGACAGGAGGATGGGAGATCGGAGAGGAGGCTGATACAGTAATCCAGATGGGATAAGATGAGAGCCTGAACAAGCAGGGTAGCAGTTTGGATGGAGAGGAAAGGGCGGATCTTGGCAATGTTGCGGAGGTGAGAACGGCAGGTTTTGGTGGCAGCTTCGATGTGAGGGGTGAACGAGAGAGCGGAGTCGAGGATGACACCAAGGTTGCGGGCTTGTGAGACGGGAAGGATGGTAGTGCCGTCAACAGTGATGGGAAAGTCAGGGAGAGGGCAGGGTTTGGGAGGGAAGACAAGGAGTTCATTCTTGGAAATGTTGAGTTTTAGGTGGCGGGCAGACATCCAGATGGAGATGTCCTGAAGGCAGGAAAAGATGCGAACCTGGAGGGAGGGAGAGAGAGCAGGGGCAGAGATGCAGATTTGTGTGTCTTCAGCGTAGAGATGATAATTGAAGCCATGGGAGCGAATGAGGTCACCAAGGGAGGTAGTGTGGATCGAGAACAGAAGGGGACCAAGAACTGAACCTTGAGGAACCCCTACCGTAAGGGAATGGGAGGGGGAGGAGGAGCCTACAAAAGAGACTGAGAATGAACGACCGGAGAGATAAGAGGAGAACCAGGAGAGGATGGGGTCTGTGACGGCAAGGTTGGATAGCGTGTTTAGGACAAGGGGGTGGTCCGCAGTGTCGAAGGCAGCTGAGAGGTCGAGAAGGATTAGGATAGAGTATGAGCCGCTGTATTTGGCAAAGAGGAGGTCATTGGTGACCTTTGAGAGGGCAGTTTCCGTGGAATGTGGGGGACGGAAGCCAGATTGGAGGGAGTCGAGGAGAGAGTTGGTGTTGAGGAGTTCGAGGCAGCGCGTGTAGAGGACTCGTTCAAGGAGTTTGGAAAGGAATGGTAGGAGGGAGATGGGGCGATAACTAGAAGAGAGGTGAGGTCAAGAGAGGTTTTTTTAGGATGGGAGAGACATGGGCATGTTTGAAGGCAGAGGGGAAGGAACCAGTGGAGAGTGAGCGGTTGAAGATGGAAGTAAAGGAGGGGAGAAGGGACGGAACGATAGACTTCATGAGATGAGAGGGAATGGGGTCAGAAGCACACGTGGCCGGAGTAGCACTTGAGAGGAAGGAGGATAACTCCTCTGAGGATACTGCTGGGAAGGATGGGAGAGTAGCGGAGAGCGTTGAGAGCCGGGGGGTTGGGGAAGGGCGGAGGGAGTGACTTTGGGGAGGTCAGACCTGATGGATTTAATTTTATTAATGGAATAGGAGGGCAGATCGTTGGGAGTGAGGGAAGGAGGAGGAGGAGGAACCGGGGGCCTGAGAAGAGAGTTGAATGTACCGAAGAGCTGACGGGGATGATGGGCATGGGTGTCAATAAGGGAGGAGAATTAGTTTTGTCTGGCAGAGGAGAGGGCTGTGTTAAGGCAGGAAAGGATAAACTTGAAGTGAACGAGGTTGACATGGTGTTTAGACTTTCGCCAGCAGCGTTCAGCAGCTCGAGTATAAGAGCGAAGGAGGCAGACAGTGGCAGTGATCCAGGGCTGTGGGTTAGTGGTACGAGAGCGGCGAAGGTAAAGGGGAGCGAGCTAGTCTAGCTGAGTAGAAAGGGTAAAGTTGAGAGCAGTAATCTGATCATCAAGATTGGGTATAGAGGAAAGGGAGGCAAGGTGGGGTGTGAGACGCTCAGAAAGATGGATGGGTCAAGAGAGTGGAGATCTCTGTGTGAGGGAGTAATATGCATTTACAGGGGAAAAGAGTGTGAGTGAGGAGGCAGGTGAGAAGATTATGATCAGAGAAAGGGATTTCAGTGTTGGTGAGGGTGGAGACAGTGCAGCGGTAGAAGATGATGAGGTCGAGGGTGTGACCAAGTTGCTGAGTGGGCGAGGTGGGGTGGAGCAAGAGGTTGCAGCGTCGAGGAGAGATAGAAGGGGGGCGGCAGAGGAGTCACCAGGGATATCCATGTGGATGTTGAAGTTTCCGAGGATCAGAGTGGGCATGGAAAAGGAGAGATGGAAGATGAGGAAGGGGTCAAAATCGTTAAAGAAGTTGGAGGGGGGCCGGAGCGGTTGTATATGACAGCTACGAGAATCTGGAGGGGGTGGTAGATGCGAATAATGTGGGCTTCAAAGGAAGGGAAGGAAAGGGAAGGTGGAGAAGGGATAGTGCGAAAGCGACATTGGGGGGAGAAAAGGAAACCGACACCTCCTCCTTTTCCGGTGAGTCTGGGGCAGTGGGAGAAGGAGAGACCTCCAATGGAGAGAGCAGCGGAAGAGACCGTGTCGTCTGGAGACAGCCACGTTTCAGTTAGGGCGAGGAGGAGTAGAGACCTGGAAAGGAATAGGTCCAGGACGAAAGGGAGCTTACTTATAACGGAGCGGGGATTCCAGAGGCCACACTTGGCAGCAGCTGTTGAGCGAGGGAGAGAGGGGGAAGGGTGCGAGGGGTGGGGAAGGTTTGGATTGGGATTAGTTGGTGGGGGCTAGGAGAGAGTGGGAAGAGGGGTGGCGATGGAAAAGGAGAACTGGGATGGGGTGGGGGTGGGGAGGAGGGGAGGGAGGGGGCTGGGAGGGAGGAGTTGAGGATTGGCGCTGGTACAGAGGGATCCTAGGTAGGGAGTGAGGTGGAGTGGTGGCGGTGGGGGAGAGTGAGGGAAAAAGCTGGGTGGGAGAGGGGAAGGGGAAGGTGAGCAATGGGAATGGCAGTTGGGAGCAAGGAAATTGATAGTTCATGGTGAGGTCAGCAGGGCAAATGACAGCACAGCGGGAGGTTAACAATTGAGATGCAGAAGCGATAAAGCAGTAGCAAGGATATAAATAGGCAGTGGCATCACAGAGGTTAGTTAACAATTAACATGCTATAGGAATAATAAAAAAGGTTGATAATGATGTCACAGAGAGCAGATTCAAACTATTATGTGCTGGAGTAGAGTGGACCTGTTAAGGGGGATTAGGGAGCAGAGATACTTTGGGAGAGGAGTGAACAGCTAAATAGCAGGGGAGGGCTGAGTAGGTGCGAATGAGGTTGTCGTTAATGTAACTTGGTGATAACAAGGGCCTTTTTCCCGGGGTAGGGGGGCGGGGAGACTCAGTCAGGTCCGGACCGGCAAGGGGGGTATGGGGGCACTTTAAGGAAGGTCGCTTAAGCGGTGGGGGGGGGGCGGGGGTGGAAGCAGGGGGCGTCTATGGGGGCACTCTGAGAAGGGGATCCTTCCCGGAGCAGCAAGGCCGCGTGGTGTGATGTCTCGGGAACAAAGTCCCGGGCGTCTATGGCGGCGCTCTGAGGAGAGGATCCTTCATTCATTCACTCATTCAATCGTATTTATTGAGTGCTTACTGTGTGCAGAGCACTGTACTAAGCGCTTGGGAAGTACAGGTTGGCAACATATAGAGACGGTCCCTACCCAACAGTGGGCTCACAGTCTGGAAGGGGGAGACAGAAAACAAAACAAAGCATATTAACAAAATAGAATAAATAGAATATGTGCAAATAAAATAAGTAAATAAATAGAGTAATAAATACGTACAAACATATATACATATATACAGGTGCTGTGGGGAAGGGAAGGAGGTAAGGCGGGGGGGATGGAGAGGGGGAGGAGGGGGAGAAGAAGGAGGGAGCTCAGTCTGGGAAGGCCTCCTGGAGGAGGTGAGCTCTCAGTAGGGCCTTGAAGGGAGGAAGAGAGCTAGCTTGGCGGATGTGGGGAGGAAGGGCATTCTAGGCCAGGGGGATGACGTGGGCCGGGGGTTGATGGCGGGATAGGCGAGAACGAGGCACGGTGAGGAGTTTTGCGGCAATCAATCAATCAATCAATCAATCGTATTTATTGAGCGCTTACTATGTGCAGAGCACTGTACTAAGCGCTTGGGAAGTACAAAGGAGCGGCAGAGGAGCGGAGGGTGCGGGCTGGGCTGTAGAAGGAGAGAAGGAGGTGAGGTAGGTGGGGGCGAGGTAATGGAGAGCCTTGAAGCCGAGGGTGAGGAGTTTCTGCCTGATGCACAGATTGATTGGTAGCCACTGGAGATTTTTGAGGAGCAGCGGGGGCCACGCGGTGTGATGGCGGGCGGGCCTGTCCGGAGCGGAGTCCCGGGCGTCTATGGCGGCGCTCTGAGGAGCGGTTCCTTCCGGGAGCAGCGGGGGCCACGCGGTGTGATGGCGGGCGGGCCTCTCGGGAACGGATTCCCGGGCGTCTATGGCGTCTATAATGATGTATGTACTAAATATGATTAATATTACATGTGTACATTATATGTATATATAGTACATTATTGTATGTCCACATGGATATTAAGGTCACCTATAAATCTTAATGGTACCTAAGACAACAATTGTATTATCACCATAACATGATTTAAGTACTAATGAAGCTTCAACATATAACGATCGTACCCAGTAACATGATAACAGTACTTATTTTCTTAGTTGGCGAGAAACCAGCAGTACCCTAGACAGGGATCCTCTATTCATGCCACCCGGGACATTAATAGGGCATGGCATATCCTGCTTTTCAAGAGGCCACTGGTTCCTTTTTCAGGGACATACATAAGAAACAATCATTAGCTGATCTTTAACAGGCATAGTTGAATATTTGAGTACATTCAGTACTGTGATCGCGGCATATCTTTCAAAGAGGACTTATGGTAGTCTTTTTTTCTCTGTGGCGGATCAGCTGACACGCCTCCGGCGGTTTGGAGACTCAGAATTTGGTATAGGTTCCCATATACTCCTCAGGACGGGCACCGTGATAAGTGGTAATAAATATTAATGCTTGAAGGACATAAATATATAGTTCCCACCCCCCCAAAAAAATTGGCTTACACGAAAAAGTTTCATTTTTTTTTACCTTGCATTTCATATACTTGTTTTTCATTTTTTTCCATTTTTTCAATTTTTTACCTTTTTTTGCTTCTTTTTCATTTTCGTTTTTCAAAATCTTTTCGTTTTCCACCTTATTTTTTTTCGTTTTTCACCCTACAATTCATATAATTTTGGGGGGGCCTCCCCCTAAGCCTTTACTTAAGAAATCTCCACCTAGCCGATCTATATTCCCCTAATACCTACTTTACCGCACTTGTAGTTTATACATCCAAAGCAAAACACTGAAAATATTTAGATGATTCATAACTGAATCCTAGTGCATAAAGCTTTGGTCCTAGCCTTATTGTTAGATCTGATTAGATTTATACACGCAAGTATCCGCAAACCAGTGAGAATGCCCTAAAAACCCTTAACAAGTTAAAAGGAGTAGATATCAGGCACACTAACGTATCCCACGACATCCTGCCTTAGCCACACCCCCACGGGACAGAGCAGTAATAGGAATTAGTCAATAAACGCAGGTTTGAACAATTTATAATCGATGAGTCTGTAAATTTCGTGCCAACCACCGGGGTCATACGATTGATTCAACCTAACAAATAACGGTGTAAAGCGTGTTTAGAAATGAAACTAATAAGATTTAAGCAAGACTAATCCGTGATAAGTCATAGTCCATGCTAGAATCACCAACGAAAATGATGTTATATTTATTGAATACACAATAGCTAAGACACAAACTGGGATGAACTACCCCACTATGCTTAGCCCTAAACCCAAGTTGTTTAATAACAAAACCACTCACCAGAGAACTACTAGCAACAGCTTAAAACTCAAAGGATTTGGCGGTCCTTCACCCCTCTAGAGGAGCCTGTTCTGTAATCGATAAACCCCGATATACCTCATCATCTTTTGCCACTACTGTCTATATACCGCCATCCTCAGCCAACCCTAAAAAGGAATAAAAGTAGGCATAATGATTTTTCATAAAAAAGTTAGGTCAAGGTGTAGCCTATGAGCTGGAAGTAATGGGCTACATTTTCTACACTAGAATACACGAAAACCTCTATGAAACTAGAGTCCTAAGGAGGATTTAGCAGTAAGTTAAGAATAGAGAGCTTGACTGAACTGGGCAATGAAGCACGCACACACGGCCTGTCACCCTCCTCAACCATAATTCATAAAGTATAACACTAAACAAGAGGAGATAAGTCGTAACAAGGTAAGCATACCGGTAGGTGTGCTTGGAATATCAAACTGTAGCTCAGTTTAAAGCACTCAGCTTACACCTTAAAGATATTTCTCATGAAACCATTTTGAGCTGTAACCCTAGCCCAAATCAACACAATTAATTTATATATCGTTATAAGCTAAACCATTCCAACACAGATCCTTAGTATTGGAGACAGAAAAGAACAATTGGAGCCTTAGCTGTAGTACTGTGAAGGAACAATAAAAGAATTTACCCAAGCACAAAAAATCCAAGATTAAAATCTGTACTTTTTGCATAATGGTTTAGCTAGAAAACTCATGCACCAAGACTTTAAACATATAACCCCGAAACTAAATGAGCTACTGTCGAGCAATTTATTAGAATGAACCCATGTTGCAAAATAGTGGGATGACTCTACATTAGAGGTAAAAAATCAACAGGATTTATTGATAGCTGGTTAACCAAAAAATGAATTTAAGTTCAACAGTAAGTTTATTTCTCAGTACTCTACATTGCCCGTAAACTTATTAGCTACCCATAAGAGGGTCAACCCTTATGAGTAAGGAGACAATATCTAATACAGGGAAAGTTTATTATAATACACATTGTAGGCTTAAAGGCAGTCACCAATTAAGAAAGCGTTAAGGCTTAAATTACTCTCTTTTCTTCAATTCCTCAATTTTTAACTACCTCTAAATTTGTGTTGGTTTAATCTATATTTTTAAAGAAGAAATAATGCTAAAATAAGTAACCAGAATATTATTCTCCATGCACCAGCTTGTTAGAACGGAACCACCACTAACAATTAGCAGTAAAATAATTAGATATATGAACAAGAGCTATTATTTCATGAACTGTTAACCCAACACAGGAGTGCATTTAAGGAAAGATTAAAAGGAGTAAAAGGAACTCGGCAAACTAGGATTTCGCCTGTTTACCAAAAACATCACCTCTAGCATAGCAAGTATTAGAGATCTTGCCTGCCCAATGACACTGTTAAATGGCCGCGGTATCCTGACTGTGCAAAGGTAGCATTATCATTTGTCTCCTAATTAGAGACTAGTATGAATGGCTAGACGAAAGTCCAACTGTCTTTTACCCCCAATCAGTGAAATTGTCTTTCCCGTGCAGAGACGGGAATAGAATCATAAAACGAGAAGACCCTGTGGAGCTTTAATCATAGATTAATTTTTTGGAATATTCTATCTTAAGAGTTTAACATTTTAAGAACTTAAATGATTTCGGTTGGGGTGACCTCGGTGTATAACAAAACCTCTGAATGTAAAGTAAAGACCTACAAGTCTAAATGCAATATTGCCAGTAATAGACCCAAATTATTGATCAAAGGACCAAGTTACCCCAGGGATAACAGCGCAATCCCACTCTAGAGTTCATATCGACAATGGGGTTTACGACCTCGATGATGGAGCAGGACATCCAAATGGTGCAGCAGCTATTAATGGTTCATTTGTTCAACGATTAAAGTACTACGTGATCTGAGTTCAGACCGGAGAAATCCAGGTCGGTTTCTATCTATGAACAATTTCTCCCAGTACGAAAGGACCAGAGAAATTAGGCCAATCTTGCAGAGAGGCCTTCTACTTAACAAATGATATTATCTTAATTTGCTAGCATAACCTCAATAACCCCAGATCAGGAGCCCTATTAAGGTGACAGAAGCCGGTAATTGTGTAAAACTTAAGCTTTTATTACCAGAGGATCAAATCCTCTCCTTAATACCTTCTAGTAGCCTGCAGAGCCTAACTTAGCAACGGTTAAAAATACATTACACGACTTCAACTAAGTATTAAAGCTTTCCTTAATAATATTTTAATTAACCTACTAAGGCTTGTCATCCCCATCCTACTAGCAGTAGCCTTTCTAACCTAATCGAACGAAAAATCCTTGGGTATATACAATTTCGTAAAGGACCAAACATTGTAGGGCCCTATGGACTTCTCCAACACACTGCAGACGCCGTTAAATTATTTATTAAAGAACCTCTACGACCATTAACATCTTCCATTTATATATTTATTCTCGCCCCAATTTTAGCCTTATCTTTAGCTCCAACTATCTGAGTATCACTCCCTATAACCCTCTCTCTTATTGATTTAAACCAAAGTCTTCTATTTATTCTATCAGTATCAGGACTCTCTGTGTATTCAATCCTTTGGTCAGGTTGAGCTTCAAATTCTGAATATGCACTAACAGGTGCCCTACGAGCCGTGGTCCAAACCATTACCTATGTAGTAACCTTAGCTATTGTTCTCCTTTCAATTATATTAATTAATAGGTCATTTACTTTAACCACCCTAAACCTAACCCAAGAGTACATATGACTGATTGTACCAACATGGTCTTTAATACTAATATGATTTATTTCAACTTTAGCCAAAACTAATCATGCACCATTTGGCCTGACAGAAGGAGAGTTTGAAATACTATCCGGCTTTAACGTAGAGTACGCAGCAGGTCCTTTTTGCCATATTTTTCTTTGCTGAATATGCCAATATTATTATTATAAATGCCCTCACGGTAATCTCGTTCCTTGGCACTTTTCACCTTATTTTTTCACCCGTGTTATCTACAATTAACTTCATAAATAAAACCATATTACTGACCTCCATATTCTTATGAATCCGAGCATCCTACCCGTGCTTCCGCTACGATCAATTAATACACCTACTAGAACCTCAGTCTCCTAATTAATCAATACGTCAATGGTGTATATTGAGTACGTACTCTATTCAGAGCACAATACCAAGGGCTTGGGAGATTAATTATAATTACTGTGGCGTTTGGTAAGTACTTACTATGTGCCAGGAACTGTACTAAGCGCTGGGGGAGGGGATACAAGGTGATTAGGTTGTCCCACGTGTGACTCGCAATCTTAATCCAGAGGACCTTGTATCTACCCCAGCACTTAGAACAGTGTTCGGCACATAATAATCACTTAACAAATACTATTATTATTATTATTATTATTATTATTATTATTATTATTATTATTATTATTATTTCTCTCTCTCCCTCTAGACTGTAAGCTCATTGTGAGCAGGGAATGTGTCTACCAATCTGTCATATTGGACTCTCCCATTTGTTTCATGCAGTGCCCTGCACACAATAAGCACTCAGTAAATATTATTGACTTACTGACTGAGAGAGAGAGGTGACTAGTGCTCATTAAATAGCAGTGATTGCTTCATTGCTTGACTGATTAACGTGGATTGGAAGTGAATACCGGGGAAGGGAAAATTTGGAAGTGGTCCACCTCTCTGGGAATGCTATCTGGGAATGCAGAGACCCAGACTCTGCCCAGAACAGGGTCTTACAGTGGAGGGGCTGGGCTCGTGGAAAACAAGATGGCCTCTTTCCTCAGAATGAAGAGTGGTCATTGGAGCTTGGCGGGAGCTGGAGAGATGGCGTGAGAGGCCGGAGGTGGGGAGGCAGGAGTGGGAGAGACCTTCTGGAACCTGGAGAATGGATGAGTGTCAGAGTAGGAGAGGGAGGAGATATAAGAGGGAGAGAGCATCAATTAATCATATTTATTGAGTCCTTTTGACTCCCAGGTCGGGGCTCTAGCCACTAGGCTATGCTTCTTGTCATTGTCTTCTCCTTTTCTGTGGACAGGCACAGCATCCTCTGGTCCTCCTGTGCCTTCAAGGAGAGGCAATCTAGTGCAGGAGGCTAGAGTTTAAAAGAATTACAGAGAAGGGATGGCAAAATGTAAGAATAATGTACACAAGTGCTACAGGGATGGTGGAGATAAGCAACGAAATCCTGAAGAGTTATAGACCCAAGTGCATAGGCGACATGGAAGAGTGGGCCAATCACGTAGGGAAATGAGGTGCTAGTCGGGAAGGCTTCCTGTAAGAAATGTGATTTGGGTAAGGATTTGAACTTGGGGGGAGTGGTCGTGGTCTTTATGACATGAAGTGGAAGGGAGGTCCAGGACAAAGGGAGGAGGTGGGCTAGGGGTCAGCCATGAGACAGACAAGATCGAGGTACAGTGAGTAGGTTGGTGTTTGAGGAGTGAAGTGTTTAGGAAATCACGGAGGTGACATAGAAAGGAGGGAACTGATCGAGTCCCTTAAAACTGATAGCAACGAGTTTCCGTTTGATGTGGAGGACGATGGACAATTATCGGAGGCTTTTGAGGAGAGGAGAGATGAGGACAGAACATTTTTAGTAAAATAATCTAGGCAACAGAGTGAAGTATGGATCAGAGAGCGGGGAGACTGGAGGCAGGGAGGTTAGTGAGGAGGCTGTTTCAGTAGTCAAGGTGGGATAGGATAAGTGTTTGGAATAACGTGGTGGCAGTTTGAATGGAGAGGAATGGGTGGAATTCTAGGGATCTGGTGACAAACTGAAGAGAAATAAGTGGAGGACAATGCCAATGATAATACCACCTTGCCAGACATAGTGGATGCTGGTGTTGTCTACAGTGATTGAAAGGTCTGATGGAGAACAAGGATTAGGTGGGAAGACGAGAAGCTCTGTTTAAGACATTAAGTGTGAGGTATGAGTGGGATATCCAAGTACAGATGTCCTGAAGGGTATAATGATTGAAATGTCTGAGGGAATACAGGGTTTGGGAGGGACAATGAGAAGCTCTGTTTAAGACGTTGCATTTAAAGAGGGAGTGGGACATCTAAATATAGATGCCCTGAAGGAGTACAACCTGAAGAGAAGGAGAGAGTTCAGGGGTGGAGATGTGGATTTGAGGATCTTCATCTGTTCTGTGGAAATAGGAGGGAGGATGAATGAAGGAGCAAGTAAGAGTGGCTTAGAAGGAAGTGAAAGATTTGGGAATCATCTGTGTAGAGACGGGAGTTGAAAGCACGAAGGCGAGCAGAAGAAAGTGGCTAAAACTGAAGCGTGAGAGACATGGGGGAAATATCCCAGAAAGAAGGAAATTTAGAGATGGGATTGAGGTGGCTGTTTATATGGGGCAGCCCGGTTTAAGGTTTGTCTGTCCCATGTCAGGTAAGGACACGAAAGAAAGCGGTCTTCTGTCCCGAGTGTCTAACTGTCGCTTTAGCCTCGCTCCGCCCCCGATCCCGCTACTGATTTCTGCAGTTCGGACACAATTCCAAGGTCCCGGGACGTTGACCTACTGACTTGGGAGCGAGTGACAGGAGATGATCAGCTGTCTCCCGGTGACACGTTCTAGGGGTGATTGTTGCAAAATGGCGTACAGGACGATAACATGCCCACCATAGATATGTACTCCTTTTCTGTTCCATTCTCCTGTCCCAGTAGCCCTAGCTCTCACCATTAGACCCTTTCAAGCCCACCTACTCACTGAGTCTAGCTCTCTTGTCTCCCACCTCTACACCCTATCTAAGATCACATTTCGTCCAGAAAGACCTCCCTGGTTAATTTTTATTTTCCCCTGGTTTTAATCCCGAAACTACCACCTCACACTTTATGCCAATCACACAACTATTTACTCTGAACATCCTGTAACACACATCTTCTTTTTTCAAACTCCGATCTTACGTAGTTTCCTTCTTCCTCCTATAATAATAACTGTTCTTTTTGTTGAGTGCTTACTATGTGTGAGGCACTGTACTAACTGCTGGAGTGAATACAAGCAAATGAGGTTGGGCACAGCCCCTGTCACACATTTTACCAATTTTCATTCCCATTTTACCAATGAGGGAACTGAAGCATCGAGAAGTAAAGTGACTGGCCCAAGGCCACACAGCAGACAAGAGGCAGAGGCGGGATTAGAACCCATGACCTTCTCACTCCCAAGCCCATGCTCTATCCAATATGCCAGGCTGCTTCTCCAATATATTCTATCTCTAATATATTTTAGGGTCTGCCTTCCCCACTCGACTGTCAGCTCCTTGAGAGAAAGAATCATGTCTACTAAATCTATTGTACTCTCCCAAGCGCATAGTACGAGGTCTGTGCATAATAAGTAGCATTACTGATGGGCCATTGGTTCTCAAACCTTTGGGCATTTCGTAGCCACTTCATCCTTAGTCCCACAGAAGTTATGTCCCTATCTGCTTATTTATTTATTTATATTAATGCTTGTCTCCCCCTTTAGTCTGTAAGCTCATTTTGGGCAGGGACTGTATCTATCAACTCTGTTGTATTCTCCCAAGTGTTTAGTACAGTGCTTCTCGCACAGTAAGCACTCAATAAATACCATTGATTGACAGACTAATTCCTCTAGACCCGAATGTATTGTTCTCTCCCAAGAGCTCAGTACAGTGTTCTGCATATAATAAGCACTCAGTCTAATGGGGGAGACAGACATTAATATGTATAAATAAACTATGGCTATGGACATACAAGCAGTGGGGCTGAGATTCCACCTTTTTTTTTCCACAGGTGATCTCGGCCATCCCCCGGAAATGGTCAATGTCACCAAGGTGAAAGAATTCCTTCTGCTTGGATTCTCAGAGGTCCGGGATTCTCAGCTGGTCCACGCCGCGCTGTTCCTCCTGGTCTACCTGGCGGCCATGACGGGGATTCTCCTCTCGTTGCCGTCACAGTCCTCGACCTCCACACACTCATGTACTTCTTCCTCAGAAACCTGTCCGTCCTCTACATCTATGTCATCTCTGTCACCATCCCCAAATCCATCCAGAACTCCCGGACTGACCATAGATCCATTTCCTTCCTGGGCTGTGCGACCCAGGTTCTTCTCGGTGGTTCTGTTTGGTGGTTCAGAGATGTTCCTCCTCATAGCAATGTCCTACGACCGATACGCAGCCATCTGCCTCCCCCTGCGCTACGAGGTTCTCATGGACCAAAGGTCTTGTAGGAAGATGGCCTCCACCTCATGCCTCGGCGGGGGGCTGTTTGCAGTGATGACGTCCTCTGGGACGTACTCCCAACCCTTCTGCTGGTCCTTCCTGATCCCACAGTTCTTCTGTGGTATCGTTGCCGGGGTCCAACTCGCCTGCTCATCGCAGTCACTGGGACCCTTTTGGGCGTCTTCTGCTTCGCCTCCATAGTGGTCTCGTGCATGCACATCTTCCGGGCTGTGCTGAGGATGCCGGCCTTCGAGGGCCGGGCCAAAGCCTTCTCCACCTGCCTGCCTCACCTTATCATCACGACCCTGTTTCTCACCACGGCTATCTATGGTACCTTACATCCACCCTCTGACTCATCAGCTCTGGACCCGCTTGTGTTCGTGTTCTATACGGTGGTGCCCCCATCCTTGAACCCCCTCATCTACAGTCTGAGGAACCAGCTGAGGAACCAGTGAGAAGCAGCGTGTCTCAGTGGAAAGAGCACGGGCTTTGGAGTCAGAGGTCATGGGTTCAAATCCCGGCTCCACCAATTGTCAGCTCTGTGACTTTGTGGAAGTCACTTAACTTCTCTGTGCCTCAGTTACCTCATCTGCAAAATGGGGATTAAGATTGTGAGCCCCCCGTGGGACACCCTGATTACCTTGTAACCTCCCCAGCGCTTAGAACAGTGCTTTGCACATGGTAAGCCTTTAATAAATGTCATTAAAAATAACCAGGTCGTGAAAGCCACCGTGGGGATGGTCCTAGGTGGGAGTCTTTTCACCCAGGATAGAAAGTTGCTAATGATGCTTTGATCTTTTGGTTTCTCTCTCCTCGGATTGACTCAGAGCAAGGCTCACCCATATAGAAAAGCAGCGTTTCCTAATGGAAAGAGCGTGGGCCTGGGAGTCAGAGTACCTGGGTTCTCATCCTGGCTCTGACACTGGTCTAATGTGTAACCTTGGGCAAGGCACTTCACTTCTCTCAGCTTCAGTTACTCCATCTGTGAAATGGGGATTAAATCCTACTCCCTCCTACTTAGACTGTAACTGGGACAAGGATTGTGTCCAACTCCATTTTCCTGTTTCTACCCCAGGACTTAGTACAGTCCATGGCACATAGTAAGCTCTTAACAAATGCTATTATTGTTATTATTATTATTATTATTATTATTATTATTATTACACCTATCTTTCAGGGTGCTCTTTTGTGCCTGGTCAGTTTTCTTCTGTCATCCCTCCAGGCAGGATCAATTGTGTTAAGGGCTTAGTGGTACTCTGCACATAGTAGGTGCTCAATAAATATGACTAAATGAATTGTTCAATCAATGAACTGTATGTATTGAACACTTTCTGTGTTCTGAGTAGTGTACTTGGGAGAGTATAATGTAACAAACACATTCCGTCCCAAAGCGAAATTACAGTCTAGACAGGGAGACAGACATTTATCTAAATAAATATATTACATATATGTACATAAGTGCTCTGGAAGGGGACGGGTTAAAAAGGTAGCAAATCAGAGTGACACAGAAAGGAGTGGAAGAAAATAGTAATAATAATAATAATAATAATAATAATAATAACAATAATAATAATGGCATTTGTTAAGCGCTTACTATATGCAAAGCACTGTTCTAAGCGCTGGGGGGGATACAAGGTGATCAGGTTGTCCCACGTGGGGGTCACAGTCTTAATCTCCATTTTACAGATGAGGTAAATGAAGCTCAGAGAAATTAAGTGACTTGCCCAAGGTCACACAGCAGACATGTGGCAGAGCCGGGATTCGAACCCATGACCTCTGACTCCAAAGCCCGGGCTCTTTCCACTGAAATAAGGGCTTAGCCGGAGAAGGCCTCTTGGAGGAGATGTGCCTTAGATTCATTCATTCATTTCAGTCATTCAATCGTATTTATTGAGCTCTTACTGTGTGGAGAGCACTGTGCTAATAGCTTGGAAAGTACAATTTGGCAGTAGGTAGAGACAGTCCCTAGTCAACAACGGGCTCACAGTATACAAGGGGGAGACAGAGCATTGAGAGGGCAGTTTCGGTGGAGTGGAGGGGACCGAAGCGAGATTGCAGGGGGTCAAGAAGAGAGTTGGAGTTGAGGAATTCGAAGCAGCGAGTGTAGACGACTTGCTCTAGGATTTTGGAATGTAAGGGTAGGAAGGAGATAGGCCGATAACTGGAAGGGTCAGTGGGATCAAGAGAGGGTTTTTTAGGATGGGGGAGACGTGAGCATGTTTGAAGGTAAAGGGGAAGATGCCGTTGGAGAGTGAGCTGTTGAAGATAGAAGTTAAGGAGACGAGGAGGGAAGGGGTGAGAGTTTTTATCAGATAAGAAGGAATGGGGTCCGAAGCACAGGTGGAGGGGGTAGCACTTGAGTAGAGGGAGATCTCCTCTGAAGATACTGTTGGTAAAGATGGAAAAGTAGAGGAGAGAGTCGAGAGCATGGAGGATGGAAAAGGGGGAGGGGTGACTTTAGGGAGCTGCGACCTGATGGTGTTAATTTTCCTAATGAAGTAGGTGGCCAGATTGTTGCAGGTGAGGGATGGAGAATGGGGAGCCTGAAGAGTGAGTTAAATGTCCGGAACAGCTGACAGGGGTGATGGGCAAGGGGTTCACAGTCTTAAACCCCATTTTATAGATGAGGTAACCGAGGCTCAGAGAAGTTAAATGACTTTCCCATGGTCACAGAGAAGACATGAGGTGGAGCCGGAATTAGAACCCAGGTCCTTTTGACTCCTTATGATTCCCAGGCCCGCGCTCTATCCACTTTAAAACGCCGTAACAGACACTTTCCCTGCCCCCTTCTAGAAGGAAAAAAAAGAATGGAAAGATGAATATGCAATTATTGCATACCATTTTACGCATGAGGAAACTGAGGCCCAGAGAAGAGAAGCTACTTGCCCAAGGTCTCACAGCAGCAAAGGGACAGAGGCAGGATTAGAACCCAGGTCCTATGACTCCCACTGAGCTATATGTGATAGAGTATGTGTAATGCTGCCCTCAAGGAGCTCACAATCAAGAAGAGAACTCCTGGGCCCATTCTTTTTCCACTAAATGAGGATGGGCATGAGTTGAGACGTGATTGAGTTAGGTGAAGTGGGTTTAGAGGATTGGGAAATGAATCGGGGTAGCTGGTTGGAGAAGGGGGGATTTTAGCAGTGCTCACAATTCGGAAAGCACTGTGTTCTCTCTGATTTTGCTTGACTACGAGGTTCCAAGCTAGGATGGAAACGGGAGAGTCCATTGTGATTAAGAACTAGAAAGTTTCTTTGAGAGCTGAGAAGACGAGTTGAACAATGGAAAGGGGGTGAAGTGCGGTCATAGAGCGGAAAGACTTCAAGCCGACTGTGAGATTTTGTTGCTTGTGAACAGAGTCAACTTGTCATGAGAAGAGGTTGAGGAAAGGAGAGACGTAGGCTGAACGATGTTCTAGGAAAGGATTATATGATTGACGACGTATGCTAGTGTTTGTGTGTGTACAAGTATGAACGCAGATATGTGAGCAAATGGAATCAGTTCGTAGTATACGGATTTTGTTGTTGTTGTTGCTGTTGTTTGTTTGTTTTATGGTATTGTTAAGTGCTTATTATGTGCCAGGTACTGTACTAAGCACTGGGGTGGATACAAACTAATCAGGTTGGACATAGTCCATGCCCCATAGCGTTCTCACAGTTGTAATTCCCATTTTTCAGATGAGGTAGCTGAGGCACAGAGAAGGTAAATGACTGGCCCCAGGTCACACAGCACAAAAGGAGAGGGGACAGGATGAAATTGCAGGTCCTTCTGCCTACAAGCCTCATTTTTTCTCCACTAAATGGACGAATTTATGGCTAAAGACATTTCTTGTTTGACTCTAAAACCAACGAAAATATTTCAGAGTAGTCATATACATATCTTTATTTTCTCTGACCTCTGCTATCCACTTTAGTTTTGGTCTCCTCATCCAAAAATAATTCTCTTCATATTTTCCAAGTGCTTACTGTTTGCCAAACAAAGTATTAAGTGCTGGGAGAGATTCAGGACAATCTGGTAGAACACAGTCAGGGTCCCACGAGGGACTAACAGACTAAGTGGGAGGGAAATCAGGCATCGAATCCTCATTTTATTCTTGAGAAAACTGAGGCGTAGACCAATTAAGTCACTTTCCTATGGCTATGCAGCCGACAAGTGGTGGAGTTGGGATTAGAACCCAGGTACTCTGACTCCCAGGCCTATGTTCACCCCATTCGTACACCCTGCTTCTACACGTTTCGAAACTTAGTTGCGTCCAATAGAAAGGAACCTCCTTGGGAGCAGTGATCATATGTAGTAATACCGTGTCCTCTGTAGGTACTCAATAAATATAATTGATTGACTTAGTCCTATTCCTTCACCCCCAACATCAACGTCTCTAAATTAAAGTCTTCCCTCTTCCTGTGCAGGGAGTTGACATCATTCCCTAGAAATGTTCAATGTCTCCACGGTGAACTCAAAGATCATTTTGAATTCAATAACTGTCTCCTCTCCATGGAGAATCACAGGCAAGTCAATTCTTTCACTAATCCCATCAATTGACTCTACCTTTGGCTCTAACTTTGAGGGAGAAGCAGCGTGGCTCAGTGGAAAAGAGCACGAACTATGGAGTCAGAGGTCAAGAGTTCAAATCCTGCTCCACCAATTGTCAGCTGTGTGACTTTGGGCCAGTCACTTAACTTCTCTGTGCCTCAGTTACCTCATCTGTTAAATGGGGATAGAGACTGTGAGCCCTTCGTGGGACAACCCGATCACCTTGTAACCTCCCCAGCGCTTAGAACAGTGCTTTGCTCATAGTAAGGGCTTCATAAATGCCATCATCATCATCATCATCTTCCCTCATCACATGGAAAAGTCAGTGCTGCTTTCCAAAAATGCCCAACGTCTCCACGGTGAGGGAATTCCGCCTGGTAGGATTCTCGGAGATCTGGGAGCTGCAGCTGGTCCAGGCCGCGCTGTTCCTTATGGTCTACCTAGCGACACTGACGGGGAATCTCCACATTGTCACCGTCACCGCCCTCTACCGACGCCTCCGCACCCCCACGTACCTCTTCCTGAGACACCTGTCCGTTCTAGACCTCTGCTACATCTCCGTCACCTTCCCCAAGTCTGTCGACATCTCCCTAACCGATTGTAGATCCATCTCCCTCCTGGGCTGTGCCGCCCAGATCTTTCTGGCGGTCGTTCTGGCCGCTTCAGAGCTGGTCGTCCTCACGGTGATGTCCTATGACCTTTACACCGAGCATCTACCGCCCCCTGCGCTATGAGCTCATCCAAACCAACATGGCCTGTGGAAAGATGGCCGCCTCCTCCTGGCTTAACGAGGTTATGTTTGGGATCTTGTATTCAGCTTCGAGTTTTTCCCTAAGTTTCTGTGGGTCCAACATCGTCCAGCAGTTCTTGTTGAAGATCTCTTGCTCCGAGGACCACGTCGCCATCTTTGTGATCGTCACCGGAGGAATAGCTTTAGGTGTCGTCTGCTTCGTCTTCATCATGATCACCTACGTGCACATCTTCCAGACCATGCTGAGGATGCCAGACGCCGAGGGCCGGGCCAAAGCCTTCTCCACCTGCCTTCCTTACTTTGCTGTCGTCATCTTCTTCCTCTCGATCGGAACCTTTGCCTACCTCAAGCCCGTGTCAGACTTCCCCTCGACCCTGAAACTGCTGGTGTCCGTGTTCTACACTAGGGTGTCCCCCTCCCTGAACCCCCTCATCAACAGCCTGAGGTACCTGGAAATGAAAGCCGCCCTGGGGAGAGGCCTAAAGGGGAGATTCCTCCTCTCTCCTCTAAGGGACCAAATGTCTGTTTCCTTTTGCTGACTATCCCATTCCTCATCAAGGTTCTGATCGTGGGGTTTATCCAAAGCTGTCCAAAGAGAAGGTCCAGCTTCTGAGGATTTGTCAATGTCCGAGACAGAGGCTAATAAGCCGTGTGTGACTGACTGTAAGCCCGGTGTGGGAAGGGACTGTCTCTCTTTATTTTGAATTGTACTTTCCAAACGCTGAGTACAATGCTCTGCACACAGCACTCAGTAAATATGATTGAATGAATGAATGTCAAGTGATTGTTTGGGCGGCATCATGGCTTAGTGTAATGAGCATGTGCCTGGGAGTCATGAGATTTGAAAGCTCTGCCCAGCTCTGTCAATGGCCTGCTGTATGACCTTGGTCCAGCCATGTAGCCTCTTTGGGTCTCTGTAAAATCGGGATTCAATATTTGCTCTCTCTTTCTCTTACAATCCTAGCCCCTGTAGGGCAGGAAACGGGTCCAATCTGAATAATTTGTTTCTACTCCAGCGCTTGGCCCTCTTCTGCAAGTAAATTCTTAATAAATTCAGTAATGATAATGTTGATACTACTACTGATAATAACAGTAAATCTATGAATTTTAAGATCACTCGTGGTGGTTATGAAAATCATAAAATCGGAGTATGACAAGGGAGAAGGGACACAATCATGGGAACAGTACCCCACATTTGACGGCCTGTTTACTTGTTTTGACGTCTGTCCCCCCTATCTAGACTGTGAGCCCGTTGTGGGCAGGGATTACCTCTATTTGATGCTGGATTGTACTTTCCAAGCGCTTGGTACAGTGCTCGGCACACAGTAAGAGCTCAATAAATCCGATTAAATGAATGAATGAATGAATTTGACTGATCAAATCCTTGCCTCAAATCCATTCATTCATCCATCCATCCATCAGTCCGACCATCCACTCGTCCATCTGTCTGTTCACTCATCTGTCTGTCCATCCATCTATCGATCCATCCATCCATCAATCAATGATATTTGTTGAATGCATCCTGGTTGTAAAGTACTGTACTGAACCCTTCAGAGATATCAAAATGAACTGAACACCATCCCGGCTTTCCAAGAGCTTAAACTCCAACAGGGGAGATAGATACAGAATTAATTCATGAAAGGACGAAGGAGAGAATGGAAAGAATAGTAAATAGATGAGTATGTGCTTAAAGAGTACAGTTTATAAAGGTCACTACCTACAAAACCATAATGGTTGGTGTGAGAAGTGGTCTAAAATGCTGATTGGTAGCTGGGGGAAGATGATTTAGGTAGAAGAAAAATGAATCGTACGAGGCATTCTGGAACTGGTGGGAGGATGGAGGGGCTTTGAATATAGGGAAAGCTATGCTCTGATGGACTGGAAGGCGGGAGAAGGAAATGAGGGAAATTTGAACGGATTCCTTCCCTTCAACTCCCTTTCGTGGCCAGGCCTCATTCCCCTTCTCCTCCTCAGTGTCCTGGGTTCTTACCTCGAGGTGGAAGCTCTGCTCTCCCCTCATTGAAACCTCTGGGCCAGCTAGTCAGTGTCTCGGTGACCCAATGCGTCTGCAACAGAGGTGGTCGGGGCCCGAATGATGCAACGGGTCAAATAATCTCCATTAAAATGCCTTGAAGGCCTCAAGTGATGTAATGAATAGGAGATATATCTTCATGAAGCAAACCTCTCCTTTCTCCCCTCAAATATTTTCTTTTCAGGCCCTGAAGACCTTATGGAGAGAAATTAAAGCAGATTTTTTTTGCATGAAACAAATTTCGCCCTTTCACCACAAATATACTCTGTTCATTCTCATTTCAGAGGCCTTGAGGGCCTGAGGTTAACTATTACACAGGAGGTGTTTCTCCAGGAAGCCAGTTTCTTCTTTTCAAGTTCGTACAATTTCCCTTCAGGTCTTGAAGACCTTAAGTGGAAAATTGCTAGGCGAGTTTCTGTATCAAGAAATTTCTCCTGTTTGAACTCCATATATTACCTTCTCTGGCCCTTAGGCAGAGAAACAAAAGCAGGAGAATATTTGCATGAAGAAAACTTGTCCTTTCTCAACACACATATTCTCTTTCCAGGTCTTGAAGACATTCATTATGAGAAATCAAAGTAGGAGATGGTTTGCATGAAGCTAATATCTCCATTTTCAACTCAAACATTTTTTTTCAGGCCCTGAGGACCTTTAGAGTTGTAAGAGCTGGAGATTTTATGCATGAACCATATTTCTCCATCTTCACATCAAATACTCTCTTTTCTGGCCTTGAGGACCTTAGGTAGCAAAATAAGGGCTGGAGATTGTTTACATGAAGAAAATGTTCTCCTTTCCCACTTGAAATATTCTGTTTTGCGGCCCTGAAGACCTTAGACAGAGAAGTAAAAGATGGAGACGATTTTCACACGAAGCGATTTTCTCCTTTCTTCTCTTTTCTAGTCTTGAAGACCTTAGGGTAGAGGAATAAAAGCTGGAGGTGTTTTGCGTGAAACCCATTTTCTGTTTTCCCTCCAGTATTTGCTTTTGAGGTCTTGAAGACCTTAGAGAAGGTAAATACTGGAGAGTCTCCTTTTTTCACCTCCACATAATCTCTATTCATTCTCAAATAAAAGGCCCTGAAGGCCTGAGGTGGAGCAATGCAGAAGAAGTATATCTGCGCTTGAAGGTCTGCCTTGAAGACCTTGTATAGAGAAATGAACGCTAGGGATGGTTTGCATGAAGTAAATTCTTTCTTTTCCACCACAGATATTCTCTTTAATGGCCTTGAATACCTTACGTTGTCAAGTAAGCAGGACATTTTTTGCATGAAGCCAAAGTCTCCTTTTTTAAGGCCATACACTATCTCTTCAGGCCTTGAAGACCTTAGAGAAATAAAAGCTAGAGTAGGACTGCATGACGCAAATTTAACCCATTTCACCTCAAATATTCTCTTTGGAGGCCTTGAAGACCTAAGACCTTACAGAAATAATACCTGGAGATTGTTTACATTAAGTAAACTAAGCATTTTCCACCTCACATATTCTCTTGGAAAGGCCTTGAAGACCTAAGGTGGACAAATGACCAGGCAGATTTTTCATGAAGCAAAATTCTCCTTCTTTAACCTCATATAAATATTTTATAATTCCTTGAAGATCTGATTTAGAAAAATGAGTGCAGGAAATTGTTTTGCCCAAAGTATATTTCCCCTTTTATATATGAAATCTTCTCCCCTGAGGCCCTGAAGGCCTTGAAGACATACAAACTGGAGATTGTCTGCATGATACTTTCTCCTTTTTCCAGTAAAAGCTGGAGACGGTTTGCATGAAGCACGTTTCTGATTTTTCACCTCAAATATTCTCTATTCATTCTCAGGTACAAGGCTGTGAAGCGGAGTAGTGCTCAGGAAGTGTATCTGCCCTTGAAGGTCTGCCTTGTATAGAGAAATAACAGCCAGAGATGGCTTGCATGACGAAAATCCATACTTTTACACCACATAAATTCTCCCTGATGGCCCTGAAGCCCTTAGGTTGACAATTAAGCTGGACATTTTTTTCATGAAGCAAAATTCTCCTTTTATAGGCCTCTCTTTGGAGGTCTTGCTGTCTTTATTAATCAAAACTACAGTTGGATTGCATGAACCAAATTCCTCCATTTTCACCTCTAGTATTCTATTTTCTGGCCTTGAAGATCTTAGTTTGAGAAATAAAAGTTAGTGGTTGGTTGCATGAAGCAAATTTCCTCCTTTCCCTCCTCAAATATTCTCTTTTAAGGCCTTGAAAACCTTAGAGAGACGTGAAGCCTGGAGATGGTTTGCATAAAGCAAATGTCTCTTTTTGCACCTCAAATACTCTGAATTACAATGCCTTGAAGGCCTGAGGTGGAGTAGTGCACTAGAAGTCTATATGCCCTTGAAGCTTTGTCTCGAAGACATTATATAGAAAAACAAAAGCTAGAGTTTGTTTGCATGATGCAAAGTTCTCCTTTTTCACCTCAAATGTTCTCTTTGGAGGCCTTGAAGGCCAAAACCTTACAGAAATATCAACTGGATATTGCTTGCTTGAAGTAAACTAATACTTTTTCACCTCATATATTCTCTTGGAAAGGGCTTGAAGACCTAAGGTAGACAAATGAGCAGGACAGCTTTTTCTTGAAATAAAATTGTCCTTCTTGAACTTCACATATCATTTTTTCATGCCCTGAAGATCTGATGTAGAACAGTGAGTGCAGAACAATGTTTGCATGAAGCAAAGTTCTCCTTTTGCACTAGATATATTCTCTTTGAAGGGCTTAAAGACGTTAGAGAAATATAAACTGGGAGATTGCATGAACTTTCTCCTTTTTTACCTCAAATATCCTCTTTCAGGGCCTTGAAGACCCTTGGAAGAGGAATCAAAGCTGCAGACTCTTTCCTTGTAGTAAATTTCTCCTTTTCCATCTCAATCATTCTCTTTTCTGGTCTTTTAAGACCCTCGATAGAGAAATCAAAGCTGGAGGTTGTTTGCAAGAAGGAAATGTTCTCCTTTTTCATCTAAAATACTTGCTTTTGAGGCCTCAAAGACTGTACAAGAATAATAAAAGCTGGAGTCGTTTTGCATGAAACGAATTTCTCCTTAAGCACCTCAAATACTCTCTCTTTTGGCCTAGAAGTCCTTGGGTCGAGAACCCAAAGCTGGAGGTCTTTGCAGGAAGCAAATGTCTCCCTTTTCACCACATATATTCTCTTTTTAAGGCCTTGAAGAACTTAAGTATAGAAATAAAAGCTGGAGAGGGTTTGCGTGAAGCCAATTTACCCTTCTATATCTCAGATATCCTCTTTTCAGGCCTTGAAGACGTTGGATAGAGAAACCAAACCTGGAGGTCTTTGCAGGAAGCAAATTTCTCCTTTTTCACCTCAAATATTTTCTTTTTTAAGGCCTTGATGACCTTCAGAAGAGAAATGAAAACCGGGGATGATTTGCATGAAGCAGATTTCCCCTTCCTCACCTCAGGTATTCTCTTTTCGGTCCTTGAAGAACTTCGGTAGAGAGGTGAGAGCTGGAGAAGGTTTGCATGAAGCAGATTTCCCCTTCCACACCTCAGATATCCTCTTTTCAGGCCTTGAAGACCTTGGGTAGAGAAATCAAATCTGGAGGTCTTTGCAGAAAGCAGATTCCTCCTTTTTCACCTCAAATAAATTCTTTTTTAAGGCCTTG